>NC_056578.1:13562405-14174072 GCF_018340385.1 Cyprinus carpio
CAAGCATAAAGTGAACAGGAAGCAAAGTCCATAGTTCTCTTGTTTGACCTTGAAATGGTGAAAGCTTTAAAAGCTGTACAGTGAAAGGTGATGTCAAGTGAGAACGTGTGAGAGGGAGATTTTAGTTCAATTCTGTAGGCCTGCTTTGGTGTGTTGGCCTCTTTGGCACAGTCAACCATGCATCAGGCAACAGGTGATACTCTCTGAGAAACCGGGAAGCCTCTGTTATTGTTTATAATATCATCCAAGTCCTCATCATCAATAACCACTGCAAAAACAAAATAAGAAATGTATCATATCTGACAACAGAGTGGAAACAACTTCCTCCTGGGAAGTTCACGTTTATGTATTGGTAATCACTTTTTAAAACTCTACATCTACAAAAAGATTTAAAACAAAAAAAAATGTGTTTTGCTCAGTGTTTTCATTAGATTTATGAAGGTTCTGTAATTTGAGTCATTATATAACTTTACAAAAGGCTACTTTATTTTTATCTGCAACTTTTAACAAATTTACCATTATTACAGATGCTGCACCCATTGTGTCAAACTTGATTTTAAAGTTTTCCACACATAATTACGACTTTCTGGTTATGTGCATTCAACTTGTAAACAATCATTCCGACATGCCTTCAATGCACAATTAGTACCTCCCTTCAAAGTTATTTCGATAACTAGAAAAGGGACATGCAAACAGTTTCAGTGTATTAACTAGGTAGCTTCCCAAGAACTGTATATATAGTGAATTTTTCCCTCATTGGACGCACCTTGATGAGTTAACAAATTCAGTGAGGGGAAACATCCAAGATTTGTAGCTCTGGGGAGGCTTCAGGAACAATTTTAAATACAAATTTTGATTTAAAGGTTTTGGGTTTATGTCAAGGATTTTAAAGGGGAAAAACTGTACAGTGACATGATGAAGTAACACAACAGCACAGGCTAATATCAAACCCACCTCTCGTAGACCGCCCGATCTGTCCGAGTTTGGGGGCTCGCTGCATTCTTCGTGGGGCGGACAGGAGGTCTGGTCTGTTCCTCCCTGCCTGTCCGTGGTCGTACGGGATTACTGGACTGGGTTGTAATGCACCTGCCGGTGGTATGAGATCGGGCATTTCTGCCATGCCGTACATGTCCTCCTGCTGCTGTACTTCGGTAGGTCTATTCATAAAAAACGGCCGCAAGTCGGTTGTCTGTGTACTTCCGCGACGCCGACAAAATGTTTGTCAATCCACCTAAACAGGTTCCAAAATTAGTGTTTACAACACCTGGGGAGGGTGAAACACGGGAAAATGAAGACATCAACCGATTATGCTCTAAAATAAATAATGAAATCAAGTAACCAATATTCGTAATAAACCACACAGGAGCCCGATAAACAGTCAGATTATATAAGCTATATATATACACCTTGTATAGACACAAGTAAAACTGATATAATGCACCGGATGAGCTCGAGAGTCAGAGTGTTCACAACATTCACACCTGTCAACAACAAAGCTTTCGCTTAGATTACGTTATGTAGTAACCGAAATGTATCACATATACAAATATAAAACAACGAAACATATCCTTACCTTGTATTTGTCCGGAGCGTGGACACGGTTCACACGTATTTGGCTTCGTTCAGCGCGAGTAGGAAGTTGCCCACTATCTACGGCGCTGAGAGTCTGTCGTAACTCTCACTTGGGGATTTCCTTGGTCGTTTCTGTATGCGTCACTGCGAGGGAGGGCCCGATCTCTTGTTGTGAGCCCGTGGGGAGGTGATTATTGACGGTTAAACCACCTTGTGTGGGTTTGCGAACTGTAACCTACGTACGTGAGATCCCACACTGGACGTTACAGATTGTTTCACTCGAACTTTATCAATGACACGGTTTGTTGGAAGTGGTTTTATCAACATGGTGTCCGTATCTTTTGTACGCGTTGCCAAAGCTTTACATGAATAGGGGAGATAAAGTAATTAAAAAAAATTGGCTATTGCTAAGTTTCCTTTCCGAACGTATTTAGGATAAGGCACAGGATAAATATTTTATCATTTGAATTCTGTCAATCAACGCTGGGCAAGCTGGTAAAATGTGAAAAAAAAAATATATATCTTGACATTTTCTGGAATTTTGTCGATAACGAGAATTAGAGGAGCTTGACGGCTTTGGCAGGTTTAGGACTGCCGTGGACAGCTGACTAAACTTCTGTAACTTTTTCATACTTTCATTTTATGAAATGACTTTATGATTTCACTTCAGCAAAATCTGCTGATTGTCTTCTTTAAAATGAGACCAACCTAATGTGTGTATTCCAAAGCGTTTATTATAAACCTGAAATCGCCAGTAGGTGCAGCGGCAAATCACTAGCTATATAAGTCATTGAGTCATTCATTCAACCGATTCGTTCAAAGGGCTGATTGATTTAACACACATTTATTTAGAAAATAAAGTCCAAAACAAATCAAGCAGAAAAAAATATATATTGCCAGTTTTGCGTAGCCTATCTTCACATGACTACATTGTTAATGTTGAGACGACAGCTAGCCCTAGTTTAACGTTTTTATCATTCCCCGTTTTACACATTACATCTAATTAGCTACATTACTGTTTTCAAAAGTGTTTTACAATGAAATGCCATCAGAACTATTATTTATACATTTTTATTATCATTGATTAGAACGAAAATCATTCCATTACACATCTGACCATTAAATTGCATTCAGTAGCCTACTCATTTTAGTGTCTGGGTTTTCATTTCTATTTTGGGCTCCTAAAACACAAGCATTGAATGAATTATGTTCAATAGCATGTACAATTTTGTTTACTAGTCATCAGCTTTTTTAAAATAAGCTGTATTTCAGTTTCTCTGTTTCCACCTCTTATTTATCTGAAATTGTGTCTGTGCATACGTTGATGTTACCCTTGTGTTTGGCTTGTCTTAAGTCCTTTTTAATCTTTCTCATCATCTTTGTGCATTTGACATGAAGGGAAGTCATGGCCTAATGGTTAGATATTTGGACGTCTTTTTGAGTCTTGGGCTGGCAGGAATTGTAGGTGGGGGAGTTGAATGTACACGCTTTCTCCACCCTAAATACCACGACTGAGTTGCCCTTGAGCAAGGCACCAAACCCCCAACTGCTCCCCGGGCGCCGCAGCATAAATGGCTACCCACTGCTCAGGCGTGTGTTCACGGTGTGTGTGTTCACGGTGTGAGTGTGCACTTTGGATGGGTTAAATGCAGAGCACGAATTCTGAGTATGGGTCACCACACTTGGCTGTATGTCACGTCACTTTCACTTGACATTTGTGACAATAGAGAAATATCACTTATTCACATATTCCCTCCTTGTTTAATCAGCTTCTCAGAAATGGCCCAAGCCATCGTGATGTTCTCATATTAATTACAAAGGTTTGGACACATCTTCTGAACTCAGTCTCTCATGTGTGATGCTTTAATATGATGTATTAGGTGAACCACAATACCATGATATTTACACCAAGCTTCAATAAATGCCATGGCAGTCAAAAAAAACATGGGAATGCAGTGTGTTGTAGTCTGTTTTTGTTTTGTTTTGCTTTACATTTTTACAGCACCTGGTAGTGTTTGATGTTTGCTAAATAAGAACATTAACAAGCTGCACATTCAGGTGTGTAAAAACTTTCTTCATAACTGGCAAACCATGCATATTTGGTTTCAGTTTGTTGTACGTAAATATTTACTTAATCCAGTGTTCTCTTTGTTCTCTGTGTTATGAAGCAACACCTTGTTGTATAAAATACCTTATATAACACACACACAATAGGTGGTTTGTTTAGTCAGAAACACTGATCAGTTGATGCCTTACCAAAATGTATTTTTTTTTTTCTCTCTAGGTGATGAGTTTGATGTATGAGTGATGTATGGTTTTGTGTCAAGTGGAGTTACAAATGGTGCTGCAAGTTAAACATAAATCTCCACTATTTGCTGCACATACAAGGGAGAAACATGTAGTTTGACCATACATTCTCTTCTTTCCTGGACATGTCCTGGCTGGGATTTTTCCGATTTTGGTGGATGCAAGAAGGTGGGATCTACAGAGAACAGTCAAAGCAATGCCAATACAAATACATAATGTGTGAGGGCTGCAGATTAAATGACAATAGGAGAACAGAGACAAAACTCAGACATTTGTGACCCTGGACAACAAAACCAGTCTTAAGTCACTGGGGTATATTTGTAGCAATAGCCAAAAATACTTTGTATGGGTCAAAATTATTGATTTTTCTTTTATGGCAAAAAAAAAAATAGGATCATGTTCCATGAAGATATTTTGTGAATTTCCTACTCTAAAAATATCAAAACTTAATTTTTGATTAATAATATGCATTGCTAAGAACTTAATTTGGACAACTTTAAAGGCAAGATTTTTTTGCCCCATCATATTCCAGATTTTCAAATAGTTGTATCTCGGCCAGATATTGTCCTATCCCAACAAACCATACATCAGTGGAAATCATATGTATTCAGCTTTCAGATGATGTATAAATCTCAATTTCAAAAAATGTACCCTTATGACTGGTTTTGTGGTCTAGGGTCACATTTTAAGGCAGGACAGGACATGCTTGGGGAAAAGAGGATGTATAGTCACACTAATCATTTATAGTTTAGTGCAATGTTTCAGTTAAAGTTTCATGGCCAAAAATAAATATTTATGGAAAATGTTTGCAATTCATCCCCCAGGTGTGATGGAAAAAAATAATTTCGAACTCTGAATGCTTTTAATGTATATATATATGCCATATAGACCAAATGAACCATAAAAGCCTATTATAAGGCAACAAACTAGTGATTCATAACAGATGCTCTGAGTCTGACCTCCACTCACAGCTCCACTGCTAATATATTGCAGTTATTCAATCCCACACATTGTGATCTAAGATCAGCTTTATCAGATTTTAACGTGTTTTCTCTTGAGTGTTGTTATTTATGTTAGAGAAACAAGCGGTATCTCCTTTCGCATTCAGGTGGAATTGTGGTATGCACGGTGAACATGTTGAGACTCATTTTTGTCCTTAAATTTAAACCCTCATGAATAGTTCAGGGTATAAAAGGGGTAATGTGGCAAAGGGGCAGGGGAGATAACCATTTCACAGGGGGATAAAAAGAAGGTGGAAATCATTCCTTTTCAATAAGCTGCAGCAGCGCCAGCGTGAAAATGTCCAAACCAGTTTGTCTGCTGTTTGCTCTGGTGATTCTGACCACAATTTTGTGCTACAACTCAGGTAATTTCTGTACATTGCTTACACCATTTATTGTAGTTTCCACATGAGTATTAATAACCATAAGGGATTTTTTTTTTAACATTAATGTTTACCCTTTCAGTTTGAGACTAATGTCACCTAATATATCTCCACACAGTCTGTTCACAGAGGGGAACTTGGAGACAAGTCGCTGCTTGTGGCTGCAAGAGTAAGAAATAGGTCTTTTTGCCAAAGCATAATGTAGTATTAATATGGATCACAAAATAATTAAATTTTCTTTAATGTAATATATAAATCTCTCTCTTTAGTTCATCCTAATGGGAGTCTACGGTGTACTAAAAGACACAGTTCTAAAACCAGCTACAAGTACAATGAAATTGTCAAGTGTATTTGCAGGAACACCATAAAAGGTAAGCCAACAGATTTTGTTTTAAAATAATAGCGGTTATGGGAAAATTTTTGTCATTAATCATTAAAATAAATCTATTTTCATTTTTACACAGATTTAAATGAACACTCCTGGAAACAGTTTAAACGGATGTGCCGCTCAGAATTAAAGTCTTTTTCTATCCCCTTGTGATCTGATGGAATTGTGCAGCTTTTTATAGAGCTTCAATATGATTTATCATATCTATAGCCAAAATGCATGTTTAAAATCTCTATTATGAATTTACTTTAATATAATATAACCATGGAAATGCTTTGGTTTCAAAAATGTTATAATTGTGATCTTTTTGATTGTATCTTACAGCAACACAATAAAAGTATGTAAAGCGTAAACAGTTGAGACATGTTTTTCTGTCATGACTGTGTATTTGATATGATAACAGAAGACATTGTGTTCTGTATCTCCACTGGTCATCCTTGTTTACAGCAGCCTTTATACCACTAAAAGTTTCTTTGGCTAGATTTAGAATTTATTTGAAGAATTATGCATGTTCCAACATGCCACTTGCCCCTCTCAGGTTTAACTACTATGTTTGGACCCAAAAGTAATTTGTTTTACTCCTGTATCTTTAAAACAAATCTCTCTATGTCTGAGATCTTTCTAAAGATATCCCATGTGAGGCTGAAATCTGTTGCTCAGCATTTTAACCCCTCAGCATTGTAAAATCTGATAATATGGTATCAGTTTTCATGATAACGAAGATTTCCTGGAGTTGGAGTCATGTCTGTTACACTTCTATGAAATGAGAATGTGCATTCTTATTGTTCATTTGCTACTTCAGTCTTTTGCTTGTTTACAGTTTACATTGATATTACACTACTGTTTTCAAAAGTGTGTTTTACATTGAAATGCCAGCAGAACTATTATTATTTATACATTTTTATTATCATTAATTAGAATGAAATCATTCAATTACACATTTGATTATTAAATTGCATTCAGTACTCGTATTATTGTCTGTGCGTTTGTATTTTGGGCTCCCAAAACACAACAATAACCTTGAAGCATTCAATGAATTATGTTTATGAGCATGTACAATTTTGTTAGTCATCAACTTTTAGCCAAACTCTTGAGGACTTGTTTACAGTCAGCAGCTGAAGTTAACAGCTATGTTCACAATCCCCAGTAATGTCTGGTTACAAAGGGTGGTGGAAGAAAAATAATTCATCCAAATAGATTACGGCTTCAGCTAACAAGTATATCTGAGACTATAGACTTGGCTTTCTGTACATAAAATATCCCTGGTTATAGTATTTTATCCAGGCTACTGGTAAGAATTCATGTTGTTGTTTATACATTTTTCAGTGTCACTGAAACTGATAGATTTTGAGTGTTCCTTTTGTTAGTGCATGAACCTTTATGGGATGGAAGCATAAAGCTTAGAATTTTAACAAATGATTATTAATTTTGTGGAATAATTAAACTGTCAGGATCATTGAACTGTCAAGATGCTGCTGAATCAGATTAATTTTAGATGCACTGGAATATGAATTCAGAAGTACAAATTTAATATCATTCAGAGTTTTCAAAGTCAAGTCAAGTAACCCATATTTGTATAGCGCTTTATACAATACTGGTTGTGTCAAAGCAGCTTTACAGTGTCAAACAGGAAAATAGTTTGTCAATGATGCAAGAAGACAATAACAGAGTCATTTTTCCATCTTAATTCAGTTCATTGATGATTCAGTGATGTCATCATCCAGTTCAGTTCTCTTCTTATAGTGTCTGTGCAATCAGTCAAGCGTCCCCAACTAAGCAAGCCAAAGGCAACAATGGCAAGGAACCAAAACTCGATTGTAGACAGAAATGGAGACAAAACCATGGTAGAAACCAGGCTCAGTCGGGGAGCCAGATGAAACCAGCATGGTGTGGTTTAATTTCAGGCTGCAACACAGATGCAGAGGACTCATCTGGTTCCCGTGGTCTTGTGCCGATGGTGGTCAGGTGAAAAGTTCTTCACAGGGGATCTGTCTCTGGGGCGCATCTAGTTGACATGTTCTCCACTGACATTGAGGGCTGTGGAGGTCGTCTCTAGGTTCTGATACACCATCAGGTCTGGATACGGACTGGGTATGGGTGGCTACAGTGATCTCTGAATAAGAATAAAAGAGACTAGATGCCATTCTTTTTACAATGTAACGAGTACATTGGATGTTATGGGAAGTGTTCCCGGTTCCGGTTGACCTAATTAATGCAGCCTAACAATCCTTTAATGGATTTTAATTATTGAAATGTGATAGTGTGTCATGTGTATGCCAGGTTAAAGATGGGTCTTTAATCTAGATTTAAAGTGACAGAATGTGTCTGCCTCCTGAGGAAGATTGTTCCAGAGTTTGGGCGCCAAGACACAGAGTTTGAAGGTTCAAGACTCCAGAAGGGTATTGAATAATAGAATACAATAAATGTTTGTAATATAGTATTGTATATTAACATTAAAATTGCACAGCTATGGAGAGAGTCAGTACCCCCTCCCCCTGCAGCTGAGAGTGGTACAGTACTGTCCCAGGCCAGCAGAACAGGATAGCAAATGGAGCATTGGACTTTGTGAATGCTGGGGGTATATGGATGATTGTGAGTGTCTATTCACTGTACTAACAAAACAAAAACAAAAAACCTTGTAATCTTTATCATTATGTGAAATATCAATTAAAATATACACATGTATAATTTGTTTGTGTTTGAAGCAACACCTGTGTGTGTTTTCAGGTTGCTTTGCTTTCTGGTGCTTGCCTTTATTTGTTCTGAAGACAAACAGAGCTGCAGGGGGATGCCCATGTCTGCTCTTGTTGGACTGTGTCAGTTGTGTGTTGGCCATGTGTACAGCTGTAAGAGAACATTACGGCATTGAGGTGAAATGAAATCACTCGTGCAATGACGTTAAACTACAATTACATGTTCAAATACTGTGACAAGAAACAAAAAACACAATCATTAGTACAAATATATGATTGTGTCATATATTTAGTTATGTTCTCATACAAGATTAGTAGTATAGTAGCCTACTATTATATTACACCAAATTTATTTTTGGAAGTTATTTACAACAGTTATGCAAGCATGAAAACTTTTACACAAAAAGGCACCCACACATGCACACACACAAACATCCACGCACATGACCCAGTGCCCACAGATACACTTACATTCCACCCATATGACCCCCTTCTAAAACCAAGTGGATTGGCTGTGATAAGCATCTTTTCTCAGTACCAAACTAACTGAAAGTTCTTATGGAAGCAAACACCCACAACAAAAACCATTGCTCCGTGACTAGATATCGTACATTACAGATAACATGTGACATGAGAAATTGATTTGGTGCAGAAAGAAAGACCTTGTCCATATCAGATTGGAATCATAAAGTGGTTACTTTCTTAATTATTATTATTTTATGACAAAGTGAAAGTATTTAAATTCAACTTAAATTATTTTTGTTATTAAATTGGATTTAGTATTAAAATAATCTGTATGTGTGGAATGAGGTACTCATGATCAGATGATCATACAAATTGAAAACCAATTAAAGAATAGTACAAACAAAAATTAAAATTTGTTGAAATTTTTCTCATCCTTAGGCAATCCATGATGTAGATGAGTTTGTCTCTTCTTCTGTACAGATTTGGAGAGATTCAGTGAATTTTTAGCAGTGAATGGGTGCCATCAGAAAGAGAGTCCAAACAGCTGATAAAAACCTCACAATAAACCACAAATAATCCACATTACACCAATCCATCAATTAACATCTTGTGAATCAAAAGGCTGTGTTTATAATCCTTAAAAATCTCAAAGATTCTGTGTAGAGGCCTTTGTCAAAGCATTGCTAGAGTAATAAGAAGTATTTCATTCTACCACTAGATGGAGATGGTTTACATTTTTTGTGATTACAGGGATTTATATGGTTTTGTTACACAAAACTATCCAAAACAAGAGTTGAGAGTTGGGTCATTCATTCAGTCTGCAAAATATACCAAAACAGTATTAGCTTTCAGGAAGTTATGACTCTGGCATCTTTGGATCTTTTCAACTCTCTTTCTCTGCCTCTTTCCCAGTGTGATGTGTGCAGTGACTGTTTTTATGACTGTTCTTGCTTTCCGCTGTCCTGGTGTCAGATCTCCTATTAGATTAGGAGACAGGCAGCGGCATGGGCCAATGCCAATGCTTTATCATCCTCTAAAACCCATTACACACCACTGGTGGATCTAGACGATCTCAGTTCAGAACATAATGAAAATAGTTACAAAATCACTTTAAAATCACTATTAAAATGTGAGTTAAGTCATCAAATCATAAACGTGTTTAAAACTTGTGATGTGGGATTGGTATGGGTGGAAAAACTGAAAGAGGAGCTTAGCTTGTAATACAAGTCTGTCCAGCTCAGTTCAGTTAAAAGCAATTACAATAAACAAAATTTACTCATAATTGCCCATTCCTGTAATATGATTACACATATTTTTTCCCGCATGTTATTATAGTATCAGTAAGAAAGATTAATAAAAAAATGAACAATCCCTTATAAAATGAAAAAGAATAATAATAAAAACAAATATTAAGAAAAATAATAATAATCTAAACAAAGAGTTAAACAGTTTTGTTTTTACATTTTTATTTTTACATTAATTATTATGTCAAAACTGTCTTCTGTAAAAGATATATATATATATATTGTACATACACTCTGCAGATGGACATTGTTAGTGGACAAATTAATTGCATTTTAGTGTTTTAGGAGTACTTGTTTTCTGTAAGTCAACAGGGTCAGTTATTAATCATATTAATCATCCCTATTGTTTCTATTTCTTCTATAGTTCACCTTAATGTTAGTGCTATTTTTTATTTTATTTAGTTTTATTTAAATATTTTTCTTTCTCTTTTTTTTGTTTTGCAGATGTTTCTGCAAATATTATATTCTTAAGACTAAATATAGTGAATTTCTTTAAAATTAATTAAACAACGTGGGAATTGGAAAGGCTGAATATGTGTTAAAGGTAAAACAACATGTGGCATTGTTAAGCAGTAGGCCTTCTACTGTAAGCTGTTGATGCACATTTGGCATTTGTCCAACTTGGACCAGCTAGAAGTCTGCCAGCTCCCAAGTCCAAAAACACTGTCACTGAAAGAAAATGTTATCTGGATAGTCCAGCAACGTTCAGCAAATTAAAGACAGATTGTTGCTCTTGACTGAGTTTTACATCTTTTAGAGACTAAGTTCATCTGGAAGTATTGTTCTTAAAAATAATTGTTACCATGACTAAAATGTCTGTAAACATGTCTGTAAAAATGTCTTTCGTAGGAATCTACAGCATGTGAGGAAAACACCTTTTTGCAAACCTGCATTGTTACGTCTGACATGTTTTGTAGGGGTGGGCGGATTGATCCTAATAACAATAGTATCTGTAGATATCAACGTTGGTATTGGTATCGGATTGATACCAGCCTGATGAGATCAATACTTTATGTTAAGTTTTTCTTTTCTATACTCAGTACATTGCTCCCGCTTCATCAAAGAGTAGGCCTATACACGTGCCACCTGGAGCCTTCTGCTCTCCCTTTTCTGCTGTTTTGTTGTCATGCCATCATGTGGCTCAGCGGCGCCAAGTGCAAGCAGACACTTTTAGTTGTATTAAGAAAGAGATATGGCAGAAAGAAAAAAAAGAAAAAAGAGAGCAAGAGAGAGAAAGAGAACTCAGAGTTGCAAAATAAATTAAGAGGGAAGGAGGGAAATTATTTGTATAATACAGAGGCTAGATTTTTCATAAACTGTGTACCAAATTTGACCTTTTTATAAGGCTATCACTTTATCCATTAAGCCACGTTGATTTTCTATGAGGAAAACGCTTAACTTGCAATTGAACGTGTTGCGTTCATATTCTGGGCCTATTCTGTTAATAAATTGTATTTCGAATTTGGTCTTTTATATCACTGTCTGCCTCCATTACGTCATATTAGACATTTTTTTTAATGGTTTTCAATGAAAGGAAAGCACTTAACGTGCAATTTAGCGATTTGTGTTTATATTCTGGATTCATGTGCTTGCATGTAAATAGTTTATATTTTTAATAAACTGTATACCGAATGGTCTTTTTATTTCACTGTCTTCATCCATCAAACCTTTAAGCGTTTTATATGGACTGTAAAAAGATGGACTAATGAAGCAGAGCCTGCTTGACTGCACTGATTGGATTGTTTTTGAAGCTGTAGCAGCCAGTATGGATGAGCTCAGACTCTGTAACATCATACATCAGTTTCTACATTCTTACATTACATTCTTATATTACATTCTTATCATTCAAAAATGATAAACTGCGTAACTCAAACAGCTTAGTCACACCAAAGAGGATCCTTACAGAAGTGGGGATGAAATCTTGTATAACCAGGCCAGAAACAGACTGACAAAGGAGATGAGAGTGACTACAAAAACTACTCTGTAAAGCTGAAAAACCAGTTTTCAGCCAATGACCCGGCATCAGTCTGGACAGGCCTGAGAAGGCAAGGCAAGGCAAGGCAAGGCGAGGCAAAGCAAGTTTATTTATATAGCACATTTCGTACACAATGGTAATTCAAAGTGCTTTACATACAAGAAAGTAAAATAATCATGAAAAAACTAATCACAAAAATAAAACAAGGAATTTAAAAACTGAAAATGAAATGTATTTAAAATTAAATACAGTTAAAAATAAAAAATAAATTTACATAAAATACAGTGAATATATAAAATACAGTACAATCAGTTCGGACATCGCACAGTGCTCATTCAATAAATGCACAGCTAAACAGATGAGTTTTGAGTCTAAATTTAAAAGTGGCTAATGTTTTAGCACATCTGATCTCTTCTGGAAGCTGATTCCAACTACGGGCGGCATAATAACTAAAAGCGGACTCCCCTTATTTTGTGTGAACCCTTGGTATTTCTAACTGACTCGATCCTAATGATCTGAGTGGTCTGTTAGGTTTATATTCAGTGAGCATATCTGCAATGTATTTTGGTCCTAGGTGATTGAGTGATTTATAAACGAGTAAAAGTACTTTAAAATCAATCCTAAATGTAACTGGAAGCCAGTGTAAGGACCTGAGGATTGGTGTGATATGCTCAGATTTTCTGGTTCTAGTCAGAATTCTGGCAGCAGTGTTCTGTTTGAGCTGCAGCTGTTCTTGGGAAGGCCGGTGAGAAGACCATTACAATAATCCACTGCTGGTGATAAAGGCATGAACAAGTTTCTCCAAGTCTTAACTGGAAACAAAACATCTAATTCTTGAAATATTTTTGAGATGATAGTATGCTGATTTAGTTACTGCTTTGACATGACTACTGAAACTAAGGTCTGTCTCCAGAATCACACCAAGATTCCTGACTTGATTTTTAGTTGTTTGACCCCTAGAGTCAAGGTATGCATTCACCATGAAAATTCATCTTTGTTTCCAAATGCAATTAATTCAGTTTTTTCCTTGTTTAACTGAAGAAAGTTCTGGCACATCCAACTGTTAATTTCATCAATGCATTAGCAGAGGGAGTCAATGGGGCTGTAGTCATTTGGAGATAAGGCTAGGTAAATCTGGGTATCATCAACATAGCTGTGATAGGCTATTTGGTTCTCTCTTATTATTTGATCTCTTATTATTTGGGAGCATATACAGGCTAAACAAGAGCGGTGCAAGAATTGAGCCTTGTGGGACTCCGCATGTCATGGACGTCGTCCACTTAGACTTATGCTCTCCTATACTCACATAATAACCTCTCCCTTCTAAGTATGACCTGAACCATTTGAGTACCATCCCAGAAAGCCCGACCCAGTTTTCCAGTCTCTGTAGAAGTATGTTATGATCAACAGTGTCAAACGCAGCACTGAGATCTAGTAATACCAGCACTGATATTTTGCCAGAATCAGAATTTAAGTGAATATCATTTATTTATGAAAAGTACCCCCCCACCCCCCCTCTATGGGAGGAAAACACTTAATGTGAACCTGCGCGTTGCTTTCATTTTCGGGGCTCATCTGCTCGTTTGTATATAGTTTGCAATATTAATAAAGTGTAAACTGAGTTTGGTCTTTTAATATTACTTTCTTAATGCATTAAGCCACATCAAGCATTTTCTTTATAACTGTTTTCTATGGGAGAAAAGCGCATGGGCTTATAAGCATTTTACGCATCAATACCAATACCAATGGTGCATGCAATGTTTTAGTCAGATCAGCATTAGTATATTGTTAATTTTCAAAGTGTAATTAGTTCATTGAAATGCATGCTTTTAAAAGAAGAACACCGGTATCAGAATCTGTGATACTGTCTCTGTATTTACTTGCAGTGACAGAAACAAATATAGAAGGTATAGTAAAAGCCTGTGTTTATGCTATTAAGAAAGTGTAGGCTAATTTTGCCAAAGAAGTACTTTTGTTTTAGAAAAAAAAAAAAAAAAATCATTTAAAAGCAGCCTACGATCAGCCTATTATGTTAGGCCTATTGTTACCGTTACACTCTTAAGGCTCCGACTAGGTTTTGTTCCGTCCTCCACTCCACGCGGGATTTACCTGCCTGTCCGATGTTGTTTTTCTTGATTTCCGTGTTTTTCTAGATTTGGGGGTTTTCGCCATGGGTTTGTATATTTCTATATTTCGTCCGGTTGAATTGTGTTTATTGTTGTGTTTATTACTATTTCCTTGTTGTGCTGTAGCCTGAATACAACGTTATATCCACTTAAAAGTTATGAACACAAAGATAAAAGACTTGTAGCTGTTTTTAGTCGTTTAAAATACATCTTCAAGTAGGCCTAGCCTATCTAATTATGCGCGGCTTAGACGCGTTATTCTTAAAAAAACAAAATAGAGGCGCCATAGCTTCTGGGACGCCTTGGAAACGTGCCGCGCGTCGTGTCTGGTATAAACATTATAAAAACATGTTTATGGTATAAACAAGCATTGTCTATAGTGGCCGGGATCGGCTCCGGTGGCCAACGCGCCGCAAACATGTGCAATTCAGCTGAAACGTCACTGAATGTGCTGTCAAAAATGAACTATCTATTCATCGTATCATCATGCAAAACTAAGAATTCCCTTAATTTCACTGTTGTTTTGCAACACGTGAAGCTACGATGGAAAAAAAATATAGCCTATGTAGGTGTTGATAACCTGTCTGTCCAGTTCCATTTTATATAATGAATGGAAAAGCTCTCTCCTTCCCTTATCTCTTCACACATTACTTTTATACACATTGATGCCACCAACAAACCAAAGATGTCGACTTATTCATTTTACCATGCCCATGCTTGCAGACAAACAAAGTCTTCATTCATAAAGTGAAACTATGCCCCTGTTAAAACAACATAATGATGGATTTTCAGGTGGGGGGTCATGGGCGTTATCAGCAGTGACACATCACTAACCTGACCAGTGACTTTAAGGAAGTACTTTAATTGAGAGGCACACCTAGGCTACTTGTGCCTTTTTATAGGACTCTCTTCTCCATCATTTTATCAGTTTGAGTGTGAATGAACACAAATCTGCCCGTCCTCCCTATCTCACGCTCAGGTAAGAGCAGGTTATTTTTGATTATTCAGTTTTCATTATGTTAGTTAGTGACATGCATTCTGTGAGACAGAAAAAAAAAATATTGGAGTATATTTTACAAGAAGATAGATAAGTTTTTATCGGTTTAATTTCACATTTAATTTGTGTAACTTGCCGTATCTTTGTAACTTTTTGTGATATTTACTAACAATTACTAAATGAAAATTGTTTCTACACCAAAGGTTTTTCAGTGCAGATTTAGAAAAAGACCAAATAAGATGTCTTTTTAAAATAATATTAAGAACGGATGGCCTGGTGGTCCAGGTCTTCTTGACATCCAAGTCTTACATTTGTTGATCAGGTTTCTAAAAATAATTATTTCATTTGGTGTGTTATGTGTGTATTTGGTGAACATTATTGTCACTATGCACTGATTAAAATGTCTAGCTGGGTTTTTGTCAAAAATTCAGGAATAGCTAGAAACAGTCAGTTTGTTTCCAGAGCATTTTTGTGCTGATGGTAATAAGCAGATAGTAAACCTCAACTGCTGTTCTTACTGAGCTGTAGGATAAATTAATTTTTATTGTCGATCTCTGACTACTTTTGCATGATCTGTAGTTTATGTTTAAATGAATTAAAAATGATTCAGTTATGACTAATTAGTTAGATTTCATTTGCATTCAGATCTGATATGTGTACAGCGAACTGCTAAATCAAATGTAATTTTACTAATTTTTTCTTCTTTCTGTAACTGTGTGTGTGTGTGTGTGTGTGTGTGTGTGTGTGTGTGTGTGTGTGTGTGTGTGTGTGTGTGTGTGTCTGTGTCTGTTGAAGAATTTCGTAATAAACAGGATGACTTCTCATCAGCCCAGGCCCTTTGTCATGGCACACACCTCTAACGAGTGGAGCTCTGGAATCTGTGACTTCTGTCAGAATGTACCAGAGTGTGAGTTTCTCTCTGTCTTTCTCTCTCTCTTTCTGTTTTGTTTATTTTGGTGTGCCTTTTGGGGGATTATTTCCTTAAAGAATGTCACTTTGCAACTATAAAACATCATTAAAATGTGTGTTTAAAGGCTACCCCAGAGGAGTGCCCGAATCATTGCTAAGATAGGGATAACATGTAGTCAGTTTATTTTACTGTCAGACTGTATATTATCCTTCTTACTAAACAGCTTCCCACCAAGTAAATGCATACAGTTGAGTTTACTTTGAGTTGCTTTGAGTTTAATTATTTTATAGTTTCTCCTTATCTTAGAGCTTCAAGATGTGCTTTATTATCATTCTGCTATACAAAGGTACAAAATGCACCTCACATGTCCATGGTGCTACATAGATATGAATCTAGCCAATAAAAAAGTAGCAGTTTAACCAAACATAGCCTTTATAGCCATTTCATATATGTAGTGCAGTGGTACAGGCAGGCAAAAGAAAGATTCAGGGAAAACAGTACAAGAGGACATTCGGGCATGAGGGTGGTAATACTCAATATTTACATTTATGCATTTAGCAGATGCTTTTATATTTATAGTACACAATAACAGGTTGATTGGAAAGCTAGATCAGAAAACTAGCTAGTGCAAAGGACAATTGCAGAGAAGAAAAAAGATGTATTGTGTGTGTATGTGTGTGTGTGGGGGGGGTTGGGGAATTGTGTCTTCAGCTGCTTCTTAAAAGTTTCACCGGAGAGGAGTTGAGAGGGTGAAGGTTTTGAGGAGTCTATACTCAACATACACAATAAATGACAGATTTAGTAGTCCAAAAAGGTTCATTACAGTGTACTAAACAATGGGCCTATCAACAAGATGAAAACTGCTAAAATATCACAGTCAGGGCCGGACTTACCATTGGGCTTGACTGGGCTGCAGCTGGGCCTTGTAGGGGGCTCCGCCTTTGCCCGTTTTTTTACATTGGTTTGATTTGTTCAGTTATGCCAGTCAGAAATTATTAGCCAAGCTAAATGAATTAGCATTTTAAATGAATCGATTGATTTAAGTGTTCAACTCACTCAAGACAGTTACTTGCTGCCACCTACTGGTGGTTGTAGTTTCATATTTAAAAAAGTATGCTATTATTTCATGTTTGCAATCATTTAATATTTGTACATTAAAATGTTATATTTAAACTTCACATAATTTATGCAGAATCTGTCTATGGATTTTGTTGATGGTGATTTCATTTGATTGTTAATAGCCAACATGTCTTTTTATCTGACATAAAGGACACACGTAGGTCATGACAATAATTTTTTATTATACTAATACATCTCTGTCTTTTTTGCTCAGTGTAATTTCAGGGGTTTGAGCTCTCAACTTATAGAACACATCCTGTTTATTGTATTATAATGACTATTTAATATTACATCTCAATTTTGACTAGGCTAGACATGTTGTATATTAATAGTATTATATATGAACCTCAAAGCATATTGTAATTTTTGTGTATTTTGTGTTACTCTATAATGATGTTCTAGTTGAGGGCATTTATAGTGTAGGCCTATAAGACATTTATACTAGAATTGACACCTGCGCTTGTTTGTAGCAAATGAAAGCAGTAATACGAGACCTGAAAGTGCATTGGTTGATCACTAAGATCACTTTGAATCAAGTAGGCTATTCCATAGAGTCGTGTTATACTATTGTAATTATGCAAAGGAATGAATATACCTCACAGGACATAAATAACATAAGTAGGCGTATTGACGTCAGCACTGATATTTCACATTTGTTTAAATAGCCTACAATTACACAACCCTTAATGCATTTAAATAAATGTCAATACTTCTTACAACTCTTTCACTGTTTAATTCATTCACATCACTAACGGAAGTATTATTTGTAGGTTGCTTCGCATTTTGGTGCTTTCCCTGTTTTGCCTGTGCGACGTCTCGTAAGCACGGCGAGTGTCTGTGTCTGCCTCTGCTCGACGGCTTTGGCTGCATTCCTCCAATAACAATGGCCATGCGGGTATCAATGCGCAGTCGCTATGGAATCCAGGTTTGGACAAAGACAATCTGTGTTATAAATCCTGTTCTATCCAAGTAATAGCTCATGATGTATATATAAATGTGGAGAACTCATAGTTTTTATCTATCTCTCTAGGGAACTATCTTTAAGGATTGCCTTTATTCCACCTTCTGTGGTATCTGCACCTGGTGTCAGATGTCTCGAGAAATGAATGTCCGTGAACAAAATGTCAACCTTGTCCACAATCGAGCAAAATAAAGGCAACTGGCAACCAAAAACTTCCTTGATCCTCAGTATTCTGTACTAGTTACAAAGTATGTCACCTGAAAATGTCTCAGTGACATTAGATGTGTACCATTGTTTTTGTTCTATTTAATTAAAAAAAAACAGTTTTATGTTCAACTGGTATGTCTGCATTTTAGTATCCGTTAATAAATCTTTCTACTTTGTACTTTGTAAAATGTGTTTAATAACCAAGGCCTGTATCCAAGCTTCCACTTTACTAGATTTATTTTAGAATAGCCACATCACTCCAAAGGGTATACTGTAGAGAAAAACAAATGTGCACAATTGTTATTGCACCGTTTGGGGTGATCACATCTGGTTTTCTGCAATAAAATTGGAGAAGGGTGGGTCACTGAGAACCATCAGTGGGACATCATACAGACCACAACTGTTACAACAGGAGAAACTTCATTTACATATGGTAAACTTCTTACATATTTGAGTTGAGGATGTTAGGGGATCAGTTGTGCTTCATGTACTTTGTAACTATTATTCTGCAATAAAACTTCACCATCTTCATCAGAAAACTCAATGCCCATCCAGTGTGTTTTTATCTTGCCTATTCTAATGAAAATAATTACAATCATTCTATTTGCTAAAGTTCTCATAATCACAGACATTAACTGGGTCTCAAATTCAAGTGTACAGTATGTGTTCATACAATCTGTATAGAAAAATCCATGCAGTACTCTTTATTGCATGTCATATCGCAACATGTCACTTGGTTCATTGGTTCACTCTGGCTGGCACGATGTTCTCCACTGAACTGACAAGCATGAGCTTTTCCACAGAATGTCATTCAGTGTTCTGTGGGATTCTTCATCTTCATCACATACACAATCAACTGGACCAGTGACTTTTAGAAAGTATTTAAAGTGAGATGTGTGTGCATTTCTTCCATCTTTTTCACTGAACACAAATCTGCCTGTCCCCTCTACCTTCTCGCTCAGGTAAGTTTTTGGGATAAGTGAACTTGCCTTTGATATGCCTGGTGCTGAATTTATACTGCAACAGATTAAAGAGTATCTTAATTGTCTTTGTGACCCATTTTCAGTAAAGAATAGCCATACAATATAAATACCACAGTGTCTGGAAATAGAACTAGCATTTGTGATACTAAGAAGAATATCTAAACAAACTAGAGTTGGAAAAATACACGTTCATTTTTGCATTTAATAACTGCATTATAATAAATATAATTTGCATTTAGTCTATTCAGAATAATTAAACCATGATTACAAAATATAATGTTAACTGATTATTCACCATTAATCGCAGAAATATGTGCAATTAATTTGTTTTTTTGTTTTTTTTTTTCACACCTCTAAAATCTCAGCAGCCCAAGGCCTCCAACCAGTGAAGTACTTAAATCTTTGCCTGAAATTGAAGAATAAAAGAGACTTTGAGTCTCTTTCGATTGTCAGCATGTGATTGTCTTTGCCATGTGTTTATAACACTAACAGTAGAATTTCATGTATAGGTTGCATTTCAATCTTCTGCTTTCCTTTTGTGGCGTGTACGACGGCTAAGAGGTATGGCGAGTGTTTTTGCCTTCCTCTGATTGATGAATTTGGTTTGATAAGGGTATCCATGTGGCATCGTTACGGCATTGAGGTTTGGACACGTTTATCTTTCTAAAGGCTCTCCAATGAATGTTTTGTAAAATGTCTTACAAAACACCTTAAAAATTCCTCCCTTATATATTTGTCAATTAATCTTTCTCTATGTCTGGGGTAGTCTCATTAATGACTGCTTGCTTTCCTACTTCTGTTGTCCCTGCGCATGGTGTCAGATGTCTCAGGAAATGGATGCACATGAAACTGTCACAAGTCAACCTTCATAAAGACAACTGCCACTCGACAACATCCTCATTTTTCCTCATTACTTTTTGGTACAACACATTCCCATGTAATATATTATTATATAAATATTACTTCCAAATATTACTATATATTATGTCCCAGTTGGTAGAAACAATTTCCAACATTTCTCAGCATTTTTCTCAATGACACTAGATCTGGACCTGCATACATACCTTTATGTGAGATTATCATGTTGCCTTGTGCTGACTGTATGTTTAGGCCTAATAGTTTGTACTGTTTCGTGAATGAATAAATAAATAAATCTTTGCACTTTACTGGTTTGTGAAAATTACTAATATGGAATAAAAGCTAATGGAGACTGATGAAATCGGTATAAATATGTGTTTAACACATAGACTGTATAAAAAGGTTTAACACTGCAAAATATGCTCGATGTTACAGTGATTGCCCTTGCCCTTCAGAATAAAAGAGAACATCTCAATCGAGTGATGGGATTTGTGGAAACTGTGGTCCCTAATCATTGTGATCCAACATTTGCCTCGCATTTCAGGATGAAAAGACAAACATTTCAGGTGAAGGATAATCCACTTCTTACCTCCGAGACTGTGTTGTGATCTATATGACCTTATTATTTTTATTGTGAGTATTAGGTTTATCATTATTGCTGATCACTGTTGTTGTGCTATGATATTGTAATATTTACCATTATATAATCAGAGGGGTATAGAAAAGTTTATGAAAGTGTCACTCCACAATACAATAACAAAATATATAAATATGTATAGTATTTTTATGTTACATTAATCAGTATTTAGCACACCTTCCTAAAGGATATGGACCAGAAGACATTGCAACTACTAAATGATATTTAGACAGACTTAAAGAAGTTCCAGATCTATACTTGTTCTTCTATTATTTTAGTTATTTTGCCTTTAATGCAAATAAACGTGCAAACAATATACTTGCTCTAGTGAATTTATTTTTATGTTAATTACATTGTCCCAGCTGTCTCTTTAATAAGCGTGGTTTATATATAATTGCTGCTGATTGGGATGACATGTTTGACACATCCACCAGACAAAAGAAAACTCATCTCAAACCCCTTGCACATCGTTTCCAGGAAACATGTCGTTCAAACCGGAAACCATAGCAAAACGGTGCACACCGGTTTGAGTTCAAACTTGCCCCTGGATTACTAGTGCTCTACGGAGCCCCTAAAGGGACATAGTGATGGGAAGAAAAAAATTAGATGGAAAAAAAGTGCTAATGTTTTGCATTCTAGTTTTGCATTGCATTTACACAAAACTACTTATGACTGGCATCTCTGATGATTGTGCCAATGTAGTTTACAATCAGTGATTAAAAAAATAATAATTAAATATAATATTTTTTGATATTGACAGCTGTTTGGAGATTTGGGGATATATTACATGTTACAAAAGTTGTATTTTTTGGACCAGTTTTAAAGTTTAATTACATTTTTGTTCCTGAAATCCACCCTTCTGCTGGGATCAGAATAATCCAGTTTTTTTGGACCAAAAGTATCCAAATCTTACTAAAACGTTATGAACAACACAAACTGAGGATTTTTATCCAGATCAAACCCAAGACTGGATTTTGTGATCTAATCCGAATTCAGAATAGGCCTACTTCATTTTCAAGATTTGAGATGGCCAAAATACGATCTGATTACTTTTGAACAACTAGCAAATCCGCATCAGAGACTAGAGGTCATGAGTCTGTGAAGGAGTAAATCAAATCAAATAAAAGTATCTGCCTAAAGTACATGCTAATACAGTACTTTAACTAAACCGATACTTCACATGTGTTGTGGCACATGGCAATGCGCATAAATGAAGTTAAAGGAAGCAGTTCTACAATAGCCGTGATTTTCGGTAATCATGGCAAACATGCAGTGTGATGGAATCTGACTTTCGAGCTTAAAACATGGTATTCATGTTTAGGCAATAAATAGAACAGCTCAGACACGTACAAGAGCTTCAGCATCTTTCAGCAGTATGCGGTGGAAGCACGTATTGTTGGACATGGTTTGGTCTTAACGCGAGAGAAGATGTGTAGCCTACATCAGAAGTGAGAGATGGGTCAAACATTATAGAAACATGTCTGTGAGAGAGCTTGACATAAACAAAACTGATATTAACGTTTTGTTTATTTCCGGTAGGTCAAATTATCATAAGGCTACTCTTTATAGTCTAGGTTTACTTTTACAAACCTGGAATTTATCAATTTACTTTTATACATACAATTTTATGTGGCTGCCAAATATTCATACACAAATGTTAAGCGAATCTAAACGAACGAAAAAAAAATACATAAATGCTTGCCTATTGTGGATTACATCTTACTAACCACTAGAGGGAGCCTAAACCTTCATGCATCATGGGTGCACGAGGTTGAGTTGAGTTGTGACTTTGTGCCAGTTATGTTAAAGTGTGAATGTTTACATGCATATGTTATGGCGCTTATTTTATATCACAGAAATCAAGCATAACAAACAGATTAGTAAGGACAGCGTTTATGACAAATAATAGTTTAAATGTTTTGTTATTCCTAATAAAATTAACTAATTGTGAAAATTAACTAAGTGTGAATTCCAGCTAATGCAATAAAGTCACATCACCCAAATGGCTTCATTATCATGGACAAAAGCTCACACCTGTTTGTCGCCTCACTTCTAGGGTGGTCTTACCCTGAGGGACATTTCTTTGCTTGCATGGTGGGTAGCTAAATTGTATTATAAACTTGCAGAAACATTTATGTAATAACAAACATTCACATAATTTTTTCATGGCAAAGTTGAATTTTCAGCAGCATTACGCCAGTCTTCAGTGTCATGTGATCCTTCAGAAATCAAATCTAATATGCTGATTTGGTGCTAAAGAAACATTTCTTAATATTATCAATGTTGAAAACAATTTTGTGCTGATTAATAATTTGATGATTAAAATGAATTTCAAAAGAACAGCATTTATTTGAAATAGAAATAAATGTTTTTTGAAATAATTATAAATGTTTTTAGTATCACTTTTAATCAATTTAATGCACCCTTGCTGAGTAAAAGTATTCATTTATAAAAAAATAAATAATAATAATTAAATAAAAATAAAAAAAACATGCTGAGCTCAAACTTTTAAATGGTAGTACATGTTTTATTTTATATACAGGTCCTTCTCAAAAAATTAGCATAGTGTGAAAAAGTTCATTATTTTCCATAATGTAATGATAAAAATTAAACTTTCATATATTTTAGATTCATTGCACACCAACTGAAATATTTCAGGTCTTTTATTGTTTTAATACTGATGATTTTGGCATACAGCTCATGAAAACCCAAAATTCCTATCTCAAAAAATTAGCATATCATGAAAAGGTTCTCTAAACGAGCTATTAACCTAATCATCTGAATCAACTAATTAACTCTAAACACCTGCAAAAGATTCCTGAGGCTTTTAAAAAACTCCCAGCCTGGTTCATTACTCAAAACCGCAATCATGGGTAAGACTGCCGACCTGACTGCTGTCCAGAAGGCCATCATTGACACCCCTCAAGCGAGAGGGTAAGACACAGAAAGAAATTTCTGAACGAATAAGCTGTTCCCAGAGTGCTGTATCAAGGCACCTCAGTGGGAAGTCTGTGGGAAGGAAAAAGTTTGGCAAAAACGCTGCACAACGAGAAGAGGTGACCGGACCCTGAGGAAGATTGTGGAGAAGGACCGATTCCAGACCTTGGGGGACCTGCGGAAGCAGTGGACTGAGTCTGGAGTAGAAACATCCAGAGCCACCGTGCACAGGCGTGTGCTTTTGAACCAGAAACAGCGGCAGAAGCGCCTGACCTGGGCTACAGAGAAGCAGCACTGGACTGTTGCTCAGTGGTCCAAAGTACTTTTTTCGAATGAAAGCAAATTTTGCATGTCATTTGGAAATCAAGGTGCCAGAGTCTGGAGGAAGACTGGGAAGAAGGAAATGCCAAAATGCCTAAAGTCCAGTGTCAAGTACCCACAGTCAGTGATGGTCTGGGGTGCCATGTCAGCTGCTGGTGTTGGTCCACTGTGTTTTATCAAGGGCAGGGTCAATGCAGCTAGCTATCAAGAGATTTTGGAGCACTTCATGCTTCCATCTGCTGAAAAGCTTTATGGAGAAGAAGATTTCGTTTTTCAGCACGACCTGGCACCTGCTCACAGTGCCAAAACCACTGGTAAATGGTTTACTGACCATGGTATTACTGTGCTCAATTGGCCTGCCAACTCTCCTGACCTGAACCCCATAGAGAATCTGTGGGATATTGTGAAGAGAAAGTTGAGAGACGCAAGACCCAACACTCTGGATGAGCTTAAGGCCGCTATCGAAGCATCCTGGGCCTCCATAACACCTCAGCAGTGCCACAGGCTGATTGCCTCCATGCCACGCCGCATTGAAGCAGTCATTTCTGCAAAAGGATTCCCGACCAAGTATTGAGTGCATAACTGAACATAATTATTTGAAGGTTGACTTTGTTTGTATTAAAAAAAACACTTTTCTTTTATTGGTCGGATGAAATATGCTAATTTTTTGAGATAGGAATTTTGGGTTTTCATGAGCTGTATGCCAAAATCATCAGTATTAAACCAATAAAAGACCTGAAATATTTCAGTTGGTGTGCAATGAATCTAAAATATATGAAAGTTTAATTTTTATCATTACATTATGGAAACTAATGAACTTTTTCACAATATGCTAATTTTTTTAAGAAGGACCTGTATTACTGTAAAAAAAATAGTACTTTTGAACATCCCATAATGCATACTGCATGCACTAAGTTATATATTTTGTGTATGGACTGATAATTTGACAAATGGCAAACATGTTTGCAAAAGTGCCATGTGTCAAACTCAAATTTGATGTCCAGAACTTCTGCGTACCACTGTTGTTGTTATTGTAATGAAATGCTTGATACACTTAGATTTTGAATTATTTGGTTAGAGTTTGTTGGTGAGTGGTGCATTTTTCTTGTTTTCATTCGCACAGTTCTCAGTATCAGTACAGTCTCATTAAGATGAGTCACAATGTCTCACGTCAGCAAAACTTGTAATCACTTAAAATCTATCGATAAAAAGAAAAGCATGTACCCAACTAACCTGCTCTGACTCTGTGGAGACGTGGTGTGATAATAATCTTTTGTCTAAACACGTGTGTTTGGTCACTGATGGTTCTATAAAGTCTCACACAGATTGTGGCCAAAGGCTCAGTCCTAATCTCCATCGTCATCCCCAACTGTCTCTCCTCTTGCACGGTAAGAACTGCATTGTAACTTAATGTGACACTCCTGTCTTTTAATAATACTTGCTTAATTTAATTAATGCACATAACTATAGACTTGACCCTTTAAATGCATGTTTCATTTTTAACCAATGATTTGTGTTGTCTTCCAGAGCACAAGTCATCATGGCAACTAAAATAGTTATTCAGCAGCCTAAGCCACTTGTTCTGGCTCCTGGTTCAGACCAATGGTCCACTGGCATCTGTGAATGTGACAACCTTAATGACTGTGAGTGTTTTTTTTTTTTTTTTCTGTGTCTTTATATAATATTAGTGAATCTGAATCTGTTATATCTGTACGTTTCCTGTCTTTTTCATGTGGTGTCTGATTTTCCTTGTCTTGTTCGGCAGGTTGCTTTGCGTTCTGGTGCTGCCCATGTTTCGCCTGCATCACAGCCAGAGATCACGGAGAGTGTCTCTGCCTGCCTCTGCTGGACAGTTTCGGCCTCATCCCACCTATCACTATGGCAATGAGAGTGTCTGTCCGCCGCACCTATGGAATTGAGGTAATGACTTTACTGCAAAAGATGCATTTCTAAATCAGTTTTTCAGTAAAAATATTTAGACATCCTTTAAACAAATAAATTCATCTATAAATGTTAGCAAGAAAAGACTTATTTTCATATATAGCATATCTTTGATTATTTTGAAGTATATTGCTACAAATAATTAAATATAAATAAACTTTTTAATTAGGGGTTGAATGAAATATAGTATTTACCCAATTGGCAAGTTACACTTCAAAGAGAAAAAATATATTTTCTTTAAGTTAGTAGTTATTCTTCGATGGAGTTATGAAGTTTTGAAGTAGTTATTCTAGATGTATAACTTACATCAGATGTCAGTTTTATGTTCAGTGACTGACTGATTTCTTTTCCTCTCTAACAGGACTCTATTTGCAATGATTGTGTGCTATCCTTCTGCTGCGGGCCGTGCTCCTACTGTCAGTTAAGACGTGAGCTGATATCTCGCAACCACCCCGTCACCCTCTTCCGCAACCGAGCAAAATAAAGAACTTCATCATCAGTCACTAATTGTAACCTCAGCTCTGAAAAGATGTAAGCTTTAAGCGTGTTGGAGAGGTGCAATACTCTGTTTGGAATTCAGTTCTGACCCAAGGAAGGATTTCAGCTGTAGTCTGCTGAGGAATGAAGACTGAAAACTCTTCTCTAAAAATACATGATTCTTTAGGATTACAAACTATATTGATGTTTTGTGTATTGATGTAGATTTGGAGCACTGTTTGTATCAACTTTGAGACTATTGATTTGAACCATGAGGTCCTTGTTCATTTTGTTTCAAAGCTGTTGCTTTTAGCTATGTTTTTTTTAATGTTATGAATATTTTTTAATATATTATGTCATTGTACATGTTGAAATAAAAATTGAGACAAAAACTGTTATCATTTTGTATGCTGTTTCATTGTTTCTATTACGCCTGCGTGCGTGTGTGTGTGCGTGTGTGTGTGTGTTTCACCTTTCTTATTTATTAAATAAAATGAATAAATATCACATCTAATAGTAGGGCCTATATCTAATTAACAGTGTAATTATCTATCAAAAAAGTCAGTAAGTGAATTAAAATGTTTGCTTAGGGCAAACCAGCTGAGTCCTGAATCCTCTCAAGGTTTCATCCTCACAATTTAACAGAGAGTTTTTCCATGTTACTGTCACACTTACTTTCTTTTTATCTTCTTTATTTTTCCATTGCCTGTCATATGAATAATTAAAATGTTATCGGTTATGATTTTAAACATTTGTCAAAAGCACTAAAAGCACTAAAAGAAAGAACACAATATCTTCTAATAAACAGTGAAATTCGAAGATTCAAGCTCAGGGAGTATTTTTTTTTTTTTTTTTTTTTTTCTAAAACTGTGGCAATAGTAATATCTATTTTGGCAACACTTTACAATAAGGTCCCATTAGTTAATGCATTAGCTTATATTATCAAAAAAATAAGCAATATGTTTGTTAAAGTATTTATTAATCGTTGTTGACACTGGTTAAAAATCCAGATGTTCATGTTAGCTCAGGTCCATCAAATAATATTAACAGATACAACTTTTGGTTTTAATAATGTATTAGTAAATGTAGAAATTACCATAAATTAAGATTAATAATGCTTTAGGAGTATTTTTCTTTGTTAGTTCATGTTAAGTGAGGTAGTTAACTAATGGCAGCAAATGGAACCTCACTGTAAAGTGTTACAATTCTTTTATGACTTATTTTAGTTTTGAATGACTTTATATTGTTATGTTCATGTATGTTCAAATGTCACACATGACACAGGCTTGATAAAAGCTGTTTACTATAACAGATTTGTTTTAGTCCAGAGTATTATAATATGACTAAGTTCTGAATTTTATTTGAGTTTAACACAAAGCTGTATACCTGAATATTATTTTATGTTATTAGTCATTTGCAGGTTAGCAAATCATTTTTATCCAAATGTTATACTATTTACTGTATCCTTGAAGTATGTACCAGCAGAGTGAGACATGTAAACACCAAGACATAATGTACTAGGAGTTAATGATATCTCTTTACATAATCAGTACTTCAAGAACAATAAAATGATTTCCTAAAATGTTCCTCTTGATTATGTTATGTACTGTTTATTAAATAATAATTCTGTTGTCATTGCAATGATTTTTGGAGTACTCTGAGTTTCACTACAACAAATAAAGCCCTGCATCTGTACAAAGACTGTGACATTAATTTCACCTCATTGTACATTTCAGGTACTTTCTTAATTACAAAAGATAATACTACTGACATCACAATACTCTAACAGTCACTTTACTTGACCAGAAAAAGAACCTGAAGTCCTTTGCATTTGGTCATTTTTCAAAATCTATTGATCTGGCATGTTTGTCATTTTTCTCATTATTACAGTGTTCCAGTCTGATGAGAACACAGCTAGAAAGCTGTTCTTTGATAAGCATCCTTTACTACGTGCATGAGTGTGAATCTACGTCTAGACATTCCCGACTTTCTCCCTCCCCCTCTTAATAAAAGACAGCATCCTCCTTTCAAGGTGTCAGTCACTTGCTGAACTTGCCTCTCTTTCTCAGGTAAGACAAAATATTGTATTTTATTGTATTGCATTTACTTATTTTACATAGTGTCTGACTTTTGAAGTTATGTTCACTCATTGTTAAAATTGTGATTTAGAGTCTTCATTATAGATTTATTTTTGGATTTCAGAGTGCTTGAATCTGAAAGACGTTCATCATGGCAAGCAAGATGGTGATTCAACAGCCTAAGCCATTGGTAGTGGCTGCTGCATCAGACCAGTGGAGCACCAGCATCTGTGAATGCGACAACGTCAATGAATGTGAGTTTTTGTGTGTATATTTTTGTGTTTGGATATAAGATGGTGAGTTTTAAGAATAAAACAATGACAAAATGTAAAGCTCTCATTCTGTGAGAGCCGTAGAAACACTCTCTTCAGTCACATTCAGATTTATGTTTGTAACAGTTGCTTTCCAATCAATCTCACAGTCTGATTATTGTGGAAGATTAATTAATCAGTGGTTATCTGGTACTTCTGCAGGTTGTTTCTCTGTGTGGTGTTTCCCTTGCTTTGCCTGCATTACAGCCAGAGACCACGGAGAATGTCTCTGTCTCCCTCTCTTGGACAGCTGCGGGTGTATTCCCCCAATCACTCTCTCCATGAGGGTTTCCACACGCCGACGTTATGGCATCACGGTAAGAACAAAACAACAACAACAAAAGAACCAAAGTTTTTTTTTATTACAACAGCTGAATCAGTCAAGCCTTTTATATCTTATTAGAGGCAATAAATCAAACTCAATTACATTATAACAATAGCCTATTTAATACAACAGGAGAAAATTGAATACAGAATATAAGAGGTTATAAGAGTCTTATATTCCGGTTCATTATGTTTAACATTTCCTTCTTTCATTCAGGACTCTATCTGCAATGACTGTGTGTACTCTTACTTCTGTGGACCGTGCTCATGGTGCCAGATCAGACGAGAGATGAAGGCAAGACTCCATCCTGTCACTCTGTTCAACAACAGGCCAACCTAAAGATCACCATCGTCTTCCTCACCTTCATCATTTTCACAGTGCATTCTCTAAAGCGCTCTTTGTCCTTATCGGATCACGTCATGTCAGACCTAAAAACAAAGACTTGCTTGTTCTGTGGTTGTAATCATAGTTTTTGATCTTCCCCCCACACACACTGACCTGAGATCAGCCCTTCAACATGACATTGTAGTGGAATGTGTTTTACATATTGTTGGTGTACAGCTTTAATCCAGGATGTGAGGAATTCTGAACAGAGGATTCACCTAAGTAAAATGCAGATTTGGGATTTTAATGTTGCAACATGTTTAGTGACACCATTTTAGTTTATTTTTGTAATTATTTTTATTATATATTGTTGTAATCTGCTTGAATTTTTAAAGACATAGCACATTATTTCCATTGTTTCTCACAGTATGTGTCTCACATGCTGTATCTTTATAAAATATCTGCATAATATGATTTTCACTGTAGTTGGAAAGTTGTTAATATTGAGCCATTGAAATGTGACACTGGAGGTTTGATATTACTAAAAGATGTTTTAGTGTGTGTTTTTGCAGACCTGTAAATTATTGAATGTAGAAATTATGAAAATATGTTGGGGCACTCAATAAAGCTTATTGCAAAAACATAAGAAATTGCATTTCGTGTTTTGCACATACATTTATTCGTTTGGCAGACGTTTTAATCCAAAGTGACTTACAGTTGAGGTATACAACAAGCGATTTATCATAAGATGGCAATAAACACAAGAAGTGCCCGTTATACAAGGTTTGATGAGTTTCAGTTGTTTCTTGAAGATTGGGAGGGATTTGGCTGTTCGGATGGAGTTAGGTAGGTCATTTCACCAACAGGGTATGGTGAAAGAAAATGTCCTTGAGGGTGATTTTGTGCCTCTCTGCGATGGGCACGAGCCGCTGCTCATTTACCATATACAGGCTTCTGGAGGGGATGTAAACGCATAGGAGAGAGTGGAGGTAGGAGGGTGCGGAGTCCATGGCAGTTCTGTAGGCAAGCACCAATGTCTTGAACTTGATGTGAGCCATGACCTGAAGCCAGTGCAGAAAGGTGAGAAGCAGTGTGACATGAGCTCTCTTGGGCTCATTGAAAACAAGACATGCTGCTGTATTCTGAATCATTTGCAGAGGTTTGGACATTGCACATGTTGGAAGTCCAGCCAGAAGAGCATTGCAATAGTCCAACCTAGAAATGACAAGGGCCTGGATGAAAACCCTTTTAGCAAGCTCCGTTAGAACTTCCCTGATTTTTCTGATTGTTGTGAAGTGTAAATCTGCATGATGATGCTGTTTTTGCAATGTGATAAAGGTCAGCTGATCATCAAGGATCATCCCAAGATTCCTGGCTGATCTCGATGGGATTATCGTTGATGAGCCCAGTTGGATGGTAAACTGCTGTACTGATTGGGTGGCTGGGAAGATGAGAAGTTCTGTTTTTGCCAGGTTGAGCTGCAGGTGATTCTCTTTCATCCATGCCAAGATGTCCATCAGGCAGTCTGAGATCCAGGTAGGTACCTTTGAATCATCTGGTTGAAATGAGAGGTAGAGCTGTGTGTCATCAGCATAGCAATGATAGGAAAAACCATGCGCCTGAATGATGGGTCACAGTGATGACGTGTAGATAGAGAAGAGGAGGAGCCCAAGAACTGATCCCTGAGGAACCCCAGTGACCAGTTTTTGTGATTTGGAAACCTCTCCTCCCCAAGCCACCCTGAAGGACCTATCTGTGAGGTAAGACTCAAACCAGTGGAGTGCAGTTCTGGTGATTCCCAGCGATGAGAGGGTAGACAGAAGGATTTGATGATTAACAGTCAAATGCAGCAGATAGATCTAGGAGAATGAGAACTGAAGATTTGGACTCAGCACTTCCACTCAGTAGTGCTTCAGTGACTGACAACAAGGCAGTTTCAGTTGAATGGCCACTTTTAAATCCAGATTGGTTATTGTCCAGCTGGTTGTTCTGTGAGAGAAAGGAAGACACTTGGTTGAAAACAATGCATTCAAGTGATTTTGCTATACAAAACTAAACCTAAATCATGACTTGTTTTGTCTTATAAATATGAGAGGCTAATAAAATACATTTTTTGCATAATATGTAAACAAGGTATAAACATTGATTCCAAGCATTTAAGTCATCTAGAGTGATCTTTACACCTCAAAATCTAAAGGAATACTTTACTGAAAAATGAGAATTCTAAAACATGCAGGTGCATCTCAATAAATTAGAATGTCCTGGAAAAGTTCATTTATTTCAGTAAGTCAACTCAAATTGAATCTCATATTAAATAAATTCAATGCACACAGACTGAAGTAGTTTAAATCTTTGGTTCTTTTAATTGTGATTATTTTGGCCCACATTTAACATCTCAACAAATTAGAATATGGAGACATGCCAATCAGCTAATCAACTCAAAACACCTGCAAAGGTTTCCTGAGCCTTCAAAATGGTCTCTCAGTTTGGTTCACTAGGCTGCAAAATCATGGAGAAGACTGCTGATCTGACCAGAAGACAATCATTGACACCCTTCACAAGGAGGGTAAGCCACAAACATTCATTGCCAAAGAGGCTGGCTGTTCATAGAGTGCTGTATCCAAGCATGTTAACAGAAAGTTGAGTGGAAGGAAAAAGTGTGGAAGAAAAAGATGCACAACCAACCGAGAGAACCGCAGTATTTTGTCAAGCAAAATCGATTCAAGAATTTGAGTGAACTTCACAAGGAATGGACAGAGGCTGGGGTCAAGGCATCAAGAGCCACCACACACAGACGTGTCAAAGAATTTGCCTACAGTTGTCGTATTCCTCTTGTTAAGCCAGTCCTGAACCACAGACAACGTCAGAGGTGTCTTACCTGGGCTAAGGAGAAGAAGAACTGGACTGTTGCCCAGTGGTCCAAAGTGCAAGTTTTGTATTTCATTTGGAAACCAAGATCCTAGAGTCTGGAGGAAGGGTGGAGAAGCTCATAGCCCAAGTTGCTTGAAGTCCAGTGTTAAGTTTCCACAGTCTGTGATGATTTGGGGTGCAATGTCATCTGCTGGTGTTGGTCCATTGTGTTTTTTGAAAAACCAAAGTCACTGTACCTGTTTACCAAGAAATTTTGGAGCACTTCATGCTTCCTTCTGCTGACCAGCTTCTTGAAGATGTTGATTTCATTTTCCAGCAGGATTTGGCACCTGCCAAAAGCACCAAAAGTTGGTTAAATGACCATGGTGTTGGTGTGCTTGACTGGCCAGCAAACTCACCAGACCTGAACCCCATAGAGAGTCTATGGGGTATTGTCAAGAGGAAAATGAGAAACAGGAGACCAAAAAATGCAGATGAGCTGAAGGCCACTGTCAAAGAAACCTGGGCTTCCATACCACCTCATCAGTGCCACAAACTGATCACCTCCATGCCACGCCGAATTGAGGCAGTAATTAAAGCAAAAGGAGCCCCTACCAAGTACTGAGTACATGTACAGTAAATGAACATACTTTCCAAAAGACCAACCATTCACTAAAATTTTTTTTTATTGGTCTTATGAAGTATTCTAATTTGTTGAGATAGTGAATTGGTGGGTTTTTGTTAAATGTGAGCCAAAATGATCACAATTAAAAGAACCAAAGACTTAAACTACTTCAGTCTGTGTGCACTGAATTTATTTAATACACGAGTTTCACAATTTGAGTTGAATTACTGAAATAAATGAACTTTTCCATGACATTCTAATTTATTGAGATGCACCTGTATATTCTGTACCACACCACCACAGAACCTAATTTCTAAAGGTAAGCTATAACTGAATAAATATGTAAGTACAGTAGTGAAGAGGACAGTCTAATTACATATAATATGAGTTTTCTGTAGTGGGACTGTAGTTTCACCTAAAGGCGGATTGTAAAGATTGAATGTGCTCAGCCAGGACAAGATTATTTTTCACAAATATGAAGTTGTTACACGTTTTTATTTTGTGACTAATTGTAAGCTAAAACAATGTAATTATTTTGTTACCTTTTACATTTGTGGTGTTTAATTAATTGTTTTGTGTTTCATAATTGTTTTACTGTTTAATAGGCTGCTTAATAGCAGGGTGAGACAATGTGTATTCAATGTAGAATAATCCTAGAGAGCAAAATAAATGTAGTACTATATGTTTTTATCATTACACAACCACCATGTAGTAGTATAACAAGTTCTCTTATTCTCTCTGTAAGCACCATATGTAAAATGTTAAATATATATATGTAAAAATTAAACTCTTCAAATTTTGTTTTTGGTTTATAATAATTAAGTAAAAATGTGTGTCTGGACTTTACATGTACATTTCCTCATCAAATTACATAAGCTGTTTTCTTAGAACAACAAGAGTAAACTTTTCTGAACAACTACGATTTGCTTCTTTACAGGGGCTGGGTCGGCATCTGACTGCATGTGACCTTCTGCTACATTTGCTCCTGGAGCCAAATAGCGAGGAAATGAAAAAGACGACGTACAAGTCAGATGGTGGTTAATGCTCAGCCTGCTGTAATAGCCATTCCCTCAGTGGTGGTTTCTGCCCCACAACCTGTTGTGACAACCAAGGTAACAACAACAGGTTAACTGATGATCTCATCAGATTAATCCACTGTGGAAGGTGGATGAAGTGATAATCATATGTACAGCTACACACATATTCCTATATTCATTTAATTTTTAAGCAAATTTGGTCAGGACAAGGCGGCATCCATAGAAGTTTGCAAAATATGATAAATCATTAAGGTGCAGTTCACAGTGTGCTCCAAATATAACATTAGTATTCCCAGAGGCAGAATGTTTTTGTACCAGCTAATATGTAAGTAACAGAGGAAAGAGGAAGCTGTGGCTTTGTGATAAAGTCCATGCAGTGAGTCATAGCCTGGAGTCAAAGTCACTGCTATTGGCAGCTTGTCTCCTCTTTTAAACTTCTCACCACAGCAAACAAACCTGAATGCTTGAGATCTTTCCAAGATAAGATCATCTACAAGTTGTTTATTTTGTGTCTTAATTAGAGAATTTTGCTGCTTGTTTGCTTGTTGGACTGTTTTAGACGTCTTCATGTATCTAAGTTGAAGACATTTGTTGATATCTTCTTGCTACTTGGTTCTGAAAATAAGTAAGTTGGTTCTTAATTAAGATAAAATGTCAAGGTTAATCTTTATTTAAAGTCGTACCCAGTTGTTTTAAACATTAAATAAAATCCTAATTCCTTTTACCTCTTTGAGTGTCAAAATAACACTGAACTTTGTACAGTTAGTAGACCATTGCAGGTAAACAAAGTGTTCTGGTCAGCCAGTTTAACACCGCAAAGTCTCGGCTTTTAGCACAAAAAGTAATCTTTTTTTTTTCAAGATCATTTTAAACCATTTTGTTCACAGTGTTTATTATAAAAACAGCCTGCCTATAGCAAAGCGCAGTACAAAATTAGATGAAGAAACTCATCTCAAGATTTTTAGACTGGATATATTATGTGGATGTTGGTTTCCATTTAATGCTATTTGAAGTCAAATCATACATTTAAAAAATCGATAGTTGATAGTTTCACAGAATATATTTTTCTTAGATCTGGCAAAAAAAGTTATTCTGGTTTTAAGCATTAATCTAACAATGTTTAGTGAGTGTTAATGCTAAAAACAAGATAAAACTATAATGAAGTTCAAAATTATTCTCAGAATGTACACAAATATGTTTATCAGGTAGATTTGTCTTGATTTAAGAATGTTTAGTTATTTTTGCTGGAAAACAACAAAAGCTAAATGATTTTTTACAGTGTTAAGTCATTTGATGTTTCTGCAGGATGCAGTAACCTGTATGCATGCTCACAATTCTGATTGGCTTAATATAGTTCAGTCCACTTCCTGGAAGCTGCCAGAAAAACAGCAGAACTTTATCATAGTCTGGATGTGGTAACAATTCTGTTGTTCTCTTGTGTTTTTTTTTTACTCTGTAAGTTTCTTTACAAGTGGATCTTTGCAAAAAAAAAAAAAAAAAAAGAGAGAAAGCAGGATTAGTGGAATTTTTTGGTAGTATATCCAGATTTCAAAACCAGTACTGCAAGATTGTATGACTGATTTAGCTTTTCTGCAATGCAATGTTTATTTTTTAATGGTTTGATAAAAAATTATGATGGTGATGGTTGCAGTCATAATCTCAGTATTTACATCAATTGTATTATGATTATGTTAATGGTGTAAATCAAACTGACCATTTTAAATAAAATTTATTTTATTTAATAAATGCATCAAATGAATCTGAAGAACAATTTATGTGAAAGATACAGAACAGAATAGACAACTTTAGAATGTCTGTAATTAAATCAATAAACGCATCAGTCCAAGAGTAACCAATCCAAGCTGTTTTCTGGCAAACAAAACCTTGTGTGAGCTGAGTGTTGATAGCCCTCCATGAACACTTTCTTTTGCTGTGCCCCAGTTTTGCCTGGTAATTCAGTTCAGAAGTTCACATTGACATCAAATTAAGGAAAACAGAGAATCAATGAAGATATTTCATATTCTTCCCTCCTATTGAAAGCTGATCCAAATCTATGAACACAGGCCAAATTAGATCTCAGGTTACAAAGTATACTGAGTGAAGCGGGTTTGACGTAGATAGCCTTTTGCCTGTTTTGCCATGTCTTATACAGTGTGGCTGGATATGATCATATCTGTGTTGAATGCGTCTGTATAAATTTTGGAAATCCAAAGCTTATTTTGGCTGTGTTCGCACCACAAAACTGGAGCATTGACAGAATTGGAGTCATACAAAAGGTAAAGTAAAACTTCCTGAATGTTTTAGTTCATCACGTATACTGCTAATGCTTCGAACAAAGATCAGTACTCATGTGCCAAAAATCAGATGTTTTCATAAGGTGTTTTATAATGTCTAAAATGTTCATTCTTTGATCTATAGGCACATGGGATGATATAGCTTGCTGAAAAGCCTCCTGAAGGCGTGTTTTTTTTTTTTTAAGGATTAATGGGGTGTTTGAAGCCATCTATTGTGCTGAACGCGGGTGTTTGTGCTGCAAATCCAAAGTGACAGGGCAGACAGATGGAGAGAGAAAGCCAATGGGAGGAGCTGGAGGGGATGTGGGATTTAAGAAAGAAAAAGAAAGGGAGAAGTTCCTCACAGTAAGGACTTAGCAATTAAGGATGAGACGGATATCTTGTACTAAACACTTAAGAAATCCAGAGCATTTTTTCTTGTTACCTCAAGATCTGGAGATTATCACTCTGCACAGGGTCACCGGTATCATTTGTTCCACCTTACAAATGGATTATTATCTTAAAATGCAAACCTGTAATTCCAGTAGTGATGTCGATGCGAATGTGTATATGGGAAATGGCTAAATATTTATTCTGGGTTAAAATGCTCTGGCTGTAATATTGTAAACATCTTGTACTTTCTCTTCTCTCTTTGTGTTTTTTTCAGCTTTCTGAAAGATGAAAGAAATATCTTTACTGACTTGTCTACTCTTTGTGATCTGCTGCTGTCATGGAGGAAATATCCTGGTGTGGCCTGAGGACGGTAACCACTGGCTGAACATGAAAGTCATTTTGAGAAAACCCCACAGCCACAGTCATAGCCTTAAGGGCCGTACACACCGGGACGAATATCGGCGCGCATTATTCGCCAGCGTTTTTCAACGCGTTTTTTGTGTTCACACCCAAGCGATTTTCGCTGACGATGAGCCGAGTGAACATGCAAATTCATTCCCTGACATTAGATGGCGCTTAATGTAAAACAGAAATACTCCAAATACTAGTTCTCTTTTATCAAGATTTTTGTAATTGCTGTGGCGTTTGTCATATAGTTCTTTGTGTTCCGACACCAACGAGACCAGCAACTCTACATTCATCTTGCCTTGCATCTTCTTCGTCTTATTTTTTCCCGGCAGTGTAGACGCTACTTGGCGTATATCTTCTTCGCCGTTACGTATGTGCGCTCAGCAAGACAGTTTTGTGTTTGAGCGCCCCCAAGTTGTGTTTTACTGTAACTTCAGAAGCTCCAGACACGTGTGCAAAAGCGCCATTCTCATTGGTCTTATAGTTTTTTGACGCGGTGCGTCAAACCAAAAAAACGAACCCGAGGCGTTTTTTAAAAAAAATGACGCTTTTACGCGTGGCGTTTTTTCGCGTCGGTGTGCACACTCACATTGGCGCCCTTTGTTTAGTCACGAGGCGTTAAACGTCGGCGAATATCGTGCGCGAAATTCGTCCCGGTGTGAACAGGCCTTTACTGTGGTGCGTTCATCTAAAAGTTGGTATATCCAAGAGTATTCTTCCCTCTACAGCTCCATCACGGTCAGCCCAATAGAGACTGAAGATATTAGCCTTGACTAATTTAAGATGTTGACAGAGAGGTTGCTGGCATTACAAAGGATGTTGTCGTTTTTTCATTTCTTGGAACAGCAGAAAGATATTGCCAACATACTAAAGGTATTTCACAACGGAACGTTTCGAATGGTGTCTGCCATTTAGGACGATGCAGCACTTGTCGAACGCTTGCGAGATGCTAAGTCTGACCTGCTGCTAACAGATCCTGCGTTTCCATCTGGTGTCCTGTTAGCCAATTTCCTCCACCTTCCCATGGTTTACAATGTACGTTAGCTAAATGCAGGGGATGCCCACATGCAAACTGCACCCTCTCCTCCATCCCATGTCCCAATGTACAATTCATTGCTCCATGACCAAATGAACTTCGTGCAGCAGATGGAAAATTTCCTACGGTATCTTTTCAGCCTCCCATTTACAGAGAGCTGCTTGAGCGTCACTTTGCACCCGGCACTGATCTTCTGACAATACAACAATCTGCTAACATTTGGTTGATGAGAATGGACTTTGTTTTTGAGTTTCCACGGCCCACCATGCCTAACGTGGTCTTCATGGGTGGCTTTCAATGTCAGCCGGCTCAAGCACTTCCTACGGAGCTGGAAGAGTTTATACAGGGCTCTGTGGAGCATGGAGTATCCATCATGTCCTTGGGAGCAGTAGTCAGTGCTCTTCCTACAGCAATCACAGAAGCCATTGCTACAGCCTTTGCTGAGATCCCTCAGAAAGTCTTGTGGAGGTACCAAGGGGAACAACCTTCAACTCTAGAAAACATCACTTTAATTCTAGAGTGGTTTCCACAGAATGATCTCCTGGGGCATCCAACAACTTGTGTGTTTGTATCTCACGGCGGCACCAATGGTATCTACAGTATGAAGCTATTTACCATGGAGTCCCCGTCTCAGCTTTGCCACTCCTCTTTGACCTGTTTGACAATGTTCTGCGACTGCAGGTTCGAGGTGCGGCTCGAGTGCTTCAAGTCACAGTGCTCACCTCGCAAGAGTTCCTCGAAGCCCTCAAAGATGTCCAAACTGTCAGAGCTTAATTGTGATCGGCCCTGTCTCCTCTCGATAGCACCACTTTTTGGATTGAGTACGTTATTAGACACAAAGGAGCAGCTCACTTTCACTCAGAGGGGAATAATTTGCCTTGGTACTCTTACCACAACATAGATATGTTGGCCTTTCTGCTGACGTTCACTGTGATTGCTCTTTTGACCTTAGCATATGTCTGCAAGCTTTTGTGTTGCAGGAAGTCAATCAAAAAGAGGAAGGTGGAATGAACATCTGATATGTACTTTTTGAAAAGCTGATGAAACACTGAATTAAATGCAGTAGCCAAATATCAGTTCAGTTTTTTTTTCCTACCCAACTCTGTTCCAAAACATGTACTGCTAATATTATTCCTGTAGCATAGTGCTAGCAACATTCCCATTGAAAGCATGAAAGCAATGTGATTTGCTTTGATTAAAAGTGTCTGCCAAATGCGAAAATGTAGCATGTAAATGGAAAGTCTCATGCATGGTGAAACTGAGTTTGTTACTGTACCAACCAGTGTTTGCAAAAAACAACTGTAGTCTGAACAAAAACCTGAACTGGCCACATGTAACTTGTAAATGGAATGCCAGAATATCATTAAACAATACTTTAGGATTATCTTTATACTTTACAGTTATGGTTATGACTACTCAAACTAATGTAAATTGAATAATGAACTATAGCCATCTTTGTACATTTTTGTGCATCAAATTCTTACAAACTTTATGCTATTCTTTTTGTGGTGTATTCACCAAATCCTCAACATTTTATATGTTCTTTAATCAACATAATCTAGTGCCTGTAAAGAAGCCAACAATACGTATTTCCATGGCAGCCTTGATATTGTTCCCTCTCCCAGTGTGAATGTGTTTTAAATCATCATTAAAGGTTCAATTGGCAACTTCTTTGCTTGTTTCAGTTCTAATCCACTTCCTGGTCTTTCTTATCTCAGGTCATGAATTCCTTCCTGATTTCATTCATTTACCACATGTTCACATCTGTAGAATAAAAACCTCCATTGTTTGGAATCAGCGGCATTCCTAGCACACTTCACAAAAAAGCATGTTTAAAAATGTATATATTTTAATAATATTAATATTTTATATAATAAATATATTAATATAATAATTTAATACATTTAATTTAGGCATACAAGATGTGCATCACAAAACCAAAATTTCCGTAGGATTACTTGGTTCATAAATGTTCAATGGTATTTAAAACTTCTATTGTTAGGGAACTTTGCTTTTACATTGTTTAGATACACCATTAACAACAGTGTTCCAGAGCAGGCCAGTAAGCTAGAGCAGGGGGGCGCAGGGTAGAGGGGTGTCATAGGGGACATGGAAACGACTATAAGGGTGTTACAGCTTGTCTCTCAGTGGCCCTTCCGTCTGAAAGAACAGCCTGGACTCTCTCATATCTTGGCCTCACATAATAGCCAGCAGGCAGGAGGGTGTTTTTGTTCTGAAGGAGAAAGGCTTCAGGATGTTGCTGCTCTAAAGCAGTAGAAGTGGCTTCCTGCTGGGGGAAATGATCAAAAACCCAGACAAGCCCATGGTTGGACACGGCAGAACTTTCCACTCTAATGCATGCAGGTTTATCAACATGTAGTGGAGCAGGACATGCAGATGACGCTCTCCAGACCAGACAGAGGTGAGAATATTTATATTTTTAATGAATATAAACATAGGTTCTGGAACAAACAGTTTGTTGTCTGTCCTTTGTTGTGTTGTCTAATGACAGACATAAATTTCAAAGTGGACCAGTATTGTGTGACATTTCTGTGTTCTGCTCAGGTTGCTTAACCATTGTCAGAGGTGACTGGAGAAACTGAGGAGTGGTCTGTTTCAACATGTATAATGAACATTTTGAAGATTCAAATGTCATGGACAAGTCATAACCATAAAACCATGCTTCTGAGTAGGTTACCATTCCTCTGCATAATATATTTAAAACAACTAAAGATGTACAATATTAAAATTGTCTGATGTTGATTAGTGATTTTTTTCATGTTATGGTTGATATTAATATTTGGTACTATTTTGTCTGAATGAATTAAAAATATTCAAAATAAAACAATAAAATAAATCATTTAAAATGAATTTTAACATTGCAACATTCAACAGTATACACTATTGTTCAAAAGACTGGTGTAAGATTTTGGCAAATGAGCGTGAGCAATTAAATATCCAGTACAAACCAATATGTCCAATACTTATTCATACCAACGAACATAAAAAATGTCTAATATCTTCCAGTATGGTAGCGTTACATTGTGCAACCCAGTTGTTAACCTATACTCTTAAAATTTCAAATTTTCCACAGACCTGACCAATGGGAGCTGCCAAATCCCTCTGGCAAATGACAGAGTAGTTCTGACCTACATCTACAGCCTTGCCTTCTCTGCTGGACTCCCAGCTAACCTGCTCTCCCTCTGGGGACTGTACCAGCTTGGCCGGTCTGGTGGAGGCGGCTGTCAGCTGGTCTATATCCTAAACTTACTGCTTTCAGATCTTCTCCAGCTACTCACCTTGCCACTGTGGATCCTATACCTGCAGGGAGACCACCACTGGCCTTACGGGTCTGTGACCTGCCAGTTAGTGGGCTACGTTTTTTACGTTAACCTCTATGCCAGTGTCATATTTCTTTGCCTCATTGCTCTGGACCGCTGTCTAGCAATCGTGTACCCTCTCAGCAGCCGTGGTGTACGGAAAGTGCGGGTGGCAGCATTTTCTGGTATGGTAGTGTGGACTTTGATATTTCTGTTCTGCCTAACTGGCCTCTACCCATCTGTGTTCGAGCCCCAGAGAGAGCTGTGTCTGGAGCAGTACCCTGTGAGCACCAGATATGCTTACTTTAAAATCGCCACAGTTGCTTTAGGGTTTCTGATGCCCTGTTCTATACTAGGGTAAGTGAAATGCATTTTCATTCACGTGAGTGTACCTGGGTAAAATAAAATAATGTTCTTTTTAGTCCAAATCTAATAATTTATTTAAAAATACATTTAAAATGCTGTTTACATGTCCATTACATCTCTTCTTCGATAAGCATGTTTTTAATTTCTGAATTAAATTAATATATGCTTTTAGGGAGGGGGTCATAAGGTTAACGTCAGGGTGATAAAACTGTACTCATCTCATAATGCAAAAAAATATATCACCATTAAAGGAATGAAATTCCCTAGATCACATAGTTTATTTTATGTTGTATTTCTTAGAAATGTATTCCGAATCAATATCAGCCGAATCAATGTGGCGCAACCTGCAGGGAAGAAAAATCATAAAACAGGAAATTATATCACTGAGAGGGCCTCAGATGACCCTGTGTGTCAAGGTCAATACATCTCTGAAAATAAGATAATTTAACCAGTTAGTTAGTTCAGGTTGTAAAATATCATGTGGCATGACTACTTAAAAATGCAGTGATGTATACAGTATATATGAATAATTCATGATATTTCTAAAAAAGAAAATTCACCTTTGAATTTTTTTTTATTTTTTTTTTTACTTTTCCATTTGTTAATTTTATTTCTTAATCACCTGTTATAACTATTTTATGATTCTTTTTAATGTTTTTTTTTTTTATATATAAAACACTGAACCTTTTACCATTGTGTATAAAATGAACTATATAAATAAATTTGCCTTGCTTTTCCTTTAAAAATAGAACATTTAAAGAATGAAAAAAAAACATGTTATGAATTCCGGGGGTCAAGAATATGCTTTTATTTTACTTATGTATTTGTTATATATTTGTATATGTGGTTTTAATTCTTTCTCAAATATAAAAGGTATAAAAGGTTTTTAAAACCCTATGAAACCAACATGAATACTAAGAGTATGAGTACATTTGAGTACAAGAACTTGGCACGTGTGATTTAAACTAGATTTTTCAAATATTTATTATTGCAGTCACGCTTGTTTGTCATTGAATCCACCTGCATTGTTTACCTTACAAAAACCTTTTACCAACCCGTATTTATAGGCACGTTAGAAACATGTTGTCTCAGCACACAGGCCTAGGAATGAATTAGCATGCCATCAAAATGCCACTGCACAGATGACAAACACAGATACAACGTCTGTCTCTTTAAAGGAATGTTACTGTAAAAACAATCATAACTATATCATTCATAACCTTTTGGCCTTTCTTTCCTCTTATTCACATTCAGGTACACCTCTGGCCGAATCGGGCTGACTCTGCGGAACTCCCCATCTGTCACGGATCATGAACGCCGCAGGATTGTCGCAACCTTGGTTGTCATCACTGTTATCTTCATTGTCATTTTTGGTCCCTATCATCTGGTGGTCGGCTACAGATTTGTCACCCTGCTTCTCACGGAAAGTGAAAAAGACCAGTGTTTGGTGGAAGTTTCTCTTTACCTTTACTATCGAATCTGCTATGGGCTCACCAGTCTCAATACACTTCTAGACCCACTTTTCTACATCTTTCTTTGCAATGATGCTCGCCAAGAGCTCCGCAGATCCCTTCTCTGCCCTTGCCGGGGTCATAGGGTGCACCAGGGATCACGAGTACCGTCTTTTCCCAAAAGTCGTCTCAACCGCAGTGCAGATGTTTAGTGGCCTCATACAGATGCTAATCAGTGTTGGAGTCTTTGTAAGACAAGTGCTGAAAGTTTTTCACATATGACGTGAAAATGGCTTATCAGGCTGAGATTTGACAAATTACCTGTTGCCACTGTGACAACGGCAGTGATGTCATTAAGACACGGCTGGTATGAGGCAGTGGCACGTGATCACTGGATCACACGTGTCAGAGCTACACCTTCAGCCTCTAATGTTTAGACTCCCATACAGTCTGAGGAGATTTTAATACATTCTCTGTATTGCTTAAAATACTTTATTATTATTATGTCTGTACTGAAGTCAGGTATGATTACACTACCGCTATGATGGTGAAACTGAATTTGTCATTACTCCAGTCTTCAGTGTCACGTGATCCAGAAATCGTTCTTATATGCTGATTTGGTGCTCAAGAAACATTTCTTATTATTAGCAATGTCGTTGTGCTGCTTAATATTTTTGTGGAAACGTTGATACTTTTCTTTCGGGATTCTTTGATGAATATAAAGTTTAAAAGAACAGCATTTATTTGAAATAGAATTTTTTTGTAACCATGTAAAAGTCTTTACTTTGGAAACTTGTTTCCACCATGGGATAAAAAAAAGGTAATTGCAACTTTACATCTCACAATTCAGACTTTTTTCTCAGAACCGCGAGATAAATTCTGAGGGAAAAGGTCTGAATTGTGAGATATAAATTTACATTTGCAAGAACAAAAATCAGAATTGTGAGATTAAAAGTTGCAATTACCTTTTTTATTTTTTATTCCATGGGCAAAAAAAAAAAAACTGAGCTGCAAGATATAAACTCAGAATTCTGAGGGAAACCAAAATCAGAATTGTGAGATATAAACTCAGAATGGTGAGAAGGTAAGGCAAAGTTTTATCTTGCATTTCTTTTTCAGAATTGTGACATAAAAAGTTGCGATTACTTTTTAATTTTTTTACTCCGTGGTAAAAATTTGCTTCCAAACTTTTCATAAATAAAACCTTCATTAATAAAAGTATTAAATTCTTGCTTTCAAAAAAACATTTTTTTACTGACCCCAAATTTTTGAATGGCAATTTTGTGTCCAACATCTGTAAAATCTGCTATACCCTGTTGTTTTAACAGAAACATAAGATTGTGATAAAAGTGAGAAATTAGCATATAGAACTGGTTCAGGATTATAGAAAAAGCTGCTTAAAAACCAAAGATCCTGGATCACAGCAAGTCAGAAACCAGAGCAAAGGTCAAGCTCTTCTGAATTGTTTTACAGATTTCCAAATCAGGTCTGACACCTACTGGAGGACATAAACAAAGGCAGGCCAGTACATGTGCTGTCAGATTAGATTCTGCACTGCTAAAATGAAAAAAAACTACATGCCTAGTGAGACTGCATGTGCTTGCTTTGGGTGCCTTTACACAGATGGCTGAAATGTATCAATATGTTCACCTTCGCAAAAAATTGGCTGTTCAGAATAGAATAATAAAGTACTGCTTACTATGCTGTACATACCGCCTACTCTTTTTTAAAATAGAATGTAAAACAGTATGATTATGCAACAATAAACACTGATAAACAGTAATGTGCTGCATTATTTTCCTATGCAAAACTTTTTTCCTTTTTTCTCATTTTTTAACCTTTGGTTGAAGTGAGTGAAATCGTTAGTAAAAAAAATGGTTGATACAGCTTCTGGTTCATTTGTCATACTGAAAATGAAAGCTCACATAAGGTGCATAAGTGCATATATAGTGAAGTAAATGTTTGCAGTTCCTGATTCTTAAAGGGCTGTTAAAGAATGTGAAAGGCACATATTAAAAGGCTTGAGACTATGTGTGTTCCCATGTTGCTATCTAACAATCCGAGAATTACGTTAGTTTTCTGTGCCTCCAGAATGAGTCTCATGCCATTTACAACCCAAATAACTGGCTCAGAACCTGGATGTGGAACATAAGTGAAACATATGTAAACAAATAAATCAGTATAATAACACTGAGCAACTGTAAAGCATGGACTATAATATATAATGAAAGAGACACTTTATTCTCACAGCTACATAACTGCAAGACCACTTGACTGTACCGAGAACCGTTGCCTTAACAATTCAGCTCCTTAATTCATAGATGCACCCAATACTGCTGCTCTGTGGAAAAAAGATGCAATTCAATTTGACTTCTCTTTAGGTTAAGATATTTTCTACAGGCTCTAGTACCATCACCACCCAAAACCTTGTGAGAGCAGACATATGGACATTGTGGCGCTACATTACCCTCTGTTGGTGGTAAAATATCACTACATATATGAGTGTGTTTACTACAGAGGGTTTTGTGTTGTTTTCTTTGACTAGTCATCTCAGCTTGTGTCTGACTGTTTTCCTTGCACCTGTTGCAGACTGACCGTGGCGTCATGGAAAATTATAAATCTACCTCAGTGGGAAAATTCTGTCACCAACCTTCAGTGTATAATCCCTCTTTAAAAGATCTTTAAAATATTTTAAGGTTTTTATTTATTTTATTATTTTTTTAAATTGATATGAAACATCATATGGTAAGAAATGTGCATTAAATTTATAAAAAATGAAGTAAAACAGCTATATTATGAAATATTATTTTAATTTAAAATAAATTCAGTTCAAAAGTTCAAAAGAACAGAATTTATTTAAAATAGAAATCTTTACTGTCACTTTTGATCAATTTAATGCATCAGTGTTTAATAAAAGTAGCCGGTTCATTTTATTTTTTTTAAACTGTTTTCAACATTAATAAGAAATATTTCTTAAGCACCAAATCAACATATTAGACTGATTTCTGAAGGCTCATGTGACAGATTTCTCTTATAAAACAGTAACTTCCAAGTTCACTTTATATGAAACCCTTCACAAATGAAGTTGCTTGGATCTGTTCAGACGTCCTCACATCCTCTGATGTTTGAGACATGTCCTTCAACATCTGCTGTCTGCAGCTGTCTCATGCCTTTAACCCCCTCCTGAGTTCCTCACCCTCTCATTTGGTCAAAAGGTTTGGCGTGTCATTTCTCACTCATCAGTAAGTGACATTAAATCAGCCAACATCCTGGAGCAGTTTACACCTTCCACAACTATTGTTAAGCATCCCAATATCCTGTAGAATTTATTTTTATTTTTTTCTTAGGTTACCTTAATGGTACCTTTGTTTCATTTTTTATCAGATATCAGTCCAGAGAAAATATCATAGCATGTGCTATTAAAAAATACATTTAAGCGCCACTCATGAAGCTGTGAGATTTCAGGATCCAATATCTATTACATAAAAGTATTGTGGGATTATATCAGTGATTATTCCATGGTGTTTGTTTACATATTCCATGGTATTCCAATATTGCCATAAAGTACTTCAAACAGAGACTTGAAAGGGTTATAAAAAGCAACAGTTTTGAGTACATTAGTTTAGGACTCAAGACTGATTCAAAAAGAAAAACAGGATATTTTAAAGAATAAAAAATGTCGTACAAAATCAATCGGTTGTGCATTAAGCACCAAAGCCTTCAAAGTGAAACCAGTGTGTTTCAAATTTAGTACATTTCATGATTCATGCGGTTGCACAGTATGTTTGACATTATGAAAGGCCCCAAAGCATCTGTTCTAAAACTCTGCGTAAGATAAATATTACGCCTCATGTTCCTTTATAACTTTTCCCTAAGGTATATCAGTATAGAGAAAGAAAGAGCGTTTGGAAACTGTCGTCTTTCTTTACATGACATCATGTATCAGAGTTTTTGTGAATCGGTGGGTCTCGTCAAAAAACAGAGCCACCCAAATATAGCAACTACACAACTGGCGCTAATAGGACAAGCCCGGCGAACCAGGAGCCGCGAGCACTGGGTCCGCGTCGACCGGCCCCCGACGGTTCAGCCAATCACAGCGCGCAGCTGTGTGTGAGTGGCAGCGTAACAGACCAATCACAACCACGAAAGCTAAGATAGGCGGGACGTGAAGTGGAGAGGGGTGGGGATTTCGGGGTCATTCACAGTCTTGCTGCTCCACTCTGACGGCGTGTGCTGGAGGGGAAGGGTGAAGTAACGCAGCACTACAGTCTTACTAAAGAACAAACGTCCTAATCAACAGCGTTCTCAGAAATATTATAGAGGATTCCCACGAAAAACACCCCGACATATGCAGGGACCGTGAGTTCAAGTGCTAGAAGGTGTCGGTGACCGTTGATTAGCGGCTGCGCTAGCTGTTGTGCTAACACCTCGTTTACATCCTCCGTCATCAGACAGCATCACTCCAGCTTCAGACTTGCCACAAACGGCACTCGTGCGAGCTTCTCTCGCGCTCTAGGCTGCAGTCATTGAGTTATTAACTTATCCCGCTGGAAAGGGTGTCGGAGCTGAACCCTTCCCTGTGGCTCCTGTGCTCCCCCCGTCACCTTTGCCCCCTCTCCCACCCGAAACACTGGACACACACAAGCGGCCGGAGAACGGCGAGAGGCCCGTGAAGCTGGGGGTGGTACCGGACTCGCACGCTGTCGGAGCGCCTAAAGAGAGGCTCAGTCGTGGGGACACGCCGACGAACATGGACGGGTTGGCGGTAGAGGTGCGCGGCTCCAACGGGGCCTTCTACAAGGTAACTTCGTTTTAAGAAAAACAATATTTAACCAAAGGTGTAGTGTACGCATGCACGAACGAGTGAGGACAGCTGGGGGTGTGATGCACTGATGTGTATCACTTTCAAAGAGGCCCGAGACGTAAGGGCGCTCTGTTGTTTTGGACCTGCTCGCTAGTCATCGGCCTGTTTGGAGAGATTGTTTTTTATTTCTTAGCTTGTAAACCGTACAAGCTCCGATTTCTTTTAGCCACCAGTGTGTCTGTTGATTAGAAGCTGGTGGCTTTATCTCAAAATCTAGTGAGCTGCCCTACCTTGGCAGCATTTCTGAGCATCACATGGGTGTTTTGAGACACATAATGGGACATTAGTGCGTTAATGCTTGAAGGAATAGTTAGGCTAAAAATGAATTTTGTCATCATTTATTATCCTCATGTTGTTCCAAATCCTTCCTTCCTTCTGTGGGCCACAAAAGGAGTTGTTGGGGACTGACAGTGTTATTTACTTTTTTATTGCATCCTTTCCAGACAGTGAAAGTCAACGGTGTCTGACATAGTCATTCTTCTTTAATGACTCAATTATTTTCATGTGAACTACCCATTGGAGACTGAGGTTGTGAGCTTGTTTTTAAGCTTATCAAAGTTTCAGGCTTATGTTGTGTGTTTTATGTGTGTATGTGAAATCTGGTGCCATTGGTTGCGTGTTCACAAGCATGTCCTCTTTGTTTGGTCAGCTTGAGTTGAGGTTAGACTGTGGGAAACCACTCAGTCCAGCTCTTGTGATGAGAAAACATGATGGTGTTTGTGATAGTGTTGCATCAAGTAAATGGGTTGTTTTGAGCAAACACTCGTTTCTGAACCACTGTTGCCTTTGAAGGTGAATTTGTTCAGATTGAGATCAGTACCAGGTGATGGATCAGTCACATGGCTTTTAGATGTTGTAGTCTAACCCTCCAGCATTATCAAGCTCCAGCTTCAAAGTCACACAAATGTATGTCATAAAGCACAAGAAGTACGTTTCACATGTTTCATCCAACTCTGAGGAAGTGTGAACTCCTCTGCAAAAACCGTATGAAACATTCTTATGTACTGATGGTCATATTATGTTATTAGATCAGGGTTTTTTTATTTAGGGATGTACTATTTTGCACTAAGGTGACGGTGACGGCTGTTTCGAGCTGTAAAACTCTTGAGGGACCAAAGCAGGTGGAAGAGGAACAGGTGATCTCGTTGCTGACACCCAACACTCTACAACCCCCACCAATACTATTACTACCACTCCTCTCTGGTTTTATCCTTTACTCTCTTGACTTTTCCCTTCCATGACCCCTCATTGTAATGTTAGGTAAAAGATGAATTCTTGTCGGTTTAGTCTCACTTCTGTTTTGTTTATATATGCCTTCTGCATTTTTTGCTGATAACATTGTCTCGTGTTCTTCCAAATCTCTATTAACGCGTAATCCCAACCAGAAGTGTCAGCACTTTCCTCTTAATGAAAACCTGGTCTGGGATTTGAAGTGCCCTCGAGAAGTTTCCAAAGTCTTGGTTTTGTAACCAGGTCATGAGTGGATGAAATCTTTATAATGTTTCCAATACGTTGGACAATAAGTATTGTAGGGCAAAGTGTGCCTCCGTATTTAGATTAGTAATCAGAGTAACCGATATGTGCCAGTTCCTAAGGTAATATTTTCAGTCCTGTCTTGAATATGTATTATCAGTCTTTTTTCCAAGTGTTTTTTTCCAAATGAATAAATGGAAGTTTTACAAAATCTATTCATAATTCTGAAATCTTAAAATATTGTTTTGTTTGTTAATTAACTTCAAGGTTTCCGTAAGGTTCCCCACATGCGGGGCAATGAATGGAGGACCCACATGTCCAAGAGTCTCCATCATAGATTAGTTATTTGCCACTCATCCAGTTGGGTCCTGCACGTCTGTAGTGTCACATTCCCAAAATTGCCACCCTAATGTAAGACTCTGTGCCTCTTCTAGGCATAGCCGTCAGCAGACATAGGAATATGTGACTTCAATCTAGTATGTTGGAATGGATTCAATACAGGACAGTCTATATTAAAAGAAGGCCTAGTCACTTTCAGGCTCTTTTGCTGATTTATTAATGAGCAGGCATTTTAAATAATATATGTATATTTAATAGCTGACATTTGTTGCACATTTACATTTTTTTGTTGTTGTTGTTTTTATACTGGTTCTGTACATTGCCCTATAGACATACAGAAAGAAATACTGTAGAAGCCTCTCTCTCATCTGGATAATATGGATTTGGCAACCGTGATTCAGATTCATGCATTAGATGGTTGTATGTGAAATTGTGAATCCATGTGTATTGTGACTCTTAACCGGTCTGCATATGTACTTGTGCTAGTTTTCCTGAGACCAGCCTGTCTTTTTCAAGCAGGTTGCATACTGGCACTTATTCTGTCTAATTTTCTCTCTCGTCTCAGTCTCTCCGTCCCATATTAGGCATTGTCTGTATGTAGCTGAGCTATGATTGGGGTGGCGACTGGAGTAATCGTTTTATGGCAGCTCTGATAGATTTGTGGAGGAAGGAGGAGTGATGGATGAGGAACAGATTTTGAGGAGGGGACTTTGGGTGCCTCCCCCCGACTGCCCAATTACGTCTCACATTCACAAGCTAGCAAATACTACACCTGTGACGTGCTTGTTTCCACGTTTGCCACACATATATATACATGTTACTTTGTTTAATACATTTAATGAATGAAAGCACATGCTTTTTTATCACCTTTGCATTTCACAAAGATTTTGTTAGCAATGTTGCTGCCTCATCAACAGATACTAACTTGGTTCCATGTAAAACACTTATGCTTATTTACATATTTTTCTCTTCTTTTTTTAGGGTTTCATCAAGGATGTACACGAAGACTCCCTCACGATAGTCTTTGAAAACAAGTAAGTTGGCCGAACGTTTCCTGTACATAGGCCTACTCTTTCCCAAAGCCTCTGCCTGTTTCAAAAGGTTTTGCTTGTGATGAGTGTTCACACTTTGCCACCTACACAACCAACAAAAATATAAGGTTAGCCAAGAAGAGAAGAGTTTTTTACCCTGTTAAAATGCAGTGTATGTATCTCTAGGGTCTTTAACATGGTGTTTTACCAGTGGTACTGTAGTTGGTCCATCAGTTCTGTTGATTTGATATAAATTCATAAAAATGTAAATAATAATAAAATCAAAAATAGTATTTGATTTTATTATTATATAAATACCAAGTGCAGTACCATTGCTCTGCACAAGACGTGATGCATGGGCGGGCCGGGCCCATATATGGATGTATGCATTAGAGCCCGATCAATATATCGATTTGCTGAATTTATCAGTTGAATATGCCACCGATATGAATTTTTTTTTACAGAACATATAACGCAGATAAAATGCTTGAAATGGTGTAATTACTTAGTTTGTCCAGCAAAGCACGCTCCATTGTTTGCTACTGGCGACCTGGATGAAACACTTTAGAGGGATACTCCATTGCAAAATGAAAATTTTGTCATTAATCACTTACCCCCATGTCATTCCAAACACATAAAAGCTCAGTTCATCTTCGGAACACAATTTCAGATATTTTGGATGAAAACAGGGAGGCTTGAGACTGTCCCATAGACTGCCAAGTAAATAACAGTGTCAGGGTCCAGGAAAGCATGAAAAGCATTGTCAGAATACTCCATCTGCCATCAGTGGTTCAACCGTAACGTTATGAAGCGATGAGAATACTTTTTGTACGCGAATAAAACAAAAATAACAACTTTATTCAACAATTCCTCTCCTCTGTGTCTCTCCAAATCAGTGTAGCGCCATTTTGACAAATCTGAGCAGTACACACGCATATTCATCTCTTCCTTTCAAACCACACCACAAGGATACGTTTTTGAGGTTGCTAAGGTACTTTGGGTGGTTGCTAGGGTTTTACTATGTGGTTGCTAAGGTTCCCAGGCTGTTGCTAGGGTGTTGCTATGTGGTTGCTACTGTAGTCAAGGTGGTTGCTAGGGTGTCACTATGGGGTTGCTAGGGTACCTGGGTTGGTTGCTAGGGTATAACTATGTGGTTGCTAAGTTACCCAGGCTGTTGCTAGCGTGTTGCTATGCAATTGTTACGTTACTCAAGGTGGTTGCTAGGGTGTTACTATGGGGTTGCTAGGGTAGCTGGGTTGGTTGCTAGGGTATTGCGATGCAGTTGTTAGGGCACTCAGAGTGGTTGCTAGGGTGTTGCTAAGCTACCTGGGGTGGTTGTTAGGGTGCTGTTATGCAGCTGCTATGGAACCCAGGATGGTTGCTAAGGTGCCCCAGGGTGGTTGCTAAGGTGTTTCTATGCGCCAACTTCCATGACTACTAAAATTTCTAAATTCATTCTATAAAGTACCTAAGGTACCCATGTCCGTTTCTATGGGGTTGCTATGCGGTTGTTGGGGCACCCTAGAGTTGTTTTTAGGGTGTTGCTATACGGTTGCTATGGTACCCAGAGTGGTTTCTAGGGAGTTGCTATGTGGTTGCTAGGGTACTCAGGGTGGTTGCTAGGGTGTTACTAGCATGTTGTTAGCATGATTAGCAAGTTACTAGCATGTTGCTAGCATGATTCTAGCATGATTAGCATGTTTAGTAAGTTTTTTAGCATGATTAACAAGTTACTAGCATGTTGTTATCATGTTTGTTAACTTAATATACATATAAACCACACACAATACATTCAATAGTTTTGGGTCAGTAAGATTTTAAAATACTTTTATTCAGCAAAGATGTTTTTTAATAGATCAAAAGTCACAGTAAAACATTTATTATGTTGCTAAATAAATTCTGATGAGTCATAGTACACTAAAGATTGGAGTAATGACTGCTTAGAATTCATCTTTGCCATCTCAGGAATTAATGATATTTTAAAATACATTAATAGAAAGCACTTTTTAATTGTAGTAATATTTCACAACATTACTGTTTTTACTGTATTTTGATCAAATAAATACAGCCTTGGTGAGTATAAAAGGTATTTTCAGAAACATTACAAAAAAAAATCTAACTGACCCAAAACTTTTGAACCGTATATATTTTGTATAAATAAAGAAATGTTGATGTAATCATTATTTTATTAACAAGTAGATCGATCTGCACATGTATTTAAACACATTTTTACTATACAGATATTATAGCTCACTCTTAAAATGCAGCCCTTTTTTTAATGTTTTTGTCTATGGTGATCTGATTGTGCTCATCTCACAATCAGCTTGTTTTCTTTAGAGCTCAACTGATAGATCACTTCCACTTTTCCTTTAGCCATGTGCTCCAGCCTGTCTCTCTCTGCACCTGTGCTAACTCGCTCGGGCAGCTGTCAGGCAGCTCTTTATAGTTCTCCTGTCCTGCTCCTTCCCTCTTTTTCCCCCATGTCTCCCTGCTCCTCCATCTATATCTCTGTCTTTTTCCCCCTACTCACACTCCCTGTTTCGGCCTGACTGAGATCTATAAATAGCCCGGTGAGGTATGCAGGCAGGGGAGCAAGGGACAGTGGCCCTGCCATTCTTGGGATGGTTCTGCTGATCACTAACATCTCTCTCACACCATGTGCTTACGATTTTGTTTGATTTGTGTATAATAGTAAAGATTGAGACAGTGTGTGAGAGATTTTAAGAAAAGTTTGAGGTTTATAGCTGAATGAGTAAACAGCTAGTGTTTTAGATCTATTTGGAGTGAATTATTCAAAGTTGTGATTTTTACAAGCGTGCATATGATTTGCTCATTTCAGTAGATCCACAGTGACCCCTCATATCTCAGTGTTGACACCCATCCTCTTTACTTAATTGTAAATATATTCCATTAAACTAATAATAATAACTTTATTTTCTGTAGCGCCTTTAAAGGAGCTTCTAAAAGTGCTTTACAATGTAAGGGTACATACATATATATATGTATATATATATATGTATATGTATATATGTATGTATGTATGTATGTATATATATGTATGTATATATATGTATGTATGTATATATATATGTATGTATGTGTATATATATATGTATGTATGTATATATGTTTGTATGTATGTATGTATATATATATGTATGTATGTATATATGTATATATATATATATATATATAAGACAGGAATACAGAATAAACGAAAGAGCACAGGAACATTAAAAAAAAAACAAGAAACCGCAATGATAATCACGTGATGATCCTCTCTGTATTGGGTTTGTTAGGCCAGTGGGCCCATGGTTTTTGGAGGTGGGGTGTTGTTATGCCTGTTCTTTCGTTAGAAAACTTACTGACAACTGTGTCTATGTGTGTGGCTTCTTTCCACAAGCTGGCAACCAGAGAGACAACTGCCGTTCAGTGACGTGAGGTTGCCACCCCCAACCGATTACCACAAGGACATTTGTGAGGGAGATGAAGTGGAGGTAGGGATACATTCACTCTGAAACACCCGGAACACCCCTCAGTCATCACCCTGAAAAAAGGCCCCCCGTATATGAATCATCACTTGGAGAAAAAGCCCTTTGAAGTCCTCTGCTTTCAAAACATATATCAGACTGTCAATTTATTATGCTTTATTGATGCATGTTTTAATTTCAGGTACGCTTCAGTGAATTGACTTAATATTGTGAGAATGTGTTCTTTAAATTTCAGCAAATGTGTGGAGCAAGTCTTATTTGCTATCATTAAATCTAATATGTTATGCATCCTACTCTGTAGGTATTGGCATTTTCAAGTCGACCACTAGATACATACATACCTGGCACATTCTGCATTGTCTTTTGTTTATTTATTTCTCTCCATACTTTAGCACACTCCTTTTATGGTACAAAGAAGGGTACTAATTTGTTTCTTGCTTTCTGTTAAACACAGACTGGCCATTTCTTTCAGTGCTTCCCTGCATGCAATCACCTGACCTGGTCTTTCTCCTGCAGGTTTACTCCAGAGCCAACGATCAGGAGCCCTGCGGCTGGTGGATGGCGAGGGTCAGGATGATGAAGGGAGAGGTAAGTCAAGTCCTGGTGTGCACATGAGCACATGTTTGATCAGATGTGGGTTACGGGGTCTGCATTTCAAGGGTTCCGTCTCTCATTATTCACTCTGAAGTTGAGTCCAATGTGAACATATGAATATTGATTGAGGGTGTTTCAGATCTTTTGGGGTCTAGTAGGCCTTTAAAACATACATCTGCAGCACTGACCCAGTTACCCATAAACACTAAGGGTGGGAATCTATGGGTATCTCAAGATTCAATTCGATTACAATTCAGAGGCCCACGATTCAATTCGATTACGGTTAACAAAGCATCAATGCATCACAATGTTGTCATACATCCTGTACATCTATTAGGGGTGGGAATCTTCAGGCACTTGACAATCAGATCCGATTCTTATTCTGGGAGTCACGATCCGATTCCAAAACGATTCTTGATCTACATTTTTTCCCCAATTAATTCTTCTGCTGTGCAAATACATCTTTAAAACTTTACATCCTAAATAAAATTGCAGTTTTTTTGTTTATAGTTGGAATCTCTGTATGTCAGTTCTGCCATCTTAAAAACAGGGGTGTGAATCTTGACTGGTTTCACAATTCAATTACGATTGTCATTATCAACTCAATATCACCATGTGTCACATTCTCAGTTTTCAATATCACGGCACGTGCCTACATTTTCATATACATTTTATATCAAATTTATTTTGTGCAAAATTAACTTTACTATTATTTTATTATTATTATATAAGCACAGCAGGCTATTTTTTAAAACAATTATTTAAAATAAGTGTTCTTTAAGTGTCCGAAAGTTTACAGACAATAGTTTCCTCAGCATTATTGCCGTTTGGTTATTACTGATGAGATCATAGACGGTGGCAGATTTAAGAGGCTGCATTCACACTAATGGACAGATCTATTTCGATATCAGATGTTTTGTCCTGCTCTGAAAACATAACTGACTGTGTGTACATCAATTTCATATAAAAGTAATCGAAAATGCAAGTGCATTTAACCATAGCCACAGTTGAGCTTCAGGACAACAAACCCAAAGCGCACGTGAAAGTCTGTCAGTGCGCAAGTTTCGTGCATCTAATACTACTGCATTCCAAACGGCATAAATGAAAGCATATCAAAAGTAAAACACGGCCGGTGGAAGCACAGACTGTCAAGCAATGTGCACGTGTCTCACAGCGCAAATTCTGTGCAATGAAGCCCGCCGCAATGAAGCTCTAGCACGCACGTACCATATGCGGAAAAAATAAACAAGCTCAGAATCGATTCTGAAATGTTCAAAATCGATTCAGAATCGTTGAAGAGAGAATCACGATGCATCGGAAAAACTATTTTTTCTCCCACCCCTAATAAACACTAGAGTGATCTCATTTATTGAGTCAGACTGAACCCTCTGGTGATCTAATAGCAGATCTCCTTAAGCTCTAGAATATGCATTCAGTATGCATGAGCAAGATAAACAACTGCAAAATGTAGGTCTGTTTAAAGACATCTGGGATCCTCTATATAGGTCGTGCTTAGGCATCAGGTTTAAGGAATGTTCTGGGTTCATATGCTGTCATTGCCAGAAAAATATTTTGGACATGTCCCTTTGCGTTAGTAGTCATTTCAAAGAGTATGACTGTGTATTTATGAATGTTTTTTTTGATGGACTGTTTTATTAATCTTTAATATTAATTATTTTGAATTATAACGAATAATCAATTATTATTTAATCTTGTGTATTTTAACATGTATCCTGGTTCAATGTATTGCCCAGTTGATCTAAAATTAAAGTTTTACCAGACAAAACCGTCTTTGAGCAGCTTCAGTCTGTTTGCTCTGTCTTTAAAGTGGTGAGAGTGTGAAAGAGGCTATTGTGACTTGTGTAATAAACAGTCAGCTGCTCATTACCACAAAATAAACCCAACAAGAGTTTCCACTAATTTGGAAAGTAGCAATGTAAAAAAGTTTGAGGTTAAATGGTCAAATACACATCTTAACGGTTATTATACAAAAATATTTGATTCAAGAATGCCGTGTTTGTGTAATCAAAAATATTCCAGAGAGTAATAATTGGTATAATAATCCAATGTAACTACCTAAACTATAAACTGTGTTCAACATGCAAACATTGGTTTGTTTCATATGTGTTATGTGCATTGTGATGTTTTTTTTTCTGTTCAGTTCTATGTGATCGAATACGCAGCCTGTGATGCCACATACAATGAAATTGTCACATCGGAACGAATCCGGCCAGTCAATCCCAACATCCCCTCCTCTGAAAACACCTTTTACAAAGTCCCCATCGCTGTACCCGAGGATCTCAGAGACATGTAAGTCACACATGAAGTCTTCTGATAGTCCACTTTTTAGTCATAGACTGTCAGCCTCAAAAAACTGGGTGATAAGCAATATCATATTGAGATTGCAATAAGATTTGTCGATATCGATGATAAGCTCTGGAGATTTTTACCCAGTATGGATTAATCACACAGCAGAAATAAACATGACATAAGCCAGTCAGTGCATGTCGCTGGTAAGTCTGCATGCTCTGCGTGTCTCTTTGTGAATCAGTGACATGGTTTTGTCTGCTACACAAACTCAAAGACGCTAAGAGTAAAAAAAGAAAATGAGAACACTTAATTTTGGGAAAATTAAAATGGATTTCATGGGTCCCTAAATTGAATAATATAATTTTGAAAAATTGAAATGTATTCTTTTCTATTCTGAATGATGCAGCTGTTTGACTGAGAACATCCACAAAGACTTCAGGAAAGCAATCGGAGCCAACTGCATCTTCTACAGCACCTTTACACACCAACTTATTGTCCTGGTCAGTGATTCATTCTTATTTACACTCTCATTGTGATACTTGTGTGTTGTGTCTTAACGAAATATGTCTGTTTCTCCTCAGTCCACAAACGAGTGCACGGTGAAACGAGCAGCACTACTGAGTGACATGCACTTCCGGAGTATTCGCACCAAACTCATGCTTATGTCCCGTAACGAGGAGGCCACTAAACACTTAGAGGTACACAAATACATTTTTTTTATTTATTTGTTACTCATTTTTCTCAACATCTGCATGTGTAGATATAATAGCTAGTTTGAGATTATTGCATTGACCGTTAATCATATCCACTTGACCAATTAACAGAAATAGTACTTCAGACTTCTTGTTATACTGTTGTTTTTCTGTGTTTTTTTTTGTTTTGTTTTTTTGTCATTATGTGCATGTTATTCTTGTCATGCTGGATTCCCCCTGTGGTTTAATTAAACACAACCAGCTCAACATTTGTGTGTTTTTGTGTGTACTGCAGACGAGTAAACAGCTGGCGTCTGCGTATCAGGAAGAAGTGAAAGTGCGTGAGGATCTAATGGGTCTGGCCATAGGTTCTCACGGTGCCAACATCCAACAGGCCCGCAAAGTTCCCGGCATCACTGCCATTGAGCTGGAAGAAGAGAGCTGCACATTCAGGATCTATGGAGAGGTATTTACTTTTCATCTTTTTTTAATTTTTTATAAAGATACATATAAGGCGAGTGACAGCAGTGATTTTGATGGGCTGTTCTTTCTGACTCAAACCCCAGAGGCTGTGAAGCAGGCCAGGACCTATCTGGAGTTTAAGGAGGATTCCTTCCAGGTTCCAAGGAACCTTGTAGGTGAGTTGCTTATTAGACACATTCCGTTTGGAGTTCTGAATGCAGTTCATTTGTGGACAGACATTAGCTCAGCATAAATTCTGAAAATCTGCCCAAGTGTTCTTACCCAGTGATTTTCGCTCTTTCACAACAGGCAAAGTCATTGGTAAAAACGGCAAAATTATCCAGGAAATAGTAGACAAATCGGGCGTGGTTCGAGTCCGGATCGAAGGGGACAATGATAAAAAGCTGCCCAGGGAGGAGGTAGGCAGGCAGGGGGCTGGCAGAGACAACACTGTCAGCAGCCAAGAGGTGAATGAGCCGCCCACCTGATACAACAAACCTCTCACTGTTACAGCTAAATAAAACCTCAGTGAGGAAAACAACACAATATTAGTAACAAGCTGTTTATTTTCATGCAAGTGTACACACATTTTGAGCATTTTTAATCATTTAACCTCTGAGATAGCTTCTGATTTCACTAACATCACAAATGTTATCCCTCCTTTTCCTTTGTTGTGCAGGGAATGGTTCCCTTTATCTTTGTTGGAACCAAAGAGAACATCAGTAACGCCCAGGCCTTGCTGGAGTACCATGTGGCCTACCTTCAGGTTAGTCACCAGGCAGGCATGAAAGGTGTTCAGTCTCTGAACTCTTCGCAGTTGCTGAAGGGTGTCTGGAAATTCCTGTTTGTTCTGTTATTGTTCAAGACTCAAAATTTCTCAAATGTTGAAAACATTTAATATATGAAAGATATATTGAATTCATTGTGCCCTACTAAAGATGAGCTTTTGAAATGAACTGTCTCTTGATTGGTCAGCTGATCTCCTCCGTCATGGAAAGCTGTTGGTCAAACTTAACCACCAACTGATGCTAAAAATACCCCTATTGGGGGTAGATTTGGTGGGGGAGGGGGCAAAGTGTGGATTACATGCTGTCTACCCAGTTACCTCTCAAAATAGCCATTTCCCCTGTCCATCCCGGCCCAGCTGTACCACGTTATCCTTCTCTGTAATTATGTAATCCCTAATTATATTTTTTATAATTCTGATATTTTGTTGTCTTGTATATTATATTATATATTATTGCTATATATTAAACATTTATATATATATTAAATATATATATTAGGGCTGTCAAATGATTAATCACGATTAATCACATCCAAAATAAAAGTTTTGTTTACATAATATATGTATGTGTACAGGGTATATTTATTATGTATATATAAATACACACACATAAATTATAATATTTAGAAAATATTTACATGTATATACATTTATATATTTATATTCTTATATTTTATATTATATATAAATATATTTAATATATAAACATAACATATTCTTCTTAAATATATACATGCATGTGTGTGTATTTATATATACATAATAAATATACACAGTATTCACACATATATTATGTAAATAAAACTTTTATTTTGGATGTGATTAATCGTGATTAATCATTTGACAGCCCTAATATAAATATATTTTATCTGTTCTTTTTTGCTATATATTATTGCTATATAATATATTTTTATATTTTCTTATCATATATTGTATGATATATGTGTTCATTATATTACATATTTAATCATATTATCTTATATATTATATTGTCATAGATAATAATAGCATGTTTTTCCCTATTTTGCTATTAAACAAAAAAATAGAAATGATTACATTATATCACATTTGTGATCTCTATTCCTGTTTTCTGTAACTCTGCTTGTGGTTTAACAGCAATGCCTGACAGTGCTTTCTCTCTCTGTGATTGATAGGAGGTGGAGCAGTTGCGTCTTGAGCGCTTACAGATTGATGAACAGCTCCGTCAGATTGGGGTGGGATATCGCGCACCCCCCACCCGCTCTGGTTCAGGGGTCACCGGCGAGCGTGAACGGGGTTACCTCACGGACGAGAGCACCAACTCCCTGCAGACCACACGCACCTACGGGGGAAGAGGACGTGGACGCAAATCTAACAATACATACTCTGGCTATGGTGAGATACGACTCCCATGATGCTCTTATGTTTTGGACAGTCTGTCTATACATTTAATTATCAATTTCATGATGTATAACAAGATTTTGGGTACAGCTGGGTTAAAGGATTAGTTCACTTCCAGAGTTAAAATGTCCTGATAGTTTCCTCACCCCCATGTCATCCAAGATGTGCATGTCTTTCTTTCTTCAGTCAAAAAGAAAGTAAGGTTTTTGAGGAACACATTCTAGTATGTTTCTTCATAAAGTGGACTTTCAATGGGGACCAACCGGTTGAAGGTCAAAATTGCAGTTTCAGTGCAGCTTTAAAGGGCTCTACACGATCCCAACCGAGGAATAAGGGTCTTATTTAGCGAAAAGATCTGTCCTTTTCTAAAAAAAAAAAAAAAAATGTATATACTCAAACACTCGTCTTGCTCCAGCTCTGCAATGCACGTCCGTGACTTCATGCATTACGTAGTCACGTTGGAAAGGTCACGCGTGACGAAGGCAGAAATACAGACCCAGTGTTTATGAAGTAAGCGTGCAAAGACCAAGTCAAATGCCCTTTACAAAACAAAGGTTTTAAAAGATTTAAACATCCAAGATATGCACACCAATTGACCATTTTAAACACTAAACTGACACAAAGACAAAAACAAAAAACTTTTGGGCGCTCCTCCTTCTCCACACTTGTAAACACGGAGTCTGTATTTCTGCCTTCGTCACACATTACCTTTTCAACGTGACTACGTAATGCGTGACGTCACGGACGTGCATTGCAGAGCTTGTGCAAGACGAGCATTTGTGGTTAAGAAGTATTAAAAAAAAATTTTTTTTGATTTTTTTTTTTTAAGAAAGTGACCGATCATTTTGGTAGATAAGACCCTTTTTCCTCAGCTGGTATCGTTTAGAGCCCTTTGAGGTTGCATTGGATCTGCAATTTGGACCTTCACCCGTTGGTCCCCATTGAAGTCCAGTATATGAAGAAAAATACTGGAATGTTTTCCTCAAAAACCTTACTTTTCGACTGAAGAACTAAAGACATGAACATCTTGGATGACATGGGTGTGAGTAAATTATTTTTATTCTGGAAGTGAACTAATCCTTTAACCCAGCTGTACCAGAATTTTTGTTATACATCATGAAATTGATTGCTCTAAGCCACTAGATGGCGCAAAAACACTTGTATAAACATCTACATAAACCAGGAAACTTGTAGGATCCTTGACGTGATTACAAGTTACAGCATTGAGTAATTTCTGTTCTTGATCTAATATTTAATGATCTTTAAGATGTTATGAAGTGCTTATTTTGAATTAGTATTATCTTTGATGTTGTGCAAAACACATTATCTTTAGGTGAAGTATTTGTATTACTAAATTTTGCTCCATGCTTGTGGGTCTTATGTGGGTCAGAAGGTTTGTGGTGTTGTGTGTTTTTTTTTTTAAACGAAAGAAACAACTTTTTTCCCATACATTTTCCATATTGTGTGCCATGTTCAGTGTTAAGCTGTAACTACTTACTGTAATAATATTACTTTTTGCAGTAACTAGTAGTGTAACTAATTACTAATAAGATTTCAAGTCATAATATTCAAGATTCTAGATTTTGTATTACAGTTACCATCCATAAAACAGCTCGTTACTTAGCTACTTTTGATGCCTCAACCCCTACTGATTTGAAATCCAGCTATCAAATTATTCCTAGATGTATTTTCATAATTTTCAGACTTGCACAGGCACATGAAGCCACCAGTGCATCAGAAAAGCTTACAGTCAGGAGATGGAGATATTGCCATTACACTGATTTTAAGATCTGAATACAGATGTAGAAACTGTGGCATTACTTAACTCTTAAAAAATCTTATGAACTTATGTGATTTCTTTCGATAAAATACTTATAATAAATATTATCATATTTGGGTAATGGAGAAATTATAGCTACAGTTAGCTTCAAGCTACATATGACAATTAATACAACACTTTTCCTTAAAAGTCACCATCAATCACCATTGAGTGTTTGTAAAAACTGCAGTCTGACTGCGATCCAGTGTAGATTTTGGTCAAATGATGAGGCAGAAATAAATTGTTAGTAACGTTTTGGAAGAATTTTATGTGGAAGATACACAATTACAACTTCTGTGGGGCATGAAGGAAAGGTAATGTAACTAGTAGTGTAATTAATTACTGTTGGCATATAATAATAATATGTAAAGTAATAATAATACTTTTGAAAGGAGTAACTAGTAAAAAGTAATAAATTACATTTTTGGAGTAACTAGCCCAACACTTGCCCTGTTGTACGCTATATATAATTTATATTGTCATTCGGGATTATTAAAAATCATATGCAAACTTTTTATCCATCCTGTAATATTTTTGAGAAATGTTACTACAATAAATGGGACCCATTGACCCCAAATGGCTTCAGATAATAGTGCTTAATAATAATGCTATCACATCCTGCTTTTAATGCAGTTGTCGGAAGTAAATCTAAAAATGGGGTGTTTATTAACTGAATGATTGTCACATTTAACTGTGACTGTAAAAGAATTGCTCAGTAACAATGTCTTTCTGCAGGGACAAACTCTGAAATGTCAAATGCATCAGAGACAGAAGAGATAGGAGAGCGGGAGCCCAGGCCAAAAGGTGTTGGAGGAGATGACAGGGGTTCCAAGCGTGGAGGTCGTGGCCGTGGCTCCAGCACTGGTAGGGGCCGGGGTGGACCAGGGCCCCGAAACACTAACACTATCAGCTCAGGTACATACTGATTGCTGAAAAAAAAAAAAAAAAAAAAAAACATGTTTAAAACAGGTCTTAGAGTTTTAGAATTTCTAGAGGGAATATAAATTTTTTTTTTTTTAATTGGATAGAAATGGCTCTGGTGTGAAATCTCTCTTTGTTCCAAAAAAACACTAATAAATTGCCGTTCAGTAAAGCAAGTAAAAGTGTCATGAAAACAAAAACTGTCAAAAGTTGTGGGAACCATGGTTTTTTAAAAAAAATAAAATAAAACTTATAGGGTGAAATGAATACAAATTACGATTTTTTTTTTTTTAAATGCTTGGTAGCTTATGCATGCAGTCTCCTGTATAGCATCATTTGTGCCCTGCTGAACATCAGTTTATTTGTGTACATTCCAGTTCTCCGAGATCCAGACAGTAACCCGTACTCTCTGCTGGAGGGAGAAGGTGAAATAGGTGGTGATACAGATGCCAGTGAGAGCATGGGCGGCACTGACCGCAGGAGACGTTCACGTCGTCGCCGTAACGACCAGGAACCCAGCCTTATGGATGCAGCCGCTAATGAATCAGACAGTCAGGCAGCCGCCAGTGAGAATGGACTGGGTACGACAAAGTTTGTTTATTTTGATACATACAGGTTGATTAAGAATAATATTTTAGTCTACTTAATTTGCACCCTATTTTTGCAAAGCAGTTGTAAAACTTTTTAACTCTTTCCCCGCCATTGACGAGTTTTTATGGCTTTTTGTGTTTTCACTGTTATACACTCGGGGGCGCTATTACACATCTTCTAAATGAGTACAAAACCTCCCAAACAAAAACACACATGAACAGGACGGAGAAACTAGAGATCTCTTATGTAAACAGATGCATATGATAAATAATGCGATCATCAGCAATAGACAGCATATAAATGAAAACTGCATAATATTACAAAGTAAAATGATGATCCAGGAAGTGGTATATGTCTGTGCAAGCTTTGGAGGTGTTGATGGAAGCGATTTATTGGATTTATGCTTTGATAATCATACTGAATATTATCCAGATGTAGTTTTTGATAGAAATGTGATTTTCTCAGCTTTTTGCTCAAAATTATACATTTTTATGAAACCTAACTACATTCAAGTGTTGATAAAAAAGAATGCTTTAAGCTAGAATAAAACAGATTTTTTTGTTTAAAAGTAAGACTTTGATCTTTATTTTGGTGTATTGCATATACAAATATTCATACAGCAAAATATACTGTAAGCCATCAAATTTTAGTGAACATCATCATAATCGGTGGCAGTGGCTAACAACCTTTTTTAAAAATGCTGGCAGGAAAAGAGTTAATGAGCTTCCTCTTAGTTCATTTACTAAACAAATGACCGTAAATATCATCAAGGGCGTGCAGTCCAACAGAGAGAAAGCAGCTTCTGTGCATCTCGCATCATTTATTATTTGTCTTGTGGTTATTCACTGGTTGGCTGCTCAACACTTATTTGTTTATTTATTTATTTATTTATTTTAAGCACTTAACTATTTGGAGAAAAAAAGTGGTGATGTGATATGCAGCTAATGTGGTCAAATTACCCAGTTTTGCTTTTTTTTTGGATTGGTAGTATTTCTTGCGATTTTTTTTTTTTCTCGCTTATGCTCACCAAGGCTGCATTTATTTGAAAAAGTTTAGTCACTCAATGGGCTGAAATCGTCTCAGGAATAAAGAGAGCATCACTTCTATTTCCAAGGTAATGGCAACTGAAAGCCACTCTTGTACCAGAATATTTGATCGGAATTTAAGCAAAAAGTTACATTTGTAAAACAGGGGTATCTGTGTACTTGAGAGAGCATTATCAGAAAAGACTAGGAAGATTAGGAAAGCTTTGGGGTCATAAAGAATCATCAGTGGATCAAGGACATTTGCTTGATGGGAATTTCTTAGAACTGGCTCAGAAGATAAACTGAAAATAAGTGGGTCATTGCATCTCATGCTCTCTTTGTCTTTAATTATTTCTCTCAGAGAGGAGGGCAGGCCCCAGCGCCGCAATAGAAGCCGCCGCCGTCGTAACCGTGGCAATCGTCCTGAGGGAGGCTCCACCAGCCGTGACAGACAGCCAAGTGAGAGAGTGGGGAGGGGTCAAAGATGTAGGAACAAAACGGACAGAGAGAAATGTCAAGTTGAAGATTTTTTTAAAGTTTTAAGGCTATTTTCCTCTCTGTTATTCAGCTTTAGTAGAGAGTGACAGAAAGTCATTTTTTGAGAGAGAAGGGACTGGGTGGGATTGTTGCTTACCAGATCTAAACTAGCAAAAAGCTCAGTTGTAAATGGAGATATTTGCAGATTTGGTTGGCTTTTTTGTGATGTTAATTTCACAAGGCATGGCCTCCAGAAGGTCTGAGATATAAAGAGTTTGCTGTAGGTAATAGGATAACTTTCCTTGTTTGATGACTTGCTGCTTTTTCCCCCTCAACCTGAATACTGTTGTTCTCTCTGTTGATATAGTTACGGTTGCTGACTTCATCTCTCGTGCCGATTCCCAGAGCAGACAGAATCTCCCAGAGAAGGAGGAGGTGACACAGCACACGTCCCACCCCAAGGTCTGCAAATACAACAACACAAAACACACGCCTCAGATTAAGACTCCGCAATTTGGGGAAAATATTCATGATTTTTTTCAGTATTTTTAAATATAAATTTATTATTTTAGATTTATATATTATATAGATTGTATTATAATTATTTGTATAATTACTGAGGAAAAAAGCTTCAGGCTTTAGAGCCGCAAAATTTGGCCAAAATTGTCATTTATTTATCAATGAGACTATGAAATGATACAAATTTGTTTTTTATTGATGTTGTTGTTTTATTTCCTAATATTAATATTTAAATATTTATACTTGCATATATTTTGTATTTATAAATATAAGAAGAAAATAGGAAATTACATTTTTAATATCAATATAAATATTAAATATTTAAAAAACAAAAAATTAATATTTAAAAATATAATAATAATACATTTATTTTACAGTGCAACTTAACTTTGAAACATGCATTGCATTTGTACGGGGTAATGTATACCCTGCCATTGTTATCACAGTTGGGGTCCTGATCACCCTGTCTGGGGTTATTCTGTAATAACAACCAGCTGGATGTACATTATCCCGTTTATTACACAGCTTCTTACCACATAAGTAAAAATAAGACACAAAATATTGATTTTAATATATTGAACGCAAAGCTTCTGTTAAGACATTTAAGACAAATGGTGCAGTCATACCAATTATTTTACATCATTTCACCAGATAAATAAGTAATAAGATATTGCTTCAAGACAAAACTTTTTTCAATCTTACCAGTAGTTATATAATATATAATCAATTAGAGTGTACAAAACAATCGTCGCAATAAGGCAGCAACTGCGTTTGTATGAAACGAGAGAGCGACTCCAGGATGACATAATTACATAATTGTACACATAGTATTGAATTGAGTTTTTATATTTTATTAGCTAACTAAACGCCTAGCTTCCACAAACAAAAACTGTTCCTAGCAAGAATACAGTGCAGACTTCGAGGTGTGTTATCCCTTGATAACAACCTGTAAAAACTAACAACACAGGCTCATCCGGGTAACAGAAGTCGGCACTGTACTCTTGCTAGGAAGACGATTTTCTTTGTGGAAACTTTGCGTTTGGTTAGCTAATAAAATATTGAACTTCAATATTATGTGTACAATTATTTAATTGTCATCCTGATATCGCGGGCTCGTGTTCTCGTTTCATACAAACGCAGCTGCTGCCGTTTTGTGACAGTTGTTTTGTACACTGTAATGGATTATAAGATATAACTACCAAACTTAGTTTTAAAAAGTTTTAAACTGCATTTCATTCTTTATTATTCAGGAAAATGGGACTAGCGTGAGTAAGGAAGAGCGCACTCCTTCCAAGCGCTCCCCTAGCAATGGCGTGGCATCGCCCGGGGAGGCTCTAGCCATGGTGAATGGCGTCTCCTAAAAAGTCATCTCGCCCCCTCAAGACCCACGTCTAAAGCAAGACACCATGGCGAACTCTGTCCCTGCTTGCATTCACGTAAACCTTTAAACTGACGAATGAAATCGACTAAAATCCTTGAATTCATACAAGTCTATGAGAAGAAAATGATACAAAAAAAAAAAAAATGACGAACGCATCTACTTTAAACCACACGTAACGGTGTATGTTTATCCTATCTATCAGTACTTAGTGCTTATTTAAGACAAGCTTGCCAGAAATGAGCTGATGGATATGACTCAAATATTTCTGACGTAACACAGAAAACAGGACGTGACTTTTTGGGTTTTATTTAAATGTTTATTTTTTTTTCTTTTTGCAGTTGTCGTTGCTGTCATTGTTTGTTTTTGATTGTTTGTACTCACTGGTGTGGGACTGTGAAACACTCCCAAACAGACGCATCTCTTAAACAGTGTTAGCTAAATGAGGGCGGAGCTAGTGGAGAGGCGATGGGTTGAATGCGGAGCCTCTCGTGAGTGATCGAGCCTGTGGTACTCTGAATTTAAGGGCAAAAAGGGGAAACAGAGAGACATTGTGCCTTGAATTTGAAAAAAACTTGAGTATTTTCTTTTTTTCTCCTTAATATTTGCGTTGTTCATGGGATGAAGTTGATGGTTCCTGTTTTTAGTTCGTCGGAAGAAATGACAGGAATACACAGAATAAGAGGGGTTAAGATTGGGGGAAAAGACAGATAATGCCAAACATGAAATTAGGACGTTTGTCCAAAGTCAAGTCATTATGTGAAAGGTGTTTAATCTCTGTGTGTGTGTGTATGAGTGTGTGTCCGTTTGTATATGTATTATAGTGAGCCATGCAGCAAGAGCATATAAACTGGGAGGAACGTTACATGATCCAAGAGACAACCCAGAAGAAGCCTGAATGGATTCTGTCTCTTCAGTTAAAACGGGCGAAAAATGTCAGGCACGAGTGTCAGCAGACTTTCCAAACAGAACTAAACAGATGTGTAGATACAGTGTTGATTCAGTATTTCTTTCCCCACCGTATGTGGAAGGAAGGCGGGATGAGTATGAGCGTAGAAAGTGGTGCGAACACACTCAATAGCTTCCAACCCATAATTAAATGAGCGGCAGGAGGGGATTGGTGACCCTCTGGTGTAGATGGTTGGTCTTGATGATCTAGAAGGCACTCTGGGAACAGTGAAACCATATTAAGATAAAACCAGAAACACTGAGATAGATAGAATCGTTCACACTAACACACACATGTACATCCAAGAGCATTATAATACTCTCCAGTTTGGTCAAATGGGGTTTTGGCCTCTTCTGTCTCTGCTGGGAGATCTGAAGCTGTGGCAGAGAAGGTGATGGGGCGGTTGTCATGGTTAAAGGGAGGTTGCATTCCCTCACATTGTTACTGTCATCTCGGTTCCTGCTCTCTTAGGTTTTTTTCTTTCTTTCTTTCTTTCTTTCCACATCATAGAAAAACAAAAAAGATTCAAATGGAAGTGAAATAAATTATTTCTGGAATGACACCTGTGTGCAGTTTTTCTTCTCTGCAGTCTGGTTTCAGTTTGTGTACTTGAATGAGGTGCAAAACAGGACCTGGAATTCTTAAATCTATAGTATTTTTCCAAGAAAATGAGAACTAAAAGAAAGAAATAGTCAAACTCAGAAGGTCAGACTAGATATTATATTAAATGGATTCTCCACCCAAAAGTGATTTTTTCTTTTCTTTTACTCACCCTCATGCCATCTAACATAAATTTGACTTTCTTCTTTGGAAGACAAACAGATGTTTAGAAAAACAATCCACCTCTGAGTCATGGAGTCATCAGCTGAGGTTGTAGGGATTGTTATCATGTTTGTTTTGTGTGGTTTTAGAAGCGTTGACTTTTGAGGGTCCCATCCACTTCAATTATAAGAACTCGCAGCAATAGATTCTAAGCATCTTGTTTTCCACAGAAGAGAGTCAAATACATCTGACACCATGAGGATGAGTAAATGATGAGAGAATGTTCATTTTTCGGTGGAATGTATAGAGTGCAAATAATTCATTAACTCAAAATGTATAGTTAGACATTTTTGAGATCCCCTGGTTTTTCAATAAAACTTTAATACTTGAAACGAAACTAGTGAAAATGGAAATAAAATGAAAAGTGTAAATTGCTGTATTAAATTAGACCTGCCCATGTTACATCATATTTCTTATTAAGCGTTACAGCGTTGTGCGTTATAACATCTCACACGGTTCTGTTGAGTATTTAAAAAGCAACAGCCAATCAGAAGCGTCCAGATGAGTCATCGCTGAAACACCAGAGTTCTCCCAACGTAAGGAAGAAATTGCAGAAGTACCTAACGTACGACGTAAGTAATCAATTTATCATAAACTGTGGACAGCTTTATTGATTATAATAGTAGTTTTGAGTGCTTGGGGTCTACTGTAAACTCTGGCTAGCCTGAAGTCAGCGATCTTTAATGTAAATGTTATTTGCTCGATTTCTCCATAATTTCCTCGCTGTTTGGCTAACTGAAAATGAAATATATATATAATTTGTAACTTAGAATGTTTTTATTAAATTGTGATCTTCAAATACAAATTCAGTCGTATTAAAATATTTAATGACACCGTATCTGGTAACGTTAGTTAACGTACTTGTCTAAACGGAGGTTTTAGATGTGTGTACGTTACGTTAGTTCATTACACTAACGTTACTTCAGCCGTTACCCGGCAGTTGGTCACTCTCTTCTATGGGTGAGATATTTGTTAATTCTTAATTGCTTAACGATTGTTTGGTACACCAACTATTGAAAAAACTTTTATCTTGGAACCGACGAAGTCATTAGGTTATTGGGTTTTCTCAACGATAAGAAAAAAAAAAGTATTTGTTTAGAAGAGCTTTGACACAATTCGGACACTGCTTAACGTTACCACAGTACCACTGCTAAATAAAACTGGCCATTTCATCTCTTGTGTAAGTAACTTATCAAGACACACTATGAGGTCCATGTGGGAGTGCTCTCAAATCGTCTAGTTTTTTTAAATTGCTTGGCTTTATGAAGAGACAGACTGCATAATTTATTTTACAGGATTGATAGGATAACAGTATTATAATACTGGCTATATCTCCTTTTTTGTTTATAAATACTAAAACGCATAACAGATGTTTAGAAGCTAATCCCAGGTTCAGGTGTCACGGATAATAAGACCTTCAAATGAAGATGCATTTGTTAACAGAGCTTAACCTGTATGTTTACAAATCCATCATTAAGTACACAGCAGCGTTTAGCGTCATTGTTTAGCAAACCTTTATTGTGCTCAGAGCCTACAGACCGGTTTATATCAGGATGTTACATCATAAGGGTTACTGGGCAAATAAGACTTTTTGTCAAGGTCTTTTAATATTATCATACCACCATTTATGAAAACCATTTTAACTGGTTTATGCTAGGATTATAGTTAACTAAAACTAAAACTCGAAACTAGTTAAAAAGTTAATCGAAACTAAAGGTATTAAAAACACATATTTGTTATTTGAAATAAATGTTAACTGAAATTATACAGGGGTTGGACAATGAAACTGAAACACCTGGTTTTAGCCTCCTTTTGCAGTCCTGCACAGTGGCCAAAGGGATTTTAAGCCATTCCTCTTGCAGAACAGTGGCCAGGTCACTACGTGGTGCTGGTGGAGGAAAACGTTTCCTGACTCGCTCCTCCAAAACACCTCAAACTGGCTCAATAATATTAAAAACTGGTGACTGTGTAGGCCATGGGAATCATCAACTTCACTTTCATGTTCATCAAACCACTCTGTCACCAGTCTTGCTGTGTGTATTGGTGCATTATCATCCTGATACAAGGCACCACCTTCAGGGTACAATGCTTGAACCATTGGGTGCACATGGTCCTCCAGAATGGTTCAGTAGTCCTTGGCAGTTACACGCCCATCTAGCACAAGTTGTGGGCCTAGGGAATGCCATGAAATTGCAGCCCAAACCATCACTGATCCACCCCCATGCTTCACTCTGGGCATGCAGAAGTCTGGGTGGTAAGTTTCTTTGGGGCTTCTCCTCATCATAACTCTCCCAGATGTGGGAAAGAGAGTAAAGGTGGACACATCAGCGAACAATACTTGTTTCACATCGTCCACAACCCAAGATTTCCACTGCTGGCACCATTAAAACCCACGTTTGGCATTAGCACGAGTGACCAAAGGTTTGGCTATAGCAGCCCGGCCATGTATATTGACCTTGCGGAGCTCCCGACGAATAGTTTTGGTGGACACAGGAGAGCTGAGGTGCACATTTAATTCTGCAGTGAGTTGACTAGTTGTGGTTTCATGTTTTTTGGATATAATCCAGGTTAGCACCTGGACATCCCTTTCAGACAGCTTCCTCTTGCATCAACAGTTACTCCTGTTGGATGTGGTTCGTCCTTCATTTGGTATGCTGACATCACCCTGGATACTGTGGCTCTCGATAGACCACAAAGACTTGCTGTCCTGGTCACAGATACGCCAGCAAAGATGCGCACCAATAATTTGTCCACTTTTGAACTCTGATATGTCTCTCATTATGTTGTGTGCATTGCAATATTTTATGTACAGCAGTGCTATTGCTCTGCTAATTCAACCTTCACACTCTGCTCTTACTGGTGGAACCTGCAATCATTGAATATTGGCCACCAGGATGGCATATATATATGTGTGTGTGTGTGTGTGTGTGTGTGTGTGTGTGTGTGTGTGTGTGTGTGTGTGTGTGTGTATGTGTATATATATTGTAATTTCAGCAACTTATATAATTTTAATTTAGTTTACCTTTTTTAATATATTATATATATATATATATATATATATATATATACATATATAAACACACACACACACACACACACACATATATATATATATATATATACACACACACACACACACACACACACACACACACATATAGACTTTTTATTTAATGAAAAATTACATTACTATAAACATTACTAAAACTTTACATTTAAGATAAAATGGAAAATTTGAATGGAATCCCATGATTGTCTTTACTTCCTTGAACACAATAGAAATGCACCTGCTTTTCTATTTTTAAGCTGTATTCATAATGGTGCAGGGTAGGGGTTGTGTGACGTTTCAGAGCAAACAAATAAGGAGTGACATACTCATCTGTGATCACCACCTGTAATCACACAGACCGGCGCTCCACCTAGAACATTTTTCAGTTCCGTCCCCCTGTGAACAGCACAGCATCACCACACACGACTCCACACCCTCTGAAGACCAGGCTACAGGCAAGTACACTGCTTTCTCTCTCTCTCTCTCTCTCTCTCTCTCTTCCTTCAGCTTGCTCCCTTTTTATCAGGGGTCAAGTACACTGGTTTCTAGACTTGTGTAAATAATATACATCAGTTGCTTTCTGTAGTATTCCATTACTGTACTTTTCCTATATATGTTGACTTTTTTATTAAATTATTTTTCAGATGATTTAGGATTGTAGTTTTTTTTAAATCGCTTGTAAAGTGGTGGCACAGCAACAAATTTGTCTAGAAATGCTTTGTTTCTCAAATTCTCAAGCATGTCCAGATAGGGCACATTTTTAATTGTAATTGATAGAAGCACCTCTTTATATTTTAAAAATCACATTCTTGCAATCTTCTATCGCATTTTCCCCCCAGCATTAACCACACTGTCACATGCATTTAAGCTGAATGTTTTCCATCTGTGAAACAAGAGAAGCAAGAGGCCATTTACAAGTGAAATGAAAGGAAAATGTGAAAAACAAGTTCTCTGTCCTCATTTACATCCTTTCATTTCATATTGTTCTGTGGTCATTGGTAACCTCACTGCACTATTATTTTCCATCTCTTCTTCCTTTTCCCCTTTTTATTCTCTGATACTTTTTACTGATACCACACACACCTGCAGTCAAAGGTGTGGAAATTTGCATTGTGTTCCTCTTTGCTGGGGTGTGGGAAAGGACCGGCCCTGCGTATGGGGAAGGGATTTTTCTTTTTCAGTCCCGATCAAGTTTCTCTGATTGTAGTGGAGATATTAGATTATGGCAGACTCTTGTAGCTCTTTGATGTCTTTTTTATTATTATTATGTTTAAGTGATGCATTGTAAAACCTCTCTGTCTGACTCAAAGTTTACAGACTGCAATCTAGACGTTTGCTTGCAAAAGATACCACCGACCCGGAAAGATTTGGAGGTATGCAAAAAATGGGAGCTTTTGGAAGATTCACAGAAAAAAGCTTTGTACTCTCAAATATCCAATTCAGCTTTCAAGTTTATTGTCACGTGTACAGTCTCACTGACAATTTGCACATTGATATGTTTAGGTTGAGGCTCAGGCATTCTACATTAGTGCAATACAATACAAACCAATGCAAATTAGAGAGGAGAGGAAAAAAAACAAGTTTATAGTCTTGTAGTATGTGCAGTCTGTTTTTAAAGTGCAAATGATCTTTGTAAAGAAAAATAGTCATCATGAGGTATATGTGTTGTATACATTTTTGTAAGGAGTGTAGTGAGTATTAAAGAGTGTTTGGAGTTCTGATGGCCTGTAGGTAGTAGCTGTTCTTCAATCTGCTGCTTCTGGATTCGCAGGCCTGATGGCAGTTAATAAACGGGTTGTGTGCTGGGTGACGGGTCAGCAATGATTTTGCGAGCCTTCCTCAGACATCGTGTGTAATAGATGTCCTGTAAGGTGGGTAGTTTGAAGCCTATAATGATTACAGCTGCTCTCATGACTCTCTGGAGAGCTTTGTGATCGCTGATGGAGCAGCTTCCATAGTAATTTAAATTCCAGTGTAATTTAAATGCGAATAAGACTGCTATCTGTATTGTCATATGAAGTGGGGACAGTTATTTTATGTTTGTAGCCCAACTAGAATGTAAAAGGATGTAAAACCAGCTAAATATAGATGGGTTGCCAGCCACAAGTAGACTCTATAAATATCCTGACATAAACTCATGTATGACAGGGTTTATGCCATAACTCACAATATTAAAGTAAGTGTCTTACTTTATCTAACATGTCCAGGTTAAGTGGAACCCTCAAAACTAATTCAATTTAATTGTGCTTAATAATAATAAGTATAATTATCATCATTATTGAAAAATATGCATGTGTTTATTTAAGCACATGCCTCTATAAATAAATACAACTCTATTTATTAGAAGTGTGTGTGTGTGTGTGTGTGTGTGTTTATGATGAGAATTTTGATTTGTCTGGATTTTTAAATGTGTTTTCCCAGGTCAGTCATGATGGCACATTCAGCTATAAGTGTCCAGCCAGCCATGATGGTGACCACTAGTAATGCGATGTTAAACCAGTGGAGCAGCGGAGTGTGTGACTGCTGTGAAGACATGGGTGTCTGTAAGTGTGGGGTGGAGAGAGAAAGAGGAAAAGCAGGAAATATAGACTACAGTCTATGTTTGTATGTGTGAAGAATGATGAGCTTGTGGATGATCTGAAAGCAGTTTTGCTGTGGCAGGTTGCTGTGGTTTCTGGTGTCCCTACTGCCTCATGTGTAGGACCAGTGAAGAATTTGGAGAGTGTCTCTGTCTCCCCCTGCTGGAGATGTGCTTTGGTAGGATTATACCTCCTGTTACACTCTCCATGAGGAGCAGTATGAGAGAGAGATTCCACATTAAGGTAAATACAGCATCACTATACAATTTTAAATAACTGTTTTCTATTGTCATATATTTTAAAATGTAATTTATTTCTGTGATGTCAAGCTGAATTTTCAGCATCATTACTCCAGTCTTCAGTGTCACATAATCCTTCAGAAATCTAATCTAATCTAATATGCTGATTTGCTGCTTAAGAACCATTTCTTATTGGTATCAATGATGAAAACAGTTGAGCGGCTTCATATTTTTGTGGAAATCCCAATACATACATTTTCAGAATTCTTTGATAAACCGAAAATATTTGCATCAGTGTAATTTATTTAATAAAAATATTTCTCAATGTAAAAAAGTCTTTACTTTCACTTTTGATCAATTTAATGCTGAATACAAGAATTAATTCGTTTAAACATTTGTATTTTATTTAATTTTGTTTTGTTCCATTTGACCAAACATGACCAAAAAAAAGAGCAATTTTTAGCTCAAATACTAATAAATATATTTATAAACAAAATTAAATTACCACAATAATGTGTTTATGATTTGGAAAACCATTCTAATGCTAATTCTAAAACAAAAAACAAAGTCAAAAGTCTTTTCAAGTAATGTTTACCACAGAAACAATACTTTCCTCAAAAACCCCAACTCTTTTCTGATTTTAGAACTACAAACTGAATTCATCAAGTTTACAGATGTTCCATGGCTCAGAAAACGATACTTCCCCCGCCCTCCCATTATAGACTACTCAGTTTCATGTTTTTAAGTTTCACTAGATTTGATGTTCTTTTCTCTTTCATGAGGTTCGATACAGGATGACTGCTGTGTGGTGACCTTCTGCACCATGTGCGTCTGGTGTCAGATGGCGAGAGAGCTGAAGGCTCGACGACACTCACTAGTGATCATTAACCCTGCCGTCAACCCGGTTCACCAGTCGGTGCAGGTTTTCAACCAGCCTCTGCAACCCATCAATCCTGCCTACTAATGACCTCAGTGCACATGAGCACACCTGCGGTCCTTTAACCCCAAGCTCCCCAAAGAGCAAAATCTACTGTTTGGTTGAAATAACATAGTGACATTTATTCGTTAATTTTAATATGTATATCTAGCATACCTGTTTAACAATGCCAATATTTTTTTACTGAACAAAACAATATTGCATTTTTCTAATTTTTCAGCACTTTTCTCTATAAAGAAATTGGCAAATATAGTTAAAACATTTTAATAGAAAGCAATGATTGGGTGTACACCTATTTAAGTAAATAAATAATATATTTCCTCATAAAACTGTTTTTCTCATGTTTGCATCATCGGTGTCCATCACAAAAATCGCTATGGTGTGTGTGTGTGTGTGTGTGTGTGTGTGTTTGTGTCTGTCAGTCTGTCTGTAATTGGGCTGTTGTCTCTTATCCAAACAGTGTCAACACAGAACTTGTGGAGAGTTTAATGAGATGCTGAAATTAGTCATGGGGGAATCTGGAAGGAAGGACTAATATGCAGAAAACAACATGCATGTATCCAACACGTAATCGTGGTAACAAGCAAATCCTTGCGGCCACACATGCTGTTAAATAATAACTCTCCCACTTATTTCTTGGAAAACTGCAAACAGGGAGATGATTCCTCCAGCATTTACTAATTATGTTCTCATCTGTCATACAGCACGGATTTGAGAAAAATAAAATAAAAAATAGACCTGCGACAAGTAGCCTAATAATGTTTTAAATTAAAGCTATTAGGCCATAAAGGTTTGGTGCGATGACGTAAATGATTAAAGAACGTTCCACTTTGGGTGAACTGTCCTTTTAAAGACATATTTTATATCCTTCACCAAGGAGCAGTCATGTAAGGCCAAGAAATCACTTCGGTCAGCTATTGAGCAGAACCTGATTTCCACAGAATTTAAATTTAAATATGTAGTAGCATATTTTACTTCAGACAACACTGCTATAAAAATAACTACTTTTTAATATATTTAAAAAAAAAAAAAATAATGACAATACACTAAATAGTTAAATGTAATTTATAAAATGTAAAACGTAGTAGGCACTGGCCACAGCCAGGCTTATTTCTCCTCTTTGTCGTGCTATTCATGAATGAATATATTCAATTTCATTCAGTTTGGTGCATTCAGTTCGACCGTCAGTAAAAGATACTTGTGCGTTATTTGCTCTTTACAGGTGCAGAAATGAAAGCCCCCAGGCAAATAACTCACTAGACTAAGATGTGGAAAGACATGCTGCACAATGAGCAACAACCAAGAACAGTATTCACTGATTACCTTCAAAAATGATTCATAGTAACAGTTGGGTTATAATTATTAAGATTATTTTATCAAGTACAAAATGTTTCAATCCAAAACTTTGCCATTTACTAATGTGTTTTTCAAAACACCTTTTAAATATTTAATGTTTTAAACTTTATTTATTATTTAAATGTTACAGTCCAAGTGTACATATAAATGCCTCATTCGTTCAAGTAAATGCATGGGTCATTTTACAAAATGTGTTAAATATTTTATCTAAACTTATTGTATAACTTTTTTTTTTTTTTTTTTGCTGTAATTACATGGTTTTGTAAAAAAATAAAAAAATAAAATAATCCTCGTGCCAGCTTGGTCAAGCTAGCTATTTAGTTATAAAATTGCTTTCATAATGAGATGTTTATAGATTTGTTACGTCATGTTATTTATATATTATAATCTATATAATTAAAATGAAAGCAAAAGTTTTGTCTAGGTAACATTATCCATTTTAAATGAAATGTTACTGAACAGTACAGTAGATATAGAAATAAAATTGGACTACGTTTGATGAGTCCGGCTTGTTTGAGGCAGTGGTAGTAAGTTACGGTATTGGGTTGATTGGCCCAGAATCTGAAAGTACACAGGCATCCAGGCCGAGTGTCTAGTAGATTAAATTTAACTGAAAAAGGCCCGAGTGTACGGAGAGGGGCTGTGTATGAGGTAGATGTAAACAGCCTATCGGCAAACGTCAAATTGGTAAGTTTTAACTAGACTTTAATGGAGTCAGCAGTTCGCTTGACCGTAAATAAGGATCTAATCCTAAAGTATCTTTTTTAATATGTATATATACCATTCCTTTTCGTTGTTAGTGAAGTGTTATTTTGGTTTCCCGTTAGCGAGGAGACGCTACGCGAGATCCTAAAGATGGCGGCCGCAGCAAAAAATGTCACGTGACTGAAACCCATGAATACTTTGATGTCCCAGCGTTCAGGAATATTCATCATTCGTTTGACAAAATAACTTTCGTCCCTGGGTGGGCTCGAACCACCAACCTTTCGGTTAACAGCCGAACGCGCTAACCGATTGCGCCACAGAGACAGATGCCGCACTGTTTTATGAATACAGTAATAGCAGCTTTATGAAAAATGATCATAACACAAGATTTCGAATTTCCGTGATTTTACTAAAAAGATCGTAATTAAAATGTATAGTTACTACGATAAAAAAAAAACATGGTAATTGTATACAATGTTTTCGTTATTGAAATATTCTGTTATCTTTTCCCTGCTCTGAATTTCACATTGATCTCAGTACTTTCGTCATAGAATACTTATAGTAATATAAGAGCATACGCATTAACTTAAGTCTTTTTCTGTAGAAAAAAAAAGAAAAAAGATGTTATAAACTATTTCAGTTTGCGTCTGAAACACTTGACTCGTGTCATCTTCGTCTCGTCACTGTGTTTCTCTCGCTAGTGATTGGAGAGACGAATCTTTTCAAAGCTCCGAATCAATTCAACCGATTGCTTTGCAAAATGATTCACTGTTTCGAAGCGCCCGAAACACCAGACGCTGGTGACGCCTGCTGGTCAAAATTGTGTAAATGCAACAAAAACTCAGGCTAAAATATGCATAAAAAACCCAAAACAAATGTTTTATTAAAAAAGCATAATATATTAAATGCAATAAAAATAATGAAATACCGTTAAATATGAAGTGTCTGCATAATATGTGTTTTTAAAATAAGTATTATTAATTTACAGGGCTTGTTTTGTCAGGCCTGCAACTCACTAATAAAGTTCAACATAATCATGTACTATTTAAATACTAATAAAGTGGGGGTACACATGCTTTTATCAGTGTTATACAACAGTGCGACTACAGTGAAAAAGCTTCAAGTCAGACTGCGATCGGTCTGCGCAGTGCTGCATGAAGTCGAACTGTTTCGAAACGAACGATTCGCGAAGGTTTCGAAGCTTCATCATGAAGCAGTGTTTCTGAAGCGTTCTGGAGTAACTGCGTGTTGGTCTTGGAGTAAATAGACCAGGGGCCGGTTGCATAAAATGCTTAGACTAGTCTTAAAAAGTTAGCCATCTTATTTGTTTTCTTCTAGACTGGTCATAACTGTTTAAAGTCAGTTAACTTTGCAAACATGTAGATTGGCCCATTTTTAATCAGAAAAGTGAGACTGGTTATCTCTTGGTTAACTGCTAGTTGGTCAAACTAGTTCTTAAGACACAGGTATAACATAGTGGCTATGTTTATCTAACTGACTTCTGGATCTAAGGTTAAAGTCATGTTTTGTCAATAGAAACTGGTTGAAAACATTAGCATGTAGCATAAGATGTTAGCATGTAGCCCGGCTAGCTCAGTCGGTAGAGCATGAGACTCTTAATCTCAGGGTCGTGGGTTCGAGCCCCACGTTGGGCGGTCGTTTTTTGGATAAAGACTTATAAAAGATTGACTCTTGAGAATAAGAAAATGTATGCATGATAGTCAAGATGAAACACAGTTGAACATTATTTAATATAACTTTTTTGCCTGCAAAATGTATTTAATGTACTTCTTCATGTATGCCAGAATTTTAAGAGCGCACATGCATGTAACTGTGGAAAACTAGAGAAAAGAAAGAAGCCGTAATGTTAAGAAGTTCTTTGGAACATTTCTGTTTATGGTTACGGTAGCCTATGGTTTCACTGCACTGGTGTCTAAAGAGAATAAACATGCGATGATAAGAAAAACGTGTGTTTGTTTGTAAGAGAAAGAGAGCAGTTTAGTATTTGCATACCTATTTGTGATCCTAATGTTATGGTAATTCTATTGTAAAAAATGTTGCCTATTTGTGGTAATGTTATGGTAATTTTGTAATCTTTTCAATGTCCAATTTCCCTCCTTTCAGTTTTACACTTACAAACTCAATAGTTTTTTAGCTCGTAACCCTCACTGCAGGTCCCTTGGAATCGTCCTAACCTTCCCCCATTTTGGCGCCCCTCTCTTCTTCCCTCTCTGACTGCTGTTTGGTGACCTATGCATGCCTAATGTCAAATGGCAAGAGAGCTGAAGAAGAGCTTATATGTGAAAAATGCCAGAAACTACAAGAAACCAAAACCTGGCAGCCTCATAAATCCAATAAACCTTCCCAGCAGAAAGAATTGCAGAATAGCTATTTATCTTTAAAATCAGTGCTATACAACCAAAACGTTTTTTTTTCTTTTTTGCAAAAACTCAGATTTTGCATCCAGTCCATTTTTGCATCCTATGTTAACATGGTTTACTACATTAAATTCTTCATTTTCAAAGGTCAGTTGTTTATTGGATACATTTAGTGTATTTTAACATGTAACTATCTTAAAAATGAGCTCTACTGCATTTCATTTATGAGTTCATTGGTCTGTAATTTTAAACTTTCCTCAGCAGTTTAAGACTGTGTATGTCTAATAATCTTCTCACATCACTGTTGACTGATGACTGAAGAATTGTGTGTTCTTTCAGATAGCTCTGACTTCCTGTCAATTCCACATTGTGCAACTCCACATAGTTCCACATCTCAACACAATTAGTTTATTTAGTACTTGTTCCTTGAAATGTCTGAAGCACAGTGACTCATGGTGACCTGCTGTTCTACGTGTGTCTGTCGGAAAATCTACACAAGCGCTCACCAAACCTCCTAGTAAGTTCATCAAAAGCAGCAAATGCAACTAGTCTGTACATGCAACTAAGCAAACAACAATCTGAGTGTGTCAATCAATGTTGTTCTGAGAAATCAGTCAGTCTCAGTGCTGAACATTACAATAACATATGTAAAATACAATATTAATACTTTATGATTTTTACATTGTAAACTCTTTAAAATAATCACTATTGCAATACATGGCATAAAATTACAAACAGTCTAATGATGGAGGAACTTTTGCTTAACAGGCTCTGGCCATTAATAATATAATTTTTACATGAAGATATATATCAAAAAGATGAATACTGCCACTCCTGTTGAGTTACATCAGAGTTTCGATCTTGTCTGTTCATCACTGACATCATTTACTGTAAACCATCAGATATGTAGTGGATTCTTATCAGCTGTTGGTAGGAAAAAGGACAGGTGGTGAGTTTAAAGTTCGAAAGGATGGTGATCTTCCAATGATTTTCACTTCCTGGGATTAACCTTTCTTAACCTTACCAAAAAAATAAAAATTCAATTGTAATAGTAGTATTGTTTAAAATGTAATTCCCTGTTTGCCAGCTAAAACATTTACAGCTGCTTTCTGGAGATCAGTAACTAACCCTGATCTATCAGCAGCATGCAAAACAATATTTGAAATAGTAGTTGAAATTGCAAACAAATATCCTGTTTTCAGACCTGTATGTATTTTAAATGACACAAACACTAGCATTTACATTTTTTTTTGGATCCCCTTTTGTGGGACCCCTTTTCTAAAATATAAAGGGAGCTAGGCCTATATATTTTCATATATAAAAACTCATTTATGCTGTTTATGCTGTGTGTGAAAAATATTAAGTGTGAACACATCCATCGATGCAGCCAGAGTCTCGGGTTGCAAGCGGGGAAAACACAGAAAGTACATCACTGAAAGGCAGCACATTGTTTCTTAAATTAAATACTGAAGCAAATTATTCACTATTTAAATATTATCTGGAAAATAGTATGTTGTATTAAACACCATGAATTTAGATATTTTTTTTTTTATTCTGAAAACAAACATTTTTAAATAACCATTTTATACCTATATTGAAAAAGCACTCTGGATAATAAATGTTTAAAAAAATGTTTTTATTTAATTTATATAAGATATCGCAAATGTAGTATATGAATAACGCTTCAATCATGGTAATTTCACATTTTTCAAAAGCTTATGATTCACATTTTATCAAGTAACAGTTAATACAAAACAATGCAATAACAAATATTATATATAAAAACACTGGCCAAAAGCACATGCAATGAACACATACAATAATGAAAAGAAAACACAAAAGGACGTTTTGAGCAAATGTGTGACAGTAATTCCAATAATTCCGCAAAATACATAATAAAATATCTGTACAAGAGGAAGAACACAAAGACACAGCAGGCAACAAAACTGGTTTAGTGGCATTCCAGAAGAAATCATAACAATGTTTGTAATGCCACTTACAGTGTAGTTTTAGTTCTCATTCTTTTACTTACGAGATGTCCATAACAGACTGTATTAATAACACAGTATCAATGAAAATAACAATATGCATATTCTGAATGGTCAATATCTGCTGCCTCGCAGAGCAATGTCCAGAAAATATTTATACTAAAACAACTGTCTCATCTGACTCCAGTGGCTCTTGGCTTGCAGGTGCTCCATTCTCAAAGCTTCTCCATGGCACGCCGGTGTCCATAACAGGTGGTTTGCACGGCACATCTATGCCCGATTCCTGTGAAGGGGGTTTATTGCATATTTCAAACAGGACCTCAAATTTATTCTCTGATTCTCCTGGTTCCTGCCAAATCAGCAGTTCATATCTCCCAAAGCGGCAGAGCACCTTGTCATCAAGCTCAGCTCTTTCTAGGTATCTGAGTTCAGACCCACCGACCATGAGTTTGACCTTCTGGCTGATGTTCTGGATCACAAAGCTCAAGAACGGGCTGCCAGCTTTCCTATACGCCTGTATGGTGAGCTGTTTTCTGGAAACAGAGGTGTCGTTTAAGACAAAGACGCAGGTCTGTCCATCACGGCCAAGCCTTACTTGATCTTCAGCGTTCATTTTGTATGGCTGATTTAGGGGCAGGTTGTGGAAGAGCGGGGAAACGGCTTGGTTAGGGTGGAAGAGATGGACATGAAGACAGGTTAGAAGTTCTTCAGTCTCCAGTTTGCTATTGTCATTCATTGTGGGAAACAAATAGTCGCAGCTTCTGTTGGGTTGAATTGACTTGTTGACAGTTAAACCTAAGGAAAAACGACAAGAAACAACTCGTTATTTGTTAGTACATTGTACAGACGTATGTTGCAGCAAAACGTATTATTCTGAATTAAAGTGAGATAGATGTGTGAATAGCACAGGTCTAGCGAAAAACTTTACGCTAAAGTATATATGCACGGACTAAATAGGCTAAGTACCGTTGAGTTTAACAAAACTAGACAGTAGCTCACCTTCAAAAGCCGTTTGCAGCGATCATCAGCTAACGGACTGCTGCTCTGAAGCGGATATCGCTATTCTATGAGCTCTATAAACAAAGAGGGAATTGCATCAGAAACATCCTCCCCCTTCCAACTTGGGACATGTGACTCTCAAAAACTCCAGAGTTGCGCAACTGACTAACATGCTTTCGCTATCTGTTTCATGCTGTTTTTATACAGTCAATGGTTTCATGCTATATTTCTACATTATTATTTGTCCTATATTTGACCTGGAAATACCAGACACGCTTTATTCTCGTTTTGATAAAAAAGAAAAAGCCTATGTTGCGTGGCTGAATGTTAAAACTTAAAGCACTCGCCAGTCTTTATCTCGTGACATGGCATCGTTTTAATGACCAGATAAAAGAGGTGTTTAAACATGACCGTGAACACGTTTATGGTCATTATTTACGATGTCTTATCAGTCACTCCACAGAACCGTCCTGACAAAATTGTAAAACCACAGGGAAGGGAAGTTGATGAGAAATGTTTGCGGCTTTTAGGGAGCTGGATGTGTCAATTGCATGTCAGTTTCGTCATCACAGCACAATAACAATCTTTTAAAGTAATCAATAAACGCCTAACACGTAGGCTAAAACAAGTAAGAACTACGATTTCTCATATTTCATTTATCTTAGACTCAGCTTTCAGTGTGGTCTGGGACAGCTTGCTTTATCTAAAACATTAAAACTATAAAAGTAATGATACATTATTATGAAACAAGGTTTAAACACTTAAGTGAACAAGGATATCAGATGTACACTGTAAACAAGGAGCGATCTCAATCTAATCTAGAGCAGTGCATTACCGCAACCTACCGGTAGCATGAAACAGAGACACTGATTAAAACCATACAACATCTTTATTTCTATCGAATTAAATTATATTTGCCACTGTAGCAATAGTGATTTATTTAACTGCCCAAGTGACATGCAGACTTTGTTTTTGTGGTAAACACTAACCGGTTACAGAAGCAGAAAGACGTGTCTGAGCGGTATAAATAGCATGTGAGATAAGATGATGTTTAGGAGACTGTTGGAGACCTCATTTCTGGCAGAATTAAGTTTCTTGTGTTGGTAAAAGAATTCAGAGATTTTCTTGTGTTATTATTTCAGCTTCTACTCTTTTTTCTGCTTTTTGATTCCTGCAATGCATGATAACATTTAGTAGTGCGTTGCTTGGCTGATAAAATATTTTCTTCAACCCAATTCCTGCCAGAAAAAAAATACAAAATTAATTCTTCACTGTTATTTGTGTTGAACAAAAATGTTTACCCAACCTGATTGTGTTTTCCAATAGTGCTATCATTACTGATTTAGCCTCTGCTGCCATGCAGTATTTAAATATGTCATCCTTTTATTCCCTTGCGATGACTGACTGCTTCCTCATTTCCTCTATTCTTATACGAGTGCACAAAAAGTCACAATTTACTTCTTCCTCCATTCAGAACAGTTTCCACAATTCTAACTTGCCACGTTCCGCGTGATCCACATTCTTAAATGTGATTGGTTCATTCAGCTTTGTGGGCGGGACTTAGGAAGTATATTACTGAATGACGCACCCTCTTCCTCATTGTGGTGAGAAACAGGCGGTGAGTATTGTGTTTTAGAACTTTGACCTTTATTACATCAGTATTAAAATTAAGGTATAACAAGCGGGATTAAAGCATTTATGATATAAGCAGCTTTATATGCTATGTAAAAACTATGTTAATCGGCTGCATGTGAAAGTCATACATCGTGTTTATCTCGGCGCGCAACGGCTGTTCGGCTAATGTACTAAGCTAACGCTGTTAGCTTATTCAAACCTAGCACCAGTGAGTCGTCCCTCAAGGTGCGGGGCACGTGAATCGACGATTACTTGCTATATTCTTGTTCTTGTGAGTAACGAGCATAAATACTTTAAAGAATATGCCCTGAATAGACTTAATGTTTGTCGAAGTTTCATAGTCCGCTACTATTAAGAAATCACACGAGGCCGTGGCGTATATAAACGTGTAGGGACAATCTTGCTTAGTTGGCACGAAACTTCATTGGTTAAGTTCAGCTTAACGTAACACCATTTTATTTAGTCGTGTTTGCGTGCATGTAGGCCGGGTGTAGTAACATTTAAAGTATTTGCATAAACTGGTTTGACTTGTTTGGCTTCTCAGGAAGTCCACTGTGAAAGGTTTCGATTTCAGTTTAGCACCAGGCGTGGTTTCGTGCTCTCATTCTAATACTTTGGTTTGCGAAAAGCCATAGTCCATTACATTAACCATAGTAATTTGTTTTGCATTGCTGGCAACTTATTGCAAGTGTGTCTTGTCACAGTGTGTTTCAGGTTCTGCCGAACACATTAGCAAAGATGGTGAAGATCTTCATTGGGAACCTGCCTCCGCAGGCAGAAGCAGAAGAAATAAAGTCTCTGTTCGCTCAATATGGAACGGTCACTGAGTGTGCCATTATCAAGAACTTTGCCTTCGTCCACATGGATGATCGCAAAAGTGCGACAAAGGCAATAAAAAACCTTCACTTATACAAACTGCATGGAACACCCATCAATGTTGAAGCAAGTCGGGGCAAAAACCAGGGCCCCGTGAAGCTTCATGTTGCCAATGTGGAGAAAGGATCAGATGAAGAGCTCCGAGCGCTGTTTGAAGAGTACGGCTCAGTCACCGAATGTGCCATCATTAAGAACTTTGCCTTTGTACACATGAACAATTCCGATGAGGCCATGGATGCCATCAAGGGATTGGACAACTCTGACTTCCAAGGAAAAAAAAAAAAATGCAGTCTTGCTTTCGTGTCCTTTTGCATGTTTATCACATTTGCTAATATGAAATGTTTTTGTGTTTGCAGGCAAACGAATTCATGTGCAGATTTCTAAGAGTCGACCAAGAGGCGAGGAGGAAGACTATGGCCCCCCAGACAGTGGATTTTGGCCACCCCGTTTCCATGGTGACCGGCCTGAGCCCCCTGGTTATCCTAGGGGTCGCTTCGGGTATCCCCCTGGTCCCCCTCCACCACCACCACCCATGCCCCCCAGACGCCCCCTTTACCCAGAGCGTGCAGCACCGGCATACGAGCGAGAACGCGGTGTGGTCGACTATTACGAGAAGTACCGTGCTCGCCCTTACGGTGTCTCCTCATATGAGGACCGGCGTCCGGGTGCCATCCCCCCTCCCCCACCGCCCCCGTCATCCAGCATTATGAGAGAGAGATTGGCTGGCAATGGCCTCGACCCCTATGAGCGACGCCCCCTTCCACCCCCACCATCCTCATACTACGCACGAGACCGCAGTCCCATCAGACGTGCTCCTCCTACCCCTCAGACACCCGCCGGGAATGGTTACTCATTCGAGCGATCTCGTCTGTCCCCTCTCTCCATGTCTCGGACCCCGATGTACAGCATGCCTCGGGCCAGAGACCCCTATGCTGACAGGGCGGCACCGCCTCCACCACCTCCGCGCTACTCGTATTAAAGTGCACCACTGCGCTTTTGTAATCCAAGGTGAGAATAGGTCCCGCAACCCAAAAATGTACTCTGAAATGCCCTCTTAATATAGAACCAAGAATTTACGTACTTACCCTGTACTGCGTGTCGTGTAATTGATGCGCAAGTAGCAGTAACGTAAACTTTGTATCAAAGTGCCTGGATCATACATTTTTAATGGCCTTATGGTCTTTTTAAAAGCACTGCTCGAGGAACGCTGAACTTCGTATCGAAGTGTTTAGATGGTAAATTCTAGTAAACTTATGGTATATTAAGCTCTCTCTTCGAACTAATCAAATAGACTTCATGCAAATCTTTTTTAACTTAGCTTGTCGATTCAGTAATCCCAGATGGCACTGCAGCCGTTTGACTCATGTGGTTTGCTCTCTTTCCAGGTGTAAATTATTCAACAAGATCGTCGTCGTTGTCTCCAGGTGCACGTGCCGCGATACGTCTTTGTCTGCCAGAGCGCGTTTCGTTCGCCTGCGCACCATAGTGGAAGAGTTCTGTTGCGGACTGCACATTCTATAAAACTACCGCTTTTACACGCATAAAAACGTCCTCATGCTAAATTGTCAACTCTGCTTTATTTTTTGCCTTGTTTTTATTGTTTAACATTGGATAGGTGGGAGAAGCACTAAGCCAGAGTACATAAATTAGGTTAATTTGGTGGTTTGGTTAAGACTATTAAAGGAACGCTTATAAAGAAATTCTTTCAAAGAACACTTCAATGTATCACACTGTACCTTTTTTACCTTAAAAATCTGGAATGAGGTTATCGTTTGTTATTAAAGTACTGTAACAAGCGCTATGACAATTTTGATTTAGAACCAAAAATTCATTTGTGTAAAGCAATTTTTTTTTTCTCTCTTATTTTCCCCTCTCTAAGCTATTTGTTAAAGTGCGGCATGCAAGTAAGAATACAGTCTCCGCAGCAATAAAACCTTTACGTCTACTGGCTTTACTGAAATTGTGTTGTAGTGTGCATTTTAATTGCGGAGTATCGAAGTTAAAGGACTTTGTATCATTTTTCTTTCATAGGAACACTTGAAAGTTTTAATAAAAAGACTGGAACTTGGTCCGTCGTTTTGCTTTTATTGCCAACCTTTTAAACTCAAGTTGCCTAAATAGGCATAAGTTACTATGTAGCCTAGAGACTGACACATTCGAATTAAAACCCATAACATCTTGCTTCCTAGTTTAGAAGTACTACGGAGAATGAAACTGCTTCTGCGGCGAAATGAAAACCATTACCATCACTTCGGCTTCAGGGCTATTCTTTTGCATTAACCATTGATGTCTCCGTACTCCTGGCCTGTGTCCTAATAATCCTATCACTCTGATTCACAAAGTGGGTAGATTTACCAATATTTCCTTAAACAGTCAGTGGTCCTTTAAGTTTGATTGTGACAGGTAAGTCGCTCGGTTTAGTTTCTTTACCACTCAGCATGCCTTTATATACTTAATTGTTTCAAGGTACAGCTTTAGTGCAGAGACTGAATATGTGTCTCGGTGAGGTATTTGGATCCGAATGTTTTGCAAGTGATACTTTAGGATGAACTCATTCCTGAGGGTAAGTTTTATATTTTAGGTTAACTTACGCATTTTCCCCACTCATAGTTCTTGATTTTACAATAAAATGTGTTATGGCTGTTCATTCATTTACCTTTGGGACACAAATGAATGTGCCTCTTATGGCAGTGATCTCAGCATGGAACTTTTTTCTTCCCATTTTTAAGGTGATTGCAATTTCAATAAACAACAATTTCTGCCCAAACTATGTCTTGGCTGTTATTTTTAAGAGTATGGCAGTTTTGTATTAAAGTATAAGTGTGTATGTATATATTTTATGTACATAAAATTAAGTTTAACCTGCACATATATTCTGTGTTAAACTGCTGTGTGTGTGTGTATAATTATAAAGGTTGTTTTTTTTTTTTTTTTTTTTTTTTAAACATTTAATCACTTAACCTTTTATAGTAGAGGGTTAAACTGCCAAATGTGTTAAAACATTTGACTGAAAGTTTTTGAATAGTGACTCTAGGATATTTAACAGCTGTACACATACTGGATCAGTAATTCCTGGCTTTACATTAAAAACTACTTATTTTTAAATTGAACTTTAAAAAAAATGCAAAATTCAGACAGTTCTCGATTATTTCAGTTTTTTCCATTTTGCGTACAAACAAACAGCAATAACTTAAACTGGAAAAAAAAACTTAAATGAAGATGTTAAAATTAAAGGGCATCACAGACATAAATTATTTTAACAGAGATGCAGTTCTTAGGGCTTTTTGTTTTTTTTTTTAACAGATTTTAAATAAACCTTAACGGCTGTTAGAAAATTAGCAGAATTAGGGTTTGAGTCACTCCATTTAGTCTGATAAGTATAAAATTCAACAATATATCGATAGATAATTTTTTTTTTTTATAAATAAGAATTTAAAGTTAATTGAACATGTTTGTTTATTTGTATTATTACAGTATATAAATTGTATATGATTCGTTACAGTTTTCAGTGACATCTTTGCTTCAGATTGGGCGTTTCTTTGATCTTATTTGGAATATAGTAATATTTGTAAACTGTATAATCAGTAAAAACTATGCACTATTCAGACACACTGCTCTGAACGCGTGTCGGGTTTTTGTTTACTCGTGGACCGGAAGTGCTGTCGGTGACGGCGGGCGACTCCATTTTAGGCTTCATTCATCTCGGCAGCCAGTGAGATTACGTGCTCGCTACGGTAAGGCACTGCTGTTCCTGCGTAATCAACTACTAATTACTGTACGTGAGTGATAGTGTTTAGATTTCACATGCAGGTAATGCAGTCTGGCGTAGTACTGTAATGTAACAGCGTGTTTCTTAATAAGGCGACGTCTTCTTCGGGTCACTTTATGTAACGGTAACGTTAGTCGTGCTAACTTAGCGTTGCACAGTTGCAACCATTGGCCTACAGCTCTTAAAACCTCACCGACGCTCATCGGTCGTACTTTTAATCGGGAATTAAAACTATACACTTGAATGATGAGAAATAAAACTTGAGGGTAATACGTTGGGTGTGATGGTCACGCGGATGCGTGGCCTAGCAACGCGAGTTATTTCAGCTGCGCCATAAAGTCTAAGAACTGAACCTGGTTTTCCACTTTACCACTTCCATCAGATCAGTGAGTGTCACACACAGCATATTTAATGCTGAGCTGTGCGTAAATCATTCTGGCCTGAAGCTACACAATCGAAACCAAAAAACTCTTGATAGGATTAAGTTGTCTATAGTTTTGTAGGCCAACACAGCACTAATGTAGGGAATCATCTGTTGATATAACGTGCCTTTCGAAACTATGCTCCCTCTGTCCAGGAAAAAAACGGCAATAAAGATGGTTAAGATCTTTGTTGGCAACCTATCCTCGAGCACGACCGCGGAAGATCTGCGCTAACACTTCACGGAATACGGCAAAGTAAAAGAGTGTGACGTCCTGAAAAATTATGGCTTTGTGCACATGGAAGGTAAGCAGGAGGCCGAAGAGGCTATCCGCAAACTCCACCTTCACGAGCTGAACGGTCAAGCCATAAATGTGGAGATGAGCAAGGGGAAGCCCAGGGGCTCCACCAAACTGCATGTGAGCGACATCTGCAGTGGCTGCACCAATCAGGAGCTCCGGGCCAAGTTTGAGGAGTACGGCCCTGTGGTTGAGTGTGACATAGTGAAGGACTATGCCTTTGTTCACATGGAGCGAATGGAGGATGCCATGGAGGCCATCAGTGGGCTGGATAACACGAACTTCCAAGGTGAACCTCAACCTCGAACCGACGACATCCACGGTTACCCAGGGTTGAATTTTACTCCCTAAATTTTTTAGAATGGGAAGAATGTACTAATCCTTTTTCAATTCTTTTTAATTGCTGAAGAGAATCCATTTCCTAGGTAATTGGCAGTAGACATCAGATACACTACGGTAATAATAAAGGGATAGTTCATCCAAAAATGAAAAATGTCATTTGTTCACCCTCATGTCATTCGGAAGCTCACAACACTTTTATCTTTGAAACGCAACTTAAATTTTAATAAAAACGTAAGAGATTTCTATTCCTCAATTGAAAGTCCATGTAACCAAACATTGTAAGCGCACATACATTGAGCACGTTTAACACGGTTAACAGGCTTCCAATGGAGGAACAAAAATCTTGCACTAATTGTGTTTCAAAGATGAACCAAAGGTTTATGGGTTTCATGATGGAAAGTAAACAAAGACGGAATAAAAGTTTTTGGGCCACCTAACTCTGTGGCTATCGTGATGCAATAATTCTCTTTTAAAATGACGGTTTACGTGAGAGGAAGAAAGTTTTACATTGTCTTGCGTGTGTTCTCTTCCTCCCACGGCAAGCTGATCAAAGTACAGCTGTCCACAAGTCGCCTCCGTACGGCGCCCGGCATGGGAGACCAAACTGGCTGTTACATCTGCGGAGAACAGGGCCACTGGTCCAAAGATTGCAGACGCCGCCAAAACGGTAGCTATGGTGGAGGCATGGGGGGATTCCCCGGTGGTAGAGGCCCTCCAAGGAGTGCTCCGAGTTACGGCATGATGGGCGGCCCTGGAGGTCTTCCTAATAGAGGTTACCCAGCAGGGCCACTCCCCCCTCCCCCGCCAATGAGCCGGCGTCCCAGCTACGGCGAGTATGGTGCGGATGCTCGAGAACGGTACCCCAGCAGGCCACTGAGCACCTATCCCGAGAGGCCGTCCGCATTTGAGCGAGAACGCTACGGAAGCATTGACTATTACGAGAAGTATCGGGCTCGTCCGGCTGGCTCTAGCTTCTTCGAGGATAGTAGGCCTCTCTCTATTCCCCCTCCTCCCCCCCCTCCCTCTTCTTCCTCTCTCTCAAGGATGCGGTTGGCTCCTCCCAGCCTCGATCCCTATGAGCGACGCCTTCTGGCGCCTCCGCCTCCCACGGCATCGGCGTACTTCTCGCGGGACCGTAGCCCAATCAGACGTGTGGGCGCCGGTTCGGAAGGCTACTCGTACGAGCGCTCGCGACTTTCCCTGGTATCAAGGAGCTCATCGACTTACAGCGTGCCGCGGCCCAGAGAGAACTACACCGAGCGGGTTCGATACGCATACTAAGCCACACACATGCTAAGGTGAGCGACAGCGGGTCGTTAACTTTGATGACTCAGATGAGATGTCAGCGTGATCTGTTCTAAGCGTAAGCCGTTTCGAGTACAGTAGTAAGCGAAGCCGCTTTGCTCGGGTTAAAAAGTACAAAAGTCAGAAGATGATGCCTGTCAAGTGTTTCATCTCACAGAATATTTGTTCCTTTTTAGGTGTTGTCAAGTGAAGAGACTTCCCCTCCACCTATGTCTTTGCCTCAATCAGACGCTCCATCGGATTTCAGAGATGCAGGAATGGATAGGCACATTGATCACAATGCTTATTAGCTCTGCTCATTAATGTTTTACCCATAATGCACAAACTGCAGTTTAATTTCCTTTTCCAATGGAGACATCTGTGTATGATTGCAAGAAGTGGCTGTGATTTTGGTTTTTGCTTTGCTTTTCACTTGTATCCAGAGGTAAGGTGGGGTGTCTAATGTCCGTGTAATTTAACTCCGCTATTAACTACAATTACACAGATGCTCTAAGATTTAGAATTTTACTTTAGTCTCTACTTTGCCCCAGTCAAGTTGTGATGCACTATTATTTACCCTTTTTAATGCTCCAAGACTTTTCTTCAGCTGTCAGGTTGGTTTGCCACTTAATTTCTTTGATTTATGTTTTGTGAGGACAATCTGGTTATGTTTCTTCTGGCAAAATAATGCCAGCATTGTGTATTCATAGGGGGAGTGGCAATCTGTAATTAATCCTGTGGCTGCAAAAAGCTCTAAAAAAAACTCTAATATTCAGCATTCCAACATTCTTTGTATTATTTGCTACAGGTGATTGTTATATACAGACTGTTCAGATTTGAATTGTACTTGCTTGTTGAATTGTGTCATATCTAATTGGTATGTTCAACAGGATGGTCAACTTGTTTCCTCTACCAATATCTATGAGTTTTTGTGATTTGGGAGCTTGGACATGAATTTTGAGCTTGTTTTGATCGTTAACCCCCTTTAAAAAATATGATTTCATATACAACCTAAATAGTTGGGCAGCTTTCAGTGGGATGCAAACTGAAAACAAAAAAATGACTGTTTATGGCAGGATATCATTACGTTGTAAGATGATGCACCTAGACGGAAAGGTGGACTGTACATGTGAGTGAATTGGAAACTTCCATTAGATTTGCTGACCAACTCTCACTCAGGGCTTTATTCACCTTTTAAGACGGCTAGAGTTTACTGGCGATTATTCTTTATGGGTGCCTTGGGAAGTTCTGTGAAAAATGTTTATAAATGTGATTTTCTGTAGTTTGTCTGTTTCCTACAGAATTCAGGAGTGTGTTTTATGAATTATCTTTTGTAATAAACCAGTATTTTGGTGGGAAAAAAAATACCTATATGTCTTTCATAATAGAATCCTCTGTTTATACATGAATACATGATTATCATTCAGTTAAATGGATCTTGTGTTTTCTTGGTACATATTATGTAACGGCTCATTACACGATCTATCTGGCCACGTGATGCTTTGAAAGCTCCAGTTAGTTGCAAGCTATTACAGCAGGCTTTCAGTGTGGAGAAAAGAAAAGGGGGTGGGCAGTGTTAACTCCATGCAACTCTATTCTCCAGCCAGCCTCGCTTTATGCGACGCAAGAGTGACGCCATTTCATCTCGCACCGGCTCCTGCAAGCATTGTGTTGTGAAAAGGTATGAAAAACATCCATTATTCTGTATCAAATTAGCCCAGTGTCCTCTTGACTGAACGGCTAATCTTTTCTCCTGCATTTCCTGTATTTTGTCGTGATGTTTCATTGGTTTGCCACAGTGTTTCTGCCCGTGTTCCCGGTTAGCTAGATGCACATTAAGCTAACTTGATTATAATGCATGCAATATGAATGCTTTGGATTCTTTAGGTATTGACACAGAGCTTATCTTGTTTTATCGATACTTAAGATGTAGAGGTTTTGCGGGCAAGGTTACGCGCCTCGTAAATCAGTGCACAGAAAGTGTAGCTTTTTTTTTTTTGGTTCATTGTCCTCTACTGGTGATGGTAAGCCCGCCTTGTTTCGCGAGTCGATTCTTTCGAACAATTCAGTTTCGCTGACATTCCGATGTGGCATAATTATACATGCTGTAAACTTTTAAATAAAGTTTCAGCACGTTTTCATAGCAACAACTTCGGTTGTTCATCGGTTTTCAGTTAGGAGTCGGGCATGTACAAATGATTCAATCTGTTCGATGAGTCATTGAATTGTTGATTCGTCAGCCACTCGGACCAATTGAATTATCTGGATTCATCCGATTCATTTAAAAGTTCGATTCCAAAGAAGGATTTGTTTAAAAATTAGACATCACTGTTCTGTATGCGACAAGAATGCACACATTTTCCTTCATATGTATTTCATATATTTTTATTGATTAATATACAGAATATCATCCTTCTTATATGTATTGTATTATTTAAGTATGCCTTTGTTCTGTACCTTACCTGCCTTTTTATACATACACTACAGTACCGTAATATTATGCTTTTTTTCTCACAGCAGGGCTTGAACGTTGACTTTACATTACTAAAATGGTAAAAATCTTTGTTGGGAACCTTTCGCCAAACACTACTGCAGAGGAGATCCGCTCCCTCTTCTCTCAGTATGGCAAGATTTCGGAGTGTGACATTGTGAAAAACTTTGGCTTTGTGCACATGGATGACAAAGCAGAGGCAGATGAAGCCATTCGAAATCTTCACCATTACATGCTGAATGGTTTGGCCATGAATGTGGAGATGAGCAAAGGGAAGCCCAAGACCTCTACCAAACTTCACGTCGGCAACATCAGCAGTAGCTGCACCAACCAAGAACTCAGGGCCAGGTTTGAGGAGTATGGACCTGTGGCTGAGTGTGACATAGTGAAAGACTATGCATTTGTTCACATGGAGCGAGTGGAAGATGCTATGGAGGCCATTAGTGGCTTGGACAATACAGCCTTTCAAGGTGAACCAGTATGGTCCTTTGCCCAGTTTGGCTAAAAATATATATATATATAATAATTTTATCTTGTCACATTTGTTCCAAATGCGAGCCTCCTTACAGGTTGGTAAGTAGAACATTTGGTAAGTGATAAGTGGAGGATATTTGTTCAGTTGGAATTCTACTGTTTATTATATGGAGGTCAATAGAGGATGTCCATTTAGTTCTAAAATATAGTAGATTTTGTTTCAGGTACTCAAAAACTAGATCAATTCCAGAGCTGATCAATTCCTCATTGAAAGTATTTTCATCCTAAAAAAGTCCTTTTCTGAAAGTGAGACATTTCATGAGCATATTTGTTACTTAAATGCAACATATACATATGCTGTACAAACCACATATGCTCTTTTATAATACCAAACTGATTATTCATAGTCTATTGGTAACTCTTTGAGATCTTCTGTATTATTAGGACGACTTACTTTTTCTTGTTCAAACCGCATTCTTATTATATTTATCCACCTTTCTTTTAAACTTTACATTATAATGTTATAACCCCTAAATACACCATACAAGAACTTAAGTTTTTAGTGTTTTAATAGTGTTTTTAAGACATTTAGTAGAATGTATAATATCTGCCATTTGTCAGTTATCAGTCATAAAATTTTTTTTAAAATCCTGTTTCGCTTTGTAATGCGCCAGATTACAGACGTAAAATTATAACTGAACTCTAATGGCGATTTTCATTTTTAAAAATTCTGACCGTGTTTTTGTCAATAACTATGTGGCTGCTTTGACCTTATGAACGTTTGATCCGTGTGCATCCTAAAAATTAAAATAGAAATATCATGGCAAATTCTTTCTTTTCCTTAGGCAAACTGATGAGCGTGAGGCTTTCGACTAGCCGCCTGCGTACCGCGCCGGGAATGGGAGAGAGAACGGGTTGTTATCGGTGTGGGCAGGAAGGCCACTGGTCCAAAGAATGCCCAATGGACCAGAACGGCTCCTACAGAGAGGGCCCAGGCTCGGCAGGACATGGGTCCCTCAGGTTCGGTGCGGGTGGCGATCGTGGTGGCCGGGGGTTTCATCGCGGCTACAGTGGCGAGCCGGCCTACGGTGGCAACTTTGCACCCTCACATGGCTTCTCCGGGGGAGCAGGGTACGGCGTCCCAGGGTACGGAAGGGGCGCGAGTTTTGAGAGTGCAATGAGTTACGGTATGCCAGCGGGCTACGGCATTTGCGCTGATAATAGCATGGCCCCCGCGTACGGCAGTGAGGCTGCGTATGGGAGCAGTGACGTGGCCTATGGCAGTGCGATGCCTGCGTACCCAATACGGCGACCGCCCTATGAGGAAAGAGATCCGTACGGGGTGGTGGACTTCTACGAGAAATTTCGGGCACGTCCGTACGGAGCAAGTTATTTCGAAGATAGACGCGCGGTTCCACCTACGGTCCCTCCTCCCCCATCCTCCTCAGCGATCGTGAGAGAGCGCCTGTCCTCTTCTAACCATGACCAATATGAGCGCCATCCCCTTCCCCCTCCTCCGGCTCCCACCTCTTCATACTATGTCCGCGAACGGAGCCCGATCCGGCGAGCTCCCCTAGAGGCGGAGGGATATGCGTACGAACGGTCGCGCCTCTCTCCTGTCTCTTCGCTTCCCAGGAGCTCTGCGTACGATGTACCGCGGGATCCATATGCCGAACGGGCACGCTATGCTTACTAGCCTAATACCTGTGCGCACTCAGGTGAGATCTTTTTAGGATTACAAAAGGTTAGAGCAAAGTTTGATCAAACGGAAAGCAGTTTTTAAGGGGGATTATTGTCAAAGGGATATTTCCAATAGCTGAAAATTCTGTCATCGTTTGCTTAACTTCAACTACTTTTGTCACAGGGAAAAAAGTCATACAGGTTTGGAATGACACAGAATTTTCATTTTTGGGTGAATGAATTTCTTAAATGGCAGTAAAGTATTGTTATCAGTTTTTGATTTCCTGTCATTGATGATCTCTACATTTTGCAAGGCCCTGCCAACTTCATTATAATATCATGGATATTTAGGTTACAGATCCAATATATTCAGAAATATAAGCAGGATAAAATAGTTATTTTTAGTCAGATTTGTCAAATCGAAGCCCTTTATTACTTTCTATTACCTATAAAGTGTCTTATAACATTTCATGTTGTCGGTTTTGGGCACATGGAAGTCCACAGAATAGATAACTGAATGACTGACATGATTTTATGATAATCTTTTCTTTTTGCAGGAGTTTCTTGGTTGCTCATGGATCATTTTAGAAGTTGTGATGCATCCTGTTTTGCCTGGGTCAAGGACAGTACAGAGGGCCCACTTCCTGGCACTAAACTCCTTTTGTCATCTTAACAAACTTGATGTAGCCCGTGTTTTTTTTTTTTTTTTTTGATTCTTAATACAGATACTTGTAAATATTTTCTTCTCGTTAATAAAAGTTAAAACAAAATCTCTTATTTTTCTGTCTAAATCATAGCAATTGTATTTGTATTGCAGTTGCTCTATACAGTATGGCAAACTGTGGAAAATTGAATATTCATTTTTCCTCAATGAAAATTTTTGCACAATAACATTTTCTGTCTCAGTTCATTAACTATGGCTGGGAGAGCTCTTAGCAGAGAGTCTAGCTGTTCAGCATACATGCACAATATTTCACTTTTTTTTTTTCCTAATCTTTTCCTAACCATCTGTTGACCCTTTCCTGTGATTCAGCACTATCAGCACTCCTGACTTAATGTTGCATACCGACACCCTCATTTCCTCTTATTAAACTTTTTCCCCTCTTATACAATGCTGAATCAGCATAGGATTTATATCCTTATGTATATGCAATACTTTTAATTATTTTCATTATCATAATTATATTTTAAAGAATTCTTCCACACACACTATTACAGATAACTTTGGTCTTTTAAAGAGACAGTGTCCAATTCATCTGCTTTAAATTTCTCTTTTGCTATTTTATTCAAACAATCTGACCCTACCATAAAAAGATTTACAGATAAAATGGACCAAGAAAACCTATTATGATGCATAGGCTACAAATGCTTGTGTACTATTTTAATATAATTCCTGCTATTTGACCTCTACCTCAAGTAAAATCTGTTTACTGACCCTGGACCACAAAACCAGTCTTAAGTCACTGGGTTACAGCATATTTGTAGCAATAGCCAAAAATACATTGTATGGGTCAATATATATATATATTTTTTTTCCCCCTTTTATGCCAAAAATCATTAGGATATTTAGTAAAGATCATGTTCCATGAAGATATTTTGTAAATTTCGTACTGTAAATATATCAAAACTTAATTTTTGATTAGTAATATGCATTGCTAAGAACTTAATTTGGACAATTTTAAAGGCAATTTTCTCAATATTTAGATTTTTTTGCACCCTCAGATTCCAGATTTTCAAATAGTTGTATCTCGGCCAAATATTGTCCTATCCTAACAAACAATACATCAATTGAAAGCTTATTTATGATGTATAAATTTCAATTTTGGTTACAGGGTCCATGGTCACATATGATCTCAGATTAATGTGCCGTATTCATGTTGTACTCAAGTTGGTGTAATATAACCAGCCATTCAAAAACTTTAAGTGTTTTGGAAAAGTGATGGTAATTTAGCTTGGAAATTAATTAAGAAATATTGTTCTATTTGTGCAAATATGTAAAAAAAAAAAATAGCTGTTAGATTCTCAAATTTATGATTCCTCTATTTATTGTAAATATAACTGTGTCTCAACCGTGTTGTTGAGAGCGTCTTGACCAACTGCATCACCGTGTGGTATGGCAGCACTACAGTGAGGGAGTGCAAATGTCTGCAGAGAGTGGGGAAGACTGCTGAGAAGGCCATTTACCATCGCAGAGTCCACAGGACAGCTGCCTCCATTCTTAAAGATCCCACCCACCCTCAACACAGACTGTTCACACTCCTACCCTCAGGATGGAGGTACAGGAGTGTGAAATGTAGGACTTCCAGACCAGTGTTGGGGAAAGTTATTTTTAAAAGTAATGCATTACAATATTGCGTTACTCCCTAAAATGTAACTAATTACGTTACTTGCATTACGTTACTTTTGTGTTACTTTCACGTTACTTTTTAAATATGAAATGATTGTTTTAATATAAGAAGTTCTATTTATAACAAATATAAAAGCCCTTTCACACCAAGAAGTGTAATGAATAATTCATGCGTTACCCCCAACACTGTTCCAGACTAATGAACTTCTTCCCCTCAGCCATTAGACTCTTAAATGAGTAGCCAGTGGACACAGACTAGTCTCACTTATCTCATAGAATAGGTGGACTGAACTGCTACAGCTCAATTTACACATTTGTAAATGTTACTGCTGCTATTTCTTATCATGTAACTTCATCTTGATTTGCACATTGTTAATGATACAGCTGCTATTATTATTATGTAGTTGCACTCAATTTGCTACAGGCTACTGTACTAATGTTTTGTACATAAGTCATTATTGCACACTCGCACATAGAGATATACTACATATTACTGCTACATGTGAACAGGTTACTGTTACTACATGTTACTATACTATTGTTTTGCACAAGTCAGTATTGCACACTCGCACAACAGATGTATATAGTCTATATTTCTACTTATACAACATAGCTATACTTTATGTTTGTTGTATGTATGTGTGTCTGTTTTTACATCTGTTATCTTTTTTGCATAGTTTGCACTTGTCTTGGCATTCAATGTGGACAGCAGAGAAAGAATTTCAGTGTACAGGGAGACTTGTTTTCCTCACTGTGCACATGACAATAAACCCTTTGAATCCTTTGAATATAAAGGCATAAGGGAGAGTGTATTTAAATCATGTTTATTGATTTGAATATCAACAATAATAGGAGATTATGACAATTTATTACATTTATACAAACTGCTCACAGAAAGCATTTTAACTTTGGACTGTTAATACACAAATAATGTGTCTTTAACCATGCTGTCTAAATAGTGGTTGGTTATCTAGCGCACTTACAAGAGCCAACCTACCCTGCTTACTGAGCACTAGAACGACCAATGAGAGGCTACTACAGTGTTCCGTCGGAAATACGACAGACCCTACATGATCCAATGACTGTAAACCACACTTAGATTGACAGAATCATCGACCAATCACATAGTTCTAAACTGACGTCAAATTTCCTTTGTCGAGCTCAGTGGGCGCCATCTTAGTCAGCGGGTGACAGAAGAAGGTTGCATGTTAGGAGACACACGTTCATATTGTCTAGAGAGGAAACACACGGTTTTTGTGCATACACAAAACTACGGAGAAGCCCCTGACGCCCAGAAATGGCAACGGGAGCCAACGCAACCCCGCTGGGGAAGCTGCACCCGAGTATCGGCGCTAAGCGAGGCTTTGAGTCTGGCCCCGGCGCGGGGTTAATGGCACCGCCCGGGCCTGCGGTGTCTTTCCCGATGCAGAGCTTACAGCAGCCGCAGTTATCAAACCCAGGCTTCTCGCAGTTCCCCGGAGCCGTGAGTTCTGCGCTCTCGAACCCAGTCGGAGTGGGACTGCAGTCTCAGGCGGGGAGTGGAGGTAAACAGCGTGCACGGGCCTGAGGCGCAGGACTAACGGCCTGGTCCTTTGAAGCTGTGGCTGCGGTCATTGTGCGCTTTTGTCAGTAGCATTGTCTGTTAAAAATTGAAATTGTGTAGTGCACTAAACTGTAGTTCATATAAACGGTTTACAGGTTGAAATCGTCTTCATGCTTTGTTGTTTAATCCTTTAAAACCTCAAATATAAATCTTTTCTTTTTTACTTTGACGAAGCATTGAAATATTTTAAATAATTTAATATATAAAATATAAGAAGTGTGCATGTTTTTTTTTTCTTTTTTTCAAAAGTATGGAGTTGGCTGCTGTTATTTATATGGCCAAAAAGTAAAGTTAAATAAATGCTGATAGTTTGCAATGCAATCAGTTCTTTATAAACAGACTATTTGCATAAAGTGCATATAAATATCAGATGTCACTCTGTTTCCTTTGTTTATTTGGGCATTAAAAAAAAAAAAAAAAGTATGGATAATCAAGTAAACTTAAGTTGTTTGAGTCCAGTAAATGTTTATCGTGAAATATTACTAACAATATAAAAGTTATTCTTAAATTTTGCTTACTGGCAGGGACGTGCACAGACATTTTGAAGAGCAGGGGCTCAAGTGGAAAAAAGGGCACTTCTCATATTTATTTTAATTTTTTTTTTAAACAAAACTTTAAATATATTAACAACTTCCACAACTGTACCACACACACACACACAAACTGATGGTGACAAGAACATTTTGTTTCACATTTGAGGGAGGGCTGTTAAGATCTGTCAGCATACAACATAATAGAATGGATAGTTATCAGAAGAGGAGCCTGTTTAAGGCAGGACACTTCATGTACTGTTCAATTTTGAGATTTTGGTCTATTTTGCTTCCATGTCGTCTTTTGCTCTAATGGAAAGAAAAGTTCCAAAATACACATTAAGGTGTTTGATTTAAGCCTACTACCCTTGTCTGTTTGCTTCTGTAGATTTCTTCTAAATTAACCAAAACAAGCTATTTGCATATTTAAACACAACATTTAAAGGGAAATAACTTTTGATGTAGGTCATAACTAATAACTGGGGAAGTTCTGTGGTGATATGCTTTAGTTTTGTTTATCCTATTCATCGGCAACGCCTTGTCAAATGTATGCAACGGTTATTATAGGCTTTATGGGGTAAAACACAAAGAACAATAGACTTTGCATGCAATGACATCTCACTTTTAACATTCCCTGTTAGATTTTGGCCAGAAGAAGCGAAAAAGGAGTCGCTGGAGCAGCGAAACTCCTGATCAGAAGACCGTTATCCCGGGCATGCCCACCGTGATCCCTGCTGGGCTGACTCGGGACCAGGAACGAGCTTATATAGGTGAATATCTCAATTTATTGTTATTATAATGTGTGTCCAAGTCACATGGTTTATTAAGTTGTGGAACATTCTGTTTGTGAATGAGGGGTATACTTTCTACACCCAGCCAACTCACTTTTTTTGTCCCAAAACTTGTCGGTTTATTATTTCCTCACAGTTTGCACATCACGTGCAGGATGTAATTGCTGGATTTCATTAGTCTGACTTCTTTGGTGATATAATTGAGGCCAGTTAATGGGATAACTTTGGTTATTTGCGAACCATCAATCTAAAAGTCTCAGAGCAAAATCGCCATCTCTGTATGTCTCAAATGACTCTACATAGGGATGGTTTTCTCAAAGAAGCCAATCAATCGAAATTCAGCACTTTGCCCCGTGTTCACTAGAATGTACTAACTCCATCGATGTGCAATGTAAGGACGTTTTCTTTGTCTAGGAAGCACTGGGGTATTAGTAGCACTGTCCACGTTTACATACCATCTGATGTGCATTAGCAAGAACCCACAGTGTTTTTCTGATGTTGCCGCTTGCTGTGAACTGTCTCCAGCTGCAGGACTCCATCAGTGCTCATGTTTACTATGCAAAATGTCTAAAAAAGTCCAATTTGACTGCCAAGCAATGCAGGTCCCACATTGAATTGCGAAAGTCACCTCCATCCCCAGTGTCTGAAAGCAGTGTGTAGTAAATTGCTTTCTCATTGCTGTCAGGCACTTGTTTTGCAGTGGCATGTGGTGTAGTGTTTGTTCAACTATAATGTGACCTAGAGATCTACATCTCCTTAACTAGTCCTTTATCGATACCTCATGTCTCTTACCTACCATCAGCCTGCACCATTCAGCGTGTGACCTGTGGGGTCTTAATTCTCTTAAGCATGTCATAGAAAATTGCATGTGAAAACCCATCAAATGCTTCCATGAGTGATGCAGAACTTTATTTGATTACAGGTCAGTTTTTGGCGTGGCTTGAGGCCTAAGTAAATCTAGTCTTTTGCATGAAAAGAAACCCCAATCCACTAAAGGCTGATCTGTTTGTCTGATTATTTCTAATTATTGCATCTCAGTTGTTCTAACTGATTAGTATTAATGACATCTGGTAAGTGGTTGTCGTGACATGTTAATAACTTGATGAGTGTTGAATAATATTGATGATGTTTATTATTAGTGTTGTTTAAAGTTACAGTCCTGTCATTTAATTACACTGGCGTTATCCTCTAAACAACTTCATTTCAATCTCATTGAGGATGCAGTTGCTCAAGCCACTTAGCCAATATGTTTTTTTATTTACTTCAAACCCAACTTTTTTTCTCCCTGACAGGCCTTCATGTTTTGCCACCTTTTTAGCTTGAAATGACTATAGTATGTGAAGCAGTATTTTTAAAATGTATGCTAAAAATGTGAATTTTAGTAGTTTCACTTCTTGAAGTTGGTGGCATAAAATCGAAAGCCTGTTGCAATGAACCTCTTTCTGAAATAGTTATTTACTGAAATCCCTCCAGGTTTCCGCATCAAATTGGCCAAACCATAAAATTTTCTGGATGTTTGGGGAAATCTATATGGGCTTAAGAATACTTTCAAGCTCTGGGCGGGATTTCGGTATTTCAGAAAACGTTGCAGAGGATCAAAAGTCTTCAGTTGACCTTGATTCTTAGCGACCTGACAATTACCATGGTAATTGTTTTTTTTTATTCGCTGTTTTACAGTGTACTGTTTCTGCTTTTGTGGGGTTTTTTTGTTGTTAACCACAATTCTCTCCATCCTTGTTTTTTTTCTTCCTAACCTGATTTCTTCCAGTCCAACTGCAGATCGAAGACCTGACACGTAAACTGCGTACAGGAGACCTGGGAATCCCTGTTATCCCTGAGGACAGGTCGGAATAACAATTTAAACCCACCAACAGTAACATTTCTTTTACCTTTTTAATGAGGCCAGTTTGTAAGTGTATTAATATGTATGTAGGGGTAAGTGATTGTTAAATGAAGAAATTCTAAGTCTAAATGCCTTGCTCTAAAATGACCTCATTTCTTTGCCTCTCTTTAGTTAGAGTAAAAAAAAATGACTTAAGAAATTGGTTTTGTCACATGCCTAAACATTGCAGTTTTTGAAATGCTTAGTTGAATTTGGATTTGTTCTGTACAGAGAGGCAAAGATATGATTGAAGGCTATTGTGGTAGGATATTTTCATATCATAGATTAGACTTTTATTTAATTCAGTTAGTGTTGCCAGGTAACTAGTCAATGCTACATACAAAATAGAAGTTGTTTTGCAGACCATATCATAAAACATATCATGGAGATTACCTGTTGACCATACACAGCACCTAACTTTACCAAAGAATAATGTGCTATCATATAAGCAATGGAAATCTTGATTAGTCTATCTTGAGTCTTAATTAAATTAAAAAATCTGTACTGTTCTTGTAGGTATTTTTCTTGCATGCATGTCTTCTATGTGAAATTTGTATTACAAAGGCTTGATTTTATTTGATTATTCCAGTGTAGTTCCTGTAGTCTAAGATAGTAGTTTCGGTTTACCCTCTATTTAAGCCATTTAAATGCATTTTGAATATTATTAGATTATACATTGCATTTTTAATGCCCCTTCTTTCTAACCTCCAAAATGAAGTGTTGATGAACACAATCGAATCCTTAATTCTAAAATCTGAATGGTTGGTTAATTGGATGGTCAGTAATGGTTTTCCATAATGGGGCTACCTCCATTTTGTACAAGAACTTCCACTGTATTCCAGATTTCCGCACTGGAAGACCGCTCGGAGGAGACTCCTCTGACCTTTTCTTTCTGGAATAACCATAACCTTAACACTGATCACTTTGGCCACTCATAGACTTCATAAGCATCCAACGTAGCAGGAAATGTCATGTTTCTGGCCTGAGAGTGTCTTTCTAGTAGCCACACCCCTTGCTCTCTGAACAGCCTTAGGTTCTCCGGCAGAATCTTAATCCGACGTTTTTACACCGCCCAACTCTAAAAAGGTTCTTCTCAAAGGTCTGTCCACTCCAGGATTTAGGAACGATCACTCATCAACTTCCAGCTCGCAAAACAAAGCTGTGGGGTGCTTCAGCGCTGGAGATATCAGTCCAAAAGAAAACCAGCAGAAAATTCTTTCCTCCCCCCTCCCCCCCACTTTTCTCCTCTTCGGGTTGCCTCTCATGAACTTGTCACGCTTGTGTGGCTGTCTTGTTTGAGAGCTGTTGAAGGTTAATATTTAATCCAAATTTATTTCTCTAACCCAAATTCCCCCTCTCGTAACTTTTTTCAAGCACAGAGCCTCATTGTGCAGGTTAACAGGTTTTCAGCACCATCCAAGGGGAAGGTAACAGTTGGAATGCTCTCCGAGATCGTGTGAAGGTTTAGATCAGAATTCAAGAACAGACGCTTTTCAAGTGTGTTGGTTGCCCCGTTTGCCTCAGATATTTGCCCTATTTTTCATCTCCCAGATAATATAGAGACTATAAAGACCCATTTTAATAATGTTTGAAAAATCAGCGGACTCTTTGGCGCCAAATTTTGAAATCCGTTTTAGAAGCTGCTGATGTTCTTATTCTGAGCCTCAAGCTCTTTGATCTGTAGAATGTTTTCCGCTTTTTCAATGGTTCAGTAGAGTACGTTTTTGCAATAGGCATTTTTCTTCCCTTTCTCGTCTTTCCCATTAGAACATGAGCACTCTGGGGCATCCCATGCACTTTTTAAATGACCACAGAACAAGTCAAAACAATTTCAGTCAAGAGTAGGCAAGCCATTGAATGTTTTACTGTTGAGGTAGCAAGTTCTGCTTTAAGATTTTGACTTTGTGCTGCATCTTTCTGTTGTTCATTCTTTTTCGCAGGTCTCCATCTCCTGAGCCCATCTACAACAGTGAGGGGAAAAGGCTTAACACGCGTGAATATCGGACGCGCAAGAAAATAGAGGAAGAGAGACATTCTCTTATTACAGAGATGGTAGGACTGAACCCTGAATTCAAACCCCCTGCTGACTACAAGTATGTCTTCAACAAATTAACTCTCTTGGTTTTTGCCTTCTCTCTGGCTCTGGTGTCAGATATTTACTGGTCAAATGTTTTTGTTTTTCTACTTTCTCAGACCACCAGCTACTCGGGTCAGTGATAAGGTGATGATTCCTCAGGATGAATATCCCGAGATCAACTTTGTTGGGCTTTTGATTGGCCCACGGTGAGTTGCATGATTTTGAGCTCTCAATATTTTTTTACTATATTTTTTTGGTGGATTTGAGTCACTATGTCATAAAGTAAGTTCTCTCTGGCCTATTGTTTTTTTTTTTCCCCAGTGGAAACACTCTGAAAAACATTGAGAAGGAGTGCTGTGCTAAGATCATGATTCGTGGTAAAGGCTCAGTAAAGGAAGGAAAGGTGGGCCGTAAGGATGGACAGATGCTTCCAGGAGAAGATGAACCTCTTCATGCACTGGTCACTGCTAACACTATGGAGAACGTCAAGAAAGCTGTAGAGCAGGTGAGTCAACTTCAGATATTCTTGTACTTGGAAGTCAAAACAGGTTTTCAGAATTAATACTGGCATCAGAAAATCCATTTAATAAAAACGAATAGCTGTCAGACTCAAGAATAATTTTGTTGCATGTTAATTGCTTTCTTTTTGTCCACAGATTCGTAATATCCTCAAGCAGGGCATTGAGACCCCTGAAGACCAGAATGATCTGAGAAAGATGCAGCTGAGGGAGCTGGCACGACTCAATGGCACTCTGAGAGAGGATGATAACAGGTGAGAGACTCAGAGCAGCAGACCAGTAAATGTTGTAGATGTTTGATACTCATCAATGTCTACTTTCTCTCTCTCAGAATCTTACGCCCATGGCAGAGCACAGAGCCTCGCAGCATCACAAACACAACTGTCTGTACAAAGTGTGGTGGAGCAGGTCACATCTCATCAGACTGCAAGTTTACCAGGTAACCCCATCCACCAGTGAAACCCCCCCCACCCCTTCAAGAAGTTTACCTCCTTCTGATTATGTCAAGTAAAGTTAAGACGGCACAGTTCATTGTATTTCTCTTCTTCTCAGTTCCTTTGCACAACGACCCGGTGAACCACCCCAGTCTGCTCAGGATAAGGCCCGAATGGATAAAGAGTACTTGTCTCTCATGGCAGAGCTAGGAGAGGCTCCAGTCCCTTCCTCCGGTGGGGGCCACAGCAATCCTCCCCCTAGTGGACCTCGTCCTTCAGGACCCAACAACAACCAGCCGCCACCAGTAAGCCCAAAGACACTCATTTTCCCTTATAGGATGCCAATTTCTTCATAATGTGCACTATTGTTCAAAAGCTTTACATCTGTAAAAGTTTTTAAATGTTTTTGAAAAAGTCTCATGCTCACCAAGGCTGTTTATTTGATTGAAAATACAGTAAAAACAGTAGTATTGTGAAATATCATTACAATTTAGCTAATTTGTATTTATATATATATATAAATGTAATTTATTCATGTGATGACCTTTCAGAATCGTCCTCCTTGGATGAATTCAGGCCCTACTGATAATAGGAATTACCATGGCATGCACCAGGGTCCTGGTGGCCCTCACAACTTCCCTCCACCAATGCCAAACATGGGCGGCCCTCCTATGCCACCAAACCCCAATGGAATGCCTCCACCCTGGATGCAGCCGCCACCTCCTCCAATGAGCCAAGGCCCAGCACCACCCGGACACCCCATGGGTGAGTATAACCTGTGATGTTTAGGCTCTAAGTTCTACAATTCCTGCTTAACAGAGCATAAAACATTTACCTGGAATGATAGAAGCATATAAATGGGTATTTGTTTCCACTGACACTGGGAGAAATTTCCTATAAAACTCCACTGACATCTGTATTTGAGAATATTAAAGTATGCATGCTTTCATACTTGGATACTTAAGTGTTCCAGAAAGCTTAATGTTAGGGATTTTTTTTTTTTTTTTTTTTTTTTTTCAGACAAATGCAGTGGTAACCTTAACATTTTATTTGAAAGTTGAACATATGTAGATGGTTTAAAGCAAAAGAGTTGTAAAAATTCTGAAAATCTTTTAGAGCTCTGTGTATTTAAGCTTCATAATATGTTTGGGGGAAAAAAACAATACAAATTAATGAATAAATCTGTGTATATAAAATATTTGATTTTATGACATTGATTACTGCTTTATTTAATCAGAAGCACAATATTAATGGTATTTGCGTATTTTACTTTCATTTTATTACAAATTATCCAACAGTGCCCCTAAGTAAATAAAAGACCTTACCGGATGGGCATTCTCTGATTAATTGTGGCGATCCAAAACAGTAAATCTAATCATCACCATTTAGGCAAAGTTCACTTCAAGAATGACCACACTGCTGGCATTATCTTATTACTAGCACACCCTGAGCACATGAGCTATTCCTCTTATCATCTATGCATATTGGCATAATTTTTCATATCGGACCGATACCGATGTTTACATTTTACGCTGTTATCTGCCGATTCTAATATGATTCCGATAATATCGTGCATCCCTACTTAAAGTGTTTCCTTTCCTTGTCTGGTGATCAGGTTTATTGCCGCCACCCATGGGTATGATGCCCCCACCTCCACCTCCCCCCAACAACCAACCACCACCTCCACCCTCAGGACCTCTGCCACCATGGCAACAGCAGGCCCCTCCCCCACCACCCACCAGCAGCATGGCAACCAGCGCTCCACTGCCTTGGCAACAAAGTAAGTGTATTACAATAGTACACAGTTGATGTCATTAAAGGGTTTCCTTTTGGCTCAGACTGACTTATTTTTTGTTTTCCCAGATACAACCACCACATCCACCCCTGCAACAGGAAACCTGCCACCCTGGCAACAGCCTCAGCAGACGGCCGTCTCAGCTGCTCAGCCCCCTCCACCCATGGGCAACCCCTCTATGGTGCCGCCTCCTCCTGGGGTCCAACCCCCACTACCTCCTGGGGCGCCCCCTCCTCCACCACCCCCTCCACCTGGCTCGGCAGGCATGATGTACGCGCCTCCTCCCCCACCCCCACCCATGGACCCTAACTATGTGACCATGATGGGGATTCCCGGTATGCCACCTTACGGGATGCCCCCTGCGCCTCCACCGCCTCCGCCCCAGAGTTAAAGGCTCCGTTTAGTATCTATGGCCCTGTGACCATGCAGTGATGCCTAAAATATACATCACAGGACTGTACCTAGTTCTGTTCATTTAACAGCTTGATGTGATTAGTTGCTAAAGGTTTATTCTTTTTTTGATGGCCTCGGTTCAGATTTGTTTCCCATGCTTGGACACAGAAATCGAGCTAGTGAGAGAGACAGACAGTGTGGTTAATCTTGTAAATTTGCTTCAATTGTTAATGATTTTTAACTGTAGTTTTTCTTCTGTTGGTTGAATATTTGTTGAAAAAGTTGATGTGCAGGGAATGTGTGTTCGGTATTGTTTCTGCCAGCCTGCTTTCATGTTTTCTCCAGTGAGTAAAAATGGCATCTGCTTAAGAATCAGTTAGCAACATTCCAACAGGTGTATAAACCACCATTTACACTCTTAACCAGCTGTGCATTTGTTGCTGCATAGTACAAGACATTTATGTCTTCAAGATGTTGTAGATGATTGGCTTACTCTATTTAGGTGGTCAGTATAATTTTTGTGCTTACCTTGTGTCCCATCCCTCCCCAAATTGTTTTTATTTAAAAGAACTTTTCATTAATTGCCTTCCAAATGTATTTCAATATTTTTGTAATGAAGCATTCAACTAAATAAAAGTTGGCATGGCGATGAATTGTCATCTCTCACATTTGTTGTACTAACATCAAGTCTTTCTGTTTAGTATTCGTAACTCGAATTTTGTAATTAATGATAAGTTTTTTTTTTTTAACTTTTTTTCTTTCTTCCAAGACACATTAAAACTTTTAAATATAAATGTAATAGTTTTCTTTGTGCTCAACACATAGTGCTTAAAAACACACTAGATGTGTTATTTTTGTTGTCTTGCTGCAAAATGAAAGAACAGATGCTTTAACTTCACTCAGTTTGTGGCTTCAGTTTACTTGGACAAAATCGATACCCCTCTTGTGCACAGGGTATAAGAGATAGAAGTGCAGTCTCAAAGTGGATTGCAGCTGAAAAAGCAAACGGGAGCATATAGCCACTATAAAAAGAGCCTGCAGTTATATGGTGGTTCAGGGGACTTTGATGGATGACATCAAGTTGGTTCATTCTGGGAGTTCTGCATGCAAATTCTGCATTGTTACAGCATAAAACTTAGAAACTTTGTAAGGTTGTTAAGATTTTGCGAGTGCATTAAGTGAAACTGGTGCCCTCAAACTTTTTATCTTGGGTCCTGTCATCTCGGTTAGCAGTGTGCGAATCATTCAGTGCCTTTCAGAGTGGGCAACTTTTAAAACATTCGTTTGTGTGCAGTCGCGCAGCTGTCTTCTGGGACCCCTACTGCATTAACCTTTATCAACTTAACCAACCTCCACGCGCAAAGTCGAATTTCTGTTCTGTATTTCTTTGTTTTGTTCTATATTGCTATATAAATAAACTCGCCTTTGCCTGACTTTATTATGACCCGCCCAGGACCAGCCTGTAAATATCGCTTAGCCAGCGATGTATAGAGGGGAGTTCGCGCCGCCAATGAGCGCGCTTGACCCTGAAGCATCTGCTGGAGATCACGGTGACGCGCGTCGCAACAAACGCAGGAGGCATCACGTTGACTAATATCCCCGGTGCACGAAACCTACTATTATATAACAATATACAAGATGTCCAAGCCACTAACGGACCAAGAGAAGAGGAAGCAAATTTCCGTGCGAGGTCTCGCCGGGGTTGAAAACGTCGCAGACCTCAAGACCAATTTTAATCGCCATCTGCACTTCACTTTGGTTAAGGACCGAAATGTTGCAACGAAGCGCGACTACTACTTCGCCCTGGCGCACACCGTCCGCGACCATTTGGTGGGAAGATGGATCCGGACGCAGCAGCATTACTACGAGAAAGACCCGAAAGTAAGAAAGTCAAATGCCGCAGTTTCAAGTCCGGGGCCGCACGTACACCACCGACAGACGGGAGGAGGGGGCGAACCACACAACCGCAGTAGAGCCGCAACATTGCAAAATGCGAAAATATACATTTCTATTTTTCTTGCAAGTGTAATACTGTGGTATTTATATTGCACCAGGAAATGCCGCTTAAAGCTAATGTTTCGGCAGATGGCAAAATTTTATTTATTTATTTTTTTCCAGCAATTGCATAATCTTTAATGACTTCATGCCTGCATTCGGTGTTCTGCAGATCAATTGACACGAATGTATTGGAAGAGCTTTACTGTGTGCCCTTGACAACTGTATCAACAGGTCGAATTGTTATTGAATAATTGTCGAGCGTGCGAGTTCGAAAATAATAATAATAATATATGCACATCTTGGTTAAAACAAGTAGACCTAACAGTTTAATTTTTCTTATTGCCAATTGGAAAGATCGATGAAATTGCTGCACTGAACCGCTGAATTTACAAAAAATTCAGCAAAAACAAGTTTTCTGCATAATTTCAGCATTTGATACGGTTTTTATTTTTATAAACGTAACACGTTTAGATTTAAGTTTAAAAATCTTCTATTGATTGAATAGTTGTTGTTGTCATAATAATTCTTGCATGCATTATTGTGATTGGTTTTCTTTCCTGTGTTTATTTTCATACAGAATTGTGATTGGTTCAGTCCTAAAACCGGAAAGAGAAGGTCTGGTGTTGCCACAATGCAGCTAGTTTATATACTTTATATATGTATAGAGATTGCTAATGTGTCGTCATCATGACGTATTCCCAGTGGTAAACGCAAAGCATTTTGGGAAACCGCGGCACAAACATAACGCGCCAGACTTCTATGCATGGAGGGAAGAACGCTATAAACTGGAATAGAAGTGGCGTAAAGCATAAGAACGGAATATCCTTTTATCGTTTTCCAGCGTGGAAAAAATAATAGTACAAGCCATGTTTCAGAGGTGACAAATAGTTGACGAATGGCATGGATAGCAGCAGTAAGGAGCCCAAGATTACCTTCGATAACACTCCACCACACACGATGGTGTGTTCAAAGCATTTTCACAAAGGTAAGTTACAATTACTCTCTGTAAATGTTATGTTGTGGGCAAAAACCAGCGTGTTTTAGTTTGACTTAACCAGACCATTAGCTTAAGTTACCAACGTACTAAAGCGTAACGGTTAATCAGTTTTAAATGTTGTAAATCTAGGCTACATAGCAATTTATTTGGTGACTGTGTTTGCAGGCAAACCTGCCTATGAAATGTTGGAGTGAGATCCTGACTGGACCCCTTCTCTGTACCTCGGCCATACTGAGGTCAAAGTCACGAACACAGACCGGTTCAAGCCTTTTTGGAGAATTATATACCATGCTCACATCTAATATGTAAATGTTTATTGTTTTCCAAAAGATTTTGCAATGTCTCTTCTCAGATGTAATGATTTTTAGCCATGTCTGTAAATAAAATACACAAAGACCGAATGAAATTCTGCCTCCTTTATCTGTATTAAGAAAGAATTGTGCAAAATCAGTGTTCTTTGGTTGCAAACACAATTACATAACTTAAATAGTAGTAACAATCCAACTTAATTTAAGTTTCTTTACATATTTAACATGTAAACACATTTAGATGAATACATTTACATTATTAAAAAGTCCATAGAAAACTTCGTGTGTGTATGCACTAACACTTAGTATCATGTAGTTGTAAATATATGGGTGCTGGAAGTTGGGCAACAGTTTGACGTCCCTTGACCAGTCGCTCTGCTCGTAAGGATCCAGTCTTTTGATTCCCTTTTTTTCTCGTCATATCTCGTCTTTGCATTAGGATTTAGTTTTAGGCGGTATGGTACGACAATGTTTTCTTTAGTCCGCTGCATTTTGTACGATTATATTCTGTTTTTCACGCTAATTGTTCATTATTTTCATGCCAGAACACTAGCCTGTTATGCCAACCCATGTAAACTGGCCAAACATACCCATAATTCTTTGCGTTCTGATGACGTTGCCGCCCAGTTGGTCACATGTCTTAGCAATCTCTAATAGACTATAATTATAGACCTTATTAGCAACTTGAATTTTAAGTGATGTTAACCACTGACAGTATTATACTCAAACATGCATAAGTTATCCTAAATCGTGAGCATACCTACTTTGCAAGTACACATAATTTCTACAGAAAATGTAAAATTCTATTTTCTTTTCTTTTTTTAAATTATAAAATAAAGAGCTAAAACACTGTCAGTCTTAAATTAAACAAAATAAAAATAATTATAATAATCGAAGGGTATTGGATACTCTTTCTTTGTATTTGGAATTTCTCTGGCATCCTGACGGAGTGTTCAACCTTAAATGCTGACAGCTAATGGTGCTATTTTTACATGAGCAACGTGTCAGAGACACAGTACACAAACATTCTTCAGTCCTAACCTTTGTTATTTATAGACAAGAGACTAAATATTACAATCTATTTTTTCGTGCACTAGCAAATACTCCATGATAGTTGTCATTGTGCGACCTTCAGTGATTGAATGTTTTGCAGTGGCGGTCAGTGAGGTCTCAGACATGCAGTACAGATCAGGCTTGTGTTGTGCACTTGTCACAATAATGCTTGTCACTAGATAGGCTAGTCTGCTCAGGAGCAAGGGCTTTTATGGCTCCTACTTCTAAACGGCGCTCAGCTGTTGGTGTTAAATATAAAAACTTAAAAAAAAAAAAAAACGCTCTATTTTAAATTGTTATTATCTTTACTCTTTTATCTCACCTCTAGCGTGTGTACTATCTCTCTCTGGAATTCTACATGGGGCGGACCCTTCAAAACACCATGGTAAACTTAGCTTTGGAGAATGCCTGTGACGAGGCCACCTATCAGGTGAGAGGAGATATGTACAACTGAACACTAATAGCAAATTGAGTGCTGCAGTGATGAAGTATTTCTGAGTACAGCTTTGCAGTAGATGGCATACACCGAAAACTACTGTGCATGCGCACATCAATATAGTGTAATTTTTCTCACACTGTACAACAATAATTACTATATTTGCATTATTGTAAGGGGTAGATGTAGTCCTTAATAAAACACAATCTAACAGGTAGAAAATTCTATTTATTGTTAGCTTCTGGTTTTTCCTGTATTCCTTCTAGCCACAACCGGAATTGAGAACCACTCGTCTATGCAGTATCTATAAGGAAGTGAATGAATTGTGTGTAATTATCTGTTAGTATTCCATTCACATCAATGCTTTACCTTTAAAAAATAAAATTTTGTATAAAGAAAGAGGTCATTATCAGTCACCATCATCACCAGTGGTACCATAATAATAAATAAGGAGCTATAAAAAAAGAGCTTATGGAAGTGATCTAGATCTGTGTGTATATGCATTGTAATACTGCTAATCTTGGATCAGTTGCCATTCTTTAATTCTAATTAGGATATGATTCATTCTACTAGATACGCACTGCTATGCTGAGAATACCTACAAATATGTGTTTGATAAAAGATGAAACCAGGCAACATGGCATGCTTCGTGCTCTCAGAGGTTACATACCTTCTTAGGTTTCTTCTTGCTCTCATATTCTGTTTCTTCTCAGCTGGGTCTGGATATGGAGGAGCTGCAGGACATGGAGGAGGATGCTGGCCTGGGCAATGGAGGCCTTGGTCGACTGGCAGGTGAACTTAGTCTCTTTAAATGTGCTGATCATAAGATTAATAGAGGGCTTGTGTTTACGGGATGGTGCTTTAAATCACTTTATTCTGCAGCTTGTTTCCTGGACTCCATGGCAACCTTGGGCCTGGCAGCATATGGATATGGAATCCGATATGAGTTTGGAATATTTAATCAGAAAGTCGTGAATGGCTGGCAGGTAAAACTTACTTGCAACACTATCTCAGTGAAATGTATTTCACCGCTCTTGGTGCATTTGGCTCTGGGTAAATGACTGACATCATCTGACAGGTGGAGGAAGCAGATGATTGGCTGCGTTATGGCAATCCTTGGGAAAAAGCCCGACCTGAATACATGCGTCCTGTGCATTTCTATGGTCGAGTGGAGCACAACCCTGATGGAGTGAAATGGGTGGACACACAGGTGAGAGCAAATAAACCATGTATTTGCATTTATTTGGAATGGAAAAGCCATTATTCACATTTTAAAATACAATCTCATTTTTACTTGTACACGACCATTCAAGTTTGGGGCCAGTAAGATTTTTTTGAAAGACATTAATACTTGTATTACACATATAGACATTAAATTGATAATAAAGACTTTTATAATTACAAAAGATTTATATTTCAAACAAATAAAGTTCTTTTGAACTTTCTATTCATCAAAGAATCCTGAAAAAAAAAAGTCTTTGTTTCCACAAAAATATTAAGCATAATATAATATTCATAATAATAATAAACCATCAGTTTATCACATTAAAATTATTTCTGACATTAAAGACTGGAGTTATGGCTGCTGAAAATTTAGCTTTGCCATCACAGGAATAAGTTACATTTTTAAAATATATTAAAAGAGAAAACTGTTGATTTAATTTGTAAAAATATTTCGCAATATTACCGTTTTATTGTATTTTTTGATCATATAAAGGAATCCTTGATGAGTGTAAGAGACTTTTTACAAAAAAACATTAAAAAATCTTACTGACCCCAATCTTTTGAATGGTAGTCTACATCAGGGAGCTCAGTAGAGCCTATAGCAGAACAACCAACAACCAAAGCAAGACCCAAACTGTGTCATTATATCAGATGTACTGTATCTGTACATTTTCCCATTACATCTGTACCTGTTTGATTCACCAGGTCATCCTTGCCCTTCCCTATGACACACCTGTCCCAGGATACAGAAACAACATTGTTAACACAATGAGGCTCTGGTCTGCCAAAGCTCCATGTGAATTCCACCTCAAAGACTGTGAGTTTTCTTCAGTCAATCAAAGAATGATCGTCAGACAAGCCCACAAGCCTTATCATTCATTTATCATTCTGTAAATATCTAGTATTACATGTAAATGTAATTCATAAAAAAAAAACTCTTGATTGGAAGTACAAGCTGTGTCTTCAAGCCTTAGATCTTATAACAGAATTTCTGTTTGCCTAAACAGTTAATGTTGGTGGATACATCCAGGCCGTTCTGGACAAGAACCTAGCTGAGAACATCTCCCGTGTGCTTTACCCTAATGACAATGTGAGTGCAGCTCAAGTCCACCCAAGTGATTCATATTAAGAAACAAAACTCGTGACTCTTGGAGCCTAAATGTAAACAGATCCTCCTGTTTGTATATGTCAGTTCTTTGAGGGGAAAGAGTTGCGTCTGAAGCAGGAGTATTTTGTGGTGGCTGCGACTCTCCAGGACATCATCCGCAGGTTCAAAGCCTCCAAGTTTGGCTCGACTGAGGTAGTGCGCATGGATCTGACCACACTGCCAGATAAGGTAAGACAGCTCTGGAGCTCTTTCTTTCATGTTAACACACTGGACTGTAGAGAACATTCAACACAGTTCTCGTCATATCTGGTGTGATTTATTCACATTAATAATACTGAACAATAAAACTTAATGCATTGGCCTAAACAAAATTACTACCAATGAAGGAATTTCACATTTAAAAACCTGTTTTGTTCAGGTTGCTATACAGCTGAATGACACTCATCCTGCGCTGGCCATCCCTGAACTGATGAGAATACTGATAGATGATGAGAAACTAACCTGGGACACGGTAAGCTGGAAATTCCTGGTCATCTTGTCATTTATCATGCTCAAAAAAGAGACATGCAGTCAAGCTGTAGTGTAGGACTATTAAATTGATTAATAAGGGTAATATGAGGACATCGTTTAAATTTGCTGATTTATAGAATGGAGCCCTTTTACTGATTGTGATGACATGTTTAAACAGTTATTTAAATTGGAAATCTGTTTTTTTATTTTTGCATTTAATGTACATTTATAAATACTTTGTGTTATATTACTACTGCTGAGGGAGTGACGACAAATTTGACACCTTTCTGTCTTTTGACCACTGTAATCAATCTCTCAATACTTTTTTCTTTTTTGGGAATGCAAAAATATATGTGTTGTAGTTTCCTTTCACCACAGTAGAAGTTTTCCAAACTATGACTAAGTGTCTATTTAATTTTACCCACATGGACCTACACCGTAGTGTATTCTTTTTGCCTCTTCTAATGTTCAGTTTTTCTCTCACTCTGCCTGCACTCTGTCTTTCTCTTTCTTCTCAGGCTTGGGACATCACTGTGCGTACTTGTGCATATACAAACCACACTGTGTTACCAGAAGCTCTGGAACGCTGGCCTGTCGATCTGTTCCAAAACCTTCTGCCCCGTCACCTAGAGATCATCTACGAGGTTAACCGACGTCACCTGGAGGTCTGGGAACAGATGTTCTTTTCTTGGCACATTGCATTTGAAATGTACTTGTAGATCAAAAATGAATTTGATGTTTTTTGAGGGGGTTGGGAGATCAGTAATTGCATTTGGACTGTAGGACTGTATTCACTCCAAATAAGGAGTAAACTGCACAGTGATGTTATATAAACAACCTCTTCTGCTCAACATGACTCAGCATCCAGTAAATCGCAGATGAAGGAATGTAACTTCCCATGTACTTTCCCGCCTGTTAGACTCTGTTTTGACCTTGCATCTTCTGTCTTGTTTTTCAGAGGATCTCTGCGCTCTACCCTGGTGATCATGATCGTTTGAGACGCATGTCTCTTGTTGAGGAGGGCGGTCAGAAGAAGATTAACATGGCTCATCTCTGCATCGTTGGCTCTCACGCAGTCAATGGCGTGGCACAAATCCACTCAGACATTATTAAAGATACTGTGTATGTCTCTTAATGCTTTATATTACAACACAGTGGCCCAAAAAAAGTATTTGGACACTTAAGCCACATTTAAAAATGTATACAAAATGTATACAGTAAGATTTTTAATGCATCTTAAAAATGTTTCTCATCTAGGCTGCATTTATTTGATCAAAAATACAGTAAAAATAGCTATACTGTGAAATACTATTACAATTTTCATTTTAAATTTTAATATTTTTTTTAAATGTCATTTATTCCTGTGATGGCAAAGCTGAATTTTCAGCAGGCATTACTCAAGGCGCTCAAGGAACATTTCATATTATTTTCAATGTTGAAAACAGTTGCACTGCTTAATATTTTTGTGGAAACCCTAAAAATAGAAATATTTTGTAAAGTTATAAATGTCTTTACTGTCACTTTTGATCAATTTAATAAATCCTTGCTAAACAAAAGTATAATTTCCCTCAAAAAAGCCCAATATTTTGACCATGAGCATTTACTTGCAGAAAATACAACATAAGCATACTTGTCCACAGCAATGACATTCATACATTTGCATCTTAAACGTCCAAATACTGTTTAAATCAACATAATATGTCTGTCATTACCATAATTTCATATAGTGTTTAGTCCTGGTGAATAACTCAGAGATGTTTACAGCTCTAAAATAGTCCTGTCTAATTTGTTGGGGTTATTTTTTTGTACAGTTTTAAGGACTTCTATGATGTGGACCCACAGAAGTTTCAGAACAAGACCAATGGTATCACACCTCGTCGCTGGCTCGTCATGTGTAACCCTGGACTGGCTGAGGTTATCGCTGAGGTAAGGATCATTTCATGATAAAAAAAATACATGTATTATTAACAGGTAAGGAACACTACTGTGAGAACATATAAAAAGTATGATAACCGTAGTTAATACATCTTTTAGTCCAAGCCTTTGAAAGCCATTCATGAACTTCATGAGAGAAACACTGTGAAATTTAAGTCAGTGTTGACTGAAAGTCCCTGTCTTGTGTTAATAATTAGAGAATTGGAGAGGACTATATCCGCGACCTGAGCCAGCTGAAGAGCCTCTTGAAGTTTGTGGATGATGATGCTTTCATTCGAGACATTGCCAATGTCAAACAGGTGAGACAAAAAAATCACATTCAGAGTGAAATTTAGCTCATATTCTACATGATCCTTGATGGACATCGTGTTATGTTGCTTTGCCATTTGCAGGAAAATAAGCTGAAATTTGCAGTGCATCTAGAAGAACAATTCAAGGTAAAAATCAACCCAAACTCCATGTTTGATGTCCAAGTGAAGAGGATCCATGAATACAAAAGACAGCTGCTGAACTGTCTGCACATCATCACCCTCTACAATCGTAAGTTGCGGAAACAGGAAACAGCTTGCTCTAGTTTTACACGCTTCTCATACAATGGTGATACCAAGTAATGAATATCTAGCGTGCTACTAGAAAGTTTGGAATAGCAAGCTAGTATTTCTTTCCAAAGATAGTCTACTTAACTTTACTATTTTGTGTGATCAGGCATCAAGAAGGAGCCCAACAAGGCCTGGACTCCTAGGACCATAATGATTGGAGGCAAGGTGAGAGTGATCGCTTCACTGACCAATAAGATGTGTTCTACCAAACTCTGAACACTAATTGGCTAAATCATGCATCTTCAAGCCGCTCCTGGGTATCACACAGCTAAGATGATCATCAAGCTGATCACAGCAATTGGAGAAGTGGTAAATAATGATAGTGTGGTGGGAGATCGTCTGAAAGTCATCTTCCTTGAGAACTACAGGGTCACACTGGCTGAGAAAGGTAGGATTGATTTTTTTATTATTGGACCAGCTTCCTGTATTATTGATTCACTCACACTTCTTTCTCTCTTTCTACAGTCATCCCTGCAGCTGACCTGTCTGAGCAGATCTCCACAGCAGGAACAGAAGCTTCTGGAACAGGTAACATGAAGTTCATGCTGAATGGAGCTCTGACCATCGGCACCATGGATGGGGCTAACGTGGAGATGGCAGAAGAGGCAGGAGAAGAGAACCTCTTCATCTTCGGCATGAGAGTGAAGGATGTGGAAGCTCTGGATAAGAAAGGGTGACAAAGCAAGCTTCAATTAAGTTTTAGTGCATTCATTTGTTAATGTTTATAAAAGCTTTATCCATTTAAATGTATTTTATGAAACATTCATCCACTTAAAAAGAGATGTGGGCATTAGCAAAATAAAATTAAAATGCGGTCAATTTTATTCTACTGGAGGAAAGGGTACAAATGAGGGTATCGGAAACAGTTCTGCTTGACTTAGCTGAAGTTGGTTTGTTTCTAGATATGATGCTTTGGAGTATTATAACCGCATTCCAGAACTGAAGCAAGCCATTGATCAGATCTCTGGAGGATTCTTCAGCCCTGGAGAGCCGGATCAGTTTAAAGACATTGTTAAGATGCTGATGTGCCATGACAGGTAAGAAAAACAACAACAACAAATCCTAGTGCTATGTCTCTCTTTTATTTATATTTTTTGGATATATCTGTCCTTTTTCAGTCCCTTTCTCATACAGTCACAGTTTAACACTGATGATATAAATTGTTAAAAATGTTGGTTGTCTGGTGTGATCGAATTCAAGGTGTTTGCTGACTATGAAGACTACATTCAATGTCAGGAGAAAGTCAGCGCCCTGTATAAGGTTTGTATTATACTTTTTTTTTAATGTTTCGGCGTATTTCAGGTAGAGTCTTTTGCCAAAAGCCTTTCGTTTGGGGTAGGTGATATTTAATGTTTAAGAGAACAAAATCTCTTAAAAATCCTGAAAAAAAGTATCACAAGTTCAACAAAAATATTAAGAAGTGCTGTTTTCATCAGTTGGTAATAATAAAATGTTTCTTTAGCACCAAATCAGCATATTAGAATGATTTCTGAAGGATCTTGTGACACTGAAGATGGAAGTAATGGCTGCTCTAAATTCAGCTTTGCAGGAATAAATTACATTTTAAAATATATTAGAATAGAAAACCATTATTTTAAATGGGTAATAATAACATTTAATAATATTACTGTTTTTACTGTATTTTTCCCAAACATTTGAATGGTAGTGTGTGTGAACAAGATGAGTGGTTCATATTTTTGGTCCATTTTACCTGAAGAAGAAGAAGAAGATATGTGCATAAGTTATTATTTAATTAGGAATACACTCCAGTCGGGGCTTTAAATTCAAGATGGCTGTTCCATCAGTGAAAGAACACAAGTTTATTTGCAAATATGTCATATAATTCACTTCTGATTTAATGTTATGCTTTAAAGGGCTTTTACTCACAACAACAAAAAAAAAAAAAACAATGCAGGAGCTGACTTGTTTGAAACTTGCTCCTCTTCCTCATTCTCAAACAGAATACTAAAGAATGGACCAAGATGGTCATCCACAACATTGCTGGCTGTGGCAAATTCTCCAGCGACCGCACCATCGGCCAGTACGCTCGTGAGATCTGGGGCATGGAGCCTAGTCTGGAGAAGATCGCAGCTCCAGACGATCCCCGCTAAGTTGTTCCACATCAACAAAATCTTCCTTTTGTTATAGCTGTTCTCACATTCAGTTTATTTACCATTGTGAAGATGTATTAAGGTGATTTTAACAGTGACATGTCATAGGAGATGTTACTTCATCTTGCCGTCAGACAGCCAGAATACCTCACAACTTCTCTGCATCCCTGGTCTAGCTTTGTGGCATGTTTATATACAGTATATGTGTTTTCTTTTTGTTTTTTTTTTATGTTTTTGTCTATCCACATGCCAGCAGAATAGCACAGCCTCATCCTGGAGAACCGAATATACACTGTGTATTTCAAAACTTATTTTGCCACATATCACAGCATGATGATGACTGTTATGGAAACAGTTTAAGAAACCACCATTTTATTTATTTTTTGTGTGTGTGTGTGTGGGTGTGTGTGTGTGTGTGTGTTTTTAGACTCAAATCTTAGACTGATGATGAAAAATCACGTATACTCTATTTTAATTTCTGACAGGCAGTTATTACATGAACAATCCGGCCTTTAATGAGTTCAAATATGGTACAATAACAGTCATAACCAATATAAAATACCTGTTGAGATGTCCGTCATGTATTCTGACTGCTTGAAACTACCTGCCTTAACCATGCGAGGGTTGTTTGTGTATGTTTAGGTCTATATCTCTGCCCGTCTTTCATTGGCCTGTTGATGCTCATAACTTGAGCTCCTCACTTTAGCACTTTAGATATGATCTGTCACTTTTGTCCTCAGGTTTACTGTAGTTCTTTCCTGTTGCAGCTCTGGTTTTCACATTAGACCTGCAGAAAACTGTTAAAGATTCAGAAATGTATTTACTCAGATATATTATGATAGACTTATTTATTTAGAATAGGAAACAAATGTAAGTGGCTATTTAGCAGACAATACTTCAAATCCGCAATTAAACTAGACATAAATTCCTGGTTTAGTGATAATGGATGGTGGTTTATTTATGTCTCCCCTACATGGACTGAACCTAACCTGCAACTTATTTTGTTCGCAGCTTCAGCTGCCACCATCCCCTTCATTCCCCTTCTTTGTTCTGTCTGAATGTTTTGCTTGTATTGTGGGTGACAGCAAACACCAAACAGTCCTGCTGATGCCCTTGAAGAGTGACAAAATGAAATAAAGTGATTAAGATTAAGTGATTAATAGCTGTTTCTGCTTTTTGCAAGTATTCTTATGTTCGTTTTGCAGATGACTTAATACAGAAAGGTTAATGTACACTTCATTGAAAAGTGAGCTTATGAATGCTGCATTTATTTGATAAAAATACAATAAAAACAGTTTATTGTGAACAATTATTGTAATTTAAAATAGATGTTTTTTTTAAATTGTAATATATTGTAATTTATTCTGGTGATGACAAAGCTAAATTTTGTTAAAATGTAGTCTTTTCTCTCACTTTTGATCAATATATCCTGCATCCTTGCTGAATGAAAGAATTAAAAACTTAACACACACACACATACACACACAGTGTTGGGAAAGTTACTTTATAATAAGTTACAGATTACAAGTTACCCTATTTAAAATGTAATAAGTAGTGTAACTATTTCAATTACTTTATTAAAGTGATGTAACTGATTACATTTGATTTCTTTTCTAAATTTCTAATGAATGTTAATGAACTGTTAATCATTTTCAAACATTTAAACCAGACAGGGTTAACCCTACAGTAGGTTAAATACGGATTTAAAATCATAAGATATAGTTAAATGATACTGTTTTTGAAATCAAATCTTTGCATGGAAAATATGTCAGGAAACACTGGCATCTAACAATGCCTTTGGAAAAAACAGTTAATCTTAAAAAATAAAGCAAGTACATCAACCCAAATAAGAAATAAAACAGTTATCAAATAAGCATATGTCCTGTTCTGTGACCTAAACTCCTGAAACATTGATGTCTCATATTTTATGCATTTTGGGAAAGAAATCAATTAAATCTGAAAATATTCATATGTAACCCCCTTTGTAATTGTTAACACTTTCATAAGTAACTATAATTTAATCACACATTTTTTCTCAGTAACAGATTAGTTACATTTATTTTGTAATTAAATAACATTACATGTAACTACTGTAACTACACTGTAGGCATATATATATATATATATATATATATATATATATATATATATATATATATATATATATATATATATATATGTATATATATATATATATATCTTTTTATCTTTTCTACAGTAATTCTTAAATTATTTTCCACGTAGTCTCTCAATTTATATGAGGTCAACAACTGAAAATGGAATTACTATACAATAAAAAGGGGGGAAAAAATGCTTAAAATAGTTTTTCTGAAGGACTTTGTTGTCTCTGGGATGAATTCAATTATTTTCAGTAATTCCTCAAGACGTTAGACGGCGCTATTGACCTCCAAACACGTGATATTCAGCCTCACGTTTTTGAGGAAGGGAAGTTATTGGGCTAAAAAACCCTCAGCGATGCATCGGTACATGGACACCTTCCTCTTTCATCTTTATCACATGCGAAAGGTCTGTGCGATCAGACTGAAGACATCGGTGGTGAAGAGGTTGTGAGATGCTTTCCCGGGTAAACTGTGACGCACCAGTTGAAGAAATTGGCGGACAGCTGTGCATTGCCTAACCGAGGGACTTTAAAATCCAAATCACAATATCTGGTGCCTCAGTAAAGTCCACTACTTACTAACAGCGACCACTACTACGCAAAGACCCACAGAGGTATGTATCAAACTTTTTTGTTCGAATCCAGCCATCTGAATCACTTGGACTGATCGAATCATTCAAAAGAATGAATTAGCTTTAGTCTCGTGACACAAAACGAGGATAAATGACAGCTGTTTAGATGATGTAATGTAAAACATCCAAATGGAAAAGTGTTATCAGCTACTTCAGCTGATAAAACAGAGGACGTCAATAACCGGGTCAAATCATTGCTGTAGCTCTGCAATAATTGACAAACAATCTGATGACTTTAAAATGTGGTCAATAAAATAAGAGGAACTAACGTTACTCAAAAGCCCTTATGCGATGATGGTGTGTTTTCTTTTTCATTCATATTAGTTGGTTTGTAAAATGTTTGTGAAACAAGATACAGGGGAAGTGGTAGTGTTTGAACTCTTAGTGATCTTAAATTTCATCATTCAATACAAACCCAACCAAAACTAAACCGAAGCCGCACTGTGCAGGAGGTTAGAAACCGGAAAACCTGTTCTTATGAATTTTAATAGTCTGACAGTGTTTCCTGCACTACTTATTCGACTTACACTAATACTTACACCGCCATTGGCTCTACAGTGTAGAGAGATTGACGAACAAATGACTCTTATCAGCCGTTTTTAGGCAATCAAAGCATAAAGCGCGACTGTTGTCGCCCGAATCCTGAACGAATGTCTCGAATGAGCCGATTCTTTTTAGTGAATCAGAAACATACAGCGCGACCAGCGTAGCCCCATTTCCCGAAAGAAAGAATCGAAGGAACCGAGTCTTTTTAGTGAATCAGAAACATTCAGCGCGATCAGCGTAGCCCGATTCCTGAAGAATGACTCGTAGGAGCCGATTCTTTTTAGTGAATCAGAAACATTCAGCGCGACCAGCGTAGCCCGATTCCTGAACGAATGACTCGAAGGAACCGATTATTTTTAGTGAATGTAGCCCGATTCCTGAACGCTAGACTTGTATGAATACATTCCTCATATATTATCAGTGACATTCCGCGTGACCAACGTAGTAATTAAAAGTCTTGATAAACACACCATTTACAAGAATTGCATCTGCTGAAGCAATGTCATAATTTCGCAACAGACTGAGGATGATAAATGAATGAAGAATAACATTTTTTGTCAACTCCCCCTCAGTCCTCTATGACCTTATGTTCTCTCTGCTCTGACAGGGGTGATGATGGACAACGGAGGGTTTTGCAACAATAACTATCACAGTGGAAGCAGTGATGATGAGCTGGTGGATATTTCAGATGTTACAGTGAACTTCAGTGAGGATGTCCCGCCTCTGGATCTAGATTACAGTGCGGGTAAGGACACAGGCACTACAGAAGATGATATTAACCAATTATAGTGGACACACTGTAATTTTTTATGCATTTATCAAAGACCTTTATGCTTTTGCATGATTAACTGGTTTGTTTTGATGTTTAGGGTTTTTTAGTTTTACAAACATTTGATAGATAAAGCATAGACATTTACAGTTTGAATGGAGCATCACACTGGTTCTGTAAAACATCTAGGTCTGCTCTTTCAGCCGTGTCAGTTTGGTTGGATCAGATCACTCTCTTCTCTGCACAGAGACAGATGATGCTGTGTGTGATGTCACTTGACAGACTGTTAACATACCAGGAAGTTCCTTTTTTCATGTCTGTATTTCACAGTCTATACCTTCTTCCTCTTTTCACTCTTCTTTCTTGTCTGAAACTCTTACTGTGATGTAACTGTTTTACCTTAACCTTGCAAAGCTTGATATATGAAGTAGCCTAATTGTCAGAAAATCTAGTTCCTTGGAAATGGAATCGTTTAAGACAAAAAAATAAAATAAAATAAAATAAATAAAGTTTGCATATGTGTTTTTTAATGAGTATCATATTCGATAAAACAGGTTTTTATGGTTCATATAGTATGATATAGTGAGAATATGGAGCTCTTACTCAAGGAAGAAAAAAAAGAAAAAAAAATATTCAGAGGACCAAACTGAGCTAAAAAATGCAATGTGCAGTTGCTGATATCTAAATGGGCAAAAAGATAAAATTCTGAAAGCTTGTAATGTAACTCAGTGATATCTTTATAACAGTATAGCAGACTATTTATATAAAATGCATATAAACATCCCAATAATGTGGCTTAGCAAGATGATATTTAAATGATTAAATTATCGAAGCTCTGTAGTTTTTATTGTTGGGGGCAAAACAAAATGTGATGCAAGATGAAGATGATTGAGAGATATACAAATAAAATCTCCTCCAAAGCCTGTTGTATAATTTTTGATACTGACTCACATTTTAATATTTTTTTTTGTGTGTGTGTGTATAAAAGAAGTATGGATAATCAAGTAATTATCCATGTTGTATCTGCCATGCATAGTATAAAAAAAAAAAAAAGATAGTTGTGACTGTTTATCTCACAATTCATACTTTTTTTTTCACGCAATCTAAGTATTAATTCAGAAATAACTCCAAATTGCAAGAAAAAAATAATTAATTGTGAGATGATAAATTCCATATAAATTAAGAATGTAACTTTTTTTTTTTTTTCCTCACACTTTCCATCTTTACATCTCACAATTCTGTTTGTTTTCTCAGAATTCTGAGTTGCAGATTACCTTTACCTTTATTAATTTATTTTCATCCCATGGCGTAAACAAGCTTCTATAAATGTTCATTTTGAAATGGATAACAATATACAAGTTATTCTTAAGTTTACTTTAAAGAAATCAGTGAGATCAGTGAGAGATCAGTGACATGAACTGATAATTGATTAAACATTTGACCACTTCTTGTTGAAGTATGAAGCTTGCCAGAACAAGTCACATGACCCACTGCTCAGTATTCATTGGAATTATGTCAGCAGCACAGTAATCCTTTAAAGATATCAGCAACGTTTGCATAATTTCATTTCTTGTTTGAATGATTTGAAGAACTGAGAGGAAGTAGATTGAAAGTTCATTTTAGGTTGAGCTGCTGTTTTTCGTGGTGAATGTCTCTATTCTCCTTTCTTCTCTTACTCAGTCTTTACTCTTTCTGTTAATTTTGGCTTTGTCGTTAACTGGATCAGAAGTAAAAGACCCAACATATGAGATCAAAGTGAACTGAATGAGACTATATACTACAGAATAATAATAAAAGCACACAGACTTATTTTACAGAGCTGCTGGTTCCTCTTAAACATCCTTTCCTCATTAATGTTTTTCCGCTAAGTCAGACTCAAATAATGGTTTATGGGTCAAAGTCCACACTGCTTCCTTAACCTTATTTTCCCATAGATCTATTTTGAGCGCTAAAATTTCCTGTTAACCCTCTCCAGCCTATTTGAGCATTTGAATAGGATTTATTTTAGACATTCAAACTAAATGTGATGCAAAACGAAGATGATTGAGAGATATACATATAACATACAGATAGGCACTGAACCCCCAGTTGCTCCCCGGGCGCTGGATATAGCTGCCCACTGCTCCGGGTGTGTGTTCACGGTGTGTTCACTCCTCACTGCTGTGTGTGTGCACTTTGATGGGTTAAATGCAGAGCACCAATTCCGAGTATGGGTTTCCATACTTGGCAAATGTCACGACTTGCACTTTCAAATATTAAAAAAGTCAACCAAAAACTCAAGTGCAAGATTAAAAACAAAAACAAAGCTTTGCTGATGAATGGCAAACGTTTTGATTACAACATGACGTCCTCTTGCACCTGTAATTAGGCGCTGATGTTCCTGTTGTGACCAGAATGTTTGCTGTTCCTTTGCCGAGGGTTGTATTTTTTTTCCACCTTCATAGTGTCTAGGCCTTTTTTGCAACATTTTTCCTAAAAAGATAAGATTTATTATTTTTTTGTAATTTTATTTATTTATTGTCATTTTTTGTTTTGCCATTTTTTGAGCTTAGCAGCCCTAGTCTCCACTCCTTTGTATGGAAAAGAGTAGCTTAAATGTTCTGCAAAATATTTTCACTTGTGCTTCTCGGAAGAAAGAAGTCCTACAGGTTTGCAGTGACATGAGCTATTTCTTGTATTTCTTTTTCATTTCTGCTCAGGCTAAGATTCTGACAGCACAGGCTGCACCTTATAGCCCACTGCATTACTGTCCTATATGTCAGATGCTGAAAATATTAACATGCTTTTGTGCTGTCAGAGGCCTTGTTTTAAGTTGAACCTGAATCTTTGAATTTGCTTCAGATTGTATTAGAGCCAGTCTGAAGGCCTGGTGTCTTTTGCTCTACATGTGTTAAACCAGCTAAACTTGTTTGATCTGAAACATTTGACTGTGCTTCACTTCACTTAAGCATCAGTATAAATTCATTGTGTGTGTAAACCATAGGGCTGGGCGGAATATAGAATATCAATATATATATGATATGGTACGAGGTTATACCATTTATATCGATATAGAGAAGTTTCATTTAGCGCATCTGAAAAATAGCAGAGAGTGGAGTGAGCTGCTGCAGGGAAAGTGCATAATCAAATTTGTCCTAAACATGAGACATGCTTTATATTAAGGGCTTTAAAACAGCTCGTAAGTTTAAAATAGTTGCCCAGTCAGTTGCTCTGACAGAGACATGCTGACAGATAGGATACTTGCACTTTTTAATGCGTTTCAGACTTCAGTGAACGAGCGCGCCAAGCAGACGGAGCGCAATAGAATTGGAGTGCATTAATTCTGACTAAAATATACATTTTGCTAAAATATTTGTTGGACAATAAATGTGCTGTATGTAGAAGTTTAAACCTACAAATAAGTATATTTTTATGATCGCACTAACTATAAAGTGGCTGTAATGGGGGTAATCAAAATATACAATTAGTCTGTGCTTTTTTAAAATTTGTTTTCATTTTTAGTTTTAGTGAATTCTGCTTTAAAAAGCATTATTTTGGTTTTTAGATTGTAATGTTACAATGCTATAATGTAATGTGATTTTAACCCTTTTTGCACATAATACATAGCATAGCCTACATGCTTACATGCACTTTAATTTGAAAGTGAAAGTCGTGACATTTGCCAAGTATGGTAACCCATACTCGTAATTGGTGCTCTGCATTTAACCCATCCAAGTGCACACACACAGCAGTGAGAAGTGAACACACCGTGAACACACACCCGGAGCAGTGGGCAGCTATATCCAGTACCCGGGGAGCAACTGGGGGTTCAGGGCACTTCAGCCATGGGTATTGAGGGTGGAAGCAAGTGCTGCTTATTAACTCCCTCCCACCTACAACTCCTGCCAGCACTGAGACTCAAACCTGCGACCTTCGGGTTACAAGTCCAATTCTCTAACCATTAGGCCTTTAATATGTACATTGTTTGTTGCACAACATTGAGCAGGATGTGACTTCTTTTTTTTTTTAAACTAAAATTTTACAGAGATATGATTTTTTGGCCATATTGACCAGCCCTATGTAAATTTTATTTGGCAATAAAGCTAATTTTGTTATAACCGTAGACAAAGCAACTTGTCCTGTTATCAATTCCTGCCCAGTCCGATCGCATAGTATTGACACTAAATGTAGCATTCAGTCACTTAAATCATAGTTCTTGGAATAAAGAATTTTTGTGTTTTCAAGGTTAGTCATTGTTTCCGAGTAAACATGCTAGAAGTAAAATAAAAGTGCTTTATGTATTGTGTAAACACATGTTACATTCACAGTGTTTCCTGTTCTAACTGGCTTGTATTTTGACTTTGACTTCATCCAGTGTTATTTGTGGTCAGCGACTGAATTCAGCTTCAGCCCTTTTCTTTTTGTTGAGTCTGTTTGCATTAGTTCTGACCTGCCAGCAGTATCCCACACACTAACAGCTCTGATTGGCAATGCATTAGTGCACTTTTTGTTATCTGGAATTCCTCTCAGACCACAATGGGAATTGTCCACGATTAATTGGCATGTTATTTGCAGTCTGCTTTCACAATAGAAAAATGGCATAGGCATGCAATGCTGCACACAAATATGCAGAGTTTCTGCTGGTTTCCCATGAGAGTGTGTTGTGTTTTGTCCCTGTAGGCGGCTGTAAAGCAGATTGGAGGCCGAGCAACAGTCCTAAGCTGATAGATCTAATGGATTACCCCGTCCCTGGCATTGGCACCTATGAGGACTTCAACACCATCGACTGGGTTAGGGAGAAGTCTAAAGACAGAGATCGGCATAGAGAGGTGAGAAGATTATTCCACCTGCTTATGAAACATTACCCCTCAGTTCCTGCTGTAACACCTCATCGTTCTTTCAGATCACCAATAAGAGTAAGCATTCCACAGTAGCCTTGCTCTTCAGCATCAGTGATGCCTTTTCCGGCTGGCTTCTGATGCTTCTCATTGGACTCATGTCAGGTCAGCCCACATGTGCCCACTTCCTGTTTACTTGCCTACTTAAAAGTCACAAAGTGCACAAACTTTTCTTCAACCTGCAACTGACTGCTCCTTCTATAATCACTTTAGTTCCATACAATACTATAGAAGAATAGTTGTACATTTATTAAAAGTAGAATATATTATTTTTTTATATAAAAATAGATTTAGATATAGATTGTTCACGTTACCGTTGTTAATTAAAGTACATTTTGTAATCTTTCCCAATTCAAGATCAGTGCTTTACTGTCAGATGCACTTATTATTGTCAAACAATAGTAATTTTATGATAAAATTATCTTTATTTTTAATACCCCCACAACCCCTCCCCCAAGTGCTACCAAATCTGCACCTGGCGCCACCATCTGTAGAACTTATTGGCCCTGAATATAGAAGCATATTTCTCCCATTTAAAGAAAAAATCCTAATTATTAAAAAATGTCAAAAGTATGAAATAATAAATTTACTGTCAATAATTATGCAGTTTTATCTCATAATTTAGAGTTTGTGTGTCATTATTGCTTTTTATGACTGTAAAAATTATAACTTTCCAAAGCATGATTTTTCTTTTTTTTTTATGTGTGTATGTCAGAAATGGGCTTCCATATAAACTAAATTAATATTCTTGCTCATAAGTACACAACACCTCACACAGCATTTGTGACATAGGGAGAGCAATTATACCTCAGATGTTGACGAGATGTGCTATTAATTTTCTTTGCTTGGGACGCAACGCTCTGGCAAACTCCCACAATACCTGAGCATTGTGATGGATAGTTTGCATTGGACAAACACTACTAACATTCCCTTTAGAAAATGTAAAAAGTAGTGATTGAGTATGATGTGAATTGAAGGTTTTTTGTGTCTCATCTCACCCCTCACCAGGGGCCTTGGCTGGAGGTATAGACATTGCTGCCCATTGGATGACGGATCTTAAAGAGGGCGTGTGCCTGAATGGGTTCTGGTTTAATCACGAGCACTGCTGCTGGGCGTCCAATGAGACCACTTTCCAGGAAAGAGACAAGTGTCCCCAGTGGAAAACCTGGGCAGAACTCATGGTTGGAGTCAGTGAGGTGGGTTCAGGCACACTGCGTGACAGAGATCTATGTTACCAGTGCAAGAGTACAATAACAAGAGAAGAATATTGCATGAGTAATCATTTCATCATGTTGTGGTTTACGGCTTTGAATCAAATTTTGCATAATTTTTTCCAGTGACATGAGAAAGTGCAAACATTTGTGGTTCTTGTTTTCGTGAAACATCACATTGTTGCTGACATGTTGACAGATGAAGGACAGATATATGTTTCCTTTTTATATTCTGATTATTGTAATAAGTATTTCCAGTTTAGTGGAATCCAAGAATTACAGGCCTGTTTAGCTCAAAGAATTTCAAATAAATGTATGACAAAGTGTTCTGCGAAGGCTAAATGAAATGAGTTCCAAGTGCCTCTCTTCACTGTGGATTACAGTTCTGTGCTTGTCGCTGGTGTTGGTATGAACTACCGTTCAAAAGTTTGGTGTCGGTTATTTTTTTTTAAATGCCTTTAAATAATAAGTCTTTTTATGGTTAACCAATGATTAACTTATTTGTTCAAAAATAAAGTTAAACTTGAATATTGAAATTTATTATAGAAGTAATGTATCGCTGATTAAAAACAACAGTAGTGTCACATGATCCGTCAGAAACCATTCTAAGCTGCTGATTTGGTGCTCAACAAATTTTTCATCTTATCAATGTTAAAAACAGCTGTGCAGTTTAATTTTGTGCAAACAGTGATGCTTTTTTTCAGGATACATTTATTTGAAATATAATAATAAATGCCATTAGAAATGCCTCTGCTGTCACTTTTGATCAATTTAATGTGTCCCTTATAGTTTCAAATATCTGACTGTAGTGTATATCAACCCCTTGTGGTATGAAGAGAAAGCTACAATATTATTTTTGAAGAAATGACAATAAAACACGCCTTTTAATCTTAGATTTAATTGTATTTTTACTAAAAATTATATTAAAATTATTATTATTTTTTTTAACAAAAAAAAAAAAACATATGTTCTTTGAATTTAAACTTTTATTCACGTATCCTGAATTTTACCGGCCTTTTTAAAAGTAATTTCTGAAGATCATTTTTAGGATGCTATGTCTTGAGATTTGTAGCATTATTATCATTCGGGAGGGAGCTTCAAGCCTTAATTAGGATGTATGACTCCTCAAATCTACCAGTATTCATTTCTTTATTATTTTTTAGAATCAAAATTATAAATCAAGTGGTATGTAAAAACAATTGTGGCCTCTAACTATAGATATGTCCTGTAGAGGGTGACAGTGTATAAGATCCTTTCGTTTCACTTGTATCCTGTGTTTGTTTTGCAGCAGGGCAGTGTAAATGTGCTGAATCATTTCATGTATGTGAGCTGGGCTCTTCTCTTTGCCTTCCTGGCTGTGATTCTTGTGAGGGCCTTCGCCCCTTATGCTTGCGGTTCAGGAATACCAGAGGTGAGATGATCCTCAAACACACACACACACACACACACACACACACACACACACACACACACACACACACACACAATGCGTCATGTATCTTTCCACACATTCAAGCTCATTTCCCAACAATCCACTCATTCTAGGACTTTTCTGTTTTGTCACTTCAGCTTCACATTAAATGTGACTTCAAAAACACCCCCCCCTGTTAAGTAGTAGCCACTTTATACCTCAAACTCTTTCTTCAGTTTTATTATGTACAGAGATTATAACTGTACATTGCACAGTTTTTGACAGTTCCACAATTTTCTGTACTGTTTTCAGATGTTCAAAATGTTTTCAGATGTTCAACCACAATTGCTTCTGCTTTCTAACCTCGGCAGAGAGAACAATGAAGGGCTTTCTGTCAAAAGCCCATGTTAGATTATTGTAGTTGTACTACTGATTTAAAATCATGTGGAGGAGTTGTCAGAGGAGATTTAAGGACATTTCTAATAGCTGTTTTTATGGCTGGTCCATTAAAACATGTTTACATGCCAAGAATAACTGCTTAACCTGCATTCTTCAACTTGTGGTCTGGAAAATGGCCTGTTTTTGCGAATAATTTTGAATCCTGACTAACCAGTCTTTAATTCTTGCAGATTAAGACCATCCTGAGTGGCTTTATAATTCGGGGCTACCTGGGGAAGTGGACTTTGATCATAAAGACCATCACACTTGTGCTGGCCGTCTCGTCTGGCCTCAGTCTGGGGAAGGAGGGTCCGCTGGTTCATGTAGCCTGCTGCTGCGCAAACATCCTCTGCCATTTCTTCACCAAATACCGTCGAAATGAGGCCAAGAGACGAGAGGTGAGAGGAACTGGGGCGGGAGATAAGGAGAGGAGTGATGGAGAGATAAGGGAGAGGGGAGCGTGGGATAGTCTGATGGAAAAGTAACAAAGTATTTTGCATCTTGGATCAAAACTTGTAATGTAATACATTGATATCAGCCTCTTGGCTTGGTCTCTGTTAACTGCTGTGCTGGAAGTTGCCATTGCCAATTTGGTAATAGAAATAGCGAACAGACAAGGCTTTTTCTAGACTATCTAGGCTGATGTATAATTCATTTTTCATGAATTTAGGATGGTGAATGTGCTCTTTATTTTGTTTTACTTGGGAAATAAGAATGCAATGGAATGTAAATGAGTAAATATACATTTTTGTTTGTGTGTTAGGTGTTGTCTGCAGCATCTGCAGTGGGAGTGTCTGTAGCGTTTGGTGCTCCTATTGGAGGGGTGCTTTTTAGTTTGGAAGAGGTATGCATTTTATATTTCTGTAGTCCTTTCGTAAACATTGAGTCTTGTATATTTCATGTTTCAATTTTTATTTTTTTATTTTTTTGGAAAGGTTATTAAACAGTCCGCTAAGTAAACCCCAAATAAACCCAGATGGGATCAGGGGTCATTTTGAGGGAGTTATTTCATGATAATATCCAACTGAGTGTCTCGGTGTAGAAAAGAATCACTCCCTTTAAAATAATCACATTGTGTGTCTTTTTTTTGTGGACACAGTTTGTTTTATCCAGATGTATTTACTCAGTGCAACTTATAACATCCAAGTAAAAGATATAACAGCATTTTGTCTGCAAAAACTAAAACTAAAAAACAGATTCATTGTTTTTGAAAAAGGATCACCCGCCCCATCCTAATAATGACTTGTAAACTCAATCATATGCCGCTAAATCACCTTCTCAATGGCACACAAAGCCATTTAACTTTCAACTGTGATCAGCTGTGGTCATTTTGATTAGTTCAGCATGAAAACTGTGAAAACATTTGCTGAATGTTGTTTGAACATCTGACAGTGACCATATTTCTCCTGCATTTCTATTTCAGGTCAGCTACTACTTCCCTCTGAAGACTCTGTGGCGTTCGTTCTTCGCTGCTCTGGTTGCAGCATTCACCCTTCGCTCCATTAATCCCTTCGGGAACAGCCGACTGGTCCTTTTCTACGTGGAGTTCCACACACCCTGGCATCTTCTAGAACTCATACCTTTTGTGCTTCTGGGCATCTTCGGTGGCCTTTGGGGGGCTTTCTTCATTCATGCTAACATTGCTTGGTGCCGTCTCCGTAAGAACACCCGCCTTGGCCACTACCCTGTCATTGAGGTTCTGGTGGTCACCCTGCTCACAGCGTTGCTGGCGTTCCCAATCGAGTACACTCGGATGAGCAGCAGCGAACTGATCTCTGAGCTGTTTAATGACTGTGGTCTGCTGGACTCATCGAAACTCTGCGACTACTCCGGCAACAGTGGAGGCACATCTGGAAGTGTTAATGCCACTGCTGCTAATGGTCTGGGGGCTCGGCTGGCGGGGCCAGGTCTCTATACAGCTATGTGGCAGCTAGCTCTTGCACTGGTCTTTAAGATGCTCATCACTGTGGCTACATTTGGCATTAAGGTAACAGACCTAGATGTGTTTTTGAAGGCAAAACAGAATATCAGGGCAGTTCTGAGAATAAAACCACAGAATGAGTTAATATAATGGTTTATATAATATCTCCACAAATTTACCATGGTACAATTTAATTTTGGAAAGTTTTTAACTTAGAAACTTAGTAATTATTATTTTAAAACAGATAGGCCTACCTCAGTCGTTTCACTTCCCAACCTATCATTTTTAAAGCAGTATGTACAAGTTGACAAGTTTTGATTTGGATTGGACAGTCAGGTTTCCATTCCATGCTGCAATTCCATATCTTATCAAACTCCCAAAAACAGACTGATAAAACAGAAATAAAATCTTCTGATTAACCCCAAATACTTTAAACCTTCACAAAAAATATAACCTCTTTGTGAAAATATCAAGTAAGCTCTGCCATCTTTATCTATTAATTCTGTTTTGCTCCTTGTTCTCTCTCCAGGTGCCGTCTGGTTTATTCATCCCTAGTATTGCTGTGGGGGCAATAGCAGGCAGACTTCTTGGAGTGGGCATGGAGCAGCTAGCCGTACACAACCATGAACGGAAAATTTTCAGAGGCTGGTGCTCTCCAGGGGCAGACTGCATCACGCCGGGCCTGTATGCCATGGTGGGCGCAGCAGCCTGTCTGGGTGAGGGGTGATTCAGTTGCATCTCTGCGAAACTCTTCCGAACATTCATTTTCCAGATGATTTATTTTTCACTTCGCAATCAAATTGCCCTGCGCAGTCTTCCATACAGAAGCATTTAATGGTGGCTTTCAGGAACGTAGCCTGACCCTGCTTAGTCATTGATACATTCTAATAATTTGAATTACACCGTTAAATCACTACATCTAGCTATAATCTTGCTGCATTGTCAAACTAGCAAGCAAGCATTTATTTTTTTATTTTTTTTCTCATTTCTACTCTAGGTGGTGTGACACGTATGACCGTCTCTCTGGTGGTCATTATGTTTGAGCTGACAGGAGGTTTAGAGTACATTGTGCCCCTCATGGCTGCTACCATGACCAGCAAATGGGTCGCTGATGCTCTGAGTCGTGAGAGCATTTATGAGGCCCACATCCGTCTGAATGGTTACCCTTTCCTGGAGGCCAAAGAAGAATTCCGCCACAAGACTCTTGCCACGGATGTAATGCGGCCGCGGCAGAGCGACCCACCGCTGTCTGTGCTGACGCAGAGCGGGATGTCTGTAGAGGAGGTGGAGAGACTCATCGCAGACACCACCTACAGCGGCTTTCCTGTGGTTATCTCACAGCAGTCTCAGAGATTGGTGGGCTTTGTGTTGAGGAGGGATCTGGTCATATCCTTAGGTGAGCGTCTTTTTATTGGTTGCTCCACATATTTACGCTATTTACAGGGTTTTCTAAGTCTAAGAAAATAAAGTGTGTGTGTGACCTATATATACACGAGGGCTGTCCGGAAAGTATATAGTAATATGAAAAATACAAGAGGAGAGATGTAATAGGATGCTTTTCCAAAAACTGAATACACCTTTAAAAAGGGAAGAGAGTTCAGACTGTCGATGAGATTCAGGAAAGTAAGACGAGGCAGCGGAAGAGACACTGGGAGAACTATGTAGGGTCCCAAGGTGCCTACTTTGAAGGGGACCGATATAGATACTGTATGAATAGGTAGATTGTCAATGCCGGTTGGTGAACACTTGAGAGCAAGTTGCCGGTGCATCTGCACTAACTGTAGTTGTACGCATGAACAATATACATATTCATTAAACTTCAGAAGATGCTTTTGTCAAACTAGCACAAAACAACAAGACGAAACCGTTAGCTAACAAGGCATTAAAAAGGTACTTTAGTTTAAAAACCTGTAATTTTTGAGTTAATAGAAATTAAAACCAACAAAATTTTACCTGTGAAAGTGTATCCAGTTTATTCAGGAATTTAAATTTAGGCGCTTTTTACAACCAGATACTGCGCAATGCTGTTACAGCTCAAAACTCATTGATTTTTATTGAGTGATGACGTATTGACCAGGATTGCGGACACGTCTACGTGCTTGAAGCGGGCAAATGAGGAATCTACCTATACATCTATCTATGGGAACTGAGGGGGCATTGCCCTATGTACAATGTATCTTCTTCGATAAATATCGCTATTTTATATATAATATAATATATAAAATACACACACTGTAAAGGAAACCCTGTAAGTAGTGTATATAAATACACAAACACACACTTCCATTCAAAAGGTTAGGGTCAGTTCTTTGAAAGAAACTAATATTTTCATCAGTGTTTAAAACCATTGTGCTGATTAATATTTTTGAGGAAACCATGATGGAGTATCTTTTAGGGTATGATTAAAAAAACAAACAAAAAAACAGAATAAAGTATAAACCTATTTTTTACAATATTTCTAGGTTGTATATTGCTCTCTGTTAAAAGTCACTTGCAAGCCATCATGACATCAGTAGGAGTCTAAACCAGTGACTAAAGCTACCGACTACAGACTGAAAGTAGTTTTTTTTTCTTCTTGCTACTAAATGTCTTAAACCAAACCCTTGATTATCAGTCGAAGAGTTGATACCACAGAGATTTTGTCAGCCTGGCGCCTTGTAAGTGCAACTTTGTTTCCTGGATGACTGATTAAAAACCGGTGTGCCCTGATTCCAAGACATTTTAAAGCGGTCAGCCAATCAGATTGGAAGCAGTGATTTCAGCCAGCTCCTGCCAGTTTTGTGTGGAATATGATAGTTTCTGAACAGTCCATGGGCTGCCTCAGAAGTTTGCTAATTAACCTTTGTTGTAATCGATAGATTAGTGTTGAGTTTACCCAGCTTATATCCCTGTGTTTTTTCCACTAAATTATCATAGAGAATGCACGGCGGCATCAGGAGGGTGTGGTCAGCGTGTCTGCCGTCCTGTTCACTGAATGTGATCCACCCGTGTCACCCAGCGCTCCTCCTGCAGTCAAACTGCACAACATCTTGGACCTCAGCCCCTTTACGGTCACTGTGCACACGCCCATGGAAATCGTGGTGGACATCTTCCGCAAGCTCGGCCTGCGGCAGTGCCTCGTCATTCAGAACGGGTGAGTCTGTCGTCATGCATGATTTGTATAACTGTGTGGTCTCTTTAAAGCAGTAGATGAGATACAAGCGTAGCAGATATTTGTTTCCTCCCATGAGAAGCAGAATGAAGCTGTTAATTTAGTTTTTGCCATCTCAAGCTAGATTTGACTGGGCCAAGGAGAAATAAACAACATTTTAGTGATCACGTCTCATTTCTAGCTGTATGAATGCAGGTCTGATTGAAAGATTTTAATCTCGCCTCTTTTTTTTTTGAGCAGTTTTGTCAGTACAGCAGAAGTACCATAAATATCTTGGTGGACCTATGAATATTTTCTTTGACAGTGAGGGATCTGGGAGTTGTGCAGATGTTAGAACCACTGCTGAAGTACAACACAAATTGGTACAACAAAATAGGTTAGCTTAGCACCATGCTAATGTCATTCTCTATTGGAATCAATTGAGTCAACTCTCCCATATTTGTCATTGCTGCCTATGTTAAGCGTTTCAAATCAGAAATTTATAAGGTTTAACCTCAGTTCGAATGCCGCCTTGAGGGCTGCTCATGATTTGCAGTGTTAAAAGTCAGCCCACCAGGTTTAAGAACAGAGCTGTTGTCTCGAATTTGCAGTTAAACTATGTTTGTTAAACCAGCCCAAGCATGAGAGCTGTCCTAGCTGAGTCTATGCTCTTCTGTGATGGGGGCATTTATACTTATAAAAGTCCACATTGAGTTTCAGTTTTTATTTCCCACATATGTCCTTTCTCATAAGAGTGCTCCCTATTATATTTGTTCAAAACAGCTGGAGTTCTTTTAATCCGGTCCTGATGTTGAGTAGATCAACGTGGCTGTTTTTCTTTCTCCATCCCTGTGATCCACCCTTCAAGTCTATCTAGGACAATAAAAGGAAATGACATAATATGAAAAGAGAGAAGACTGGAAACACACACGCACTTAGAACATGTGGCCTTGAACCTTTATGCAAACATAGTCTCTCTCATGCATATGCTAACTAGGACCATCTGTTCAGTAATTGTCTGTTTGATTTGTGTGTCTTGACAGATCAATGATCAGTATTAATTAAAAACAAGAATCCTTTTTCTCCCTCTCTTTTCTGTCGCTCATTCAGGCGTTTGCTGGGAATCATCACTAAAAAGGACATTCTTAAACACATGGCGCAGATGGCCAACAGAGACCCGGAATCAATCCTCTTCAACTGAAGACTCTCAAGACTGAACGGACAGGATAAACTCACTCCTGCAGACACACACACACACACACACACACACACACACACACACACACACACACACACACACACATGCTGCCAGTGGTAGGACTGTGTGTGTCACTGAGCTACTGCTATTATAGAGTGGTCTGAGAGTGGCCTAAGGCAGCTTTTTGCAGCTCCAGAACTGGACATGTTCAGACAGGAGCTGTTTAGCCTGTCCGGAGGCTACAGAGACAGTAATGTGAGAAATACTGTCCCCTCACACCTGTGAACCTCATATATGACCTGATCTGAATTGTTGCCATCAGGACATGCTGCATGTGTACCAAATGCTTTTCCTGCCTGCACGTATATTTAAATTTGGGGATCGATGACTTCTTTTTGTGTTCTTTATTCGTTTATGGTGCTTTGCTCTGCTAAAGGTAGCTTGAACTAGCTTTACATGGTTGCTAGTCTCTCAGGCTGGGCTGGGTTGCTGGTTTTGGGTATTTATCGGGCTGGGAGACCAACTGACTGAGACCAGCCAACAAAAGGTAGCTTAAGCTATTTTTTAGCAGGATTTCCATCCCTGGAGTGACGTTTGACCTCGAGAGGAACTTCAGAAGGGTGAGAACATTCCTGAGATGATCTGGGAAACGTGCGTTAAGGGTGTCTCGTCTGAACCTGCGTGTGTCGAGCGATCCCTGTGGGAAGATGCGCCGACTTTTGTAGAAGTGCAATGAGATTTGGTGTATCATGTTGAAAAGTCATACAGACGCAATTACTTTTTTTCATTTATGCATACTAGCAAAACGCCACCAGTAGTGCTGTTACTCTATTTCTCACTCTAAAGACATCCCACTCTTGAAGCGTTTATATATGACTTCAACCGGACAGAAGCCAATGTTGAATTTTTTTGTTTTTTGTTTTTTTTTGTGGAAGGTGCCTTAAAGTAATGGTTCATCCAGCAATTCTGTCATTTACTCACCCTTTTGACGTTCCAAATCTGTATGATTCTCTTTTCTTCTGTGAAACCTAAAATAAGACATTTTCTGAGCGTGAAAACCAATAGCAACTAAAACTGTTTGGTTACCAACATTCTTCAAAATCTGTTCTTTTGTGTTCTGCAGAAGAATACAAAGTCATACTGTTTTGGAACAACACTAAGGTGAGTAAACGGATGAGGGAATTTTCTTTTTTGTATGAAATATGCCTTCAGTAGTTAGTTGAAGTGCCCTGGTTCTCCCTCTGTCGTTCTGCTATTACAGCAAGCTCTTTGGTCTTACCAGTGGCATATGATTTCCAAAAAGTTTGTAGTTGCTGCTAAACAACTGATTTCCACTCAGCTTTCCCAATGAACCAAGCTGCAGTTCCTGCGTGGCACCACCAGGAGGCACTATCTCACAGACTGTTCATTCTGGACATTGTGCACCGTCTGATTGATTCTTGACCAGGTTCGCTTTCTGGGTGTGTTGCGGCATTCTCTCATGTCATTACAGTTGGGACTCTTTACATTTTTATTCTCATATTGAGCACCTGGGCCCCTCCGTTCCTTCATCCATCACCCTCACTGTCTTTCTCATGTAACCACGCTGTCATCCTCAGGCAACCTCAGTGAAGCATCTCCAGGCAACTCCCTTGTTTGTCCGTGAGGACCCAATCATGACATAAGATCCTCCCTGTAATGAAAGGCCAAAACTTGTACTGTAGTCCTCTTCCTTGCTCAAATTTTTGTCTCTCTGCATTTCAAAACCTCCACCCTGCAGTTCAGTGCATGCTTTTTTTTCCCCCTACATTGGCATTTGAGTTGTTTATGACCTATTATAGGCATTTGATTCTTTTTATGCCTGTTCTAAACACTCACTTTCCCTACTCGCTGTAATTCCCGAGAGTTGGATTAGGGGCAGGGAGGTCGTGGAGGGCTATTGTTCCCATTCGCTCCTGCTCGTCTGGGCTCCCGGTCGCCAGGATGTCCCCCGACTGCTTCCCTCAAGCACCGTCACGCAGCCCAGACCGCCTTCCACTCTTAGAAAGACAATTTCCGGTCCAGTCTTTAAACAACAGGCGATTCTAAACTGTTATAATGGAGCGGGGGAAAAAAGAAATTCTTGTGCTGTGATTATTGAAAGAAAAGGTGTGTGTATGTGTGTGTGAGTATTTGTGTGTGGGGCCATAGGGGTGTTGGAAGGAGAGATTACGCTTTTCTCTTTTGCCTTCCTAGGAAAACTTAGAAATATGGGAGGAGGGAGAGCAGGAAAGGTTAATTAAACAGTGTTCACTGGTCAGTGGAAGGGATCGTTTCACAAAGGTCCCCTCTGTGTCACACGGGGGGTTATTGGAGAGACTTGGCACGAAGGACTTCCACTCATTCCTACAATCCGGGTGGGTGCTGAGCCTCTTTGCGCTGTAACCCAACACTCGATTGGTGCAGAAGGAACCAGGCCAGGATGGGACCAAATGAAATGGCCAAGGACGCGCCACAGACCTCCTATGTTCTTATCTACAGAACGTAGGCTTACAGAACGCAACTTTTCAACTCAGGAAGCACCACGTAAACAGCTGTTTAGTTGGCGTCTACTTGCCTTTTTCTATGCAAACAGTCAGTTTAGTGCTGAAGAGAAATGCTAAACCTGAGTAAACTGCTTTTACAGGTGTCATTGAGCATGCATGTCTAAAGAAACCTGTTTTTTTTTTTTCTTGCCAAAAAGACGATACAGTTATTACCAAATTGGTTGGAAGGAAAATTAATTCTAAAGCACTTTTCGGAGATTAAGTATGTGTCCATTTTAGTGATGAGATGTTAGCTTTAATAGGTATTAATTGCACAAAAATGTTTTCTATTACAGTATTTGTACATGTCTGTGCTTGTATCATATTGTCAAATGAACTTTTGTCCAATTGAAGAAATCTGAATGATGTATTCCATGCAGACTGCATTCATCTGGAGGTCAAAAAGTATGTTTATGTTTTAGATATATAAAGAATGGCTTGTGGCTTCAAGTTTTTGGTTTATCTTACATAATCAAAGACTCCGGGATATGAAAATTCCAGAAGTATTAGCATTTTTATTCCCTAGAATCCCAAACGACTCTGGTGCCTTTAGAAACAGACCACCGCTGGTTTGTGTTCAATGTGGTATTTGAAGGAAATCGCTGAGGGTCTCTTAAAACACCACAGGACTGTGGGTGAGTCTCATGTATTGCTTCAGAACTCTTTTTTTCCCCACACCTTTTGAAGGCCAATGTTTTAATAGCCGTTCTTTTGTAACTTTATTATCAGGAATATTGTCTTTTGAAAAAGCACAAATGCTTTTTAAAGTAGCAACAATGTGAAATGATCTGTCTAGGGCGTGTTTTTGCTTGTTTTTTTGAAAATTGTTCACAGATGACTTCGAGAATAATTGTACACGGACCTTTGAACAAAACACACCCTTGTAATTCTTCAGTTCAGGTTCATTGTGCATGTAGCGTTTGTTAAAATAAGCACTGCTATTATGTACGTAACCGTTCTAAACTTCTAACCTCAAGTAATAAACTTCAGCACATTACTTATCCTGCGACATTAATGCTTTGAGATGGGTAACGTATGGAAGACTGTTTCTGCATCGGAGTAGAAGAAATAAAAAGGTAATTGCAACTTCATATCTAACGATTTCAGCCTTATTCGTATCTCACAATCTGATACTAAATCTCGAAATGTGAGATAACTGCAACTTTGATTTAATATCTTACATTTGTACCTATATACCTATATATATTAATAACAAAAATAAATTCAAAATATTGATAAATACTATAATAGTACAGAAATAATACTGAAAACACTTTTCTATAGAAGCTATCCTCACACACACACAAAAAGTTGCGACTTGGCTTGGGACAGTAATCACCTACCTAGTAACCACCTACAACTATTTAATAACCACATGGCAACCACTCAGAACATCTTGGCAACCATATAACAACACCATGACATTGAGTAAACACCTGTATAAACCGCTGTTTAGTTGGGGTAAATGCCTGTGCAATTACATTACACACTACCAAAAAAGTGATTGTTTTTAGGAAATGTAAAAATCTAGTTTGGTAATGTCTATGTGATCACAAACTTAATTTCTGGGTCTCAGACAGGAGAGGAGATGGCTATGGGACTGAGGGATGGTTGCAGAGTTTTATTGTCTCACAGGAAGGAGGTGATCCAGCTCCAGCCCTGCCGCCGCTCTCCCCGTGCCAACTGTCCCATTTGTTTATTTGTGTTTACTCTTTCTAGGCCCTGCACAAATAAATGAGATAAGTGAATCCTGTGTGCGTGTGCACTGAGATGTTTCGATTCCTGTGACATTCCGGAGTTTTCTGGTGGATTCTGGGAATTGGGGAGGACAAGGTTGGGTTTGTGAATAGGAATGCTTGGTGGTCTTAATGAATGGCAGAAAAGCTTTACTGATGACACATATGAGTGACGGATTGCTTGGGAGCGCTGGCAAGGGGAATGTGTGATGAAGTGTTTCAGTTGATGTGGGTGAGGGTATATATGCTCAGGGTGTGTGTGGCCACATCTAATAGTGAATAGACTGGTGTGTGTGTGGTCAATGCTGAATTAGCCAAATGGTGTGTAAGTGTGTGTGGCCTGTGAGTGTGCTTTGTTTTTGTTTTTTTGATGGTGAGACATCGGGACCCTAAGCAGAAGTGAGAATGATGGTGACTCTAGAAGACTTAATTTGTTGTCTAGAAGACTTATGAGAACAGAGAGCTGGGGAGTGATCCTAAGCTTGGATCTGAGTGTATACACTTATGTGGGTTTTCATCTGACAAAATATCCCTTTAGGGAAGGCCCCAATGGTGCAATAGTCATTATATATCTGCCATTGTATTTTATAAGAGCTTCGTTTATCTTGGCCGTAGCGCAAAGAAAAAATTGTGAAATATTGTAAAATGACAGAAGCCTTGGGCAACTGGTTGAAATGGTCAATTGGTAAAGCGGTTTATTAATTGAACAAACTAACTCCCAGTCAATTAGTGGAGATACTAATATAATTTGCATCCTACTTGCTTATTTAGTTATTACTACATGGTGAGCATTATGTAATATTCTTGAGACATGCTGATAAGGTTGTAATGTGATCCCCAAATGTAAAATCCTGTCCTGTTCATAAGCAATTTATATATATATATATATATATAATATATAATAAAATATTTCTTTAAATCAAATTTGAAACGTGTGTATTCATGTTTTTTTAAGATTTTATTTAAAAACTGTACAAAGAATATAAAACAATAGAAAAAGACCACTTAAAAGAGTGTAAGACAATAGGAGTCAATGGGAAGTCCCCACCATGATAGAGAAACAAACATTTTTTGTCTGTGAAAACATCTTTTGTGTAAGAGCACCATGTGTGTCCATGTGGGTGGGTTAGCTGTGGTATTAGCGTGTGTGTGCAAGTTTGGCAAAAGAAAGGGAAAACAAATGGTGTATAATTCATGGTGGAAGTTATTGGCATGGGCACAAATGCACAAGTAAGCAAATGAATGATCACACTATGAGTCAAGATTCAAAAAAAGGCACTTTAATTGTTGAAAAATGACACCTCGAACTTATGTTTTAAGGACACTGTAAAATTATACAATAAAGGGAGAGCGCGAGAGATATCAATACATTCTTACCAAGATGGAGACGCAACATTGGTAAACAGTGCATAGCATCTTTTTTTAAATGGAAAACAGTCCCAAAGATTGGTGGTCAGAGAATTTAACAATCACAAAGAAAATAACAAACCCTCAGTGGAAAAGGAAATACAATAGTCCTTTTGTATCAACTGACAGTTCATGTTGCTCATTGGATTTCACTGTGTTCTGCCCCGCTCAAGTTTTTCACAGCAGTCCTGTAAAGTCTCCGCAAAGCTCGGTGAGATTTAAAGTATGCAAACCATCACGTCCATGTTTTAGAAACCAGTCAAGCATTTAATTAAAAAACACACACTCATTTATGTACACACCTAAAAAACATTTGTCTTCTGTGTTCACACTGTGGTTCTTTGTGGTTCAGAGGGCAAGTCCTGCTGTAATTCCTCTAGAGCTGATGGAATTCAGCCATATTTCTCTTTCCTGGCCACCCCTCACCCCACTACGACCCCTGTGTTGAACAGATAGGTACATATTTCAACTTGTATACACATGTGCACACTCACATAAGACCCTGGGCGGGCTGGAGCAGATTGACTGGGATAATGAGCTCGGTCAGTGTGAATTGGTAGGATTATCCAGACTCCTTTAGGGAAAGTTCACCCAAAAATGAAAATTTTATCATTTTCTCACCTTCATTTCAAACCTGTAAGACTTACTTTCTTTTCTTTTGCACTGTCCATACAATGAAATTCAATGGACCCCATCGAATTTCATTGTATGGACAAAAACACAACAATTTTTCAAAATAGTTATTTTGTGTTCCACAGAAAAAAAGTCATACAGGTTTGGAACGACATGACAAAATGTTCATGTTTTCGCTAAGCAGACGAAGTCTCACTGGGCTGCGAAATGATGGGTAATAAGCACTGATGAGGTCACATATGACTTCAACACTGATCTAAAACATACTTTGAACCTCCCTTAACATGATAAAACTTAGTATTTAGATTGAGCGTGGTCTCAGATCAGTGCATAACGACAACCCAAAGGCACTTACACATACAGGCCCAGTTTCACAGACAGGGCTTAGGTTAAGCCAGGATTAGGCTATAGTTCAATTGGGACATTTAAGTAGTTTTTAGAAATATGCCTTAAATAAAAAACATTACTGGTGTGCATCTTGAGACAAAACAATGAATCTGACATATTTTAAGATCAGTCAGTGCAAGTTTCTTTCAGTTAAAACAGCCCAGACATGCATTTTAGTCCTGGACTAGGTTTAAGCCTTGTCTGTGAAAATGGAAGATAAAGTCTAGTGATATCTGACATCACATTCCCTTAAGACATAAAAAAGCACCCTGTATAGAGAGATTTTGGCATTGTGGCACATTATACCAGTCGACAGAAGTGCACTTGCACCAAAAGCATTAACCTGCTGAAGAATAATTTGTTCTCCCCCTTTGGATTAATTCAGCATCCAAGTTTCTTAATCCAGACTAACTGCAGATAAGAGTCAGACAGAATGAAGTTTTGTAATGTGTGGTATAACTAATATTATGACCGTAGTTAAGAGTCTTGGCTCATTCACTTTTGCTGTATAATGTGATTTAAGGCACTGTCTTGGCAGGGGCCCTTTAGCTCACTGACTTTCTCAGTAAAAACTGGGGCAGAGTCCAGAGAGAAGAAAACATGCTCAGGGTTTACAATGAAACCCAAGCGAGTGTTTGCTCTCACTCTCAGAAACACCATTGTGATAGCACTCCATCATTTATGGTGAAAAAGTAATCACCCCCACCCTCTCCTCTTTCAAAAACTTTTTCTTCAGAAAAAACAGGCTTGAGATTCACAACGCCGTTTCATTTGGAGAACGCCACAGCGTTTACGTTTACAGCGTGAGGCTCATTTTGATGGGAGAACATTACAACGCTTGTACATTCATTTCCAAACCTCATGATTCTGAATTAAATACAATTTTATATACACAGGTTGAACCAACCACATAGAGAAAGAGAAGGATGTACAACTAAGAAGAGACACTTGTCAGCACACTAGCAAAAACGAAGCATTATATGGCTGCGACATTTCAACAAACCATGTAGCGTAGTGTTTATTTAACTTTTCATATGGCTGGCACCATGTGAGCTGGGAAGCACGTGTCTCTGTGCGTCCCTCCCTGACAGTACTTCCTCCTGCACCCTGGACCAGACAGCAGAGGGAGACTTGTAAAAATGATTTGTATCTGAGACTAAACGTATATGTGTGTTGTATCTTATCGCTGTGTTTTGTATGCATGGAAGCCATAAATACTCAAGAAAAGGAGTGCTCTTAAATGACAAAATGAGTGCTCTTCAGCAACAAGCTGAATTCCTCTGTGTTTATGTGTGCATGTGAACTTTTTTAGGTCCTTTTCTTGTCCGGGCATGTTGCTCCGCTGGTCCGACAGGACGGGGAGAATTCCACAGTCTTGCAAACTGCCAGGATGCTGCTTTGAGGCTGGCAGAGCTGCATACTTCCCCTCTCATCTTTCTTTCCTCCACATTCCCGCTGTCATCATTCTCTTCTCATTTCTCTGTTTTTAAAACTGTTTTAGATCCGCTGTTCACAAAATATTCCCCTCCAGCGGACAAGAGCGAGTTCATTGGCACTGATTCACTTTGTGAGTTTTTGTCTCTCCTCTTCGTTTTTTGCTACTGTTTCAAAGTTTCACATCTTTGATGTGATCTGTAGAAATATACATACATTCCTCTGTCTTTAAAAGAAATAACCTTGTCTGAAATGTCTCTCATTCACACATCCTTCACATATTTAAAGTCTTAAGGAAAGGGAAGTTGAACGATGAAGTCTTTTCCCAATGGGATAAGTCCCGGTTTAGCTCCTCTGATATGTTCTTACAGGTCCAGACGGAAAGCTCCAAAGTAGCTAGAAGAGTCCTCACCGTACACCATTGTGGGAGATGAGACGGACACAAAGACCTCGTCACCTGCTTGCAGCTCAAACAGCCCGCCTTGGTACACTGAGTGAAGGGCGTATTCTGCGTCCGGAGCCCAACATTTGGTCCCCACTCCCTTCAGCAGCTGAATCGGTCTCAAGTAGGAGGTTTTCTTATAGATGCACTGAACCAGCTGGTGGCTCACGCTGTTTTGATCGCCCTCGCTAGGAGAGGGGTAGCGGAAGTACACCTGGGAGTACAGGTAGTAGCGACCGCCCTGGGGTACGCGAAGGCGTCCATTAGCCAGTGTCATGTTGTGCAGATGGGCGCCGAAGCTCTGGTTGGCCCAGGAACGTACAGGGTGGCGGCAGGACTGGTGCAGGTCTGGTTGAGGGGTGAAGTATTGAGCACCCACTGCAAAAAAGGGAGAAGACGGACTTAATGTTAGCATGAAATGCCATTCACAACCCTTCTGTAAAGTATGTATTTTTGAGTTAAACATTTTGACATTCGATGCGACCAGTGTTGTTATTTTTAACCAAAACTAAATCAAAAAATATTATAAACCATTGTCATTAATTGAAATAAAGCTGAAATAAAAATTGGATGAAAATTAGAAATGTTGCCTTGGCAACTAACTGAAATGACAAAGTTAAGCTGAAATAAAATACAGAAATAAAAAACTAATAAAATGACAAAAGCACATAACAAAATTACTAAAAATGAGGCAAAAATTAAAATCTTATAAAGCTGAAAATATAAAAATAAAAGCCAATTCAAAATATGAATGAATAATAATATGTAGATGCTAAAAGAAAAATGTATAACAGGACTTTCATTCATCGGCAAGTGATTGGATTGTTAATTGATGAATTGCAAATGTTAATTATGGCCGGTAACGATAAGCTGATAATTTTTCATGTTATGGCTGATAACCAATAAATTACTGATATTAAAATGCAATAATATTTTGTCCCAGTGAATAAAAAGAAGCAATAAAATCTAACATAAATCATTTTAAATGGTACAGGTGAGTTTAGGCATCACAACATTATAAACATACAGTATAATTTATATTAATTTAGAGATCTGCTAAAGATTACATTTAACAGTGTTATAAAATTATTAGTGTTTAAAAGATTACCTTTAAGTGAGCATTAAGTAATGCCAAAGGTAATCTGAATGTGGAAAGGCAAATAATTCATGACCAAAAAAAGAAAAAGAAAACAGTAGTAAAAAAGAAGAAATGTTCCAACACAAGGAGCAGGTGCCAATTAAGGCAAGGCACATACTTCACGAGCTAAAAGGTAGGAATGAAAGATTGGTGGATTGTCTTAAGAGTACAGGAGATATCAGAACAGGAAGGTATGGCTGCACAGGAGAGGAAGTCACAGATAGAGTGAAAAATCGAAGAACAGAGAGAGAAAGACTGGGGAGGAAGGGAGGTGTAGCGGCACACACAGTGAGCCACATTCCTCAAAGAAGATCAATAACACACTAGACCTGCTCTTAGATTTACTGCTTCAAAAAGTTTTAAAAGGGCCGTTCTTCTGACAAAAGTTAATAAAGAGATACACATATGAAGTACAGATGTGTAGGAAAGCCCAAGTTAATATAGATGTTCTCATGGATTAAACAGGTTCGGCTTTTTGAAGTTAACAGCATTTGCAGTTTTCAGAGTGTGTGTATGTGATCCATCATCAAGCACTGTGCAGACAGGTTTGTGAATAATGCATGCAAGTGTAAAAAATAAAAACACTCCCTTGCAGTTTAGCAGTCAGACTTGTGACTTGTGCTCCAGAAACAAAGCTGGTTTGACTTGGTTTCATTTCCTTCTGGGATGCGTGACTGAATAAATCTCTTTTTTTTTTTTGGCACGCACGCAGTAAACAAGACTTTGATCCGAGAAGCTATAGACGAACTTCAAAGGAGCGGACAAGATTTTGGGATATTTGCGATATTACTTTACAGTTGCTAAATAACCAAACAATTTCAGGCTGTTATATAATTAATTTTTTCTTTGCATCTGTCTGCCAGGCATTTTTTGACATCGGGAAGCTCTGCTTGTGCCTGGCAGGATGGATGGGTGTGTCATGTACAGTACATGGAGGGCACAAAAAGCATGTGCATGTACAGTACTAGTTACAGTGCTGGCTGGAATACACTACATGACTTTTAAAATCTGAGCAGATTTTAAAACACAAGGCATCATACACTTGCCACTTCATAAATGGTTACACAGAAAAAACTGAGCATTGTATGCTAAGTGACAGAAATCTGCAGACTGGCTCTGAATTTCACTATCGACTCGTCTAGACTGCAAATCAGGGGAAAAATTGAGCATTAAACAAAATGATTATTCTTTTTTTTAAAAGAGCTTAAGACTGATCTTAATGATTAAAAATAAGCTTTACAGTTATATGCTCAAGTTAAATTAAATTATTTTTATAGACTAATTTTTATTTTTATTTATTATGTAATTTTTATATTGTTTATTTTATTAATAATACAGTTTTTCATTTTACTTATTTAATTTTTAGAAGAATATTTATTTATTATTATTATACTTTTTTAATCTATTTTTTTGCTAAACTTATCAGTGTTGTTGAATCTAAAATGTGGAAAACCGTAAAAATAAAGAATAGATGGGTATGTCCAAAGTTTCGGCTTGTACTGTATACACACACACACACACACACACACACACACACACACACACACACACACACACACACACAGAAGCTCACCTGGTAGACTGCTAAGAGTCAGGTGGGCTGACGGTCGCTGTGTCACTGTGGTCATGAACTTCGACCCTGATGTATTATATGAATGAGGTATGGCTCTTGCTTCTGAGGAAGGGACAGACAGTAGACAGTCAGCACATTCAGACTGATCATAAAATATTAACTGGTGTTGCGCAAGACATTTTAACCTGTTATTTAAACCACACTGTGTTTTGGTACAGTCAGTCTATTTTTATCATTGTTCCTGGTGTCTCTAGCACTGTGCTGTATGCTGTCATTGTGATTATGCTGATTACGGAGAAATGACTGATCACATACTCACCATGGAAAGCCTGTTTGGAGATGATACTGTCTGTAACCTGTGGCAAAAACAAGAAAAAGTTCCCATTAGTACAGTGACATATGATGATTCTTCAAATTCTAGATTGTTAACAGGAATGTGAAACTGGATGATTCAGTTTTATGAGCATGTCTTTCTTCCTTTTTGGTTTTTGTTTCTTGTCTCGCAGGCAGACGACTAAAGTTAAAGTTTACCTCATGTTACAAAACAGCAACATAAGTTAATTCTCCATTTTATTACAGAAACACTTCTATTTTTTTCTGCCTTGAAGACGGCGGTTTCTAAGGACAGAAATGATCTCTTTGTGTTGAGCTGGAACAGCTAAGAATCGTTTTTAAGGTGACCTTTCTCAAGGGCAGTTTTTCAGAAGTCTGTGACGGCCGTATTTCAACCAGTCAAACCCCAGTATCCAGATCATTAGTCCCACCGGCTGGGTCTTGAACTAAAAACACTCTGATTACTGGCTCATTTCCATCGCCTCAGGTCAGCAGCATTGCTCTGGGATTAAGTGTGTTCCAAACACCATCTGATTTACCTAAATTAAACTAATCGAAAACTCACTGGATCACTGCATTAACACTATTTAGCAAAAAATACCATGTTAACACAGAATTTCATCAGGAAAGCAGTGGAAAAATATATATTTCATATAATCCATAAAGTTGTTCAGATTTCATAAAAACTACTCCGTTACAAGCCAAAGTTTAACCCAACTCCCTCAGGCTGGTTTTGACCTCTCCTCACATTTTCCTTCCACTCTCTTGAATACTCATTGGATAAAGGTTAAATGCCACTTAAACACCATAGTTACAAGAAATATAAAATTTGGCATGTGCATTTTACAATATATTTTAGTCTATAAAATTTATGATGTTTTGCCTTTCAGTGTTTCGCAGTAAATTATGTTGTGTATTACTGTCTGTGTTAAAATATGAACAGCTTTTTAAAGCAAACACTTTAATTTTAGCTTTCTGGCATGACCGTGTTTGATAAATCAACAAATGAATGTGTTTTTTTTCTTCTTCTTAAGGAATAATAGTTTATTCCCTTCTCTCTCTGTCTGTCCCCACCTCCCCAGTCCCTCTCTGTCTGGCATCATCCAAGAGTGAGTGTGTGATGGAGTCTCTGTTGTTCTTGGCGCTCTTTCTCTCCTCTCCATTCATCAGACAGCAGAGCGCCTGCAGCCTTTATATCGTGACATAATCTCACCCAGGCCACAGCAGAGATGGATTTGACTTTTTCACCATAATTCCTGGTAAATGATCCTGAAATCAATTCCACATCTCACATATGGAGCTGATAAAGGGCTATTTTACAAGCATCTTCTTGTACATGCAGCATGTCATACAAGAAAGACAGAAGGAAAAAGAGAACAAGATGGATAGAAAGAAATTATTTCAATTGTCTTTATAATTATTTTCATCTTTCCTGCTATGCTGTTTTATTTTATTTACTCATCTTTGTAAAATTCTACTTTTCTGGATGGATGGATGGACAGATAGATAGATTGTTAGGATGTTGCTATGATGCTGTAAGATGGTTACTAGGGTGTTTGGGGTGGTTGCTAGGACCAAAAGAAAGACTGATAGCTCCTGATGGAATCCCGTTGGACTTTCTGTTATAACTGATCAAAAAGGATCCTAACTTTCTTGTAGGAAACACAAAAATGTTAAAACTCCTTTCTGGACAACACAACTGTTCTACACAACATCCTATAGGACTGTAAGCACCAATTAAGAATCCAAAACTCCTGTAGGAATCTTGGTTTATCCAGTAAGATCTTATGGGATTCTTAGTTGATCCCAATAGGATCCTTTTGGATTGGTTCCCATTTATGACAGAAATTACAATAACACTCTTAAAAAAAGGTGCTTCAAAAGGTTCTTTAAGCGATGCCATAGAAGAACCATTTTTGGTTCCAAAAAGAACCATTCAGTCCAAGGTTCTTTAAAGAACCATCTCTTTCTTGTGTTTTTGTAGGGAACCTTCTTTCACCACAAAGAACCTTTTGTGAACACAAAGATTCTTCAGATGTTAAATGTTCTTTATGGAACCATTTAGACAAAAAGGTTCTTCTATGGCATCGTTAAACACCTTTAATTTTAAGAGTGAAGAATCCATCACACAGGAGTCTGTGAGGTCTAGTTAAAGTGAGTGCACAATCTGTTTTCTGGAAAACACAACAGTTTAGAAGGTGGAGGCCAGAGAACAGACCCATACAAAGGCCTCAACAATAACAATAAACACACCCGACATTAAACCTTTGGCCCCTTGCACTCGTGCGCCGGAAAAGACAAACGACCGAAGATGATTTTTCCTTCATTCAAGGAGCAGGAAGCGGGCGAGTGCATGCACACAGCGTGCGAAGAAATCCATTAGCGTCCTCTCAAGCTAAGCTTAGTCGAGACAGCAATCCAATTCTTTAAAACAGCTGTAAGTGCCAGAGTTTGCTCTGTCGTTGAGATTCTGAAGCACAGCGTGTTCCCTTCCTCCAGGAGAATTATTAATAAATAACTGTTGCTTTCCTTGGGGCATAAAAACAAAGCAAACAATAAATCTCATAGCGCTAGACTTTGCTCAGTGTGACTCAGGTAAATGGCTAATAACCCACAGCACTGATAGACACAAACACACACACACACACTATATTTTATTGTACACACACGCTCCTCTGGATAAAATCAGTGCACGCCTGTTATGGGCCTTTGAATGAATGGGGTATGTGTGTATGCTTACAAGTTGTTTCCTGCCATTCTTGGCTGCTGTCTGAGGTCGGCCCCATTCCTCTAAACCCTGGCCCCCTTCACCAGAGCCCTCGATGTTTCACTACAGAGCAAAACAGTCTGACCTTAAGCACTATGAGAATTCATCTCTCTTTTTTTCTCTTTCCTCCCCTTCTGTAAAAGTCTGCATCTATTCACCTGGGATGGCTGCTTCAGCTGTGCGTAAGTTACAACTGTAGCGTAAATGAAAACTACATTACAACCACTAAAAATGTGATCATTACTTACACTTAAATCAAAAGTTAGCCTTTGTATGAACTAAATATTTATGAAACCTTCTGACCAGGAGTATGTAATTCAGTTGGTCTGCCAGTAATATGACAGACTGATTGGATTACATCATTGAGAGCATACTTTTTTGACATATAGTTTGGGGTCAGTACGAATTTTTTAAAAATGTTCTTTGAAAGAAGACATCTCATATGCTTACCAAGGCTGCATTTATTTGATGAAAAATGCAGTAAAAAACTGAAATATTGTGAAATATTATTACAATATAGAATAAGTAAATTGTTTTAATATATTTTAAAAAGTAATTTATTCCAGTGATGCAAAGCTGAATTTTCAGCAGCCATTACTTGTCACACAATACTTCATAAATCATTCTAATATGCTGATTTGGCATACCAAAATAAAACATTTCTCATTATTATCAATGTTGAAAACAGTTGTGCATGCTTAATATCTTTGTGGAAACGGTGATACAATTTTTTTTTTCAGAATTCTTGAATAAATAGAACATTCAAAAGAATAAAAATTATTTAAATGTGAAATTTTTAAACACTGTTTCTGCTGACACTTTTAATTTAATTTAATACACCCTTGCTGAATGAAATTATAAAATTAAAAAAATATATATATTACTGACTACTATAGACAAGTAAGAAATTTATCTTGGTATACCGTTCCCAAATAAATAAATATATAGGTATATAATAATTTTTTTCATATATTAGTATGGATTAATTTTCTGAGAAAGTTGTTTTGCAACAATTTTTATTGTGGAAAGCGCTATACAAATAAACATGAACTGAATTGAATTTAGGACTTACAAGCGCTGGTGCAACCCTACCCTGCACTTTAAAAACAGCAGACATGATTAGTTATGTTTGTGCCTGTGTCTTCCTCCTCTCTCTCTCTCTCTCATCAGGGCTCTCTGCCACAGTGACACTTAATGGGGTGTTAAAGATGTGACAGGTTGTCTTCAGTCTCTTTTGGTGTGGAGAATGGACTTGAAGACTTCCGAGGCTTTAAACCCAACTTAATCTCTCTTTCTTTTCCCTCTCTCCTTTCTTTTTTTTAGACGGAAGGTCACTGCGGAGCACTCGCTGAAATTCGACTCTTAAGTAATACCAGCTTTGAGAGCTCAGCACATTTTTGGCAGGAGGCGAGCCATCGTGTAACTCCATGCAGCGCAACATGAGAACACCAACTGGACCGCCCTTTTATTACTTTATTAATGTTTTTCTCTTTTTCTTTCTTTTCACCCTTTTTCACCCTAGCAAATCTCATGTTTGCTTGTTATCAAACCCAATCCACATCCACAAGCTAGTAGTTTCCCATAGATTTCTGTAACAAACAATACATTCATCCAGAGAAACCGCATGTTGTAAAACCAACCACACCATCGAAAACACAGTCCTTGAGCAATGATCATGCAGAAGATAAAGGTTAGAGGGCAGACAGAGATGGCCTTTGTGTTTGTTCTAAGGTTGGCGGAAAATCTTGCGGCTGGCGGGATGCCCCGAGTATGATCACTGCTTTCATCATAAATCTGTTTCAGACGCCGGCGGTGATGCAGCGCTGCGAAGACGAGATGCTTCCTCATCTAATGAGTCATTAGGAGAATCCGAGACAAGCGGAGAATGGGGACAAAATGTCCCATTTAGCTTTGCAGGAAACTGAGGAGGGATTTAGGGATATTGAGAGGACTCAAGTGGCTGCTGCGGAGTGTAGGTTAAGCATATAATATTCCTTGGAATGCTGATATTATTTCTAGACTGGATCGTATCCATTCTGGCCGAGATGTTGTAGCGTCTTTTGATTTTTTGACTTGTGTTTAAGTGTTAAAGTGTCAAAGACTTGTGTTCTGCATGGGATTCTCTGCGGACGTGGCCATCTGTTTAGAGAATTAACTGAACTCTTGCAGGGTTCGGCTCTTGTTAGCTGTGCAGTCATTCCGCATTACGTGTTACACCAAAGCCGGACAAGGGCCACGGAAAGTCAGGGAGCAACAATGGTCAGCGGTTTGCATATACTGCAATTCTGTACGCTGTTTGTGTGCTGAGTCCGGCTAAAGTCAAGAATCTGGAGGACATCTGACTTTACTTTTTGCTTTTTTTTTGAGCCCTCCATAATAACTACCAGGTGTTCTTGCATTCTCTTTATTCTGAAGGCCTTCACTTCAGAAACTTGCATTTCCTTCATCTCTCCTCACTCACTCATTCGCTGCCTTCGCAGCGAACACTCTCAAGATCCTCCTTGTCCTCTCGTTCTTTTTCTGTGTGCTTTACCTCTGTGCTGACATGAAGCTGGAAAAGAGCCCGAAGCCTCGGCGTGTGCTTGTTCGGCCTGTTTCTTTCTCTGCGTGAAAATATCTTACTTCTTTATCTAAATCTGAATCTCACCCTCTTATTCGTTTTGACGCGTGAACATGCAAGCAAATACATGCACGTATACGTTATGTTTTCTCTATATATGTATGTTGAGACTTGTGTACTCATCTAACCCTTACGTTCTTTTTTTATTTGGCAAAACTCCATTATTTGTTTACTTTTTCCACTGACCGATCCCCTAGCATGATCAGGGAATTCTTTAACGCACCATAATTGCATCTCTCAGAAGTGGCGCATGTGTTTTTAATTATGAGGCAAATGCCTCTGTCTCTGAGTGCCAATAAATTGTTTGCAGCCTCACTCATTTAGTAGTGAAAGATTTGACGGTACGCACGGGCTGTTGCACATAGCGGCAGGAGGGAGGACGGGGTAGACATGCTCCGTTAATCTGATAACATATATTCCCAGAGCTGAGGAACTTGGGTAAACAAAGAGGTGGCATGGAAAATTACTAAAGAAAAAAGGCAGAAGTTGCGACACTTCCACCATAATGAAAAGCCTAAAGTCAAAATGAACAATATTAACTTTCTAATAAATGTTTCCTGGTTTTATTGTAAATGATTCATTGGTGCAGGTTGTTCCAAACAAAGAATTTCTTTCTCCTCTGAAACAACCTTTTCTTTTCTGCTGACGTCACTTAGGCCATCTAGGCTATTGGATAATGTAAACCAATAGCCAAATAGCTATTTATTAAGTCTGACGCTGAATGATAAAATCAAATAGGGACGCACAATATAGTGGTACCATAACAGTAATCTTCTGATGTTAAAGTGCCCCTTTTATGCAGTTTTGAATATTGCCTTTCATGCAGTGTGTAATGTAGCGGTATGTGAATGTAAAAGATTTGCAAGGTTGTAAAGCTGAAAGTGTACAATTAATAAAGTCATTGTCTCCCAAAAGAAAAAAATCAACTCTGAACAGCCTAAAAAAGTCGTCAGTATTCGAATTCCACTTCCGTGACAGCTACACATCACAGGGAACCACATTTGCATAATGCCTATGTTCTAAGTTGGCCGGCTGCGAATAACTTGACTCACCCTCAAACACTGTAGCTTGTTTGTGTGGTTAACATCATGTCAAGAAGACACTGTATCCTATGCTGTTAAAGTAAATTTGTTTTATTTTCACTTCTGAAAGATGAGTCTGCAAAGAATCAGTGGTTAAAATTCACAGCAGTACAATCTTTTTTGTGTGTGTGTTTTACTGTCATTTTGTTATTTTACTGATGACTGCTTCTCTAATTTTGGGGTAGTTCAACATGGGATTCCCAAACGCTTGCTCTTGAAAGATGTCTCAGTATCCAGTTTATTTGGACCAGCTGGCTCCACTGAATCACAACTTTAAGTATGATAAATAATAGATGTTTGTATTTTCTATCAAGTGCTCAAAATACAGAACTATGGCAATGGGTGTATCATTTCCGACACGCGCAGTACGTGGTAGACCAATCACAACAGACTGAGCCATCTGACCAATCCGAGCAGAGTAGGCTCACAGAAAGGAGGGGTTTAAAGAGACGGAATCTTAGAACTGCTTCCAAAGAATCGTTTGAGAATCGTTGGAAAATTAGATGATATTAAATGCATATTTTTTTTTAGAAAACGAAAGCGCATTTTGACCTTGCATCCATGTAAACCTATTATAGGAGACTCCCAAAACAATATTGTATCCTTTAAAATTTGTGAATAATGGATATATAATTGTTCATGTTTTATATTAATTTATTTAGACAAAATAGAAATTTTTATATATGCCTTAACGTATAATACTAGCGTTCAAACATTTGAGGACTGTTTTTATGAAGAAATTCATATCTTTATTTAGCAAGGATGCATAGTGAAAGAGTGACATTAAATACTTTTACATGGATACAGTTTATATTTTTTTAATTAAAGCTGATGTTTTCTATTCATCAAAGATCCCTGAAAAAAAAAATCAGTTTCCACAAAAATATTAAGTAGCAAAAACTGTTTTCAATTTTAATGATACTAATAATGAATGTTTCCTGAGCAACAATTCAGCATAGAGCATAAGAGCTCTATCAAAAACATAATAAAATGGTACCGATCTCAAACTTTTCAATTGTACCGTGTTTAATGTAAATAAGTGTTTGACTTTACTACTTGATGCTCTGCAAGTCTAATCACACCTTTAGAACAAGACTTGCTCAAAACCAAGCCCTAGGCTTTCAAACATGTCAGTTTTATTAATGTAAACCACCACTGGAAGGCTGTGAGGGGAAAAAGCTGAATGCTGAAGGTATAACCAGCCACGCCAGGGGAAAACCAAGCCATTTCCTTCAAATCTGAGCTCTGACTACAAGACTGGTTCATGATCGGGACAAGGGGGTGACTCACCCTCTACAATGCTGCACAAGTATAAATGCCTGAAAAACTCTCCCATGACTCAACCATCCACTTTTCTTCCCTAAGGAGATTGTAATCACTTGCCAGGACACATTTATGGTAATAGCACGTTGCTTCATGCTGTGAGGAGCTTCATTTAATACTGTTGTCTACAATTGTGCTCATGCATTGAAAAGGCAGATGATGTTTTTAATAGCTGTTATTAAGAAATGGCTTGCCTCAACAGATATCCCAACAAATGAAGGCAGAATGTTGTGCAACAAGTACAATCAAACCGAGATGTGAACTCACCTTGGAAATATAGGCTTTGATACCCTCGGCTAGCTTGATGCAAGGTTCTCCAAACAATTGGGCCAGGTCTTCGGGAATGTCCCGGTCTTTATCCAGGGCGTTGAGCAATCCCAAGCACCGCAGCTCTTCTGTAACCCCCTGATTTTTAACCTGCCAATAGGGTAAAAGTTTTAAAACAAGCCCAATTCAGATGCAACTGGAATCAGTACATTAAAATGAGGTTTGAATGCAATGTCAACCCAAGGAACAATGAAAACGGCACTTTGGTTTATGAAGCAAATTGGGAAGCAATCAACAGGGAGCTGATGGCATGCTCAATGAGGAAACAATCTGCTCAAGGCCGGAGCGTAGGCTGAAGATCAAAATGAGGGCATGTATCCCTCTTGACCCTTTCCAGGAAAGTAGATGAGAACATCTGCAAAGGGGCTTTCTATGGAAAGCCAATGGGGTACAAGTTCAGCTCAAGACCTTGAGCCAGCTGGAGAGGTATGTCCTACATAATGAGGTACTTTCAAATGACCTTGCTCTGAAACCCTTGCTCTTATTTTCTGTGCCGTTCTCTCTCTTTCTGTCTCTGTTCAGAAACCCGGAGTCTCTCCTAGAAATATGTCGCCAGTTAAGGATCTCTGTGTGCAATTTTGAAGCCTTGAGTCACGGTCCGCCAAATCTCTTAATGACTCTTCAGTTGCCGATGGAGTGTGGCAGCAGAAGGTATGTTTCGTTAACTCTCACCACGTTATGGTTATCACAGCGAGTCAGGCAGGTAATGAGGGTCCTGCATGTTGAGCAGGGCTGCGCTCACAGGAACAGCTCGAGACTGATCTGAAACCAGTTTTGCAATTTCTTGTGTGACCACACAAACAAGGCTGGTCCTAATCCTGGAAGGACTTACAGTATTGGGGCTAGGCTCCTTCATTTGTGTTGATCGACAACCCGTTTGCGGTTTTGTCTCATGGGTAAGCTTGGGCTGCCCACTGCTCCAGGTGTGTGTTCACTGTGTGTGTGTGTGTTCACTGCTGTGTGTGTGCACTTGGATGGGTTAAATGCAGAGCACAAATTCCAAGAAAGGAACACCATACTTTTTCCACATGTCACTTCACTTCATATAGGGTACCACCTGAGCTATATCTGATCATCTTTTTTTTTCACCTGGAAAATAGAAACGCCCTCTGACATGGATTGATCACGAAAACCCAGTTTACTTGATGCATCATATTTTGTGCTTGCATGTACATGTTCAAAACCTTCTTAACTGTAAACAACTACTTGTCATGTAAGTGCCTACTTCCTCGTATTTCTCTTTTAAAAATGGGTCAGTCACACGTGCCCTGGATGGAATCTAAAGTACTGTCCAGGGTGTGGAGAAGTGTGAGCCAGAAATTGATCATTTGTCATCATGAGTTACACCAAATAAATTCAACAACTCTGGGTCAATGCTAGTTACACCCTAATACATGTAAACTCCGACAGTATTGCTATACGTAATCGTTCACAGATGGGCCGACTCTAAAAATCATGTAGCTCAAAACGCGCTAAATTAAGTCAAATCAACATAGATGGTGGTATTGAGTCACTGGTAGTGAGACTAGTGGTTCTGATCTCAGAGAGGGCAGCAGGAAGTGGGGAACAATGCTTCAGTGTTAGCCCACATTTCTGTAGCTGGGGAAAAGAAGCCACCACTGAACTTTCTGCTTCACTCCACATCTATTGCTTTTTTGGGAAAGGATTAAATAAGAGAAACCAGGCGTGTAACTTAAATCCATGCCAGGGGCTCTCTGTCTCTGCATCTCACCATAACGTCTCACCCTTCCTCTCACTCCTCTCTTTTTATGGTTTTTCCTGATCCATGTGTATGTTTTTTCTAGTTCCCCCCTGCGGTCTCAAAGAAAGGAAAGCAGCCTGAAAGTTGGTCGTGATCTAAATGACTGAAGCCCTGCATCTTCGGATGAGTTCCCAGAGGGCTACAGGTTTGTCTAAGCAGGTCTTCAAAGAAAATTCCAGCCAAATATTCAATTTGTGCATTTGGCAAAGAACCAACTCTGAGGAGATTATTCTCTTTGTTTTTCCTTCTCCAGAAGACCACACTGAAGTCAAAACCTCTCTCTCTGGCCTTGAGTCGACTAGTCTCTTAAAGCAATAAATCATGTCACGTTAAGAAGGAAACCTCCTTTCTGAGCAAAGTTTGGTTTTTATTTAGACTCAGACAATGAAGAGTATGCAAACAAGTTCAGTAGGTGCTTTCCTCACAATGACGAGTTTCTCTAAAATTAGCACATGACTACAAGTGAACTTTGATATAGGCGTGTTGACAAACAATGAGTTAAAGTTACTGATACAGTGCATAGTCAGCATGCCATTGGCCCTCTAGTATGCACCTGTACATACAAGCATTCGACTTTACAATAACCTGTGCCATTGTGTGTGGCAAAAGCCCCGGTTGCCAAGGGTAACGATCCTTTTTTTCTTATAATCACCTTTGTCTTGGCTTCTCTCATTGGCTCATAAATCTCTGGTAAATAGCCAATGAAGACGGGTCTTATTAAGAGTCCATTGTGATGCATTTTTAAAGCCCCCTGGGTGTTCTATGAAGTCTCGGGCCATCGCCGTCACATTCTGCTCTGTCTGACTGAATGTTACACTTCTAGAATACTAACTATGTGCCTGTCAGAGGACCCCGGCTTCTTTTCCCCATCCAAATGGGGCCCCAACAATCGTCTCGCTCTACTAGAATATCAAAATACTTCTGAGAAGCAGGATTTGTTTTTGTTTTTTCTCCACACGTAATTAATACAGAAATTAAACATGACATGGACAGATTGGAGTGATTATGAACTTATTTTAACTCGAGTTACTTGACTGAATAGCAAGTTTTAGCCTCCTTTTGGGGCTAATTACTTCAGAAAAGTACTTTTTAAGTTAAATTTGATTATTGTCAAATAAAGGCTGATAAAATGCCCCGATGTGTCAGTGGAACATTCAGTCTGCAGAGTTTTCATTACTGTGCTAATGGAGCTAAATGAAGGAGTAGCATCGTTTAGTTGGTGTAAACCAGGGATTTGTTTGTCCTCGCAGACTCTGATAATGGGGTAAAATGGAGGTGTTTACATGTCTTTTAGGACAACACTGTGAGCATCCCATCTGGTCGGTGCACCAACAGTGAGCACAGGATATTTATGTTACTGCTGAAGAATGCTCATTAGGCAACAGCTGTGTGTGTGAAAAAGAAAGCCGGTGCATATGTGTCTTTATTGTCAGCATTTCTCACTCAATATTTCACAATTCTTTTCTTCTTTTCTTGCTTTTTAAGCTTGTCAATGTGTTGAATTGATGACTGTCCCTTTGGAAAAAAAAAGAAAATATCTTTAATCCTTCAGCAAACACCACGGTGATGTTTAATCCTTGAAAATATTTTCCTAAGGCTTTTTGTTCATGTACGACTGAAACTTCATCATAACCGGGGCCTGTGAAATAGGCCAGGAGATATTTCAAACCCTTCTCAGATTTATTAGAAAAGTAAGCGTCTTGTGCGTTACACAAGATTTATTTGGAGAAGTGAATCATTGCTTGGCCTAGTTTGATTTATTTAGGAACTACAAAAATAAAAAGCTACTCTGTGCTCCCTAATCAATTTAATTGCAGGATGACAAATTATAAAAATGTCTTAAATATCTCAAAGTCACTTTATATTTGTGAAATTTATCCAGAGCTTTGTCCTCTTGTCAGTTTTGTATTTAAGGTTGAACCAGTCCGTGTAACACTGGAAACTATCCATGCCTTCTTTGGGCCTGGCAAACATAACGTAACTTGAATCCGCAAAGAATTATCAGAGAAAAGCAGCCACAATTAGCTATAATTATATGTTCTACATAAAAACCCTGATATTAAAATGAGAACTAGAGGGAAAGACAGAAGGAAATTGAATAAGAATAAAGACAGAACAAGAAGGAGAGGGGAAAACAAGGGGGTGAGAGAGTGAGACGTTGTGGATCTTGGCAATGGAAAATGTCACAGGAGGTTTACCAAGGGGAGCCCGAGAGGAGACACATTTCGTTGCAGGGTATTGCTTTACAGTGAATTTCTGTTATTGCTGATGAAAGGGCTGTCTAGAACTACACGTATCAACGTGTGAGGGAAAAGGAGATTATGGCTGGGATAAACTGCAAACTGCTGTCCCAAAAGCAGGCACCATATAGTACCAAGACCCAGCACCACCTTCCAGCTCAGTCTAATCTAAATGGATTTTGTCAATTGTAGTTACTTATAAATAGGTCAGATGTCACTCTGTTTAAATCCGATGGTGACAACTTGCGTGGGAGCTTCTGCCATTATCCTCCCTGTTGTGTTTACAGTCTCACAGTGTGACCATGAATTAACCTCACTTCCTTTTTCCTTTCAGAGGTAGAGCATTTATTTTACACAATTAGTCTTATCTCACCAAGTGGTATCGTTTTACAGGCTTTACTGTTCAAAGAGCACTTTTATATTGAGAGTATTACAGCCCTGTTAGAAACTTCATATATAGTTTTAAATATGGGTCCAGAGTTTATTAATATTCAGTTGAATTTACAGAATCCATACCTCAACCTTCCCTCCTAGGTTTTTCAATTTGGTTAGCCTTCAAAAATATGGCTCAGAGTATGATTAAACACATTATTTCATCACAAAAGGCAAAGCATGATAGATATGCACTACATGTTGAGTATATTGCCCATTTTCAAAATGACACTTATCCAATAATCTCAACATTGTGATTCTGATTTATAGAATGCTGATGTTGTATTCTATGCTGTTTTGTGTATTTCAAACATTGTGATTCTGATTTATAGAATCTGGATGTTGTATTCTATGCTGTTGTGTGTATTTCAAGCACCTGTTGTTATCTATGTATCGTGTTGAATCCAGACAAGGCAGTAAAGCATGCATATGAACTTTTGAAGAAAATGCAGCAAAACAACATGACTTCCTTGTCTCAGTCTTTTGATTGAGTAATCGTGTTTTAGTTTTTTTGTTTGTGTGCCGTTTTGCCAAATTAATTCATGCTGTTAATAATCTCATATTCACACTGTATTTTTTAGAAATATTTTAGACATTTGTTGTATTGTACTTTTAATAATAATAATAGCAATAATAATATTTGTAGTATATTAAGAATATATATATATATATATATATATATATATATATATATATTTTTTTATTATTGAGAAGATTACCCACAAGCACACATTAAATGTGATTTGATTCTTCTAACAGTTTGATGGAATCATTGTGTTGATATTTTGTGAAAGCCTTTAACGCGTAAATCCTCACTAAACAACAAATGGTTAGATTAAATGAAAAGAAACAAAACCATTTTCCCATCCCAATCTCCCTGCGTTGCTTGCCTAATAAACTAATAGCATTCCCTCTGTATATCGGAATATTAACTTATGCATCACTGCTGCTGGATCTGCAACTTGGTAGCTATGTTCTCCTCTTCTGCAAACCGTGTTTCAAAACTTAGTACGTTGCCTACATTGACAGCATTTTGCGGCATCATGGACACTGGAAACAAGAGTAAACATGCTGTCTATGCAGTGCACTGTGTTTTGAACGCGCCGTCGCCCCGAACGCGCCTGTGATACCCAAAAATAGTGGCACGAAACTCACTAGAGTCACGGCCTGTGCGACAAGAAAAGAATCAGTGCAACTTAAACAACTTTGCCTTACCTGCGATAAAGACATGTTTAAGTAGACAAAGAGTCCGGTGGTCGAAGCGATCTGCAGCACGACCACCACGATCACCACCATCGCGATCCATAACTTTGACGGCGAGTCTCGACCACGGCTGTTCGCCGGAACCATCATGTATGTGGTGGACTCGCTGCTGGCCGACCTGAAGTAATCCTGGTTGTTCTGAGTAGCCATGGCATTCCTAAGACTGAGTAGATACGTGGTTAGTGACAAACAAATAGAAATCAGTAACGGAACGTTGAATAAACTCCTTGTTGGCGCAGAGCGGCCGTGGGAGGGTAGAGTCTGTCCCACACTCTCATGCACTCACTAATGCTGTAGACTAGGCTTGTGTGTGTGTGTGTGTGTGTGTGTGTGTGTGGTGGGTTGAGTCTTGAGAGTTTCTCAAGGTATGCTACACTTTACAACTCATGACTTCCTTAACCCTTTTCCTCATACAAGATGACCCACTGAGAATAACTGCAATAGGAATAAATAAATATTTTATATATATATATTTTTAATGTAGTAATAGATTTATATTTTATATTGATCATTTTTTAAACTGTTATTGTGTCACATATTAAATAATATTGGTCATATTATCCCAACCTACAGAAAAGCCCAGAATGCTCTCTTTCCATGCTGCTGAAACCCATTAAACTGAGCTTGTCCTTTTTGACTCCAAGGCCCCCAATTGTCCATAACAATATTCAAAGGCCCCACGAGTTTTCCCAGTTGTTTATGATTTACTAGATGAGAAATAAGGATAAGGATTGAAATAAATAAATAAATAAATAAATAAATAAAACATGTATTTACAATTTCTTGCTTTAAAAAATGCTTTGTAACTATAAAAAAATGCACATGGAGTAGAGAACAATTGGCTTAAATAAGCCTAAACTGGTTTACTGGTCTTCAAGTTTAAGATGGTCTAGACAGACCAGCTGAGAAGTGTCCAAAACCCCTCTACAACCACAAACCATCTTGATGGTTTAAGACGTTATTGTGAAGCAGGGTGAGTAAAACCATCATATTTATATAGAACTTATTTATATAGTCCTTAAAATGAATGTTAGACATACCTGGACTTGAAACATGCAGATGCGTGTAGGTTATCAGACATTAACAAACTGAATTGCTTGTGGGCTATTTGTGTGACTGAGAAAGACAAGATACTGTGATGATGACTTTTGCTTACTTAACAGAGCCTTGTTTTTGTAAAGGTAAAATATATTATGGGGAAAAAAGTAAAAAGTAAAAGAAAGATGACCTAGAATGATCTGTGTACAAATGACTAAAACAACTGAAGATGAAAGACTTTGAGTATATCTAATAAATTACATTTATCACTTGCACTCTTCAGCAGTCTTGAACATTACATTCGTCTTGAGATAAACGGTCCTCGATAAAACTGAAGGGACACAAAAATTCACTCCTCTCAACACACTGTAAATATATCTGCAGCCTTTGTCTGTTTTAGCCATAAACAGCAGGAGACGAGCATCGTCTGTGAGCCGGAGCGTATGTTTGTCTAAATTAGCATCTAGTGGAGATGAAAGACAGATGTCTGATGACAGATGTTTGGTTGGTCAAGGCCCACGTCAGCCGGAGAAACCAACCAGACTGATGCTCTCACCTCGACCGCAGATCATCGCTGGTCTCTGCTATGGAAGTGCACTGAAACGGGTGAGCAGCTAATATATATATATATGAGACAACTCCACATAGATGGATATGTCATGACTGCTACTGATGTATTTAGTGCTGGCTGCATTAGTCATTTTTTTTCCCTCAAGACTGGTCATAACTTTGTATAGTAAAAAGGTAGACTGTCTTATTTAAATTGTAAAAGTAAGACAGTCTTACTGTAAGTCATCATAGTGGTGTGCAACTGCACCCTGAGCTGTAGAGATGATATACACAAAGTTACAGTACATCAAGACAACTGCCAGTTTTCTGAAATGTTATATTTAAGTATGCAAGCGAGACATTAGTTAAGTATGCACTAATTTGCATACATTTCCTGAACACTGATTTAAGGCAGGTTCAAAATTTGTTTCATTTTTGCTGACATAGCAGAATGAAAGGCTTTTAAAGAGCGAATTTTCGATATCTTGTTTTTCTAAAGTCAGAAAATTCTTTCAACAGCCAGAAAAGAAAAAAAAAAATTTTAATCATATTTTTAAGAATAAAATGTTACATAAACCAGGCAAATTATATATGAACAAACCCCTCTATAAAAAGCTTCATAATATATAATATAAAAAGTGCATTTTTGGGATGTTTTCTTTCCACTAGTCTGAAAGAAGACATGCTATGGAAGCAAAATCACCCCAAAATCTCAAAACAGAAAGTTAATGGGGTCTCAAAACAGGTCAATAAACATATGCAAAAACACCTTTGAGCTTTTCAAATCTTTTCTTCTTTTTTAATTTACAGAAGGAAAGTATCTCAAACCGGTTTGGAACAACATGAGGGTGAGTAAATGATGTTTTTTCAGTTTTATTTGTTTATTTATTAGTTAACTATCCCTTTAATTTTTATTATTTTTTTTGAGTTAACTAACTATCCCTTTAATATAGTGTGATACACATCGGATCACATTACAAACTGTAGATCACAGAGAAAATGTCATGTTTTACACACAATGACCTTATCTTCATGATAGATAGGGCCTGTGAAAATTCTTGAAAAACTTGAAACACATCCCTATTCTCCAGAGCAAAGATGTGCAATGTATTGTACTCATTTTAATGCATTTAGTGCTTTATGCAGTTCTCTGCCAGATCCTTTGATCATATAAATACGAAGGATTGCTCACCATCCCTGTTGACTTAAGTCACAAAATTTCAGTGCCTCACTAGGCTTGAATGATACGAATAGAAAATATATGAGTACATTAAGTCTATGAGGCCTGTTTAGTGTAAGGAATTCCTTTACATGTGTCTGGCTCTCATTGTAGAGAATAAATCGATGAATCATAGCTTGGGGAAAAGGGTGGGAGGAGGGGGTGTTGGGAGATTTTCCAGAACCCCCATGATCCATTTGACTCTATATGTGTCAGCTCTGTTGCAATCATTTCTTCCCTTCACTCTCTTCCCCACTCCCTTTTTCTGCTATCTTTTTTCCCTATGCACTTTTTTTTTCACCGTCTCTCATTTTAGGCAGTGATAGTTCCTCAGACATCGGAAAACAAACACTTCTCCAGATGCATATATGGGGGCTGGACTGAAAGCCATTGTGTCTTCACTGACACTGCAGCTGTGAAGTCAGTCCCCCTCGTGTATGAGAATATGTGTGTGTGTGCGGGAGAGAGCATGTCTGGGAGACTGATAGAGTGAAGCAGGGGGTCACAGAATGAGTATGTTAGATGGTGTGTGTCCCCCTGATTTTCAAGATGAAGTCGCCAAGAGCGGGAGTGAAAGCGCATTCCTGCCATGTTAGGTATCACTGCTTAGGGAGTATTAATGGGATGCAGAAAAAAGGCCTGCTTTTTATACACCCTGCAAAGCCCTGTGCAGCTCCATCATAAAACAGCTTTTACAATACAGCATTCACTGTTTATCATCGTCAGACACACTTTATTATAGGTTTTTTTAAAAATAACAACAGCGGAACATACAGAATACAGGATCTTTGGTCAAGAATGTGTCAGTGTGTTTTGGATGGTAATAACTTCCAAAGCTGATATGTAGTCAGATTTCCGCTTACCTAATAATGACTGTGGTTTGAGCGCTTGGACCGGGAGAGCAGATCTCATATAAACAGACAGTGTGCATGCAGCTGTTTCGTCTTTAAAGGCTCATTTTCAATGGGTCAGAGTGAAATTGATTATAACTGTTTATACTTTGTTATTACATTGTCTCCTTTTATTAATGTTTGGGATGTGAAAGATTGTGGATGAAGATTTATGTGTGCCATTTTCTGTCTCTATTTCAGTGGGTGTTGCATGGATCATTGACCAGTTCTGTAAGGGTAAGGCTTCAAGATGAGTTTAAACACACATTGTCAATCAGGTGCTGCAGATGCTCCAGGAGAGAATCGGAGCTCTTATAGTGCCCTCCGCTGGTCTCTTGCTGCATGTCACAAAACTCATGGAGAGACACAATCAAAGCACCCACGGTCCAGCCATTCAGACGGGCACTCCGAGAGAGTCTGCAAAGCTACGGGAAAGTAATAAAAAGTAATACAATTATTTTATAATTGAAATGATAGAATTCATTGTGAGGACTTCTAATGTAACTGATAGGCTCTTTCAAAGCAATTCAGCTAGTATGGGTAGTACAGTGAATGTCATTTAATTCAATAGGTTTGGGTTTATTACAAAAGAATAAGGAAGCACTATCCCTAACTTCTATAATAAACTCAAACCTATAGTATTATATGGCAACCAGTGCTGTTGTAAAATTAGTTGTAGAACTGTCATTATTAAAAATGATTTACAGGACAAAACCTTTTCAGAAAGAAAAATCAGTTCAATTCACTTCTAGGTTTAAATTTGATTTGCGAATATGTTTCCATATTTACTTCTACTGGAGCCTCAATTCAAACATTTTGATGCTGTTGTTACTGACATGTTCTATTTTATTTATTAAATCATTTTGGTTTGTGATAAAATGTTTCCGTTTAATTTATTTTTTTATTATAATGTTCAAAAGTCTTATAAACTCAAAGCTGATGTCTCATACAACAACTGGAATAATTGTTAGTTTACTGTGACTGTTAGTTTAACCACATATATACAAATTTCAGGATGAAAAATCAATTCAGGGATTTGGTTTGCCCATTTACTTTTACTGAAACCACACTCCAAACTAATCTTAATTGTAAGCCAATATTTTATGTTTTTGCTTTTTTCCAAAAATTGTTTTAGGGTGAAATGTTTACTTCCTTTTTTCCTCTTTCAAGTTAACATGCTTACAACTATTGATTGGGGCTTGCTATAAAAAATATTGATTAAGTAAAATTTGATTTCCAGTATAAATGCGTGCACAAAATGTAACCTGATGTCAATGTCCTATAGGCAACCTACCCCACCTCAAAAATACAGCATTAAAAACCATTCACACCAAGAACGATAACTGTTTCAATAATCATTCAAATTCTATTAGAATAGAGAATTCCACACCATAGCTAAAGGCCTGTTCTTACCAAGAATGTTTACTATATTAACATTCACACCAATAGACGCTAACATACTTATGTTTATTATAAGCATGTGCTGCAGCTATGTCATCTGCTGCTTTACATGCTCGAGCTTGTTAAAGCTGGGTAGATTCTGATTGGCTGTCATTGTTTTCATCGCTCGTGAGCTGCAAAAATTCTGAAAGTCATTCTGATATTATTCTTCTGTTTCGTTATCATTATAGCTGTGGTGTGGACTTTCCTATTCTCATAGAATTTGAATGATTTTTAAAACTTTAACTGTTTTAGGTATCGTCCTTTGGGAGAACGTCCTTTAGACATTAAAGCAAACAGTGTTACAACCAGCAACATTTTCCTCTATTATAGAGACTATATAGAGGCTATATAAATTTGGTCTGTGAAACCTGTAATGCTCTGTACCTTTTGCTGAAGGCTTTTGTCTGGTAGATCAAACTGAAGTGCTTTAGTCCCTTTCTGAGAGGCTGTGGCCCAGAGTAGAGCACATTGCAGTTCCTGGACAAGACTTTCCCCAGCACGCATCTTGATTACCCATGGTGTAATGTCTTTCTCTGGGCCAAATTCTGCTCCCTGAGATTGCTTATAGTTAAACAGTATGCTGGAAGCGTCACACACAGAATGCTGAAGCACGTCTTCTGCAAAGTTGTTGGCAAATGTGTGTACCGATGATTTCACTTTCATGGCGTCATCTGTAATGGGGTTCAGTTCTGATTTATCGCTGCAACATCTGAAGGTTTTGGCTTTGTGGGAGTTGACTGAGTCTTTACACAATGTGTTTGAATATCTTCCTTCTTCCCATGGCTGTGGTTCTACAGCTTGGCTTGAAAGATGTGGCTGGGTTCCATGTTTAAACACACCCTGTCCTAGCTTAGCAAAAGCATGAACCATAGCGTTAATGATTAGCTCACTAGCTAAAACTTTCACCCTGTCTGTTGCAGAGATCATAGCCCTTGTGTCTGGAGCCATGTCTACTTTATACATTGAGTATGATGTTGTTCCTTCCTCCAAAACCTTCCTTTCTCCTCTCGCCATCACCTCTGCTAGAGACGCTGTGACTATTTCACTCGCTAGTTGGTCAGCAATAGCCAACATGCTTTTCACATAACCCTCATCCTTTACTTTTATCTCATTTGTGGTGATAAAATGAAGGATATCTGCAGAAATATGAGCTGCATAGTCAGTCAGCCTGGGAACATCATTTTGGAGTCCGCCATCATTAACTTCTCCATCCTCGCTTTCTTCTAAGCCTTCGTTTTGACAGCACTCCAGTGAAAGTGAGCGCATCAGTCTCACCATGAAGTCAGTGGACGCATCTGTCATATGGTTCTCCATTAGTGGTTGCATGTGGTCTTTGGGGGTTGGTGGAGGGGTTGAAGGAAGGAACTCTTTAGCCAGTCCTCCCTTTAGCTTCCTTGTGAAACTGGCTCGACTCCTTATCATCTCTGGAAGTAAAGGGGTGCTAGGAGGAGCATCAGGGTACTCAATAGAGCCCAGATTAGCCATGCTCTTCAAGGAATTAGCATATACTGTGGTAGATGTGTCATCATATTCCTCCATCTTGTTGTCTGTTTCCATTTCAGTTGTTTTTTTATCACAGTTGTACCCCGAAGAGCACAGGACCGATGCATTTCCATAAGTCCCCTCCACAACCCCCTTATCATCCGTACTTTTGGATGATGGATCATCACAGTGATAATGTCTCTCCATCTCTTCCAATGCTTTGCAACAGACTTGTAAGGTTAACTCTTCAGCTAGCATTTCAACATCATCCTCTCTCACTTTGACGGATTCTCTTGGGTTTCTGATCCTGACGGCTGAATCTATAATAGCTTTGGCTGTCGTCTGTGCAAAGTGTTGAATGGGCTCTAAATTCTGTTCTAATGTTACATCCAGCAAATGGCTGTATGTTTCCAGAGTATGTTGGATTGATGATGGGTTATAAGCAGGTTGTGGGTATGATTCACCATGGATTACTACCTCTGCAGATTCCTGAGAAGGTCATGAAAGAAAAGTGAAGACTTGCAAATACAATTTATACAGTGAACAATGTATACTTTTATACTGTAGCTGTTTTTTCTACAGTGTTAAATATTTGTAAACTTAATTTAGAAGAGATTGAAAAGTCTCACGACTGTAAAGTATTTACTTTTAATATACTTTTATACTAAATACTATGCTTACATTTCTGTACTTACGTCAAAGTGAGCAGATTCTGAAGTGGTGACTATATCACACAGTTTAAATGAACTGCCCAGCCATTCCTCATTAATCATCTGGAAAAGAGATTGAACAAGATGTAATTTAGGGTTGGACAATATATTGATCATATACTGTAGGCCATATAGGTTATCGATATTATTTCAAATTGTTCCTTATCAGTCAATGTTGTTTATATATATATATATATATATTATATATATATATATATATATATATATATATATATATATATAAATATTTTCCATGTAAATTACCTTCGACACCATCTAAGGCTCACTTAAGGTTAATTTAAAATAACTCTTAAAAAATAATTACTGGCTTATCACTAGTCAATTTTAATATCAGTGCATCCCTAATATTTAAAAAACTAATGTATTTAGTGTTTTTGTTTTGTTTTTTTGAGCCATGATAAAAAACTTTACTTTGTATCTCAGGATGAGGCTGACAGAAGTTCATTGATATTCAAGTGCAGGTTTTCTTAATGCTTCTGGAGATAAAACACCCTGCATTATTTTCTTCTAACTCTTTCCTAACACACCTGCCAATGATTTTCAAGTTAAATTGAAGGTTGTGATTCTTTGGAGGTTGATCTTCAAGAGCATGATTGAGCAAACCTCTTGGGGTACATGATATTATTCAATTATCGCTGAGGACAGAAGAAGCCCTATTCTCTATAACAATGTGTGAAGGTTTGACTGGTATCTGTTGCACCCCATAAACACCCTATTTTCTCCATAGAAAGTTTCAATGTTTTAACTTAAGAAGTGTTTGACTAGTACATCCTGAGTACTGAAAATTTTATAATGGTGATATTAGAAGTCAGGAATGAAAATAAGCAAAGGAAAGTACATTTAAAATCAAAACACTGATATATGACTAACTAAATTAATCCAAGAACAACGGAAGAAAAGCAAGTCTCAAATGAGCTAAAAAAAGAACTGAAAACCACAAGTGATCACCAGATGAATCGCTCTTACAGGAACTAAGTCATGTGACTGACAGGAAAGTATGAAAGTATGAGGGTAGATGTTTCCATTTACATTTTTACAAATGTAAACTGATACTGACTGATATTAAAAAATCATGGTTCTCGATCATAAGGCAACCTTTACCCAATGCAACATATGCAGAGAAACAGAAAAGAGGCTCGTGAGGATGTCTGTTTAAGCACTGATAAACATCTGCTCAGACTAACACTTGTGAAGGATTTTGAGTCAGCAGCAGCACCCACATATTTATTTAATTTGGCAATGAATGCTACAACACATGCATAACCTGTTAGCTGCAGTCAGTTCAAGTTAAATTTTAAGCACATTTATAAAAGAATTTGAAATAAAAGTTCTCGTGTGCAGTGCTGTGGAGGACATCACCTTGAAAAGGCTTTGGTTTTCTAATCTATTGTTTATGTTTCATAATTCTTTGACTTTTCAAAGGAAACATGAAACACTTACAGGAAATTTTCTGCTAAACCACAGATGATGGAAATTGTCTAAGGAGTAATAAAATGTGTGTGTGAGCGAATGGTCCAAGGAAACGCAATGCTCTTTGACATCAAATGTCCCATTAAACAAAATTGTAGAAGGTGGGATTCATCGTATTTCCTGGTATTGCTAAAAGATACTGAGAAGTAAAATCATGTGTGTAATAATTTTGGTTGTAGAACAAAGCTGGAGAGAGACTGCACCTTGAGTATGAAAGACATCTTACCAGTAATCAGATGTAAACTAATGTATCAAATGTCACATAACATTGCTTTAAAATGGCTGATAATATGATTTTCATACCCATGTTTTAGAGTACTGAGATGCAATTGAATTTATCTTCCACATAATACATCATATTTAGGCTGAAAGACAAGAGGGCAAAGCAGGCAGGCCAACTTTTTAAGTAGGCCTACTTAAGATATTCAACCAAAAAAAATAAAAAATTATATATATATTTATATATATATATATATATATATATATATATATATATATATATATATATATATATATAAGGGAAAATACATTCTGCAGAAAAAAAAGAAAAATAAATAAATAGTGATAAAAATTAACAAAATAAATTCATACACTGGTAAAAATATATATTTTTTTCATACCTTGTTGAGGAATATCAGTCAAACAAGTTCGTCTTGAAAGACTTGAGTAAGTGAATGACGGGGCCACGGGCAGTTTGCAGACTCTGCTGATTTCCTGTGTGAAAGACATGTACTCATAGACAGTAAAAGAAATGGACACAGCGACCCCATTGGAACTCAATTGAGACAAGTGAAGCCCGTTTTTAGCGATTTTTAGAACTTCCGTTTCTGACGCGCAGACTCAAACTAAGCTTGATGACGTCAGCAACCTGTCTGACAGATGTAAACCTTCTAGTAGCTGTGCGTGCAAACTGCCATCGTTAATCTTGCAGAGACGGCGAGCTTGAGCGGGGAGTTCTTTGGCCTGAGTGAGCAGGAGTAAATATTCTGATTAATTATTTTGTATAGTATTTTAAAATGTAACGCCAGTACGCCATATCTCTTGACGTCTCCCCGATTGCCTGCGAGCTTCTCCTCCTGTCTGTACGGTAATTTCTCTACTGTGCGACAGAGAGTCGAGTGGTTATGACGCAATCGTTAGCCTATTTTTACAAAAACTGTTTCTACGGGGCCATAATGTAACATAGAAGGTAATGGAGCCCTTTATACATTGTCGTGTATCTTTAGAAATAAATAATGGAAAAATGGAGTCTTTAAACGCCTCAGATGTAAAGTTATTCGCTGTCAAAGTGACGCAAAAATGAATGGGAGTCAATGGGATGCTAACGCAAGTGAAGTTCTGCTACAAGATGGCGGCACGCGGCCGACTTCAACTTCCGGTCGACTTCCTTGCCCCCTGCATGTACTGCGTGTGTGTGTGGGTGGCTGGGAGGTGTGGCTTCATTGCAAATACAATAATAATGTTCACAATAAGAGAAGCAGTTACGTAACATTATTACAGTTATTTTATCTAATAAGCAGAACCTCAGATGGTGTCATTACCAAGCACATTCTCTTCGTTCTCATCATTCTCTTCCTTGCTCAAAAGTCAATGGAACGCGAGCGTTCTTTCTATTGGTTGCTAGGGTGTTTTGAATTTGAAATTCTATTGTCCCGCCCCCTAACAACGGCATCCTAGATCGACACTGATTGGCCTACAGCGAGGTGCAGTCCACCAATCAGATCGCTGCGTGTAGTTTTGGACGCATGCAAACAGTAGTGCTGTGTGTCTGGTTCAGTCTGAACAGCTCTTCGTTGTCCTTTTCGTGAATGTTTGCACACATTCTGTTTCAAAATATTTTCCTGCTTTAATTGAGGATGTTCAGCGTATGGTGAAAGGTAAGATAGTTTTTCCGCAGTTATGAAATTTCTCGCAAAACTAAACGAAACAGTCGTACGCATGTTGTTGTTTAACGACCGACTTGATGCTTCCTGAGTTTCTATACCGAGTTTTGTTCGAATGTTTAGTAACCTTGTGGAGCACATCGTGTGTGTGTGTGTGTGTGTGTGTGTGTGTGTGTGTGTGTGTGTGTGTGTGTGTGTGTGTGTGTGTGTGTGTGTGTGTGTCGGATGGAACTGTGCATCACTATAGTACATTCAGCTTTCATTCATGCTTTGTATACTTCACACTGAAACAGGATATAACTGTATAGGATCAGAACAACAAGATGCCGTTTTCAAGAGGAAAGAAGCCCACTACCAGTAAAATCCCCAAACTTCAACCTAAAGGCCTGGAGAACCAGGTATACAATGAGATCAGGTCGGATCTGAAAATGAGTTAGTTTTGCTGATCTGATTTGTTGATCTGATCAATACTGTGTTGGTGTGTTTGAGCAGGATGGCCCTCAGACCAAGCGCTCATCATCTTCTCCCCAAGGGGCCCCTAAGAAAAGAACTGCTTTTGTTGACATCACAAATGTAAGGGTGCCATTTAAATTTTTGTTCATACGTGTTTTAGTACACATGCACCAGAGTCTTATTGCTTTCGTGTTGCCTGACTAGGCTGTCTATCAGTGTTTTATGGCCCCTCGTTTTGATTCTGACGGTGTCAAACCAGTAAGTGTTGAACGTCTATCTAAGTTGTAACTTTAATACCACTAACACCAGGAGTTTGCTTGAATGATGCAAATCAGCACAGATTTAGCATGTCTCATGACCTCGTTAAAATCCCATTCATGCTCGAGCTGTAAATTACAAATTGTACACAAAAGCAGGAGATCTCATCTTTTATTAACTCAGATGGGCTCTCCTTTGGTGGGTCTGGGTTTCCAGGTGAGGTGCTCTCATATGCAAATTAGAATGATGGCTCTATTCGCCGTTGTCTAACACCTTGTATTCATTCTCTCGGTCTCAGATCCAACCGATATGATTGATTTGATGTGACTCATGCTTGTTTTAACAAATTAAGCCCAAGTACAGTGGTGTGTTGTGAAGTTTCTAGGCTGAATTTTGACCTACAATGTCAGCAGATTAAAAAAAAAAAAAAAAAATATACATATATATATATATATATATATACATATATATTTCTTTCGTGAAAAGCCTCTCTTAAAATGCACTTTTGTTAAAGCACACAAGATTGAGCTAAGCAACCCCATCAAGAAGAAAGATCCTGTCAAGAAGCTGCGGAAGAAGGTCTCGGTGCTTTCTAAGAATGATGTCAACTTAAAGTAAGTCATATTTTATTGGCTCTTTATCTTTACCCTACCTTACATTGAGGCGTTTTAAATGCACTGTGAGATGATTGGCCCAGATTATGCAGATTGCTTATCTTTTCTTCCCTCAGATCTGTGGTCAGTTCAGAGGAAAAGTCAGAGGAACTGAAGAATGTGGAGTCAAATATTGAGAAACTGGAAGAATCCTCTTCCAAAGCTCCAATTCCTCCACACCTACTGCCTCCTGAGGTAAGGCCTAGGTCTGCTGCCCTGGTGCAATGCTTATTAAGATCAGGAAATGATTTAACCATTACAGAATTGGTGTGAATGTGGATATTTGCCGCTGGGCATATTCTTTAATATATTGGGGGTTATCCAGATTTCAAACACACAAAAAACTTCATCATTTCATATGTCTTTCAGATCCCTCCTGAGTTTGACATTGATTCAGAGCACCTCAGTGACTCTGTGCATGCAGTGGAGTACGCCAAAGATATTTTTGACTACCTCAAGAGCAGAGAGGTTGGTTTAGTAGTGAGTTCATTAATGCTCTTGCAAGTTGAGGAACAGAGAACATCAAGCTAAAGTGTTTTTTTATTTGCAGGAAAAGTTTGTCTTACATGACTACATGGCTGATCAACAAAATCTGAACAACAATATGAGAGCAATTCTGGTGGACTGGCTGGTTGAGGTCCAGGTAAGTGTCAATGTTTGTCATCGTTGTGCTGACTTGGTAAGTCTGGTAAAACGTTGGTGGCTTTTGGTGGATTAAGCACTGATGTGACTTTATTCTTGCTCTTTACTTTGCAGGAGAATTTTGAGCTGAATCATGAGACTCTGTACCTGGCTGTGAAAATGACGGATCATTATCTGGCTGTGAGCCAGGCCAGACGGGAGTCTTTACAGCTCATTGGTTCCACTGCCATGCTCATTGCTTCCAAATTTGAGGTAAGACATATGCTCTCTCATGATAGCTGAAAGCCATTACTTTAAACTCGCACTTTTCTGGGCTTAGTTGTAATTACTCAAGGACTTAGTCATTCACTTGCACACACACTTACACAACCTCACAGAAATGTAGTTACTCGTTAAAAGTGTACACACAATGTCTAAATCCAGGTTCTTTCAAATCCTATAATAATGTATAATATTATATTATCCAGAATAATTGATCAGCTCTTTTACTCTTTTGATATGCAGGTTTATATATTTGTAGTAAATTATATTATTATTATTATATAAACTACAATATGATGCTTATCACTCTTGGATGTTGAACTGTGTGAATGCCGTCCATTTATCATTTCAGAAATAATTTTATTTTTTATTGTATGTTTCTATACAATGTTGTATAAAAATGCCTAAAAAAGTCAAGAAATTGATATTAAATATCTCAACCCTCTCACAAGACAAAGAAATTCAAGTTGACTCTGCATTGTGGGTTGCAGTAACCGCACAGTGTGCTCTGTATTTTTGCATACTATGCACAATATACATATTGCATGCTTTAAGAAAAATAGTGAGTACTATGTGATTAGTCAGTTTTTACCCATCATCTCTCTGGTGTGTCCTCACAGGAGCGAGCTCCACCTTGCGTGGATGATTTCCTATATATTTGTGATGATGCCTACAAGCGTTCTCAGCTCATCGCCATGGAAATCAGTATCCTGCAGGCGCTGGACTTTGACATCAATATTCCCGTTCCATACCGCTTCCTCCGTCGCTACGCCAAGGTGAGAGACAACATATGCATATACCCTTAAGAGACAGGTGGAACTCCTTTGGAGTCAGTTGACACACACAGGGATTAACGTCAAGTGTATGTGTGTGTTTGTCAAAGTCAGAAAGAAAGACCATGCAGGGTAGCATGCTTTGAATGTCTTTGTGTTTGTAAGGTGAGACCTGTTTGTTTCCTCCGTATTCCCTGAGGAATCTGTGTGTGTATGACCAGCTGTCACTGGTTGCTGCCGCTTGCTGCTGTCAGATCTATTCTCATTTTCAACAGCTGAATTAATTGAGCTTTAGTTAAAGATCTGCAATATGTCTTTGTGTATGTTTTTATTTGTTGGCAGAATTGCTGGTTCTACTAATTGCTCTTTTTGCAAAGAAATTAGCTTCTTAAGTGCACATTGACAAATAATACCATTATATTCAATTAGAAGAACGTTAATTAAGAGAAGAACATAATAAAAATAAAATCCTTTTTAATTGTTGGCATAGTTTTCTAAAGAAAAGCAATTACAGCACGCACAAAACAGATCATTTCCACTTATTCATGCCAAAGCTTTTATCCAGGGACTTTCTACAAGTGATGTTTCAAGTGATTAGGGCACAGGAGACAAACTCAGACTTTTCTTGACTGTTTACTGATATCATTTGTAAAATGCCTTCAGAAATATCTAGAGGGAGATTTTACCTACTTTTTCTCACCCTCATATTGTTCTAAACCTTTGTAGAACTTACACTGCCATTAAAAATCCTACAGACTTCAAACATTATAATGGTAGTGTAAATTAGAGGAAATTTTGAACAATCTTTGTGCAGGTTTTTTCCAAAGTTTATAGTTCATAGTGACCTTGTCTGTTAAGCTCCAAAATGACAAAAACATTCATTTTTGAGCTTAACAGCACCAGTCTATGATTTGTATAAGAGCTGTCTGAGGACTCTTCAAAAGATTGTCCTTTTGCGCACAGAAAAAATAACAGCACACCGCTTTAGAACCACATGAGGATAAGGAAGTCATGACAGAAAGTTTGGATGGACTATTCCTTCAAAGAGTAGAACATTCAAGAATCAAGGAAATCAAATGTTACATTTCAGATGTTTACATTTAAACGCTTTCCTGCTATGGCTTACTGAAGCACTTCCTTTAGTAATTGTGCGCTGAATTTGCCAAAAATGAAAAGTGGATTGGAAGGTTGGGTGAGCTTTTTGTACTCTTTCTGCAGGCCCTGAAGATACTGGCACTGCTACTGACTCTGTATCTGTTTGTGTGTGTGTTGAACGTGAATAACCTGACTTCTCCTCTCTGCAGTTTGTCAGTGTATGGATGCTCTTTCTGGCTTGTTTGTGTGTGTGTGATTAACTGTCTCTCGTCTCCCGGCAGTGTGTGAATGCAGGTATGGACACACTGACTCTGGCGCGCTTTATTTGTGAGCTGAGTTTGCTGGAGATGGATTTTGTGCCCGTGCGAGCGTCTTTGCTCGCCTCTGCCTGTCTGCTCATCGCTCTGGTTACTAAGGATCTTGGAGGATGGGTATGTGTTTACATTTATGCTTTTATAATGTATGCACAAGCACAGAGCTCATGAATTAGACCATTTATTTTCACAAAATGCCACCGTTCCTTGGTGATACACACACACTTTCACAGTGAGTTCATCATTCCTGTGATTTGAGCAAGCTAAAGCGGACGACAGCTCTGATGGCCTGGTAACTGTTCATTATGGATGTTAATTTCCATCCGTATGCACACACACACACACACAAACACACATTCACACTCAAACTAAGTAGTGGGTTGGTTTGTCCTTTAAGACTGTGACAAAGGTATTTTGGTTAATTAAAGTGAAGCTGGACTTTTTTTACCAACGTTAGAGTAAATGGTTTGTGTCCTGTGTGGCTCTATGGAGAAGTCATAGATGAAGAAGTTCAGTTACCTTGAAACAACACTGCACACATTCATTTACATTCTCTCCGGATGTTGTTTCCATCATATCCTCAGATTATTGACAGCTTGAGGGCATTTTCTTCTCGCACCATGAAATATTTGGCAGGCGTCTTAAAGTCACAGGTTCTGACTGATGTTCATCTTCTGTTTCCAGACACAGTGTTTGCAGTTCCACTCTGGATACAGTGTGGAGGATCTGGCACCTGTGGTCAGAAAACTTCATGATATGCTCATCAGCCCGCCGGACAGTAAACTCGCTGTCGTCAGGAGCAAGTATGCACACAAGTAAGTCATCAGTGCAGTTTAAATTGTTTTTTTTTAACCAGAATAGTAGGTTCTTTGTGTCTACTTTTGCTCCACGCAATTATCTCAGTATTATTAGGTACCTAGGTTAACTATGCAAAACTAAAATAAGTAAAAACTGTGCTAAACCAAAAAGTGCTAAACCAAAACGTTTAGGGGGCAGTCGTGGCCTAATGGTTAGTGAGTTTACCCAAAGGCTGCGGGTTTGAGTCTCAGGTCCGGCAGGAATTACGCTGTCTTCCTTCCTCAATAACACGAGGTGAGACTAGGGCTGGGTATCAATTCAGATGTCCTGACTCGATTCGATTCTTGGTTTGATTCCCAATTTTTTTTTTTTTGAGTACATTCAATATAGTTTTAATACAAATGCTGTTGATATTTCTAAAAAATTAACAGTAAACATCAGTTTACAAATGGTGAATTTATAAAAAGAAATTAAGAGCCACAGGCCTGTATTTTAAACCATTTCTTTTTTTGTATAGGGTCCGTTACTTTTTATATTATCTAAAATCATTTGCTTTTAAAGTTAGCTGGCAAGGCTTCAAAGGAAGAACTTATATATTTATTCATATGTATATATATATATATATATGTATGTGTGTGTGTGTGTGTGTATATAATATTATATTATTATAATATATATATTGTGTGCTTTTAAAGTTTGTAGGCAAGCTTTGCAAGGAAAGCATTTGGGACAAATTATATTTCAGTTGAGAAATTTAGATGGATGAAGTTTAGTCATAATTATTGTTTAGAAAATGTAGATTCTGTTTGCTTATGAGTCTCAGCTTGACTGGTGTGTTGTTTACAAGCACTTCCCAAACCTGACTGGCACTTTGACATGTATTGTGTTACGTAATGTTACGCCTGCCTACAGCAGATGTTGAATTCTTGAAAGCATTTGACTAATGAAGCCATTTGTTCATATTTAAATACTCCAGATTGTGGCATTTTATTATGTCTAAGCTATTTATTTATTATTATTATTTTTATTTTTTACAGGGTTTTCTTTGAAGTTGCGTTGATCCCAACAGTGACTCTCGAAAAGTTGGAGGGGTTTTTGAAATAATCTGAAAGAATATATGTAAAGTTTTGAACATTGTAAATAATTATATTTAATGTTATATTTTAATCTTTTGAAATAAAGTGTTGTGTGTAAATTGATATGATGTATAGGCATGTTTTCCATTGTATGTTCAGCTGTTTAGTTGTTTTTACAAACCATGTTATTCTTGACCAAAACACTCACCACTGACCCTAGCAGTGTTTCAAAAACTGACAAAATTACAAACCATTCATTGGTTGAATACATTAGGTCATTAGATTTGTGGTGCTACTAAATGTTGTAACTAAAATGGCATTTTAATGCTTAATCTTGTACATATATTTTTTTGTCTTTTTCGTACTGCTTTGTATAGTTTGCCATAACTGTATGTTTTCTTAATCAATTGAAGTGTATTTTTAAACACTGGTTGATTAAAAAAGTATTTTGCATATTTGCCTGATTCTTGCATTTACTTGCTATTTGAAATAAATGCCTTTTAAAATTTTACAAACATACCAACAACGCTGCATATCTCAGTTTAACCAGTAGGAGGCAGCATGATCCCAGATCCTCCATCACTACATTGATAATATGTGTCTGCATTCAACTACATGCACTGCATGTCTTTTCAACCGCACTCAATCATTGCACCTATAGTAAATAAATAAATAACCTCAATCACACTCAGCCCCAGTGATTACTGAATGTAGGAAACCAGTCTTGTTTATCAGAAGAGATTGTCTGGCGGTTCTGATGTCCTAACAGTCTCTGACGTCGATTGGTTGTTTTCGGATGCAGCTTGAGTCACAGCTGTGAGCCAGTCCAATCCATCACGGCCAACCGAGAACAACAAACCTCTCAGAGCGGTTTCTAATGTTTGCTCTTTTTGCTGCATTCTCTTAGTTTCTCTTGTGTGGTTTAGATGTGAATTGAAAGGGGAAAAGACAGTCTTTGATTAGCATAAGTCTTCTCGACCTGCTCATTGGGATGGCAGAATGCTGATTGCTTGTGCTCCAGGCTTTAAAGGCCGCTGTTTCTAATCCTAGTTATTATATTCAACTCATTGACGTTTGTGCGTTCCGTCCCAGGTGGCGTGGCGTGTTTGCCGGACAGCAGCCTTTGATCACTGACCAATTGGATCCTGGGTATTGTTTTCTGAGTGCTTCACATGTATGCTGCGAATCCCTAAATTTGACTGCAGAATTGACATGCAAACCTTGATTTCTCATTAGTAGTGGCACAGAATTTGTTTACTGCTAAAGGATACCATTTATAATCTGGATGCTTAAACATTTGTTGGTAATTGTCTGTGGTGACTCCATTAATTGGGATAAGCAGGCCAACACATCAATATCTGGCGGAGTAAAAATGGGAGAGCCATCTGTTGAATAATACATCATCTCTATGCCATATTCTGTGAGTGTAATGCACGTTCATAAATGTCCTAAACCTCATTTCAGTTAAATCAAGAGACAAAGACGGAAGCTTTTCTCTGCCACAGGATAAATAAATAAACAGGGTAATTATGACTTTTAATTTCACAATTCTTTCTTTTTTCTCAGAACTGTGAGATTTAAACTCAGAATTGCAAGACAACAACTCTTCTAAAAAGTCAAAATTGTGAGATATGAACTTGCAATAGACCTTATAGTCAGATTAGATGCCATATTGAATTTAACGTGGATGAAAACAAGTCTGTGAGGGATAGACCTAGAGTCTTTACAATTGCATGCACTGTTTAAAAGTTCTAGATCATATCAAAACTTTCAAAAATCTTTTATGGTTTTTATAGTGTTTTTTTTTTTTTTTTTTTACTGAAAATCTTTTGGAAAGATGTTTCATCAGCATGTTGTCAAACAGTTCAGTCTATTAAACACTGTACTTCTGTCCCTCACAGCCTTGTTTTCTGTCAAAAATAAAATATGGTGCTACTACCCTGACTAAGGTCTATTGTGAGAAAAGAAATATTATTTTTAAGTCAAAATTGTGAGAAAAAAAATCAATTGCCTTTTTTTTTATTCCGAGGCAAACAAAAAAAAAAAAAAAAAAAAACAACAACCGTGAGGTGTTAACTCGGAACAGTTCCTCAGCATTACGCGGATCAGTAAATGATTCGATCAGGCTATAAGTTCAGTTGGAAGTTAAATACATTCACTATTTAAACAAATCAGTTGATTTAAGGATTCAAGTCACTTATTAATACAGTCACTTGCTGCCACCTACTGGTAGTTGTAGTTTCATATTTAAAAAAGTAGCTCATTTCATTTTTGCAATCATTTAACATTTCTACATTAAAATGTTATATTGGAACTTAACAAATTCTGCAAAGTCTAGCCTATCTATGGATTTTGTTGATAGTGATTTCATTTGATTGTTAATAGCCAACAAGTCTTTTTATTCGGATTGGATTTATTGATTAAATTTAAGAATCTGACATAGAGGACACAGACAGACCATGACAATACATTTTTATAATACTAATACATCTGGGTTTTTTTTCTTCTTCCGTGTAATTTCAGGGTTTTGAATTCTCAAATTAGAGAACACACCCTGTTTATTGTATTATAATGACCAGTTTAATATTACATCTAAATTTTTACTAGGCTAGACATGTTGCATATTAATTGTACTGTATATAAACCTCAACGCATATTTAGATTTTTGTGTATTTTGTGTTACTCCATAATGATGTTCTAGTTGAGGGCATTTGTAGTGTATCGGTATAGGGCCCAAACTAACCTCAAGCCCAGGGGCCCCTGGCCCCTAAGTCCTGCCCTGGCCTCGCTAAACCAAACACAATTAACTGTGGTAAATTGCAGACATTTCTCTGCTATCTTAATGTATTCTGTGAGAATGACAGAGCGAGGCTGCTTGTTAAAACACTGCAATATCAAATAATTGTAATTTTGGTGACGTCAAATTATACACAACCTCCATATTTTTAGCTTGTTTTGAGCCAATTACTCTTGAATGGCACATCGCTTTTCACCCCATCCACATTCTGTGTGTGACCTCTTGTTTATCTGTACTAAAACAGACTTGTGTTGTTTAAATATCATTTTCCTGTCCTTTTCATGGACTCCCGAGGCAAAAAATCCATGATCATTTCCACCCAAAATAAATTCATGAGTGTGGAGCCAGATATGCTATTTTGGCCACAAATGCTTCATGGAGCAAAAGCGTTTACCTTAGCCAGCTAACTGCAATTGAAAATTCATTACAATCCAGTTATGAAAGGCTACACTCAGCTGCGATCACATGCAGCTCTGATGGGACACATAAACATGGCAGTTACATAATAGCAGGCAGCAGCTGTGTTAGTTAGAGGTGAAAAACATCAAACTAAGAGCATGATGACACTGTAGCTGTGCTGCTTACTAATGGGTGTATTATACATGCATAAATCAGTCTAATGGACATGTAAAATACGTGAAAGAGGTCTATGATGTATACCCAACATCATCTGGTCTGCACATCTGTCTCCATGACAATAATTACCAGAGTCAATGGTCAGGTAGTCTTGCGTAGCCAGACCTTCAGACTGACGGCAGTCTGTCCGTGGGCGGGATGTCTGAGGCTGAGACTAATGCTCAGGATATAGAAGATGCTACAGGAATGCATCTGTTGCAGGACTTACAGCCTAATAGATTCACTCATGTCTTGTTTATTTTTTCTTTACTGAGAAAAAATGAACTTGGTCCTTAGTAAATTTTATGTTATTGTTTTGGCCACTTTGATCTATTTGAATTTTTTTTTTTTTATTTTACTAAAATATTATTATACAGTTTTAAAATATATTATCTGGTTTTGAACAAACTTATGTCAGTTAATTAAAACCAGTCAGCTTGGGCCAGAATGCTTTTGTAAGGACATTATAATGTTGTTGGTAACTAATGTGGGATATAACTGTGTTTTTGCAGTTCTGTTTATTGCCGTTTTGTATTACCATGATGTATATAACCAATGCCCAGCATATAAAACCACATTTACTAGTTTTTTCTGACAACAAAGCATTCAGTCCATGTAAGTTGGGTGGATTGTGATTGGCTATAATTTTTTTCCCCCCAGCTTAAAAGAGATTTCAACTGCATTATTAATAATAACCACCACTTTTATTTTTATCTTAATTAAATTAAGATTTAATTAAAATCATTTCATTATTGTCCCTGCCGAGGCTATTCCCTTTTATCCAATAGCACATGCATTTTGATTCTTTACACATAGGTAATGTTGTCCAAGTACTTGTTTGCATTATTTAAGAATTGTGAGGCTTTTTTTTTTTGTGTGATAAATAAATTTAGTAATAGGAGTGTAAAATGAATTTTAAAACTTACACTGTTTCAAACTGCTGTACTGTATATGTTTGATTTATGTTGAAGTGTTTGGGACATGGCTTTTAATGGTGAGACTTTTGTAATCAGGCTCTCAAAAATTATATAAAAATTAAAATTTAGATTTATCGGCCAACATGTTGATTATTGGTTTTCAAATATAAAGAATTATCGGTAATTGTTTTCGGCCAAGAATTTCATATCAGTGCATCCCTAACAAAAACATTCCACAATTCCACTCTATCTCTCCTTAATCATCAAGATTCATACCACCCTTTTCTCCAAAGGAAACTCAAAAAATCAGAGAGGGAGCCAGAGCCAGCCAGTGAGACTGAGGGAGGATATGACAGTTATGCATCTGTTACAGCACAATCCGTATTTGAATTGAACATTCATAGAAATCACTGATCACCATATACAGCAGATGTATGACTGAACAATAGATTATTCCCACTGAAAGAAAGACTTAACAAGTGAGACATTAGTCATTCTAGAACTTCCTCCAGACCTAAAGGGATACTTCACCCAAAAATTATATCCCAGGAGATGAATCAGTGTCTTCTGAAGAGAAAAAAAAAGTAATATTTCAAACTTTTTCAACTATAAACTACACTTCTGGCAAACTGTCATTATTATTATTCTTATACACGCCTATTGTTTCGCTTCAGAAGACACTGATTCATCCACTGGGTTCATATGGGTTTCAATCGTTATCGTTTGTGTGGTTTTCAAAGCGTCAACATCTGGGTTACTAACCACTTTAATTATATTAAACAATCCAGAGATGGACTGTTTTTCTAAAAACTTAACTTGAGTTTATCTGAAGAAGGACAGTCATAAACATCTAGGACGGCATGAGGTTGAGTAAACAGATAGAGAATTTTCATTTTTGGGTGGAGTATCCATTTAAAGGAATAGTTTACCCAAAAATAAAAATTCTTCCATCATGTACTCACCCTCAAGTTGTTCCAAACCTGTATTTGTTTCTTTCCTGGTTGAGCACAAAAGAAGATATTTTGAAGAATGTTGGTAACCAGATAGTAGACAGTTATCATTGACTTCTATAGTATGGAAAAAAATACTATGGAAGTCAGTGGCAATAACAGTGATGATAACTAAAAATATAAAGTATTAATAAAATGTTGAAATTAGGGCTGTCAATAAATGAAAGTTTTATTATCAAATTAATCACAACCTTTTTCTGTGATTAATCGTGATTATGAAATTAAGCACAGACCATTTTTTGTTTCAAATGTTTATTTTGTCCTCATTTGCTATATCCAGCAAAGTAAACAAAAACACTGAAGGGTTATTTTCAAAAATCTGTATTTTCTGCAAGCTTTTTTCCAAGATAAATTTAGATACCTTTCCAAAAAAGGAGACTTAGATTCTCTGAAAGGACACCAAAGAACCAAATGATATAAGCAGTCCATATAAGCACATATGAAAGAAAAGAATTGTATAGTATACAGTACATGTGTACAGTGCAACATCAAAGAGCTTTTTTAAAATTTTAGAGAAGTCAAGCTGCGATACAAAAAGTTAACTGTAAAGCAATACACAAATTGAAAGGGGACAAAAGCATATATAACAATGCATATAAAAATATACAATAAAATATTACAACGTGCAATTGCACAAAAGGCCGCAAATGCACAAGCAAACTTAAGTGTGAAAGTCATGAAGGTGTCCGTTGTGGATGTGCTCTTCCCGTAAGAGACATTAACATTATTTGCAGTAATGTTCTCATTTTAATTTTATGTAGCCTATATCACGGACCTGCCCTTTTTTTTTTCAAAGTTATTCCAATCATATTTCAAGCAATTCAAATCCATCATGGCGAACAGTGTGCATCTGAGGTGTCTCTGAAGGAAATAATGCATTATTTATCGACTTTACTATATCAACCAAATTTTCTTATCAGGTCGATACCGATAACATAAAAAAAATTAGCGGCTGATACCGATATGGTGGCAGATATATATAGTGCATTCTTAGACCCTGTCTACACGAATGCGGGTATTTTCAAAACCACTGCTTTTTCTATGCGGTTTTGCCGTTCGTCCACATGCAAACGGAGCACCAGGTCATTGAAACCGAACATTTTTGAAGATTTTTAAACACTCCGTTTGTGTTATCGTGTAGACAACGAAACCGGAGATTTTGGCTTGTGATGTCGGAGCATGCGCTGTTATCTCCGCCTACTGGAAACTTGTTCAGGCTTCTGATCGGCTTTATTGTTGATATTATATCACCACCTGTTGGCTTGGCATGCTCTTGACAGTGCTTCATAGCATGCTTTTGCGTTTTCATGTAGTTGGATATTTTTTTTAAAAAACAGAAGAAGGAAAAACTCTGTTTATAAAAATACCCTTCTATGTGTGGACATACTTAGTTTTTGCACTGCTCCAGGCTTTGGAGATTAAGAGGACTGAGATGAGAGCTGAGATCAACCTCTTCATTCATTTGTGACAGAAGCTCTTGCTCAAAGAACGACAGGACACATACACAGTTAATCTGAAACAAAACAAAGGTTGTATAAAAAGCTCCTTTATCTTTTTTATTGGTCATATGTATTAAAATGAACTAATAGATATTCAGAAGCTAAGCATTTTGTGTTCATTATGCATTCAGAGGCTTCATAAAGACTGAGTTGGGTCTAATCTCAGGGCGATGTTTGCTTGCTGCAGGTGTCATGCTGGCATTCATATGAAACTGATTACTTGGCAGACTGTGCGAACAGTGCATTCAGGGTGACTGTTAATCAGTACACGCTCACTCTTGCTCACTGTCTCTCAGGAATGGGAACCCAACTGAAAAATCAACAAAACAACCAAAATGTTCTGTTGGAATGTAAACAGTTAGAGTTTCAGTTTCATGACCACTTCCTGCTGCTCTACATGGAAAAAAACTGATGGGCAGTTGTCTTTTAGATGAGTTTGTTTTGTTGAAAATTGATGGCGCCAATTAAAGTGCATAATACATTATTTATAAACACATGCTTATTTCACTAGACATGCATAATTTCTCCTAAAGGGATGTTATTTATTATCCTAAAACACCATGTAACCTTCTGAGACTCCGTCCCTTGGAGATAAGGGATAATTATTTTCTGTACTGTCATCACTGTTGTTCTGTCTCTCTCCCACCCCCTCTCTTGAGAATGGGAGGACGAAATGACAAATAAACAAAGTTATAATTACTGTGCCAGTGCACAGTTCGAAGCAACTAATAAGGCAGGCTCACATACAAACTCACTTGCATAGAAGTAAACCAGTTCTTACGGCCTCCTTGCTGAATTCCTGACAGACTTAACATTCTAACCCGCCTCTGTCTTTCTTTCTGATAAAGAAGCAATTTTCTTCTTTTTCCCCCTCAAATCCTTCAATTTCTTCCTCTTTATCCCTCTCTCATCACACACAGTGGGCCTGTCTCATGATTGCATCACTGCTCATTTGCTTTCCCCAACCGTAAATGCTCAGAGCTCCTCTGAGCTTGTCATCCACGTATGGATGCAATCTGTTATCACGACTGCCGGGGGAAGCCGCCAAGCTTCTAGCGTGACCGCCTACGGTCTGCCGCCAAACCACCAGCTGATTATACTATGCGTTATGGTATAGTTCATCCAAAAATGAACATTTCAACATGGCGTTTTCAACATTTACTCACATTCATGTTGTTCCAAACCAGTGTGGAACACAAACAGGGACTGGGGCTGTCAGGTTAAAAAAAAAGCACCAAAGAAGAACCATGAAAGTTGTCAGAGTCTTTTGAAGCCATATGTTAAATTTGTGAGAGGAACAGACCAAAAAGTAATTTTTTTGTTGAGAATTTTGATTGACAGGCCATGGTCACTATTCACTTTCATTGTATACAGTTGAAAGAACAGTGCAGAAGAAAGAATGTCATACTGGTTTGAAACTACATGAGAGAGAGAAAATGTTGATAGAATTTCCACTTTTTGATGAACTGTTTCTTAAAAAGAAACTGTTTAAAGGCATTCAAGTTTAGATGCACTCAGAAAGCAGAATCAGTTTTACCTGGTAGCATCTAAAGAACTTTTTAACTTCATACCACTTAGACTGAATGACTCCTGTTTGAACTAATTTGGGACAAGATGTCCATTTCTAAGATATCTCTGTGGGTAATGTAAGCGATGAGACATCTTAGATCTGTGTAAAAGGCTGACTTCTACTGACACCGTCACAGTCTGTTTTAGCAAACTGTCAGTCATGGTGATGCAATCTCTGGTTTTGATGTTGCCTTGAAGCAACTTTTCTAGGTGACATCTTTAAGTGTATCCCCAACAAATCTTGCACAAAGTACATATGCACATCTACAACAAAAAGCCATTTCATATCATGACCATCTTTCTAATAACCTGTAGGACCTTTCTTTAGCCCTAAAACAGCAGCCATGTGATGAGGCATTGATTCAGTGAGGTGGCGATTGGTCTCCTGGGGTATCTGGTACCATAATGTCAACAGCAGGTCCTGTGGTTCCTGTACATTGTGGGGTGGTGGTGATGTAGCACAAAGCCAATTTTCATGTCAGGTGAATTTGGAGGAAAGGCATTAACAGAAATTCACCATCATGTTCCTCGAACCATTCTTTGATGAATCTGACAGTGTAGCTTGGCACATTATCCTGTGGCACATTATCTACAGTTGCCATGAATGAGTGCACTTGGAATACAATGATGTTCAGATACCTGACAGCTGTGGCTTATCGGTGTGTATCTATGTATGTATGTATGTATGTACATGTATCTGTCTGTCTGTCTTTCTTAATTCTACTGCAATTCTAATATTTTTGACTTTCCGAATTCCCCTTCTCACAGTGGTTAGTTCGGTTCTACTGTGTGACTGGAAAGTGTCTCTCTTCATTACAGACATTCACTCCTCATCAGTCCAGGACAGAAGTGGAGGGATTTGCCACCTAGAGTGAGTGACCTCCCTCACATTTAAGAAGGAAGGAGCGAAAGGAGGATTACTGAGATACAATGGGATGTAAGCAAGAGTAAGTGATAAGGGGAGAGGATGAATGCAGGGTAGATTGGTGGTGAGAGAAAAAAGAAAGATGGAACTGATGACTACAAGGGATAAAAAAAGAAAAAAAAAGTACTTTTATATTTAGTATCTAGAGCAGGGGTCAGCAACCTTTTTGGCATGATGTGCCATTTTTAATTTTTCTGGTTAAACACTGTGCCACATTATATCGCAACATTATATTTCTCAGCAAGGAGTGGGTTAAAATCACTGTTTTTAAGTAACTAAACTCAGCTTCATTAGAGAAAGACACAGACGCAGACAATTTACACATTTCTCTCTCTCAAAATGGCCATATTTGATAAAAAAAAAATTGAGTAGTTTGCATCACAGGATATAGCTGTCAGTCATTTAACATTTCTAATGTAAAATGTATCGTTAAAAGTTGACTAATATTAAATGATTTACATCATCCTGGAGAGCTACCAACCTCAACAACACACCTAAAAAACCGCTCCAACACAAAACCATCAAAAAAACAACTGTCTGTAATGATCAAGTAGCTCTGAACACCTTGTTTAGCTGCTTCAGGCATGTTTGATTGGGGTTGGAGCTGAAATCTGCAGGACAGTAGCTCTCCAGGAGCAGGGTTGGAGACCCCTGATTTACAGCTTCATCTTACCTCGCTCTCTTTAACGTTAAACTGACACTTTGCGCTCTTCTGTGAACAGTAAACCCCACCTACTTTGATTTGATTGGGCATCTCAGTCATTTTGACATTGACAAGCGCTGTTAGACTGCAGAGGCTTTGATCTGAAGTGCCTAAGGTGCAGCGGTCACGCGCGCATCCGTAGACTAGCACAAGTTAATTCTCACAATTAAATAGTATTTATAGCTTCTAACAGGCTGTGTGACTATGAGAAGTTATTACTTCAAAATGTACGTCAGTATGTAGTTTTCCCTATGGCTCGCGTGCCAGTGATTATCTCTAAGCGTGCCACTGTTGGCACGCGTACCGTAGGTTGCCGACCCCTGCTCTAGAGCGGGACATCATATCCTGTTGTCCTTGTTATGGGGACTGAAATAACTTTGCATGATTAAAATCTTTAGACCGCCCCTTACGGATCTAATTTCTTTTACATTTTGAGAGCATCATCATAGAAATTGGTATTTTTGAAGTCATTTGGTGTATTACTTTTGTTAGCTTCCAAGTTATATAATTATGGACAGCAATTCAAAACTTAGAAACTGAGATGAACTTAAGATAAACTTAAAAAGACTTGAGATAAACAGAGGCCATTAAGAGATTAAGAGATTCTCCCTGTACTCAAACGCACACACGCATCAAATTCAAGGCTTTACTTTTGGGACACCAAAGGATGCGCATCAGCTCTCCTGTATAAATTATATCTCTCTAATAGGCTTTGAGAATGTTTGAACTCCCTGCCATTTCAACAGCAACAGTCAATAGATCCTCATGGGCCAGAGCTCAAATAATCAACAGAAGCTTATTATAATTTCTGAAAGCAAATTTAGAGGTTATATATATATAAATATAAATTCCAAAATATAAATTTGGTTTTTTACTCACTCCAATTGTCCTTCAAAAATGTTAGTTGCTATTTCTTTCCATGGAAAACAAAAGGAGATATTATGAATATTATGATATTATGTTTGTGTTCCAAAACATATGGTTACAGGTTCGGAATGACTTGAGGGTGAGCAAATAGTTAGAGAATTTTTTCTTTTATGGTGATCTTTTCTTTTACAGTATTTCTCAGTCAATTTGACACTTTTCCAAAGTAATGTGATTGCTCTCAAAACAGTTAACACAGCCATCTAAACACATGCTTATCATGCTTACAGTTCAACTTTACTGCAAAATGAAGCACAGCATTTTTTCTTTTCTTGTAATGAATTTATTAAAAGTAAAGCTAGTGTTCTCTATTGATTATAAAACGTATTCATCTATAGATGCACAAATACACTAGAGCAAATACATGTTTTTTTTTTTTGTAAAGTTCTTCAACAGGGATATATAGTGCATATTGTATATAGTGCTGTGAAAAAATGTTTGCCCCATCCTGATTTTTTCTGTTGTTGTGTATATCTAAACAAAATACAACATAAACAAAGGCAACGTGAGTGAACACATAATACATTTTTATTGGAGCAAAAGCACTTATCCAACACCTGACATTTAGTTTTTTATGTGCTTTACTCATTTTTATTAATATTTTATTAATATTTCTGTTTAACTTTAGATTTTTTTTTTAGTTTTAGTAATTTTTGTACTTAAAACTATTTTATTTCAGTTAATGGCCAAGGTAAAAGGTTTTTCATAATTACTTTATATTTTATTTACTTCAACTTTATTTCACATAATGAGAATTATTTGAATACTTGAAGTTTTGGTTAACAATAACAACACTGGAATAACAGTGATTAAATATTGTTGACAATGATATTGACAACTACACTGCATTTGCAAATAAATATCTTTGTGAAAAAGGTGATGCATGAATTTATTAAATTCAGCCATTAATGTTGTAACTTTTACCCCCAATATAAAGGATTTCATATCACGTACACCGAAAACAATGGGGGGCTGTCAAATCTGTGGTGAAATCATTTCAGTGAAGGCTGCTCTCAACCTTGAGCTGCTCTTAGCATCCTGCCAATTTTTGATGGCCTATGGAGGCGAATAACAGAAAAGGCCAGATAGAGCTTTTGTTTTATTTCTGTACAGAACTTGAGGACAAATAAGTTGAAGGAAAGAATGTGTAACTGAATCTTTGAATGCCCACCAGTCACTAAGATGATTACATGATATTTCCCAGCTCTCATCACACTTCACAAATAAAAGATAAGCCAGGAAATAATTGCTACATGTTGGAGTTGTCTGTAGACCTGTGGTATAATTGTGGTACACATGGACCTAAATGTGCACACAGACTTCAAAATGATTGTGTGTTGAATGAAATACCTGCTCTCCCACAGGTGGTGTGATGTATATGTGAGGATTTGCCTTGAGGTTTTGCCACAGGCATAGACAGATGGACCAACCAGTTGGCTAGACTGCTTTCACAGGGCACGAGGGAAAAAAAAAACAGTGTTTCTTTATTTACTTACTGGTTACCTGCGGAAATGTCATGCGGAAATGTTATAACTGACCTTACTAGCTTTCCAAAATACTTTGGCGAATCCAAACCACTGACCCTGAACTCAATTCTTCTAAAAGGTGACTTTGGGTCACGGTATTCATCTGGATTTTTTTCCGCTTCGTATTTTGAGACACGTCTACTTTTAAGAATTTTATTGTTCCTTTTCCTTTTCTCTTCAGTGATTCAGCTCTGACTTCTGCAGCGTTCTGGCAGTTCTTGGGACTGAGATGTCACGTCGTGTCTTGCTCTTCCTCCCCCTTTCCTTCATTCCACTAACCTCCCACACTTCGGGCTGTCCGGCATCCTGCATTTCTCCGTTTATCATCCCTCCATCTGTCCACTCCATCCACATCTAGTATCTCCATACTGATGAAAACCACAGCAAACACCCGCCCCGCTGAAAAAATCGATCAATCGATCAATTGGGTAATGGTCAATGGTTTGCATTAAAAAGTGTGTGTGTGTGTGTGTGTGCATGTGTTTTATAATTTCTTAGGAAGTCTAAAAACTGGGAATTGAGACACCAGGGTGCATTCAGTTGAGCGTAATGGCTGCTTTTGTTCAAGATTGAAGAATGTTGCATCTGAGACAGGGTGTCAGTGTGTGTTAGACTCCCCTCTTCTCTGTCTATGTATTATTCAGTGTGTGTATGTGTGTGTGTGTATATGTGTGCCCATACCCAGGCTACACTGAATTTGAAGGCTCATTATAGTGAGGTCAGAAAATTGTTTGGTGACTGCAGGTCGTCAAAAATACTGTTCACATCAATTTAACAAAACAAAACTGATATGAACTCACAAATCAGTACTTTTGAGATGGGCTTCCTTGTTATTAAGATGAAATTTATGTCTCATTGCGGTTTGAAATGTCAACTTGTCCAATCATCACAGATTTTAAATATATTATTTTTTAACATTTGTTCCAGACAAAACCAAAATATTTCCATTATTTTCATTTGTGCCCAAAAGAAGACAGTTTTTACTGATTTAGCTAAGGTACATCTGGCTATTCAGAGCATCTTGCCATTTCCTTGAGAAATCTGTGGTGTTGCATTACTCTTATAAATTAGTGCAAGAGCAAAGTAGACAGACAAATTTTTGGATGTTTTTTGGATGAAGGGAGTGTAATAACAGGTGTATGCAGTATATACTGTGTATATATATATATTTTTTTTATAATATATATAATTTATTGTTTTAACATACAAATATTTGATAGAAAATACAGTAAAAAAGGTTATATTACAAAATATTATTACAATTGAAAATAACTGTTTTCTACTTTAAGATATTTTAAAATTGAATGTATTCCTGTGATGGCAAAGTTGAATTTTCAGCAGTCATTACTCCAGTCTTCAATGTTACATGATCCTTCAGAAATCACTCTAATATGCTGATTTGGTGATTTCTTATTATTATCAATGTTGAAGTTGAACACAGTTGTGCTGCTTTTCAGAAATTATCTGACAACGTTTATTTGACAGTTTTCTTGTAACAATGTAAAATCTTTGCTGTCACTTTTGATCAATTTAATTGCTGAGTGATTTTTTCACTGACCCCATACTTTTGAACAGAAGTGTATAATGTTATCTGTTTGTCCTTATGTTCCTCAGTTGAACCCAAAAATGGATTTTCTTGTAGTAGTTGACCATGCAGGTGACCTTCTAAATGGATGGTACATTCATACGTTTACCATTGATTGCCATAATTGATTTCCAGATAGTTTTTGCTCAAAGCTGTTTAAAAATAAGTTGGTGTCAAGTTCATGAAACAATATTAATTCTTAGACAAAGCCTTCTGAAGGCACATCTATAAATATGTTAATAATGAAAAGAAAATTGTATTGGTGCTGCACCGAAAAGAATTGATGTATTGAACCTCACATGAACCTGTCCATTATGGTAGAAGCAATACAATGCAGTACAAAACTACAATACACAAAACCAGTTAAGTATTGATATTTTAATATAATCAGTAAGTGCGTGTAATGTTAGCAGTTTAGCTCAAGCAATATTTTCAAATCTTAGAAAATTCAGTAGTGAATCACTGCATGTAACCATGAAAACTATGAGCACTTTTGCCATCTTTTGAAATAACCTGCATGATAAGGAGATTTGTTCTCTTTTCAGGAGGGATGATCAAATCAGCAGAGAGTGCAGATGTGGCACTCCATCTACAGCTGGCCAGATGCCTAGAGGTAAAACCTTGAGCCTGAATCATTTATTTCTTATGTATTTATTTGAAGTACAGGAGATGGTGCTGAACAATAATCAACAACCACTACAAAAATCATAATGCAGACTGATGTCATTAACAGTTGAGCTCATAAGGTATGGTAAAATTTTCTACATGCCATGTTGTTGCTTTCAGCAGTTTGTTTTTGTAAAATAAACAGTACATATTATCATATTATTCATTATAATCTGAATGAAGACTAAACAGAATTACATATAAAATAACATCAATTTTTCATATGTTTAATCAATGCTGAATGAATCTTAAGCTGTTCAGTTTGTAGTCCTAAAATCCAAAGGATTCAGGATATTCAAATAGTTTTAGAATAACAATTTTCCATTTATGAGTAAAAGGACTGTGGTTAATGTTACTGTATGAGACCTAACATTTTCTTCTACGACATAAATTACACACTCAATGCACAATGGGAAACTTTAAACTGCTGTGTGCTTTAGAAACTATTATAGAACTACTTTTATGTGCGGTAACTACCACAAGGTTGTGCTGCACATAATGCAAAGCAAGTAATGTAATTGCAAAATTCATGTTTGAGGTATCACTGTATGTTTGCTGAAGTCTGTTTCCGCTATTTTGAAAACCTTTTAGAAATTCCAGAGGGAATGCATGGCGAATTAGCCTTCTGGGTCGGCCTGCAAATTGATGACATGACTGAACAGCTCTATTCTGTCAAAAGGAATCTCTCATTTAGACATGCAGAACAACCAAACACCTTTTGTACATTGCAAATACAAAATGGAGAAAATGTTTCTTGTTTAGTTGATACAAACTGCCTCAAACTAAATGCTAATATATTTCAAAGATTCAGTGCCATGAACCATGCAAACTTTGACAAGTGCATTAACTAGTTCTTTTCCCATGCTGGTAGCAACGGCACATTTTATTGTCAGCAAGTACTCCAGTATGCTGTGCTGTTGTGAATTTGACAAAACTTTGAACTTAAAATTTAATGGTATTATTTGAAGTATTCTGCAGTTTCTGATAAAGCATGGATTGTCATAGGAAGACAGAACAATTGTGCTGCTACAATATGTAAGAGATGAAAATAAAAACTAAAACTATACAAAATTGTATGCATTGTGTGCACCATTAAATCTGCACAAAAATGTAAAACAAATTTTAAACATTAAGTGGCCTCCAATGATTATGAATATCCAATAATCGAAATAAATGGTTATTGTGCCCAACTAAAGGACTTTTGTAGCTTGAAACAAAGGAAGTTTAATTCTTACATTGAAAACATTGATGTTTTATTTTACATTTGGTTATTCAGTTTGCTGTAGTAGCCTGTTCACTGGTATCTAAAATGTAGATGTCATAGCAACAGAAAATATATATTTGATCTATATCGCCATCTTTAAATAAATAATTCAGATAACGTTTGATTATATGGCCCACTCATAATCATGTTAAATAATCATGATTACAATACCAAAATAATCGTGATTATGATTTTTGACATAATTGAGCATATATGTATATAGTTATGTTTAGGGTTGGGTTTGGAGTTTATTATCAGTATACCAATATATGATTTAATTTCTGATTTGACATCTAGTTGATGGTTAGGGATTGGGTTGAGATGTTTATTTGACAGTAAAGTTGTTCCAGGATTGAAAGAGGAACACTTACTTGGCAAAATAATGGTTACCAAATAATTAGAGGATGATGGTCACCTTGATCACCTTGAGATGAATAAGATGACTGAGATGAATAGGTGGGTGCCACGGTCTGCCCACTGGTTTGCATCCTTAAAAAAAAAAAATGATGTGTTGATGTAATCAAACTCTATGGAGGAAAGACAGCAATGGGAGAGAGAGTATGCCCTCAGAACTCCACTCAGTCACTTTTCTCTCACTAATAGCTTTTACTTGTAACAAAATGAATATTAATTTATAGAATATGCTCACAATCATGTACTCCCACATGAGATGAAGACTGCAGTAAATATCATTAGCCTAATAAAAGCGGTTTTATTTTACACTAAATACTACACAAAATATACATCTACATGGGAAATACTGCTCATTTTCTCTTGTTATTGCATCAACATTGATAATAGTAAGAAATGTTTCTTGAGCACCACATCAACATATTAGAATGATTTCTGAAGGATCATGTGACACTGAAGACTGAAGTAATCACTTCTGAAAAGTCAGCTTTGCCATTACATTACATTTTAAAATATATTTAAAATAGTTATATATCACAAAATTACTGTTTTAATTTATTTTTCATCAATTAAATGCAATTAAATGCAGCCATTTAATATATTTTCTCCTGTCTGTTTCCTTTCACAACACAGCAGTCATTTTCATTGCATCATTTTCCTCTGGTTCCAGAGTGATCACTGCATGACATTTACCATCTCAGAAAAGAATTGTCAATTTATGTCAAAGCAACTGCAATTGAGATGAATGGGAATGCTAATGATCGCCGCTCTCAAAGTATAATTGATTGATTTGCTGGTTCAGCAGTGTTTGATTAAAATCAGAAACCGAATTCTGCATGAAGACAGATCTTCCCCATTTAAATGTTGCTTCTATATAGCAAGCCATGCCAAACTAATTTGCAGCTATTCAATATCGCAAATGAAATGCAAGCTCTGCTCTTAAGTGCCCACTCACATCCTGCCTCTCTGTCCAACATGTGTAGCAAGTTAACATTAGCATTAGTGCTATGGCTCAGTTTCTCTTTATATTCCCAAGAGGTGTCAGAGAGTTTTTTGTTGCCACTGTGTATTCCACGTCTGATGTCCCCTTCCATTCCCCTGTTTGATATCAGATGACTGTCAGAGTGAGTTAAACTCCTCTAATGGCATTTCAGAGCAGAGTGTCCAGCGAGCACCATAATGGATTTCGCTCCCGCCCATCTGAACTCAATTTGGAGGCAATACAAAAACACTGGGTTTGTTTTTATAGGTGATGATGTTCTATCGGACCTCTGCCTCTGTGTGCCACTCACTGAATTTGATAGCCCTAACATGGAAAATTAGATTTCCACTCTCGTCATCTGCTTGTCAGCAGAGGCCATTCGGCAGCGTTAATGTTCCTGATTAGATGTTCCTCACTATCTGTCCCGCAGGCTGGTTACACCCATCCAGTTTACCTGATAGAACGGGACGGAATCCACAAATTGATTCTCTTGTGAGAAATATCAGTCATAAGTGTCGCTTATGTTGGGGATGAGGAGGAATTTGCGTCATAGATTCCCAGAGGTTTTTCACTGACTTGATTGTGTTGGTTGTCTCTGAGGACATCTACTGCCACTTTGATTGAGGTAAATGTTGCCACTGTTGTAACGTATCATCTATCTTTTTACTTTCTTTGTGTATCTGTACACGAGGCAGGAAAAATTTGGAAGCTAACTAATGCATTTCAGTTTTTTTATAATCGCTAGAACCAGTTTCTCAATATTTATGTCACTTTTTTTTAAAAAACTCTCCACATAGTTATCTTTCAGCTTGGCACAGCAGTTGATTTCACATTCAAAATGCACTAAAACTACCAAAACACTTCATGCATGTTTCAAATCAATAACACTAGGAAAGGTTGCCACCCAACGAGCACACTTTGTCACTCATAAAGCAACGATCTAAAAAAAAAACACCAAAACAGGTAGCATTACAGTTTTCTTTAGTCAAATTTATTTTCAAAGCAAGCATGACACCTCTCGACTGTTTAGAATTTGCTGCAGTTTGTTACATGTCCACATTCATATTATATTATAAAATTATTCTTAGTGTTTTTAGTGTTTTTGCTTTTCCTTTCAAAGCTCTTAAAACAGTGAGCACAACAGTAGTCTATGTGGGCTAACCTGTGGATCATATCACTGCTTCGGCACAAAATGTATTCAGTGACAACGTCTTTAAAATTACATGAATTCTTTGCTCATTTAGACACAACCATATCTGTACCCATTGGCCAATTTGCACATTTACATACTCGTTTAAAACTGTTAAACATAAGTATTTTACAAAAGAAGAAATTGTATAACTAACTGTTGTTAATGTATTTCAGGTCATTGTTTTATGAGTAACAAAGTGTGCTTGTTGGGTGACACCCTTTGTGTTATGGAAGAACAAGTTTTGATTTGAGACATTTATGTTAGTGCATTTTGAATGTAAGATTAACTGCTGTGCCTAGTTGAAAGTTGGTTGGAGTAAAGAGTTTTGAAAAAGTGTATTGAGAAAGGGGTCCTAGAGATTGTAAGATACTGTAAGTTGTCCCCCTTTTTAATAGATGGTTATGAAATTGAAAGACTATGTAGGTGTTCACCTACTGTACATCTCATTGTTTTGATAGTATTTTTTTTAGATTTGGAATATATTTAAAGTGGTATGATATTACGGTATTAGTGGTATGGTATTACTGTAGAAAATATTGCAAATTTTTATCTTCTTCAGTTTTGTAAAATTGGGATTTTAAATTGAAGTTTAACAGTTTTGGAAAGAGTATGTAAACGTGCAAATTGGCCTGTACATATACAGGTGCATTTCAATAAATTAGAATGTCGTGGAAAAGTTCATTTATTTCAGTAATTCAACTCAAATTGTGAAACTTGTGTATTAAATAAATTCAGTGCACACAGACTGAAGTAGTTTAAGTCTTTGGTTCTTTTAATTGTGATCATTTTGGCATTTATCAAATACCCAAATCTCGACAAATTTTAATACTTCATAAGACCAATAAAAAAATAACATTTTTAGTGAATGGTTGGTCTTCTGAAAAGTATGTTAATTTACTGTACATGTACTCAATACTTGGTAGGGGCTCCTTTTGCTTTAATTACTGCCTCAATTCGGCGTGGCATGGAGGTGATCAGTCTGTGGCACTGCCGAGGTGGTATGGAAGCCCAGGTTTCTTTGACAGTGGCCTTCAGCTCATCTGCATTTTTTGGTCTCTTGTTTCTCATTTTCCTCTTGACAATACCCTATAGATTCTCTATGGGGTTTAGGTCTGGTGAGTTTGCTGGCCAGTCGGTTGGTTGTGCATCTTTTTCTTCCCCACTTTTTCCTTCCACTCAACTTACTGTTAACATGCTTGGATACAACACTCTGTGAACAGCCAGATTCTTTGGCAATGAATGTTTGTGGCTTACCCTCCTTGTGAAGGGTGTCAATGATTGTCTTCTGGACAACTGTCATATCAGCAGTCATCCCCATGATTGTGTAGCCTAGTGAACCAAACTGAGAGACCATTTTGAAGGCCCAGGAAACCTTTGCAGGTATTTTGAGTTGATTAGCTGATTGGCATGTCACCATATTCTAATTTGTTGAGATGAATTGGTTGGTTATTGTTAAATGTGAGCCAAAATCATCACAATTAAAAGAACCAAAGACTTAAACTACTTTAGTCTGTGTGCATTGGATTTATTTAATACACGAGTTTGACAATTTGAGTTGAATTACTGAAATAAATGAACTTTTCCACGACATTCTAATTTATTGAGATGCACCTGTAGTTTTGGTGGTGCTTTTGTCTGAGTGAGAAAAGAAATTATGTAATTGGAAAAAAGTATCATTGAATGCATTTGAAAGTGAAAGTGAAAGTGACGTGACATACAGCCAAGTATGGTGACCCATACTCAGAATTGGTGCTCAGAATTTTGTTCCAAAGCAATGATAAATGATCCACAGTTTAGCCCACATTGTCTGTTGTGTGTGTGAAGAGTTTTGAAAAAGTGACCTAAAAATTGAGAAATTGGTAAAAAAACAAAAAACAAAAAAAATTTAATTTGTTTCCACCCCTCCTCCGGCTTTTCAGTTGTAATAAAATATGACAGGTGACAAAGCTTTGCACAGTTTTACTGTATTGTGAAGCAAGCATCTTTATGTCCGTGATGTGGGTGGGTTATCAAAATTTAAGTGCGTATAGCGCCGGCCCACGAATCCCTATAGTGGCATCATAATGAGTCTTCATTTGAATAACAGTCATGAGAAGATGAGGAGATGCACATGATCCAACAAAGGCTGATAATTAAGCACATCAAGTTGTGGATTTAAATGAAGTCTTGGTAGAAAACCTAACCTACTTATTTCATCCCTGATGTATTAGAAAAGTTTAGCCAACGTGCAATGATTTTCTTTGGCAGCATTTCTGTCTTACGTTCCAACTTTGTTTTTGGACAAATAATATATATAATTTTTAATGGTGACTACATTAATTATGGTTACCCGCATTCTATATTCAGATAACCATTCTGCAGGAAGTTTCAGTTCGGTCACTTGGTGACACAGAGAAGCAAATATCTTGCTAGAAAATACCAAGTGTTGCAATTTAGTCATTAATTAGAAGGAAAGTTTTCTACTCAAGTTTCCATCAAATTTGTGCGATATAGTTGTCGTGTTTGTTAGTGAAGTTTTGTTCCCAAGTGTATAATTCTTTGTGTGTGCATTATTCATTTCATGACTCTTTACAGACCTTCAACCCGACACCTTGAATGTTTGTGTAATGTTCTTACCTTTCTTAACTGATTTCTCAGTTTGACAGCTCTGCTAAAGGCCACTGACTAATTGATGAACACATCATTTATGGGACGTTTGGCCCAAGCTTTAACCCGGCACTACAGAGACAAGTCTTGACATGGGGTGGACAGGAGGGGATGATGGCTTTGGGAGGAACAGTGGCCCACGGTACACATTCAGCTGTCAATGTCAATTAAGTAGCAGATTCACTCAAGGTGCAAATTCACTAACTGCTGCACCACTTCAGGGTAAAATCCTTCATACTATCCATGATGCAGTTTAACCAGCCACAATGTTTTCTCAGAGACCCTAGGTAAGAGAAGACCAAAATAACAGAAGTTACTTATTTTGATATAAGATGAGATTGCATAGGCACATCATAAAGGAAAATAGAAAAGATCTTTTAGAATACAAGAAAGTTTATTAAATCCATTTGTGTTGGAACTACATGAATACTTTTCTGTTGGAATTAACTTAAATTGGGCAGGTAATTTCTAGTTCCCAGCATGCTTTGCTTGGATTGATTAGGGCAAATGTTTTAAATAATGTGTTATTTTATGGGGTTTTGAACAAGATGAGAAAAAAATGGGTAACCAGCACTCTGTTCCACAGTACTGACCCCAAATGTTTAAATGTAGTGTGTGTCTAATAATGCATAGTATGTGCAAATAAACTGCTATCAGCAGTTGCAGATAATCCCCCCGTCATCAAGCATCAAAATGTTTCGGCCCTGAACATCTTTCAAAGTGTTTACCACTAACATAAAATGGTGTAAGTGAGAGAAAGAGAATTAAGTTTTTTCTTTTTATATTTTTAATAATTATTATTATCATGTATGCTGGGCTAAATGGAAGTGTCTTTTGTTTAGAATTTGAAATAATATGAATAATCAGAATTTTCTTGAAATGTTTGACAGTGTAGAGAATTTATATTCTGACTTTTGTCAAAAAAAGTCTTCTTCGTTGACTTTAGAAATCATTAGAAATTATATATCAATTGAAAACTTAAAATCTCAAAATTCATCCTTTGAAACCAATTTTAAAATCAGACATTGCTTTGCCATGAAAATGGTACATCAATATCATGTTACAAAATGTTTTCGTTCATGAATTATAAAAATTTAAGTTTGGAGCATGCACTTTCACATCTATGTTCAGAAATGTGAGTGACAGTTAAGGGGTTAAAGAATAACTGCAAGGTAGATATTTTCACAATGTTTCCAAAATGTTTTATTTTTGAAAAAAATTAAAACATGGTCTCTAGGGTTTTTTTTCCTTCATGTTTTTAAAATGGTGATTTGTAACAACCTAACTCCAACCCAAATGCAATGTTGTGGAATTTTTAAAAGCATTTTGTATTTCTTGGGAACCATTTAATGTGCAATTTGACAGGCTAAGCCATGATCAAACATTAAATATGTCAAACAGAATTACCAGCTGTTTAAGAGAGATAAGATATAAAATGTCAAATACAGTCTGATGATTTGTAGTTCTATTAAAGGTCACTGCTATAGCTGCTATATAAGTATGCTGTGCTAGATATTATCTCAGATTAAAACCTATGGAATGAGTACACTAGAATGTCAGAAATGAGTTAAAAGCTATGGGAGGAGTCATTGCAAATTAAAATCTAATGGCAGTAAGGCTATTTATCTAGTTTTTCTGGTTCAATTGTAATGGCTGAGAACAGAAGAATCAGAATTTCTTAGGACATATTTTTATGTCTACATTAATATTTGATTTTATAGTGTTGGACCAATGAGAATAAGCAGATATTTGGTTTTGAACCAATGATATTTCACTGGGTGGGTGGGGCTACAGTGCATTGTGACAGAAATAGAAACCAAGCCACCAATGAAATGTCAAATTGTCTCAGCTGGTTGACAGAAATTCGGGTGCAAATGAAGGCAGTTCTGTCCAACCCACATTAGGATGGTGCCTCAATGCACTGTGCCACCACTAACTCATAGGCCATGGATGAGGAGGAAAACAAGTAAGAAAAGGAGAAAACTTCTGAAAGGACAAATGGTAAAACTGTTACATCAGTACACAAGACCTCACATGACCCCAAAACATACAATCCTGTGAGATAAAAACAACTCAATAAGCATGACAAGAGATCAATGAAAATCAATAAAGTTCTTTTAAGAACAACATAGACGTTTATTGAGCTTCATTGATTATCAGTGTAAAAGACACTAAGGACTCGAACACTGATCATCTCAATTGATTTGAACAAATAAAGTAGCTGGATTTTTCTTCATTTTTATACACTTTCTTTTATCTAAAGTGAAATTTTGGCTGTTATGTTCTTGTACAGTGAGCGTGGCCATATTTCCTGTCAGTTGGTTCATCAGATTCCTCTGACTGAGGTGAAACTGACGAATCACCAAATGTTTTTCCACCGGTGATGTACTAATAAATTCATCCATGCGTTTCAATCCTTTTCTCAGTCCTAGGAACACAAGCACTCCGCCTCATTCGGTTTGCAGAGAGGTGACTCAGTTGTGCCTATGTGTGAAGAGGATCTGTAATTGATGTTAACCATGTTGGGCACTCAGCCAGAGCATTCCACCCAGATGCCCACAGGTGATTGGCCAGTGTGACTTGGCAGCTCGAATCCAACCAAATGGGATGCTGTGAGTGACCTTGGCAGATGGTCAGAGCCAAAGCCGTATCAACTGCCTCGAGGCGATTTTTAAGGCATTTCCCCATTTATTCACTCCTTCGTTTTCTGTCTCTTCCTGCTTTTCTCTGTCATCCTCCATCTTTCTGTCTCTCAGTTTGGTGATTTATTTAAAGAGATGATATTACTTCTGACTCTAATATCTTTTGAGGTAGACTTTTTTAATTTTTTTTCGATGTGCATAAGGATTTCTTATATCGAAATATTAACCCCAATTCAACCCCTCATAATATTGAAAAAAATAAAATTTCAGGATAATTTCAGTGTTTCTTATGCATGTGTGCGCTTCATACAAAATGGTTAGGATTTTTTTAACATTCAAAAATTATTTTGCTGCTTGTTCAATTAATTAAATGATAATGCAAACAATACTTGTTTGTATTTTTTTTTTTTGCCATTTACAATTTATTTACAAATACAAAAACATATGTTTACTACATTAATATGGATTGGGACTACATAAATATTGTTTTGCCATTACCTGATGCTGGCAAGGGATTTTTTGTTACCAGCATGCTTTGCATGGCAAATAAATGATGAAATTGAGTGTTATTTTATGTGTTTTTGAGCAATATGTAAAAAGGGGGAGACTTGTTCATTTTTAATGTTCTTTCATGTTAGGATATAGACTAACTTTTCCATGTTTGGTGGTTTGAGGGTTTCTGGTGTGGTGAAGAATAGAGCTTGTGCTCTGGTTGCATAAGGGTTCATTATGCTGTTTTAGTGAGAAGCAATGCAAATGCTATTAAAGAAGCCAGATTTCTCTTCCTTGCCATACATTACATAATAATTTTAGGATGCTAATATGTGCAGGATAGAGATTTAGTTGGAGTAATTCGAGTATACATGTAATATACATGTAATAAAATATTGTGTTTAGAGTTTAATGTTCAGAAAACCAATTTATAATAGGTTGAACTGAAAGAAGTTCAAGCCTTATTATTATTAAGAATTATTTTCGAGGAATCTGCAATAGTTGTTTGAATCTTTTAATGACACATTCTTCCATAATGCTAATGACCTTCAATTGAACACCATTATGGTCTTATGTGGATGTCATGACAACAAATAATCATTACACTTTAGCTCAAAGAAACTGTGTTTCTGTGTTAATTAAATTCATATCATGAAAGAAAAGAGGAAAAAGAGAAAATAATAGATAAATACCAAAAAAAAGACATACTATATAAAATGCTGATGAAAAGCAGATGACAGACTAAATGCTAATTGACATCCATCAGCATTGTCTAGTGGTCCAAATAGCCATCCATTACCCACACGAATACGAGTCCTTGACGATAAGAGAGAGACAAATGGAGCCAGTACCCAGCTGAGCTTTGCTATTAAATTAAGCAAAAGCTCCATCATAGCAGCCTCACACACAATTGGACGCACACACTGTAATTTCTGTCCAGATAGAGGTGTGTTTGTTGTGATGCTGGAGGCGGAGTTTGTATGAGGTGAGCTGGAAAGCATCAAAGCGCTGTGTGTAATTATATTTGGCCTACGGACTCCTGTCTCATCTGTTGAGTGAGAAGAGAGGAGCAGTTAAACCTGTGAGGCAACAATTACATGACTGACAGCAAGAGAAACTCAGAGGTGCATCTGAGTGAATCTTAGTCTGAAAACTGTTCTCTCTCATTGCCTTTCACTCTTATCTTTACCCTAACCACTAAACACTCAAATACCACATAAAACATTAAACAACCACCCACCCACTCAACCCCCTCAATTTCTGCTCTTGCTCTTGTTTTCTGTCCTTCTGTCCTCTCCCTACACTTGAACTTTCTCTCTGCCTCGCTCTTGCACAATGAAGACCTTGAAGACCTTCTTGAAGACCTTTCTAAGTTTGGTTAAGATTTTACTTTTAGCGTAAACTTTTTATGTTAAATATTTGGTTCATGATAGGGCCGGACATACAATGAAATACCAGTGGAAATGGTGGAAGGAAATGCAGGACAAGATGTGTTGGTATTGTTAAAGGGATAGTTTTTCTGTGTATGGCACATTTACAAATGTAATCTTGACAGTAGTGTAATCAGATTTTAGAATGTTCCCTTAAGCGTTCTGTGCTCAGCTCTTCAGTGTGGCAACTAACAGATATTAGACCTAATAGTTAACGTTTTCTTGCACAAATTCAGTGTACTATAAGATTTCCAATTCACCTTTTTCCTAACTAGCTTACCGCATTTAAATTATGGGAGGCACATCCGGTTTGGGGAAGTCAAGAGAATAATGTAACGCTTGTTAATTTAATGTGACATGGTATAACAAGAATATCTATGGCAAGAGCTCATTTCAGTCCGCTGCATTCTTTTTCGCTTGATTATTTTTCCTTTTTCCATTGTATTCTGCTGTAACTAGCCTATTTGAAAAAAGACAACATTTACAGCGCATTTGTGGAGTGCTGTGTCCATTTTAATATAGCACACCACATAGTCGGATGAAAGTAATTTGTTTTTACGCTTACATTTCCTTTTAATGTTCCATGGTTTAAGGGGGTGAGTAGAATAATGTAACCTCATTGTATCCAGTTCTTGAAAATGCTCAGTTTTGCGTTCATAGCAAACATTTCACAGACTGCTACAGTTTAACAGAAGATACTCCCATAATTCGCACAAAGCGTCATGTGGTGTAGGAAAAAGGTGGATAGAAGGTACGTTCACGCCATGTTGTGATTACCGTGATTACAAGATACCAACTTGTAAAAAGCGTTCAAGTCTTCATAGAACTCGTAATTACATCTTGTGAACTGGGAGTTTTCTCAGAGCTACAACTTGCACCACTACCACCACCTGACCACCTCAGATTCATTAGGCGCTCTGTTTAGGCATTGATAGTGTGATAGTCCCGAGTCCAAGGGTGTGAACAGCTGTGCTCGGGACTCTTTATCTCCGCCCACGGTACACCTCCAGGAGCTTGACTGTTTTCAGAGAAGAAGAGGTAAAGCTGTATCTTTCTTATGTAAATCTGATAAAACTAAAGACTCTTTGGAGATATGAAGGATGTAGTACTATAGGTACTGCACGATTAACATAAGACTGGCCGAAACTGTGTGTGCTATATCTTCAAGCAAACCTGCAGTTGTTGGATGACTACTGGGCTTAAGCTCAAAGGTCCCACCTGGAATAATTAATTGACGGAAGATAACTTAAACGGAACTGGAGTTGAAGAATTTTGGAAGAGTGAGATAAGCAGGCGCTTTTGCATTATATTATTGTGAGGTGATTGACAGGATTAGCTCCTCCCTTGTGTAAACTAAAGTTAAAAAGGCCCTGCCTCCATCTCTCTCTCTCTCTCTCTCTCTCTCTCTCTCTCTCTCTCAGTGACTCACTCGGTATGTGATGTGACTGTGGTGACCGAAAATGTAAGATTAAAAAAGGAGACACATACCAGGGGCATCTTGCACCTATTTTCTTTGAGGGGCCACCAGAGGCGGTTCTTGCTCACTTAGTGCCATAGGCAATATGAGACATAATAACCAAAGGAAGAAAACACTTTTAGCTACTTAGTAGTTCATGTAAGCCTAAGACATGTTAGTGGCAATTTTGTCAATAATGGTAAAAATGTAGTGGACCTGGGCTACACATGTCTTGTTTATATTAGTAAATATATGTGATTTTTATGAAATTTTTGTAGGCCAGCCTATAAGTTAGCATGACACTGGTTCCTTCGACACAAAGCCAGGAGTATTTTATCATTGACTTTTGGATGATTCCAAATAATAAGCTTCATGACCAAAAATAATTTATAAATGTAAAATATTTTGTTCATCACGATAATGTACACAACTTTTATAAATTCTGAAACCTAGCCTATAATTGTAAAAAAAAAATTTTATAGTTACCAGACGTAAAAGGTTAAGTCAAACTATAAAGAACTACACCACATTCTCATGACTTCAGTGTCACTGTCACTAAGCTGCCGACAACTCTTTCAATCTTTATTTAAATCTACAAGCTAAAAAACTACGAGAGCATGAGTATAAACAATCTATAGAGTGTTTTATATATGAAGAAGGTGTGACTCGATTGGACTGACCATGTTTAGACCTATGAATGTTGTGTTTCTGCTCCAGCATTGGTAAGCAGCGATTTAAGGTAGAATAATGATGCAGCATACTTATCAAAAGTAGTTTTTCTTTTCTGGAAATTGTTCAAAATCTGCTTGGAGCAAAAGTATTATTAGGGGGTTTGACGAGACCAGCAGAGACCAAAGAAAGTGAAGTCACAGTTCCTTTTCTGCCACTTTGAGTAACACTCAGCCTGACTCCCTTGACTTTGTTTTTGTCTTTGTCATTTGACATTTGATATAATTGATCTATAATTGTTTAGTATTGTCTGTACAGTGTCTTTACAGGGCTTAATAAAACAATGACAGGCTGCGTGATTTAGAAAGATTACTGTAATTATGCAGCTAACCGTGGGAATGAATTTGAAAACACACTATTATGGTTCAGACAATTGATTATTATGAAAAATACAATTAGTCAGTTAATGAAGGGAGAAAAGAATGGAAACCCCCCTGAAATGAGGCAGATATATGCTACTCCAATAATTGGATGATTGTTGTGCATTATTTAGTACATTATGCACACTCACTCTCACATTCGCTCTCTTTTTCTCCATGCTTCCTTCTCTGTTTCCATTTGCACATTTGTTGACAAGGGTGGCGAGATTGTTCATTTACTTGGCAGTTTCAGTGGATCGCTGTCTTTCTGATACAAGTAAACATGACAGTAAGCTTCGACTATTTGTGTCTGTGTGTGCAGTCCTTAGAGGAGATGACAGCAGTTTTGTTTGAAGCACTCAGCAGGTTTATTTTGCTGGGTGGAGAATAATGCAAAAATTAAATATTAAACATAATAAATATAAAATACACATACCCCAAACTCATTTTCCAGAAGACTTGTTGTGTCATACATGGATGGTCCAGAGCTGGTGAGGGCAGCAGAGACGTTGACTGTTTAGGAAGACATTTCTCTATTTTTGCAAGCAACTTATAGTATGGTAGATGTTTTACCAAGCCTAATGCTTTTTGGCATGCCCTTCAAAACGTAAAATGCACTTTAAATATTTAACAGTATTTATGGAGCTAGAATCAAAGCATCCATTTTGCTTTTGGAATAAGTAAGATGTCAGCAGGCCAGAGCTCAAATGAGCTACGAGGCAAAGACTTTGAATGACACTCGACTCAAGGTCAAATCTCTCGGCCTTAATTTGTCAGAGTGGAGTCATCGTCCTCTCATATACCACACACACACACACACACACACACACACACACACACACAGACACAGGACACACACACACACACACACACACACACACACACACACACACACACACACACACACACACACACACACACACACACACACACACACACACACACATAAATATGTACACTCAGAGCAGGGCAGTCTTGGCTCGATTAGCCCTGGTCTTCATTCCCCCTTTTCAAATCTCTTTCATTAATGCATGTCTCAGGTGGCCTTGAATAAAAGCGAGGATTTCTAAAATCTTTCACCCTGGGGAATGAGAGCGCATGTAGGCAGAAGGAACGCTCTGGTAAAGTTTTACAATAGGACTGAAGGTAGGCCACAGGGTGGTGTTTTGCATGTTTCTTTGCATAGACAAAAATACTTTATTCTTTTCTTCAGTCTCAAATGCTCTGGCCTCAGGGTTCAGTCATCATATAAAGTTATTATGGAGACAATGATGTCTTTAGAAGGAGAGTACTAGGGTGATGATTTAACACCTTAATTTATACTTTGATCCTTTTGAATGTCAAAAGCAACTGCGTTTTAGTAAATTCTTTTAGAAATTTTGAACATCTCAGGTTCCTTACCTGTAGACTCACCATTCTTTTAGATATTAGACTTTTTAATAATAATTGGCTCCATATATAGTGTACACTATATCTGGATATTTATATCAGGATTCCTTTTCTAGATATTTGTAGCCATGCATTTTTGTAAACAAAATAAAACAAAACAAAACAAAAAAACATAAATGACTTCCATTTGTTTGCCCCCCCCATTATGTTCCAATGTGCTTTTTAAAATTAATTTTAGATAAATATTTTCTGCATCAATTCAGTTGAATGTATAGCAGACAATTATTCTTCATACTTACAAATTTCTTACTCTTAATTCAAAGTCAGGCAAAGGGCTTCAACAGGAAATTCATCCACTCTCTTCTGTAGGACTTTTGGTATGTCCTTTTTTATTATCACTATTTCTCCTTTCCTCCTTCTTGCATTAATTCAATTCAAATCCCCAGTGGTAAAACAGTGTCTGTATGATGTTCATCTAATCTGGCAGATGTGCAGAATGCTAACAAGCAATATAAGAGTTCGTAGAGGTTGCAGAAAATTTGTTACACCAAACAGACATTTAGATTATAGAATTCAGACAAAAATAAGCATCATCAAAAAGTGTATACTGCTAGTCAGATTTTCAGTCCTTACTATGAGATGTGAGTATCAGAACATTTTTACTAAGCTCCTTGTAGCTGTAACTTAAGTTAAGATTGTATGAAAAGGTGCCTAAAATTTAATCTGATCTCATTTATTGTGCTTTCACCACAACACTCACAGATCCTCTTGCAGTAGGAGAAATATGAGTCTGTATGGTTCAGTGTTAAAACAAGCAATAATTTAAATAGGAAAGATAACTGGCAACATTACTTAAATAAAAAAAAAAAATATATATATTGTGAGTTTTAAAAACTTTGTTTGTAATTAATGGATCCAGATTTGTCAACTAAAGTATTATTTTAGTATATTTGATTTGTTTTTAAGTTTGAAGTTTACAGAAGTATTGATATGGTATACCTCTGTTTAATTGCATTTTCAATGGAAAAATATAGATATTTTATGCCATATAATTAAAAATAAAAACAAAAACATATCACATAAAAACCTTAATACAAATTACCATACAAAAATTAAAGTCTGGGCTGTTTTAACTGAAAGAAACTTGCCCTGGCATATCTTAAAGGGGTCATATGATGCGATTTAAATTTTTCCTTTCTCTTTGGAGTATTACAAGCTCTTGGTGCATAAAGAAGATCTGTAATTTTGCAAAGACTAAAGTCTCAAATCCAAAGAGATATTCTTTATCTTTAAAAGTTAACCACACCCCCCTAAAACTGCTCGCTCTAACACGCCCCCATATGTCTACGTCATGATGTGGGAAGATTTGCATAACGCCACCCAAATGTTCACACAAAGAAAGAAGGCACTAATTTTTTTAATTAACCAACACTTATTTTTAAATGCTTAATTTGGATACCTTTGTATTTAAAAATAAAGTTCAAAAGTTTTGGTTAGATACTTTGACTTTAAATTGTGTAAAACTTTGATGCAGCACCACCCATACTTAAACTCAAGTGCAATTTCTCTGTAGTTTTTACACCCCCATTGCTTTTGTAGCCACTGATTTGATTCATTCCTTTCTCATAATATGTTTTCTTGAGCAGTTTTTGAGCATTTGAATGAAGCACAGCATGAATGTTGAATCCATGCCTGCATGCATATATGGCTCATTATCTCTGGAGGCCTCTTATTTTATTTTTTTAAACACTCTTGCTCTAGTGCTAAATGTGGCTTGGGACAATGTCTAATTTCATCTCTGAAACATTTGCTTGAGTTGTTCCTGCTCTTCCTCTGCAAAGAGTTTGGGGAAGTTTATTATAAGAACATGAGTTTTACTTTATCTTCTCAAGTTAGTAGCGCACAAGATCTCGCCTCTTTAAAAGAGTCTATTAGCTGGACCAGGAATTTCAACTGTTCAGCTGATTTAAAACATGCTATTTAAACAGAGATTTCAGTATAATTAGATTTGATTTTCTGTAGGTTTCAGTCTTTCCCCATTTAAAACAGATAGAAGCTGTACTTACATGGTTGGATATATAGTTGCTCAGCGGTGTTATGAATATTTACAGAGTGAACTGACTTGCCTTAAAGGGCATTTCTAATAGCAAATATTGGTTTGATTTCACTTCAGTTGTCTGTGTTAACATTTTGAGAGCTTTAACTTTGGATTGGAGAAATGTATATGTATTGTGTCAATGAATTATACAAGTAATTTGTATGAAATCAATCATGAACAAGTCAAACCATTTATGATAATTAGAAAGTGTTCTGATGGCTGTGTTAATTGTTTTTGGAACAATGACCTTAGTTTGGAGAAATGGATTTCTATTAAAAGGATTCATCACTTTTCACTCTCATAATAAACTAATGAGCTAGTTAACCAAATTGAGAAAATTAAACCTTCTCAAACTACATTTTTAAATATGTTACTTTTTCCATTGTAGATTAAAATAGAAAATAAATGTCACTTACTGAGACGTGAATGCTCTCTCAGTAGCTCACATAAGCATAAGCCTACAAAAATGTCATAAAAAGAGCAGTTATAATTTAAAGGAAAATTCCTGTTATTAAAGTGGTGTGTAGCAAAGACACTAAAGGGACACACAGATCAAACTAAAACTATAATAAAAGGGGCAGCCTTTATACATTAACCTAATAAATGACACAAATGGCTACTAATAGCAATCTGGCAGTGTCACACAGGCATCTGTGTGTAAACAGACAAATACACTACATGAACCACCATCACAGACAAACTGTAGTCAGGGGGAATTATCGAATGAATTTATCACTGTGACTTTAATCCAGAGCCACAATATTACAAATAATTATTACCACTTCATCAGCACCAAAGTTGGCCATGAATGTCAAAGTCAGTTGCAAAGCAATTTCGAAAAAAAAAATGATAGTGCACATTTCCCCAGGATATTTGCTTTGTCACGGTTAATAAGGACACTTTTTATTCACACTTCCCCACATATTAATAAGAATGACCTTGACCTCAATAAGAGCAAATCTCACCAATGCAGAACACTTGCAGGTGGCGTGTCTGGGAAAATAACTCTTTTTCCATGTTAGCAAGTCATCTTCACGTATAAACATCTCCCCTTCCTGCTAGTCATCTGCTGACCACACTTGGCCCTGCGGGGGTGTTGCTTGTGCAGATGGGGTATGACCAACATGAAGATGCTCCTCAGAATAGCACTTTGTGTTTACAGAGATCAGCAACAAATAGCAGATCAGAGAGTGGCGTGTCTTATGTGCAGCCCCTGAGCCTTTGGAGCAATAACCAGCACACTGACCTCAGATCTGTGTTAAAGAATCACTTTCAGCTACATTGCAGTGTCTGTCAATGTTACTGACCTTCTACGACCCCTCTGATGCCTGGGGGGTTTACAGGGTTTGGCTAAGGAAAGTGTGGCCTTCTTGAATGTCATTATTGACATCTTAAAGGGATAATTCACCCAAAAATGAAAATTCTGTCATCATTTACTCACCCCCATGTCGTTCCAAACCTATATGAGTTGCTGATGAATTGCTGATAATCAAACAGTTGGTGATTGCCATTGACTTCCATAGTAGGAAAAAAATACCATGGAAGTCATGATTACCAGCAATCTTCAAACTATCTTCTTTTATGTTCAACATAAGAAAGCAACTCATAATGGTTTGGAACATCATGAGGGTGAGTAAATGATGACAGAATTTTCATTTTTGGGTGAACTATCCCTTTAACTTGGTTCTGATTTGAAAGTGACGTGACATACAGCCAAGTATGGTAACCCATACTCGGAATTCGTGCTCTGCTTTTAACCCATCCAAAGTGCACACACACAGCAGTGAACACACACACACACACACACACTGTGAACACACACCCAGAGCAGTGGGTAGCCCTTTATGGTGCGGCGCCCGGGGAGCAGTTGGGGGTTCGGTGCCTTGCACAAGGGCACCTCAGTCATGGTATTGAAGGTGGAGAGAGCGCTGTACATTCATTCCCCCCACCTACAATTCCTGCCGGGCCGAGACTCGAACTTGCAACCCTTGGATTGCAAGTCCAACACTCTAACCGTCAGGCCACGATGGCCCCCAAAGTCTTAAAATAATTTGATCTTTTAGAAAATAATTAGATCTTTTCTAAGAAAACATCTTTCATGGGTGGAAGACACTGACCAGATATAGCCATCATGGTTTAACATATTGTAGCCAAATCTGTGAGTAAAGATTTAGGTTTAGAATTGTTCTATTTGCATAAAAATGGCAATGGGATTCATTTTTTTGTGAACTTAAACAGGTGAGATAGATAAGGCATTGTCGAAGTTTCAAGAATGACTTGTGACATTACAGTAATGTCTTGTCTAGCAGCCATCATTTTCCAGCCAAATTGTTTATGAATTCACGGACTCTACTGTATCAGTTATCGGCTAGATATAAGATGTTTTACTATGCACATTTGTATAATATAATTTTTCATACTGAACATTATCATTTTGTGATGCCTGAATTTACCTGTAGCATTTCAAGTGATGCATTTTTTTTTAGAGAAAATAGTACAGAATTTGAAATTGGCCATTTATATTTATATGTACTAAAATGAAAATAATTATCAGCAATATTGTATATGTTCTCGAAATTCCTGTTTGATATTTTCTGTATTATTTTATACTTAAGAGTATAAAATATAATTTTTATACTTTTTTTTTAAATGTGAGACTTTTTTAGGTTTAAATTATTTTATTTTATTTTATTTTATTTGTACATTTCATAATAAAACATTATATGAATGAGAAATTGTATAAGAATATTTAAAAATAATTAAAAACTATTTTTCAAATCAACCATTTATAAAATTACATTGAAAATGAGGAGGTTATAAATTGTATAATTTTAAATGTACTATATATATATATATATATATATATATATATATATATTCCCCAAAATGTTGACAGGGCAAATAGAAAATTGAACCCTTGGCCCTACCAGACAAGCTTGGAAAAAATATTTTTTTTGAGCCCTAGAGAATGAAAGGTTTTTACCTATAGGACACATTTCAAAGCAACTTCAAGCCTAGACTTAGGCCTGTTTCTGTACCTTTGAACTGGGATTCCTCTCCTTGTAATCCTAGTTCAGTCATAAAAGGCTATATTCCACTTCTTAAATTATTCATGACAGCCAGCTAGGGACTAGAAAGCCATTTAGCGTGCCTTCTCCATCAAAATATCAGTTTAGCAGATGTTGACATTTGGTTAAAGTTTTATTTTAGCCAACATGTATTAACCGTGGCTGTAGCCGAAGGTGTTAACAGGGCATGGTGACAGTATGGCTGTTTTCAGGTTTGAGGCAAGTCTTGAAAATGGAATGTGAGCAGCCATATGCCCAGTGTCAAAATATCCATTACTGTTCTGTCTGCTTGCCACGGCAACAGTGATATATCGGACCCCTCATCCCATGGGTCATCAGACCGAACCGTGACTGCAGTAGTAGAAGCTAATGGAGTGTTTCTATCTATTTTTCATCTAGCTCTTGCTTCTGACTATATGGACTGTATTGTACATCGCTCTTGTCTTCCTTTACCCAGAAGGTCTTTTGATTTTGCTTTTTTGAGAGTGCAGCCATGCTCACTGATTCTTGTCTCATGTCAGGGTCAAATATTTTTGCATGCAAAAAGGCTGAAAACATCAGCTATATGCTTTAGAAGAAAAATGATCAAGGATCTTTTTTGGTGAGATACTGACTGAGTAAAGGTGGGTGGTTTTTACTAACCATGACCATTTAAAGGCTAAACCAAAGAAGTAATCTCGCATTACATTGAAACTGAAAGTGTGAAACTTTCCCAGCACTCAGCTGGAACAGGGGGCCAAATTTGGACTTGCATCAGTTGTCCAGTGATGAGATGTGTTGTAAACACTGGCCTTGGTCCGAAAATGGGATTTTCAGTGATTAATGTAATCTGACACACATTCATTTGGCTGAGAGCGATAGTTGAGCACTGCGTGTGTGTTTACAATGTGTTGCAGAAAGCCATTGAGCTGCCTCTGGTGACATGATAGCAAGCATTGCTCATACAGATTTACATACTGTAGGTCTGGGTAAATATAATAAAATTCAGATTAATCACAATTTCTTTATTTGAATATTAAAATCTACAGGTCAAATTTTACTGTTTCCTGCATCGCTCTTCAGTGTTGGCGCCTCCCCTGTTACTGAACCTACAGTCCCAAGGTTAAAGAAGTCTTATTTTAGCTTTCTAAATTTGAATATGATTCAATATGAAAAGGCCATTTACTGCAAAATATGGCCAAGACAACATGTTTTTCTATTGGTTTTCCTTGCAGGCTGCACACATTAATATGCAATGTGACCAATGTTGTTCAATTCACAAGCAAATTACTCTTTTAAACTGGTTATTACTGAATCAAAGACATACAGCACGGCCAGTGTAGTCCATTACACTGCCGTTCAAAAGTTTTATGCTCACCAAGACTACATTTGATCAAAAATTGTGAAATGTTATTAAAATTTAAAATACGTTTGCTATTTAAATATATATAAATATATAAGTGTTGTTATAGACCAATTTGGAGTATACGTCACAGTTACGTCACTTGCAGCTGAGCACGCATTGTGGTGGCAGAAAAACACTGGGAACAAGTGGAGGGAAACAGGTAAAATTATTGTTGTGCCTTTGGATGTTATAATCGGAATGCAAATAATTTGAATAGAATTCTGTCATCAAGGGCACCATTTGAAGCTAAACACAGACATTTAAACGGACAGAATATTGATGAAACCTGCTATGATTACCATATTTTTAAAGAAAAAATTTGATTTAAACAATAGGTTTACATATCAGAGGGATATACTGTATTAGCCCTGCATTTACAGCATGAACTAGCTGTATCTGCCAGGATCCTGCTCACTAATCTAAGTGCTCTAAAGTTTGGCTACATTAGCAATCATTTGCCAAAAAAGCTAAGTATGTATATATCTGTGATAGCTGAATATGTTGCAAGAGAGGTGTCACCACCAACTTGACAAAGTACTTTAATTTAATAGATCTTTAAATTTCGCGAACACGATTCAAACACCAACGTGATTCTATTCCTAAATTACAATGATTCGTCTGTTTCATTCCTCACCTTTGCTGTGTGCGGTCAGTGTTGTGATCACTTGGTTTGTCCGTGCAGCGTACGATCTCACCAGTGTGATTTGAATGTTTAAATTTGCGTTTGCACTGCCACTGACCTAAAGAGAGCAGCTGTCACGAATGAAACAGCTTCACAGTCTTTTCAACCACACAGTATCATTATTTCTGTGTTACAAACATTCAATTAATTACAAACATTGTCATTAATTACTCACCCTCATGTCGTTTCAAACCCGTAAGACTTCTCCGCATCACCCTGGTGCCATTTTGGAGAATATCCGCTGGACATATGCTGTTCTGTGTTAGCTGCGACACGCCGGATCTGTTTCCTGTGGTTGTCATTTGATCTGAATGGAAACAGCATATTGGCGTGACGCAGATGACACAGAGCAGCATACGTCCAGCGGATATTCTCCAAAATGGCACAAGGGTGATGCGGAGAAGACATAATTTTTGGGTGAACTAACCCTTTAAATGAAGATTTGTCGATTACATTGTTACACCAGTAGGTGGCGAATTGGGGCTGTTAAAATGTATTTGCCTTTGATCATTCAAGAGATTTGTTCAAGAACACTGATTCATCCAGTAATGAAATAAGTACATCTTGAGTGAGTCAGTAAATCATTTATTCATAAATTACGTGATTTTGTTTAGCTGTCTAATGTTTTTTCTTCAGAATCATGAGAGAACCACAACTTCCATTTGGGGGAAAAAGATAATCCAGAATTATACAGTTCTATTTTGCACACAAACAGCTTTTAAAGAGTACAGTTTTTATGTAGCCTGTTGATTTTTGTTCATGGTATTCAGCTCCAATAAATGGTTTGCAAAAAAGAGAGAAAGGATAAATGTTTGATATCATTATTTAATCACATTGGAATCAAAACTGGCAATCGAATAGAATCGGAATCGATAAGCGTAATCGGAATTGATCAAATTCAAATGATACCCAACCCTATATGTGCTATTTCTCTTTGTGTGTTTATGAGTGTGTGTGTGTCCGTTTAAAATTCTAGCAAACAGCACATCAGGCTCTCTATCTATAAAAAAGTGCTCAGTTTAATGGCAGAATAATCTGAAGCATTGTCATTGTAGATGTTTAACACTGACCACCACTCTAGTTTCAAGACTAGCTGTTTTGACTAAGCCAAAACAGGACTAGGAAATGTGAAACTAAAAATAAATATTATGTAAGTGTCACTCTTTTCCCCATTCTGTGCTTAATTTTAGACATTCTGTTCCTCAGACAGGACAGATGGTAAGACATATTAACAAGAAGAGGAAGGTTTAAATATCCAAACATCACATTTATTTTATTTCTGTGACTCAATGCTTACAGCTCATCTGGCGGTAGTGCCCTCTGAAATGAGGGAGAGACAGAGAATGATAGTCTGATGAAAATAAACGGCCTGAGAGGGATAGATTAGCTGCTTTATTTCATTATGGACTCTTTATTCTAAACCTGTTTAGCTGTGCAAAAGAAAGCAGATTTGGTTATGAGAGATGCAGAACTACTTGCAGTTCTATATACCTTCTTTGTGATTTTTATCATGTTATAATCAGCTTTGCCCTTGAGCCACCCACATTCCCTCTGCTAATAAACAGTGTTTTGCAGATAGCATATGCACCTCTGCAGATCTGACTCATACATCTACCAACAGAATTCACTTGCTTTTCAATGCTGTCATAAGCCAGTGCACTCAGATTTGAACGTGTGCTCTGATTGCTCATTTGCTCTGAATTCACTCTGAATCATTCATTTTGGGTCTACATTTTTTTTCATTTAATAGTGTTTGGTCATGTTTAAGGATGAGTTTACACTTGGCATATCTGGTTTGTTTAAAATGAACTCAATGTGCGATTACTCTGTTAGTGCAGCTCATTTGAATAAGTGTGAACACTCCAATCCAAACAAACTCTGGCGTGGTTTGACTGTTTGACTGATGTGGTGGTGTGGTTTGAATGATGTTTATACAGCATGGAGCAAAGACATCTAAACGTACCAAAAATAGTATGTGATATCACGGGTTGTGACCCTAGAAAGGACAAAATGCTAAAGGATACCTGCCTTTTCTCATTATAGGAGCTGTGTTGGCCATTACAGTTTGTACAGCCATCTCCTTGCAGTAGATTTCTGTGTGTGCAATGGCGGAATCCTGGCACTGTTTTGATTCCTTTTCCACATTTTATTAACTCTTTATACATACATTATAAAAGCTGCTCAATTGGGTTGTGACCATATCCTTATGTCTTTTTGTTTTGTATATTTAGGTTCAGTGTTAAAAATGGAAGTCTGAATGCTATAAGCAAACCAGGACTAAATTATTTTATTTCTTCTTGGTCCAGACCAAAAGTACCAAGAGAAACAAACTATATAAGTGTAAACACACCCTACAATCCACACTCAAAAATGTTTGAGTTTCATTGCATTAGATACATGTAGATGTCTCTTAGATCTCACTTTACTTTCTGAACTGCTCTTTAAATTATTTTTTGAAGACCTGGTCTTTTTTTTTTCTTCAATGGATGTATGAAGTCCGTTCCCATCAAATGTACAATAACCACTGGCGCTTCATCATATTAACATATGAACATATTCAGAATGTGTCCAAAAATATTATTTGGTTTCGCATTTTGTATTTTAACAATCTGAATTTTGATAGAAAACTGTGCTTGTTGTATATGTATTCATAATGAAGGCCACTTGTTTTGATATTGTTGTATCATATAAAGACTTTTATGTTTTTAATTGTGGGTTTGTTTCCAAATATTAAAAAAATTATAAAAAGAACAATAAAGATTTTTAAAGAAAGTTCTTAAGATTGTATAATGTAATAATAAGTATTTACAATGAGTGCAAATAGCCAGGAGCGATTGAGTGTTTAAATTCAGAGCTGAGAGAGAGGGATAAAGCTTCCCCATATGGTTTTCCCTGCAAACCCTACTCAGTTTAATAATTTTTAACCATTTGTGGGAAGTAGCTACTGTATATGTGACAGAAGGACCACAATTTGTCATGAGGGGAGAGAGGCTCCACAGCAGGCTGTTTAAAAAAAAAAAAAAAAAAAAAAAACACTAAGACCACTTATTGGGAGGAAAAAGCACACACACACACACACACACACACACACACACACACACACACACACACACACACACACACACACACACACACACACACAAGTTGGTATATGTGGTTTATGGGGACTCTCCATAGGCGTAATGGTTTTTATTCTGTACAAACTGTATTTTCTATTGCCCTACCCCAACCCTACACCTAAACCTACCCCTCACAGGAAAATTTGTACATTTTTGGATTTAAAAAAAAAAAAAAAAAAACTCATTCTGAATGATTTATAAGGCTTTTCAATTATGGGGACACTGAAAATCTCCTCATAAATCACCTCCTCATTGTTATACCTATGTCATAACCATGTCATTATACAAATCTGTGTCCTCATAAACCACATAAACATGCTCTCTTACTCTCTCTCTCTCTCTCACACACACACACACACACACACACACACACTTGCTTTGGACAGAGAGAGAGAAACTTTGGTGCCCAAGGCTGCTCATCAGATCTGAATGAGTGAAGAAAGTGAAATGAATTTAAAATGACCTCAGAACAATTATATGGTAATATTAAACTATGTTAAAAACAGAAATAATAGTTGAAACATAAGGCCCTCAAGGTTGGAGCAATAGTAAAGCAATAACAACTTATATGTCAGACTTATAAGGCATTGGAAGTTAAATAACTGAAATGATTTGATGAGCACAGTTTCCTTTGCTTTGTTGATGTATTTCCTATTGAATGAGGAAGTGAGGACAGGACATAGCCGAACACAATTATCACAGTTTCAAAATGATAATAAATTCTTGCTTCACTTATTTACAACAGCTAAACAGTATTTCTATAAGCAAAAAGATATTATAGATCATATAATGTTTTCATGAGAACACATATCATAAACTGAAATTGATATACTGTTGGGAGTTCACATCATTCATTGAGTTGATGCATTTATTCATACTTACAGAAGCCTGCTTAATTACCTTGGAGTGAATTGAGGTTAATTGCCTTTCTTAAGGGCACAGTGGTGATGGGTCACTCATGACCCTCTCCTAGAGAGCAACCTTCTTATTACCAGGAATGGACTTTATCCATGATGCCACACCATCTAACTAAAGATAAATCATGTAGTGTGCATTTACTACTGATCAACCAACCATCTATAGGTTTCCCGTCTTACTGTATTTGCTCTCATTTTTTAAAGTGTGCCAATGGGTTCAACCCTTAAAAGTGCCTGTTGTATGTATTTTATACAGCAGTTGTGCTTTAATGTAATCCAGTCTATGTTTTGGGATGTATAAAAGTGACCAAATCAGTATGGGCAGGGTGATTGTATTATTTGAGAGTTTTTTTTTGGGATTTCCATAATGGTTTTATTCACTGTGCATAGGGTGTTGATTTACATTTTCTGAGTGTGGTGTGATTCGATTATTTAATTACCCAATTTGTGTATTATCTTCTGCACATGCTCAACTGCGCTGTCACTCCTGCCTCTCATTTGCTGAAGGTGTGTGCTGCTGCTTCTGTAAAAGGGACTCTCACAGTTGAGATGGTGATATATTTAGTTGTATCTTTAACGGCAAAATTACATTCGACTCCTTTGAAAGAATGTCAGTTGTTGGTGCTGCAATGCGCATTTTAAGGAATGGTGTGGGAACTGCTGTAGCCACCATGCTGTCAATTGGTGTTTTAATTCATTGCATTTTTTATTCTGTTGAAATTGGCTGCTTTTAAAGGGATTTTATATAAATGTTGTTTATATGTATATTGAATTATGTGCTAAAGTTTGAACATATTTGATGCTTTTATTCTCATACTTATGTTTTTTCTTTTCTTTATTCTTTATTTATTTTTTAATTTGCCTTATGAAGGTTGTTTACTGTAGCTCATCACACTACACAGCTAATCTGGTCTGGTGCAGGTTTTGCTCTGGGCAAGAGACTTGAGCAATCAACTGTGAGCAAAGTAATATTTCTTTCATGCAAATCACTTGCCATTTAAAGACATTTCACAGGGAAAGATTTGTGGAGATTGACAGTCACTTTAAAATTAACATTTACAACTTTTGTTTAAGCTCGTTGTGGACCTGTATAAATTACAAGTTAAACAATTAGCATAAAAAGGTTCGATTTTGTAACATTTTATTGATGCATTAGATATGATTAGGTAACATGATTATTATTATTTTTTTTTTACAGAAACATGTTAATTCATGTTCATTACACAATTTAAATTTATACAAATCAGTGTTAAAAACTTTTACTAAAGATAAGACTTTTCATGTTAGTTATTGATGTTAAAAAACATTTACCTTTTACCAGTAAATTTGTATACTTAATTTATATACAGTAGCAATCTTATTTTTTAATTATATAATACTTTTAAGATTTAAAAAATACTAAGCTTACTTTTTTCTTTCAAGCTTGTTGACCTACATAAATGATAAATTATATAAATTAATTAAATTGCTAATTTATGTTTTTTTTTTTTAAATTTATGTATTAATTTATTTACTTTTTGTTTTTGTTTGGTTTTGTCAACTCAATACCAGTTCTGAGTTTGTTTAGTTTAAGTTGATTAATGGTTTAGTAACATTCATCTATTTATTTTATTTAGCAAAAGCTAAGCAAGTACCTGTAAGCTTAACTGCCAGTGGCTCAGCTGCATGCACTGGATTGGCAGGTGAATATGAAATACTCCGTTGGAGGACTGTTGAACTGTATTTCCAGCCGCTGAGGTAGCAGTGGCATCATGTCTTTATTTTTACCTCCCTGTAGAGACTATATTCAGTATAACTTAGTTAAGTGGCAACAACAGCACCTCTCTGCCGTTCAGAGATTCACCGTCATCCCATTCATGTTGGGAAATAGCTGTTGTGACATTTCTCCCTGGTACATTTTAAATGTAATTTCCTGAATCAAAAGCACTCCATCACAGTTAACTCGAAGCACTTTTCATTAATAGTCTGAGAGAGGAAGGACTGAATGTTTGTGCCAGTGGGAGATGAGTAGGTGTTTGTTTGCATAAAAAGCGTAAGATTACTATACTGAGAGTAATGACCTTTCCGTTGCCTCTATAATAACATGTGAGCACTGTTCCTTTTTCAACACCTCTCTCTCTCTCTTTCCCTCCTCTTTGTCTCTGTCTTTCAAATAATGGCTGCAGAAACTGTAATTTTGCCACTGGCAGGCAAATACCACTATTGGGCACCAGCGCAATGGCTCATGGGGAGCGTTTGAGGCTATTGAGATGCTTTTTAGTTTTTGTGAAGTTAAAAACTACTCACACATTAGAAATGTCAATGAATGAGAAACAGTGGCATGCTGAAGCAGTCTTTGGGTCTCTCTCCCTAGCCTTTAACTCCCACTCCATTATGTGTTACTGAGCACATTTCTTAAGCACAGTTATCCATGTGATGATCATGGAATCACAAATTTTTTATATCATGTGAACAAAACCAGTCTCCAGCCATGCTGGCCACTGCTGAATGGTTTAGAGTGTGGAAAGTTCAGCATCAGCTGAGCCAGTGACTTTAAAGAGCTCACAGCTTGACACATTGCGTTCAAGAGAAAGTGGTTTTGAGTTTCTCTTTCTCTCCTGCTGTTGTGATGGTTAAAAAATCCTGTCAGCTCGTTGGGTAAGTTCTTGCTTATTTGACATTCCTAAAAGCAACAGGTTTTTGAAAATAACAGGCTAAGTTGGTTCCTAACTAAAATAATGGTAAAAAAAAAAATCCAACTTTTTTTTCAGACACCTTATTTTAAAGGTTGAATTGTCAAATGTAGGAAATGTTGGCATTACATACATTTTAGAAAGTTAACTTTTAGGCCATTTAGTATGAAAACAATTGAAAAGGAAATGAAACTAAGAAAGTTCTATCTAACTATTATCTAATGTTAATGATCAGCTTCACTTGAAATGCAAGCTTATTGAATTTGAATCCATGAGTATAAAACATCATTGCTGAGTTTATTGAACTTCTTACCTTAGGTTCAACGAAAGAACAGATTCTCAGAATTTCACTGTATATCTCATCCTCAAGTTGTTCCAAACCTGAATGAATTTCTTTCTTGTGCTAAACACAAAAGAAGATATTTTGAAGAATGTTGGTAACCAAAAAGAAGAAAAATGGCTACCATAAACACATATTCTAGCTTCAGTGTAGTTAGCATTATGTTGTAGCTAACTGCTTTTCCACAAGTGTACCTTAAATGGATTTTGTTAACTTTTACCTGAAATGAGTATTTTGTATCTGCAGTTTCAAAGCAGTTTCTCCAACACTGATGACCATGACCTTGTTCATGCAGAGGTTGTTTCAGAGTGGTACGTGGCATTGCTCCAAAGAGAGGAACAGAGTAGACCACAGATGCTAGGTAACGTGTAATTTACATGTGTGGGTGCATGTTTGTGAGGGAGATACACGCTGACAGTTCAGTGATGGTGCTGAGTCACCTGTCCCTTGCACTCATTCACTTTTCAATGGTAAATCTGCTCAACAGCCTAAAATCTCTCTCTTTTGATTCTTTGAACTGACTGGAGATCATATGTGCCTGAGCCCCAGCATCTATTTTATCCTGCTTGCCTGTGAGCAGAAGTATATCTCAGGCTTCTCCACGGGAGAAGACCAAATGGGATGAGCTTTTCCTAGACATCCAGTCATGTCGAGTTACCTTTGAAAAGAAAAACAAAACCGCTTTGAGGAAATTTATATGCTCAAGCAATTTATTGAATATTCTTCAATATGGTAAAGCTATTACATATGAACAAATTTTTATATTAAAAAAAATACATTTATTTTTTCATGCATCTAAAAAGTGTGATGACAAAGGGTTTAAAGTAAAGCACAGATTGCAAGCAGTTTTCTTATAATTGGATAACTGCTCATTCTAGTGCATCTACTGCAGTGTTTACCCATCTTGGCATCATACTGTGTTGCCTTTCAGCTTATTATAGTTGGAATGGAGTGTTATATCTCCCAGAGTTTTCCAATAAAAACAGCTTTTTCAATTATATTTACCTTTATGACCTTGCCTCAACCAAATAATTTACCCATTAATCTGTCTATATAAAATATTGATGCTGGACCCCTGTTTAGAATTTGACTTCATGCAATGAACAGCTCATACAGAAGCAGAGTCGTTTCTTTTTTCCCTGAATACATATTTTAACCATTTCAACTGATTTTGCTTTCAGAAAATATCTGTAAAGTCTACACCATCAGTTGAGTGAAGTGAACATATTTTTGTAGTCAGTAAAAAAGGGAATGAGGCAATGTCAAGTGTTTAACTGCAAAAGGCCATCCTAAACCATGATATTTGTTTTGACATTCTTTAGCAGGGGGGTATTGCACAAAAGCAAGATAAGGGATTAAGCTGGGATTTTCCAGTTATCCTGGCTGAATTTAGCCCTGACTCGGTTGCATGAAGGGAGGCTAAATTAATCTACATTAAGTTACTATGGAGATTTACACTTTGCAGCTAGCCTGCTCCGGAGCAGGCTAACAACCAGGCTAAGATTAATCTTAGTGATTTATCTGTTAGTTCTGCTGTCAATCCTTCTAGAAATTAAATGTTTTACAGTCACTCCATGGTATTCTGCAAATGTTGCATCATTTTAATTATCATGCATTAAAAATACGACATATACTGTCATTCATCTAAGTATCCCTATTTTAGTGTTGTTATGAAGACTGTTCATATTGCTGTTAGAGGTTTGATGAATGCATATATTATTGCAGTTGTTGAGATTATAAGAAATGGCTGATGAAGTTGCAAATGTGGTTTCATTTAAGTCCATGACAAGTCCAACACAAAAAATAAATATAGGCTTATTCTAAATAAATGTTCCATTTGTTAGTCTCTTTCAACTCGAATAAAGGAATAATAAAATATATTTTGAAAATGGTTCTACTCTTGAGGATGGCAACAACCTTATAAATATTTATAGTTAAATATTTTTATAAATATTTTTAAATATCCAAATCTGTATGTTGTCCAAATGTGAGTTGTTTTCTTATGTTGAACATAAAAGAGGAAAAAAAAAATACTATGGAAGTCAGTAAGAGCCACCAACTGTTTGATTACCAGCAATCTTCAAAATATCTTCTTTACACAAAATTGACATGACACCTCAAGCCTTCTGGAGTCCAGTGACACGATCGCATCATCAGCAGATCTGCTATATTCAACAGAACTTGTATTGATAGTTTTGACAGGACGTGCCAAGCCTATGATTTTAATAAAGAGAAGTCACCAGCGGATCATAGTCTGGTGGCTCATGAAGTGTAAGTGTGTTACCATACACTGCAAGGTAAGGCAAAGTCAGACAGTCCACATAACAAAATCTAAATACTTGATTGTTTTCCATGTGCAGTAGTACGGCAGTAATGTACCTTGTATGAAGAGGCCAGTCTCTCTTGCTGGGCCAGAGTTAGTGGCTGTCCCTCACTGTGTCTCTTCCATCACTGGCTTCCCTTTATTCAACTCCAGCTCCTCTGCTGTGGTCAAGTCTTGGGTTGGAGGGCCACCTCCCGTGCCAGATAGATGAGCCTTTTTTTTTCAATGCTAAAATCAACACAGACAATAAAATATGGCAGCAGACACTATTCACTTAATTTGACTTTTTTTTTTTTTTACACATCAAGTCACTTACCAGCCTGCAAAATGTTCCTGTACTTGCTGCCAGGTCCTTTTTTGGCCAGACACGCTTGTTCTTTAAGAAGGAGAGATACATAAGAGAGATAAATAAATGATTAGATAGATAAAAACAGATCAAATTATCAGATTACATCAAATCAATTAGATAGAAAACTAAAAACCTAAATAAAAATAGATAAAAGAGACATGAGATAGATTAAATAGACAGATAAAATGAACAAAATAGATCAAATACTGTAGATACACATAGTGGATAAGTGGGTAAGCCTGGCAGACAATAGCGGACCAACTGAATGCATAAGTAGTCCAAATAACCAGTGCTCCACTGAAGCCATCATAATTACAATTCAAGGAGTTATTTGTCATTTCCCTAAAATTAACAGTTGGACACTTTGCCTTAAATGTGACCAGTGGACATGCATGTTACTCATGCAAGCACATGTATGATCAATTGCAAACACTTATACACTACGTGCATCTACAGTATTTGATCTATTTTGCTCATTTTATCTGTCTATTTAATCTTTCGAATCTATCTCTTTTATCTATTTTTATTTAGTTTTTTTTTTCTATCTAATTGATTTGATCTAATCTATAAGCTGAAATAAAACTTTGTCTTTGTTTTATTAAAGAAGCTGTATTTCCCTTTTTACATATTATATGTTTCACCTCTTCATATGTTTCCATTAGAAGCTGTTGCTCAGTTGGCGAGAAGTATGCCGCATGGGTTTTATCCATTTTTGCATCATTGGCCCCATTTACACTGCATGGTTCAAGTGACCCAATTCCGATTTTTTCCTCTCATGTGGCACAGATCGGATATGACCGGTTAACGTGTAAGCAGGAAAAAACCGCATGGATTCCGATTTTCTCAGATCGGATTCAGGCCTCATTCATATGTGGTAATAAATCGGATATGAATCGGATACGTGCATTTGCGTGTGCCATGTAAGCAGACAAATCGGATATTCCCCAGTAAATGCGAGTCGTACGTCTTAAAAAAAGTGACGTCAACTCAGGTGGAACTGAAATCACATGACTTATTATAGGCGCGATGGAAGACGAAGGATACACACAGTGGAGCAATGCGGAGGTTTCATGTCTTTTAAGTCTTTGGGGCGAAGAGACAGTGCAGGCAAAAATGCAGGGTTGTTGCAGAAATAAATCCTTGTTTGAAGACATTTCACGAGATATGGGGAGGCACGGTTTAAGCGCTTTTTTCTCTCCGCCGTACGAGACCAATGTTTTGCTGATTTTTTTGTTGACTTTTCAAAATATTGTGGAAAGCAAAACACTGTATAATTTTATTTGCATCTGCATCCATTGCATTTTGTGCTGTTTTACTTCCTTTTCCGGGTCAGAACGTCTACGTTTGGTAGTTTCAGCAGTGTATAGTGTAAATGCAAAAATCGGATACGGGTCACTTTTAAAAGATGATGTAAGCGGGTCGTCAAAAAAAATCGGATATAGTCAGAAAATCGGATTTGGGCATCAAGACCTGCAGTGTAAATGCAGCCATTGTTTCTGTGATCGATCCCGTGGTCTGTTTCAGAATGCCGTGAACGTGCACTTATCCCAACTATCTACACTTGGCTTGACATAGCTGCACGCTCTCATCCTGGCTTAGCAAATGTGCAACAGACTAAGCCAGGATGTGCTGATTGAACTAGGTCAAGCCGCGCCTTTTCTGTTATCCTGGCTTTCTTAATTCTACTTTTGTGCAATACCCCTCAGGTCTAGTTGGTTTATCTGGTCAGCCATATAGTTATCAAAAGTCCTATAAAACCAGCTAATTAACTGTTTTTTGTTGTTGTTGTACAGCAGGGTAGTTCACATGCAGCATTGCTTACCTTTTAAATCCCTGTTCGTTCTGTTTTAGACAGTCGTTCTATTTCTTGAGTGGGATATTCCCTCTTAATACTGTGGAAGCACTGAATGGGTGGCTGCCTGTAGTCAGGCCAAGCTAATCAGACAGATTGATGACCTGTTAGCAAAACTAAGCATAGCCTGAGAAGTTTCATTGAGGTTGTTATTGCAGGGCACTGATAATGAAGGGGCTATGTTTTGCTAGAGGGATCGTTTTAAATTAATACTATCAGCTTAGTGGCTAAACCTCTGTTATTTGTGTTCATAAATGGACAGAGCAGGGTCTCGCTCCAAGAAAATAAGCAAAATGTCAAAACCAATCTGTGCGCCAGCTTGACAATTCAGTGCATATTTCAGTGGGTAATGAGATTCAATAGGAAAAGGAGAAGTGTGCTGCCAGACCGAAAGCTGGGTGTGCTGTTAATGTTGATACTGCCAATAGTTTCTTTACAAACTACAGAAAGATATTTTTCAGCATCAAACTACCTTTAGAACAAAAGCAATTCAGTGAAAAGAAAAAAAGAGTAAAAAAAGGTTTCACTTTCAGTGATGCATTTTTCCTTCCACTGATGCCATTGCAATTATTCACCATGTCCCAAGATATTCTTCCCTATTGCCACAACAACATAATTCAAAATGTCTTTATAACCAGTTTTATCTGCATGGGGTTAAAGACTCAGCTACAGCTGGTTTTAATTATGCTAATTAACAACCAATTACAACCTTTAAAGTGATAATGAGAATGAAGATTTCTGTGTGTGTGTCTGCGAGGGAAAACTAATGTATGAAAGTGTTGCTAAACAAACACATGCTCAGAACAGAACGCCATTTTGCAGTTCACACTACTTTTACAGGATACACTATTAGCTACAATGGAATGAAAAATAACCCTATTTATTTGGTATGTGCTTGTTATAAATTCATCTGTGCATTTTATTTACGTTTTTTTTTTATCTCGTAATGTTTAAATGAAAAATCCCATAATTTAATCTTACTGTGAAAATCCAGTGATCTCTTCCAAATAGAGAAAATGACTTTTCTCTGGTGACATATGCAAAACTTCTGTTGCTGCTTCCTTTGATCGCAACTTTGAACAAATGAGCATTATGCGCTATTTCAAACAGTGACATGCTGCATAGTTGTCACATGACTTACTGTGTTATATGATTTATTCAGCTGTGTAAAATACAAGTATTAATTCCATTTTGTTCTGAAATGTCTTTACTCTTGGCAGTCTATGAATTAGCCACTGTTTGAGAAGTTACAATGGAAATGGAAGGTCAAATTGTCACATTGCATTGATGGATGCTTAAGTTGTGTACAGAACAAATTTGTGTACAAATTTTCATGGGTAAGTTGTGGCCTAATGGTTAGAGAGTTTGACTCCTAACCCTAATGTTGTGGGTTCGAGTCTCAGGCAGGCAATACCATGACTTAGGTGCCCTTGATCAAGGCACCGAAAACCCAACTGCTCCCCGGGCGCCGCAGCATAAATGGCTGCCCACTGCTCCGGGTGTGTGTTCACGGTTTGTGTGTGTTCACTGCTGTGTGTGTGCACTTTGGATGGGTTAAATGCAGAGCATGAATTCTGAGTATGGGTCACCATACTTGGCTGTATGTCATGTCACTAGAACAAATTTGCAAATGTAGTAGGTTATCTGAGTGTACCAAAATATTGCATGCTGCATAAATGGAGTTAATGGTAGTAGCATCTGATAAATTGATTATTATACCAAGTCACTATGCTTTTAATTGAATAACCCTTTGACCCCATTTAATACCTGTTTAAAATGCTGAACTGGTAAAGTACAAAGCACATTTGTGTAATTGTAGCATTCATTATATATCAGAGCTGAATATCAAAAATCTTTTTCAATTTCCAATATACTGTTTTTAGTCTGTGGGTTCAATGTTGGTATTTTATGTTTTATATTGCATCACAAAATAGAAAAAGGAGTTATTTCATTCTTTTACCAGGGTCTCTCTGAAGTGGCATGAAAGTTTCCATTTCATAGTCCTTTTATTTGTTTGTCATGGGAACTTGACAGGATCCGAGCACATAAATCCTCCTTTCATAATGCTTGCTTCAAACCAGTTTTTTCAAGTGTTGAGTGATGTTTTCTATCATACTAGTGGTGCTGGTATCAGCAGCCCGTTTCTGATTAATTGTTTGCAGGACCCAGGTGGAGAAGAGGAAAGGAACAATTGTGTTCTTAATCTCCCTCTTTCTCTGTCTCCCTCTTTCTCTTTCCCAGGTCTGACAACAGGGATGAACGGAGGTGCTCATCACATGAATATTAATGCCACCATGTTTCAACAAGATGCTCGCTAATCTTTTCTCTCCCCCTCCACCTCTCTTTCCGTCTCTGAAGTAAAGTCCTATTGCAGAGCTGTCATCTGTAGAACAGGAGCTGCACTACAGGAGCTTGCCGGGATATTTTATTTTTTATATTGTTTCAATTAGTCTTAAGTGTTTTGAAATGTGAGTGTGTCATCTTTTTTTCCCATTTGCTATCATCCCACTCTTTAGTATTAGTTTTTTCTTTGATATTTGTCTGTTTACTTGGTTCAGTTGGCCTTGTGTAGCCGAGACTTTTGAGTGTTATGACACCATCAGACATCAGAACACAGATCAAATTACAGAAGGTAAACTAGAAAAGATATAAAGTAAAACTGTTTAACTGACTGGTGAGGTTATGACAGAGCTAACACTGTGAGTGTGCAGAAATGTATCTTCTACAAAGAACCCCAGGCTTGCATCACATGACTGTAACTTCGGTTGTATGATGCATGTCAACACATTGGTGACATGAAAGAAACCTTATTCTTTCAGAGACATGGAATGACATGAAAAAACATTAAAAGGAGATTATAAAGACATTTTCTGTAGAAGTTGTTGAAACAGCTGTTGGACAGGCAACTTATTCCAGAGCAAACACTTGATGGGTATCCAAACAGGTGTCCTGAGCAAAAGAGCTCTGCAGTCCTAAACAGCGGATTCTCACAGTGTATGAATCAACATTAGATTTTACAGCATTGGTATTTGGAATTACTTTTTAGACATCAGGTATGGGTTTTCGATATATGCACTATTTGTTTGTGAATTGACATTGCTGGGTGATTTGCTGACAACAGGATAATGTAAGAGTTTGCACCTGCACTGGAAAATGAGAATGTGCCTCTTTAGCAAAAGCTGTTTTAAAGAATATAAATAATCTGCGCACAACTGTGATGGGGTTTTCAAATTGTTTAAATAAGGTAAATGGTACATGATTTCTAGCTGAACCAATGAATGATCAGTGTTTAAATGTATAAACAGTTATCTGCTTTTGAGAAATTACACTCATCAGTTCAGTCATGGATGTGGTTATTGATCTTAAGCTTGTTTTAACCATACTTTTGACAACAGCTAGTTCTGACAGACTTTTTTCAGAAAATGCAAGCACAATGTCCCATAGACAGCCTAAGCTAACGGTCCTTAGCATTGCAACTTAAACACTGTGAATTATGGGAGAAATGGGTGTTTTGGTAATTGTTGAAAATAAGATAACATTTTATTAGCTAATAACTGTTTTTACAGTCATATATTACTATACACTACAGTTCAAAAGAAACCTAAAAAAATAATATTAGAAATCATTACTTTTATTTAGCAGTGATGGGTAAAATTGATAAAAAATGACAGCATATACATTTATAAGATTTTTATTTCTAATAAATGCTATAATGTTGATCTGTCTATTCATCAAAGCATCCTGGAATCAAACTTGCCCCAAAAATCTTAAGCAACACAAATGTATTCAACAATTATTTTAAAGTGTAATAATATTAGTGACACAAAATTCAAATTCAATAGGCCTGTTGCAGCTATATTTTATTTGCCTATTGATAAATGATCTCCATTGCTATAATACCCAGCCTTCCTCATTCTGTTGTTTCTGACAACCAGTAACATTCACAATGTCCAGTATCCAATTGCAGCATAGACATGCCAGTATAGTGTGATTTACATCCATAGTGCCCCACATATTATACTCCAGTAATGAGCATAATCACAGTATGAGCTCCAAATTTATTACACTTACTGCCTTCATAAGGGTGTATGTGAATGTAGCCAGTAATAGGTACTATTGAAGCAAAGGATTTTCCTGCAAATCAAATGGATTGCATTTTGGACTATACCAGTACTCCTGATCTTTATCATAGACCGGCTATGAGAAACAATATTATCTACTCAATTTATATGTTCTACTTGTTATTCTGATGGTAGTCGATGGTAGAAATCGCAACACACAGATTTAATCTTGAAGACCAACTTTAAGTCTTCTAACTAATAAATATGCCACATTTTCAGTATATCTAGTAGCACTTTTGGGTCAACAGGGACATGTACAAGCCTGGTCATTGAAATTCTAGTACTAGCTCATGGCACAATTGGGTCATTGCTTTTTAGTGCCACCCTTCAACCTCTGGGGCAGTTTTTTTTTTTTTTTTTTTTTTGTCGTGGAAATAGCTGGTGGATTGGTTGGGTGAAGATAGTCTGGTCCTCTTCCTTCACTCTCCATGTGACTGTGAATTTTGATTGCAGCACCAAGGATTCATCTATTCATTACGAGACTGTGCCATGAGTCTTTTATGTAGAAGGGTGAACAAGGAATTGTCCAGTTTCCCTGCCTTTTTGTACTTCCTCTTTGTTTTTTTCCATCCCATTCTTTGTTTTCTTTCAAGCATTTTCCACTCAATTCTTAGTCGACTCACGGGGTTGTTTACCCCTTGTAGAGTTGAATGATACAAACGACTGGTTCTCTAGTTTTGAGTGGGACCCACAAAAACAAACAGTAATCAGGCAAATTAACAAACAATGCTTCCTCTTACATGATTCTCTACAGTTCTGAACAATCTGGCCCAATAAAGGATGAATACACACACACGCATATGCGCACACAATCGGCCATGACCAACAACTTCTGTTCATCTCATGCCTCTTAGTCTCATTACCCTAAAAAGAGTGCATGCAATGCACCATTGGCATTTACCCCATTATGATGTGACCTTCCGTTCTTCTTTAATTTCTAAAAACAAGGCAATAGGTTCAAACATCATAAGCATGAGCAGATACATTCTGCCTGAAGCTTGCTGTGACTCATGAGAGCAGATTAATTGAGATGATTTTGGCAGCTTTCTTTGCCCTGTTGTGTTTATTCTAAGCTGGCTTAACTCCCTGGTAATACCACTGCTATCTTTTGGCATCAGAGCAGGTGCCAGATTAATGTCTCCAATAAATGTCATGGCATGAAACATAACTCTCGTTCAACCTTTTAAAGTGATTTTTTTTTCTTTTTGTGGTTTCATTGTTTCAGCTGCTTTATTTGCATGGGGGTCAAATTGTTTGTTTTTGCTCTGCTGCAGTAGTGCTGTGTTGTTTGGACACAATACTTTGTGATCAACGGTCCCTATTATTCACTTTTCAGTTTTTGATGAAGTCATGCCATGATTTGGTATGGAGTGTTGTTCTTAAAACACCAAACAATTGGAATGGTAAGGTCACAGAAGTTCCTGCTAAAGAGGCCCTCATAATTTGCCCTTTTTTGGAAGTCAGACAAGTCACACATTTCACCCACGGCTTACTTAACTCTTAAACACAACTTATACTACACACTGACACACAATCTAGAGAATGTAGTATAGTGTTGGGTCTGAGTCCACGTTGAGTCTTTAACCAGTTGAGTGGAAGACATTTACTGATGTTGTTTTATCCTAATTTTATGTTGTTACTTTTTTTTTTTTATTCATGTTTTTTGTTTTTTGTTTTTTATCTTTCAACTCTTGTATATGTCATAATAATGGTATTCTCATTGAAAGCACATTGGAAAATGATGCTAAAGAGTCCATTAAAGTGACTGACTTAGTGTCCATATGTGATGAGTTGGGAGTGAGAATGTGTTGTTCATACACATTTTGGGTAGTAGAAAGAGGAGACAGACTATAAACAAAAACACTTGGACAGGTTGTGACTTTGATGTGTGATGTGTCTTCATTGTCAATGCTTTGCATTGATTTTTCCTGCTTTATACAACTCTATCAATCTGTCTCACTCAATCTGTCTGTCACCCTTGTTAAAGTTAATGTCTTACAGAAGTGCTTGTTTTTCCTGCCATTGTCCCATGCATTTTATTAATTTAGCTTCTATTTTCCGCCTTGTTTACAACCAACCCGCCCCTCATAACAAAGCCAGTGTCTTGTTCTTTTTCACCTTCTCTTCGCCCGTGGACCCAGTTGTGCAGATGACAACCATTTTCTTTACCATAATTAGAATTTTTTTTTTTTTTTTATTTGGGAGCAGTGTGCACATAAAGTGATACCATATTTTGTTCAAATCTGTTTGTAACAGTGTAATGCTAATTCATCTGTTGTTTTTCTCCATCAGTAGCACCTCTGAGCTTATGTACTGTACCCAACTCTCTTAAACAGACATGCTCGCTTGCCTTCCTGCTATGAGAAGTCTGCAATGAGGCAGTCAAGACATGGTTGTCACTTCTAACTCCTCAGAAATCAGAAATCTAAAGCTGCTGATTTCATACCCTGGGAAAAGCTCTGCACAGCAAGACGAGAGGAAAATACTGTCTGGAAGTTATCGCATGCATCTTAATTAAAGTCTTTCAGTGGCAGAAAGTGATAACAGTCGCGGTAACATAATCTGACTTGAACTTGACATAAACATGAATCAGACTAACCAGTCGTATATATCTGATGCGTCATTTTACCAATGATCCCTAGAAGTCATTAAAATGAAATCTCGCTGTCTGAGTCTGGCAGAACATTTCTGTACTTTGGCTCTGAACACGCGTCTCACAATTTTGTCTCACATTTGACCGCTATATGGTATCACAGCTGGTTTATTTGCACACTTATGTTTGATGATCAGAGTCGAGCAGCTGGACAATTATCCCTCTTTTAATCCTCTGCGCCTGAAATATATTATCTCTTCTGTGCAAAGAAGCATTGACAGAAACATCAGCCATTATTCTGAAACTGAAGCATGTTCATAATCGTAATGTTCAGTGTCTTATAAAACACCTGCCAATTATGTCATCAAAAGCCATTAGCAAAGTGCACCTCTTTCATTTTATTCTATGAGGCTTTGTCCTTTGTGGCCTGTGAGATTAATAGGCTCTCCTAATCGGCCTTGTGGTATTTATTACGTCAAAAATTGCCATTCGGGATACGACAGAAATGCCTTCAGAGGAATGGGTTCTTGCAGTTGACAGGAACTTGAGCACAAAGTCAGTGTGGCATCCTATGTAGTCACCCTCAATCATATCTTCAGATGTGGTTATTGTTTATGACGTAGGAACATATGGTAATCACAGACCATGATCACTGAGCCGATAAGTGCTTTGAAACTGATCCAAGATTAGTCAATTATTTCAGCCTCCAACAAGAGCCAGTTAACCACAAATGCTGCTTTACCTTTCGCCTCGATTTACTTCGCTGCCGTCTACTGTAGAGCATTAAATAGCAAGGGTAAATATTTGTTCTGATGGCTCTGATAACCTTGGCAGTATGACTAAGCTTTTTTTCTCTCTCCAGCTAAATGATTGTATTGGTAAAACAAGCTATGCACCCTGTGGGCATTTTCTAAAAAAAAAAAAAGGTCAGATTTCCTCAGGAGGGTGAGGAAAGTCAACCAATGTTCTGATCAAAGATATCGACCAATGAAATAACCAAATGTCTCTTATCTTCCCCTCCACTGCACCGCATAGTTTCCCAGGCCTAACTGAAAATTGTCTTGTCTTTTCTTTTCTTCGGATTTTGTTTTAGATTTTTTTTCTCTTTATTTTCTTTAATTTTATCTGTACTCTTTTCATTTTCTTTGCCTTTTTTTCTGTTTTTAGAGTTATTTCTCTTTTAATTTTCTTTTCTTTTCCTATTCATTTCTTCTGTCTTCTGTCTTTCTTCTGTCTGCCTTTTCCTTTTCATAATCTATTTACATTTCATTTTCTTTTTCCTTTTGCCTTTGTTTTCCATTTCTTTTTCCTCTATACTCTTTGCCCTTTATTTTATTTTCTCCTTTCCTAATCTTGAAAGGCTGAAAAATCTATCAGTTGTAGTTTTGATGCAAACTCAAAGAAAGTAGGCTTCTGTACACAGAATACATCTCACTCAAGGCAACAAAATGCTGCAACCAGTTCCTGGAATGTATCGGTGTATTTCAGAGATAGATCAAAGACTACCATCACAACAATAAATCAAACTGTGCACTGAAACGTAGTTTAATTCAGAGTGTTGGATCAGTCTGACTCATGGCTCTCATGCTGTTCTTTGAGGGTGGGCTGGGGAAGGGAAGCCAGCTATATATCGTTCTTTTGTATTGCCGGGGCATTGAAAATCAGACATGCAATTATCTTATAGTGTGATCAATCATGCAGAGGTTTTGGGAGAGAGAAAAAGCCACGGTGCTTCCTGTAAAATCAGGCAGTAGATTATATCTCTTCAAGATATTGACCTTGAATGGCCCAAACCCAAGAAACATTCCCTGGATTCCTAAGACATTCTTTTAGTCCATGCTTGGCCTTTACTGTGCAGAAAAGCCCATTGTGGAGCTTTGTTTATAGCTTTGCTAACTAGAGCTATATTTGTATCTTAAAGTGAAAATTTGCTTTTAGAGATAATATTAAGCTGTAGAAAAAACAGTCACCTGTCTGCGCTGATCAGAGTTTAGTTTAAATCTTCCACAGTAATTGTCAACAACAGATGTTTTTTGGACCAGCACAACTGCTCAATCACTTGTCAGTAAAATTAAAATGGTTTTGGCAAAGCAGGTCTTTCTTAGTTCTTGGTCTGAAAGCTTAGTGTCACAAGAAGCACTATCAAATATTTGTTTCATGTGTTTTGGCAGCTATAAATGTGCAAACTGTCACATGAATATGCTAGTTCATCACTCATTAGCCCTTGCTCTTTTTCTCTCATCTCATCTCACACATACACACACACACACACACACACACACACACACACACACACACACACACACACACACACACACACACACACACACACCCATTACAGCACTAGAACTATGATTTCAGCACTGCATGAGTTGACTAGTAAAACTGGCTATTTACTCCACACATTGGTATTGTATTTAGGACATTTAAATACACAGCCATACACATGTCCAGAGAAAGAATGATTGTCACACACAGCCTGTCTTGAGTCGTTGAAAAGGAAAAGGAGGTTAAGAGCAGGGCTTATGGATTATTAATGATATGGTCATAAGGATGTCTCTTCAGCTCTCTACATCAATCAACTGTTTCTTCTAGAATTTACTGGACACAGACTAATGCTTTATGTTTCCAAAGATTGATTGTAGCTGCCAAAGATTTGTATTTTAGTACCTCTTAGCACTAGCCCTGTCAAATGCTGCGAGATAGGAAATAGGAAACATAAAACTATATTACTCTGAATGCACAGGTTATATAGATAAGAAGTGTGAGCCTATTAAACAACAACATAATTTAATTAATGAGCCATATCGCTGGGCCTGAAATCATTTTTATCTTAAATTAAATTAAATAGTATCAGCATCTATCAAATGCAGCTAATGGTTCTATAATGCTGGTTAAGAATTTTTTTACTTCGTTAAATCTGGGTAGTTTATTTTTCTTATTTGGCTGTTTGATGAGTTTCTTGTTACATTGTTTATTTCAAGAGTGTGGGATAAATTCTAGAAAGAAATTTGGCCGCTTTTCAGCATAGAGATACCAGAAAGTGTCCAGGTTTACACTTTAAAAAAGATGGTTCTTTAAAGGTATTTTAAATGTAGTAACAGTTCTGTTTAGATCCATATTGTCCTGAAGAAACCTTTTATGCAGAAATGGTTCTTTGTGTTAGAGTTTAGGGTTCTTAATTTTGTTTTTCAAATCTGTAACTGCTGAAGTCACCTCATTATTGATTTTCTGGAGTCCAGCTACACAGACTGTCAACACGCTCGACAGGTAAATTTCTTTCTTAAAATCTCTATAAATTTTACCTTTAAACTTATAACTGTTTTCTTACTAATTATGTATTTTTCTATTTTAGTGTAACAAAACATGTAAGTGTGACAAACTCTGTTCAGTAAAGGATACTTCTCTCCTCTTGTTTTTTCCTTTTGACATTGTGAAGGGCTTACATACTGTCCATTCACAATGGCTACTTTTGGCTTTCATAAACATAACTGTTTTTACATAAACAACTGGAAGAGACACACTGTAACTCTAAACTCAGTTGTGTATTTCAGATGCTGACACATCCATTAACCTCATTATCTGCAGAGAGAAACTGCCACTCAATCACACCAAAATGGTGGACGTAAAGGCATCATAGATTATTGTAAAGATAGATACAGTCTTTCACTGGAACTTGATCTTTATTACATCTGTTTTGTGTTTATATTTTGTGTTTTACTTTATGTATTTATTCTTGTTGAATGTATTAATGTATTCAGCTAATAACTGTTGTTAGAGCACTGTAATTTTGCTACAGTTTCACTTGTCAATAAAAAATAAAAGTAACTAATTGAAACAACATACTTTTTTAAATGTAAAACCGAAATAGAGGCTACAAGTTATAATGGAACATTCTATAAAATATTGATCATTCCTTTAAGGGGATCTTGTTTTAGCATGTACATGCAATGCAGATATGTTATTTTTTAGCTTTTCTTTTCTTTTTTAAATAATTAAGTTTATTAAGTTATTTTAGTTTCTTCTCTGCTGGAGCAGCTCTGACATCTATAGCCCATTGTGTCCTTAAACACTAACTTCAGGATTTTTTTATTTTCCTTTACAATGCTGGTCTCTGAAAGACAAATTAATGGTCAGTATACATACATACTAAATGGGCTTCTATATGAGCTGGTCTGTGGTGTGGCTGCTAATGGATTCTAGGACAAACAAAATGTCCATTACAAGGTTGTGTAAAAACCTTTTGAGCTCTTGTTTGTTGTGAAATAGTTGATGAATCACGCAATAAAGGGTGATTTATTAAATCTTGGATGTTTTAGGCTAATGGAGGGTGGCTTGAGGTTTTGTGATGGCAGCTTTCTGCTACTGTGACACTCAGTCTTTTATTCATTTTAATGAAGAATTGTGCAGAAAGGGATGTATATCAGCACTGGTAATTTCTAGTCTAAAGAAAGCCTCTTCATTGAAAATTAGTGGGTGTATAGTAGCCTTTTTCCTAATTCCTTCTCTCTCTGCTTCTCCCACCCCTTTCTATCTGTCCATCAGTGTCTCCAGGGCTTGACCATTTCTCTGGATTTCATCATTAGATAATTACAGTTTAACCTCAGGTGAGAACATGAATATGATATCAAAAGGACAGGACAAAATCTGTCCTCTTATTCTTTTTATTATTATTTCATTTTTTTTTTTTTTTGTCATTGATAGCATTTCTGCTTTCATTTGAACCTTACTGTTATAACTGTTATTACCATTTTGCAATGTTGCCCACCTTCCCTCCGGTTAGTTGTACCCTAATGAGTGCCCTTAGGAATATAACAACTTCAAATGAATCATTTTGATGATGTTCGTACTTGCAAACTAACATCACAACAGTGATCTGTGCTTGCTTAGTCGTGCACAGTTCTGAATATACTTCCATAACTATTATTGAACAGCTTAATCGAATTTGGATATTTGTATTGATTAATTGCTTCTGCTGAGTGGCCTGTTGAATGAGCAGCAAATGTATGCAAATTTGTAACAGGATGTACGTTGTGTGTGTTGTGTAAACAGTTAAGACTCTTGAGGAAGCATTTTTAGGGTGATTTATATTCCCAATCCAATGTTTCTTTAATTCTCTTTCTTTCTCTCTTTTACAAAGGAAGAATATCCTATCTGTCAAGCTTCTGTCTGCATTCCCCAATTAAATGTGCTGATCTAAAACCATAACCTCTTTAGATCCTGCATATAATTGCTTTCCACAACCTATAGGAAGGGCAGAGCTGATCCTGGACTTTGGCAGACCTGCATCCCTGGTTTACTTCTGCATTAGTATGCTGTCTGTAAAGCATATAAGCAAGATTCCCCCCTCAGAGGGAGCCGATTGTGATTGTTCTCAGCTACGGCAGGTATGCTTGGTTTCTCTCTCATCCCTGAATGTGTGAAGTGATTTGACTATTTAGCCTGGCTTCCCTCATCCTATTTGTGGGGCTTTGCATTGATTCAAGGTGTATACAATTATATGGAACATTTGCTTAAGGAGGAATGTGGTTGGGAGCTTCTCAGTTCAACTGCATAAAGTATTCAGCAGTGCGAAAAGTTGCAGTGATTGTGAGGTACTTCTAAACTCTCTCTCTCTCTCTCTGTGTGTGTGTGTGTAAATGGCGCTTCTGGAGTTTTACATAGGAAGGAATTATTTTTATTCAATTAAAATTAAATCAGCATTACTGATCATATTCTTTGTGTACCAGGAAGACCTGCTTTGGCATTCAATAGAAAGGATTAGGGCTGCGCCTGCAAGTGAACTGTAAAATAACTTGCATGCAATGAATGATTAAAATACACCATTTCGTACGTATTTTACGAGGTGATTAATTCGTACAACCTCTCTCGTACAAATTTGTACGATTTGTCTAGACCCCAGTGACAGGTAGGTTTAGGGGCAGGGTTAGGTGTAGGTCATTCATATAAATTCATACGAATTGTGCAACTCGAAAAATATGTACGATTTAGAACAAAACGTATCAATTTGTACGAATGAGGTCGTACAAATTCATACGAATTAGCCACCTCATAAAATATGTATGAATTACCGTTGGGTTGGTATGATTTTTTTTGTGATTTAAATTTTCTATTTTAATATATTTTAAAATATAATTTATTCCTGTGATATTAAAGCTGATTTTTCAGCAGGTATTTCTTCAGTCTTCAGTGTCACATGATCCTTTGGAAATCATTCCAAGATGCAGATTTGGTGCTCAAGAAATTTTTTTAACAGCTTTTATTTAAAATAGAAATCTTTTGAAACAATGTTGAAGTCTTTACCCACACTTTCGATCAATTTAATGCGTCCTTACTGAATAAAAAATATTTATCTTATAACTCCAAACTTTTGAATGATCGTGTAGCATTATTTTTTTGTTGTTGTTTGTTTATATGTTTGGTTTAACATCACAGGAATGCCATATTTCAACTTCCCAACCAGTATGATCAGACTGGAGACCTAATTTAGCCAATTACTTTAATGTTTTTAAAAACTGCTTTCAGGTCAGTGCACACAATCTTAAAAACAAAGGTTCCAAACGGGTGTTTTCATAGCAATGCCATTTTGGTTCCTCAAAGAACCTTTAAGTGAATAGTTCATAAAAGTACTATTTTTTCTTAGTGCAAAGAACATTTTAATAATCAAAAGAATCTTTAACTATCAAGAACCTTTTGTGGATTGGAAAGGTTCAATGGATGTTTAAGGTTCTTCATGGAAGCACAGATGCTAATAAAGAACCTTATTTTTAAGTGTGTACAGGTTCTTTGAGAACAGAAGTTTGACTCGACAACCTGGAGTGACCTGAAATAATCTTTAGACTTCATTCCAGCAAACCATAGTAATCATCAGATCATTTATTCACAATCATTTCTGTGATTGTGAGGATTATAACGGTTGTTGAGTGATGTAACCTGTGTTATCTGTGGCCTCTGGTGCCCTGCAGCTCTCCAGCTTACTCTCAGCCACCGACCTTGAGATGTTTGACTTTTTAATAAGGCCCTGAGGCTCCACCAAAAAGCTTGTGAGCGTTCTCTCTCTCTGTCTTTGTCTTTGTCTTTCCCCAACCCCCCCCCCCCCCCCCATCCTCTCAGTACATTTCACTCTAACCAATGTTTCAGAACGGTGCTTCTGTGCAGATCAAATCTCTGCGGTCAGCTGCTAATAACCTGTGAAATTTTCATTTCACGTGCATCATCACATTCATGCAGATCAGTGGCTGCCATAACATTAAAAGGAAACTGCTACTTTAAAATCTGGTTAACTGTGAATATATCACTTAGTGAACACTGCAACACTTTTAAGGCTCTGTGTGAAGGACAGGTAGAATCCCTGGAAAAGTGTGGGATTATGTATTTTGCAGTTGGTGTGTAAATCTAACTACATACTTGTAAATTAGATTCCTATTGTGTTAATGGCTGGACCTTATTCTGCTGTCCAGTAAGCATGTCAATGTTTTTGGCTTCTTTCCTTTTGGCAGGAATCTGATTTTCAAAATAAGAACTAAAATAGCAAAACCGTAAAAATACTTCTCCCTGCAAACACACTGAAATCAATGGAGAGAGTTGCATTTTCCGGTATGTGCTGAACCGCATAATTAATGAGTGACAGTTGGTAACCTCAAGCCATTTCCTGGCACTTGGAGTAGCAGCACTCTGTCTCTGACACAGGTGGATCAGACGTCCTGCTGAAATCACTGTAATGTGTTAGATTAGAAGAGTCCAACACACTGGCTCACTGCCGGTAGACACAGCTCTAATAGCTTCACTTTCACAATGTTGTGGTGATATTGCTGAATTCTTGAGGGGATGTGTGGCCAGGCATAGTTCCTGTAGCAAGATATTATTTATTGTATCTCTGGCAGTCTGGAATTGCCTGTTTAGACACATAAACACAACCATTAACAATGTTCAGCATGTTATTTATAAAAGTGACGTAATAATATTGAAATGCTCATTATAAAATGTATTACATTTGCTGCATCTAAAATTATGTACTGTCTATGTTTTTATAATGGAGAATCACTCATATGTTTGGTTCTTAAATTGCAATTGTCAGCTGGAGTTCTGTTTTGTCCTTGTGTTGATACACCTGTCAGTAAGAGTTGTATGTTTTACAGAAAACTCCTATACAGCATAGATCCCTCTCAGGAAAACCTCAGGCAGTTTTATGCTTTCAGCACACAAATGAAGATTCCCATGAACACCTGAGGGAACTTAGACTGGAATTTTCTTGTTTTCATTGTCTCTATTTCTTCTCCTACCCTCTGTTGTCCCCTCACTTCTGCCTCCCGTCATACAGGCTGTCACAGGCTGTTTAAAGAGCGAGCTGGTGGGATGCCGCCCAGATGGACTGCAATAAATACTTAGCTGATGAGAATGAGACAGAAAGAAACTTATTTGTCACACTCAGGCCTGTTTTTGTTTATCTGTTTGTAAGTAGAGGCGGAACTCAATCAAGGAAGCAGTTTTTGCCTGAGATTCCTTTTTTGAAAAGTGACAAGTGGTAGAAGTTTCCATTGTTTTGTTATTTATTTATTGTATTTATTTGTACTTTTTTTTATTTAATCAATATTTTGCAATGCAATATTCATCCATTAACAAGAACCAAATATTCAGACAATTTTAAGCGAATTTTTATTTTTTTACAGTTTTGTGATAACTACCCATTGCAGTCCTCAATACTTTGATTGACTTATTTGAATAAATTATATGCTTGATTTGATTTTCATTTTTTTTTTTATTGTATCACTAATGCATTGGTAATATATTGCATTATTCTTTTTAAAATATTTAAAGTAGTTTAATTAACATCATGTTTTGTCTTTGTCTTCATTATCATAGATCAGTGGTTCCCAATCCTGGTCCTGGAGAACCCCCAACACTGCACGTTTTTGTTGTCTCTCTTATCTGACACACACATTTGAGGTCTTGGAGTCTTCACTAATGAGCTGAAGTGTTGAATCAGGTGTGTTTAAACAGGAAGACATCTAAAATGTGCAGTGTTGGGAGTTCTCCAGGACCAGGATTGAGAACCACTGTCATAGATCCTTTCAGCAATAACATTTTCATTAGTTATTTCCTAGATGTGATTAACATGGGAAGTCTCTTGTTTGGCTGTAACTTCTGCAGCTGCCCTTTGAGTGACCATTGGTGTTCAATGTCACAACACATTTGCTGCTCTTTCTGAATGAAATGAATTAAAAACCAACTGCATTCATGCTTAAACTCAGTAATGCTATTCAGAGACAGATTGACAGAGTTGGACTGTGAATTATAGAGAATCTTGTTTCAATATTCATACAGGTCACTAGCAGTTTTCATGGTGAAATATGTGATAGCACTTATGGAAGGGTAGTCTTGTATGAGTCTGTCCCTTCACTGCCGAAAGTTTGGTTGGGGACAAACATAAAACTTTTAAATCCCTAGACATGATTGCAAATATCCTTTCATACATGAATAATATATATTAGACTTGTGCCTAAATCTTTTTTGCTAACTGAGTCTGACAATTAAGGTTAGAATCATTCAACTGATACAACAAACCATCTGTGATTCTGTTTGGTTATTTGCACTGCTGCTTCGATTGCAATGCAATATACTGTAAGTATGCATGCTGCTTATATAACCTTGATTTGTGAATTAATGCGAGGTGAACTTTACTGGGTGTTGCCTGCAGAAGTTGCTTGGTTACAGTTTAAATGTAAATGAGTTGTGAGATTCACGTCTACGGTAGACTTTGCCAATGAATTGTGTAGCAGCAAGAACCATGAATCTGACAGAACTGTCAACAATATTGAAGACTGTCTTGTCATTTAAATGTTGTTTACGGAGTTATCTTGATTTAATTATTGACAATTTAACTTTATCCTGGATTGTTCCCTTCTCAGAATAGTTGTCCTTGCAGAATGCTGTGGTGTAGGTTTAACATGTTTTACAAGCGGAGATGCTTTATAAACTTCCTGTTGAGCCAGGTCAATACGAAAAATCATAACAATAATTCTTAATATTTGGTAATATATATAATAATATTTTATATTACACAGGCTATTTTGCTTATTGAGGGGTTCTGCTTTAGTTTAAGGAAATAATCTGCTTCATAATTTTATAAGAGCCTAACAGTAGCTGCACAACTCATCCTGGATGTAGATGCAGAGAGCTTAGAAAGATTGTTTCTTTAAATAAAGCTTAAAGGGATAGTTCACCCAAAAATGAAAATTTGATGTCTATCTGGTTACCCCCAGGGCATCCAAGATGTAGGTGACTTTGTTTCTTCAGTAGAACACAAATTATGTTTTTTAACTTCAGCCGTTGCAGTCTCTCAGCATTACAATGCTTGGTAATGGTAACAGAATCTATGAGAGAAAAAAAAAAAAAAACATGCACAGAAAAATCCAAATTAAACCCTGCGGCTCGTGACGATAAATTGAAGTGTAAAGACACAAAGAAACTGAACAGTATTTATATCATTTTTTTTTTTTTACCTCTAATTCACGCAATGTCCGAACTGTTAGAACTCTTGTGAATGCTTTACAGCAGCCTGCATCATCATCTTCTTGTTGCTTTATGGCGGATTGCAGACTTATAAGTGCATTACCGCCACCTATCTCTCAAGTGGACCATTGACATTCCTGATTGAGATTGTAGATAGAGTGTTAATGGTCCACTTGAGAGATAGGTGGCACACTTACAAGTCTACGATCCGCCATAAAGCAAGAAGAAGAAGATGATGCAGGCTGCTGTGAAGCGTCATCTTGGATGCCCTGGGGATAAGCAGATAGACATCAAATTTTCATTTTTGGGTGAACTATCACTTTAATTTTATTGATCCAGAACTTTCTGTAAGCTCTTTCTTCTTATTTCGGCAACTTTGGTGGCATTTCTCTTGTGCTCTTACAATGTTCTAAAATGTACAATTTTAAATAAAAAAAAGTTTTTAATAAATTGTGCTTGCATGCAATATTAAATGTTTTTTTTTTTTTTTGTAAAGCACTTTCTTTGTAAATGTGCTATTTAAATAAAATAAAAAGTAAATCAGTTTTCTGTTTTATGTTAAAACTATTCCTGATGGCAAAGCTGATTTTTCATCCACCATTACTGAAGTCTTCAGTGTCAAATGATCCTTCAGAAATCGTTCTAATATTCTAATAATCCTTCTAATTATTAATTTATTACTGACCTCAATTCAAAATAAAATTTTACCTTATTAGAGCAAAGAAGCTACTATTTATATGATGCCTTGAGTATATTTTGTCTCATCACTAAAACATGCTTACATAGCTGATCATGGTTTGAAGTATCAGTTGAAACACATACCCTCATCAGTGAACACAGGAATTCACAATTATATCAAACAACTTAATCTAGATATTCTAACAAATTCTAAGAGCCAAATAAGCCAGTAAGAAATGATCATGATTAGAAGATCTAGCACGCACCATTTTATCTCGGATGGATTGAAAAACCAGGCAAATCACTTGGCACCTACACTGTAATTACTTGTGGATTCACGGAAATTCTGATGCATAATTGTGTTTCATCAGTGTTGCATGATTCCTTTCGTAACCTTCTATGTCTTGACAGTCTAACTTACACAGAATCAGGGATTCACCTCCCTCACCTGCAGTATGTATGAAACCAGCAGCTGGATCACACTGTCTGAAGAGCATCAGTATCAAGAGGTAGCCTTTGTGTCTACGCTATACAACCAGAGCCAGGTGCACAGGTTCTTTTGTGCTTAGATGAATGTTTTTAAAAGAGTGTTTGTATGAGCTTGTATGGACATGTTTCCAATCTTGTTTCAAGCTTTCGTGATTTCAGTGAATTTCAGTGAGTCACATGTGGTATGTAGCGTAAGCACAATTTGAGAGTTTGACTCCTAACCCTAAGGTTGTGGGTTCAAGTCTCGGGCCGGCAATACCACGATTGAGGTGCCCTTGAGCAAGGCACCGAACCCCCAACTGCTACCTGGGCACCACAGCATAAATGGCTGCCCACTGCTCCAGGTGTGTGCTCATGGTGTGTGTGTGTTCACTGCTGTTTGTGTGCACTTTGGATGGGTTAAATGCAGAGCACAAATTCTGAGTATGGGTCACCATACTTGGCTGTATGTCACGCCACTCACTTTTTTTTAGGTTGTCTTTTTGCTTGATTTGATATCAGTTTTTACATTTAATTTGAATCTGAACCAAACAGGTCTGCTACAGATCACCTAATTTTTGTTGTAACTAATTTTCACAAAATATATAACTATGTTTTGCTTATTATCTCCCTATAGCTGCTAATGAAACAGAAGTCTCACACATTCACAGAAACCGGCTTCCGTGTTGTAAAATAAGGTGGATAATAATGGCAGATTTTGAGTTCATTTAAATTTTAAGACATTTACTTAAACTATGAAACCTGTTTAAGTTACGTCACGTCAAAAAAAGCAACGAAAAGTATATCTTAGATCAACAAATTCTACTTAAGCATGTACCATGGAGGCAAAAAACACTAGCAGAATATCCAATTTTTGTAAACACCCTCTGGCTATTGAAACTTGATTTTAATCTCAAATATCTCCAGAAAGGTTCTGCTATAACCTATTTGTGAAAACATCAAAAAGTCACGGTCAATTAATGGCTTTTAGAAGTAGGATGCTATCTGCAGGATTTCAGATTAATATATTTGAGACAAAGCAAAGCAACTTAAATCTCTCAGCAGCTCCTGAAGACCTATCATTCCCCTGCTGGGAGCTGAAAGAAAATGAGGGAAACAGATATGTAAATACAGACGTAAAAAAGAAAATGCAAGGAGCTCTAGGAAAGTGACAAACAGTTAAAGAACAAGAAGCATGTGGCAAGACAGCACAACATTGCATGACTTAGATGTAGTCAGTGAGATTACATATTACATGCCGGTTGACAACAGAAGAAAATGGCTAAACGATCTCATCGCATTCTTGAAGAGCATCAGCATGTGTAAACTGATAAATATTGCATGTCTGATATGTTAAACTCTTTCTTTATTTGTTTATGCTGATGAGAGACATGCAGGATTGTGTTGTCCCTCTGCAGGGCGCAGGTTTACTGGAGCTTGTCACAGGTGTTATCTCCAGCCAGGCAGGAGGGTCTGGCTCTCAGCCTGGGGGACTCTGGGATCCTGGGTTTCACTTTGAGAATGACAGTTGAAGCTGCTATTGTTTTAGCATGTGCTGGGTCATTGTTTTCACAGCCGGTATTCAGGTAGCAGATAGATATGGGGGTGTGGGGGGGGGGTTGTGGTCTTTGTAGTCTGCATGACAGAGAGCGTGTTTGGTCAATGGTAGTTGTGGTGCTCTGCTGATAAAGGATCATGCTTTCACACTGAGATTGGCTGCCCTGTTAGCATGCTAAAAGATGGGATCTGGACAGTGATCAACTGGACAAAATAACACCTGGAAATGCTCTATATTTTTTTCCCCCATCAATGAATGTCAGCTTGCCTGTGGAAGAAAGAAACAGACAGTGAGACAGAATGAGAATTGATCAGTAAACGGTAAAGGAAGTTGTCAGCAGTCAGGGAGAAAGAACAGATTTACAGCAGCATGCACACATACACATACAGGGACCGATGCAATGCTGCTGTAGATTGACCACATTTCAAAAAAAGTAAATAATGCTGAAAAATTTAAACCAACATTTTACACATAATTTTATAATATAATTTTTATCAATATAATATAATATAATATAATATGATATAATATAATATAATATAATATAAGTAGCAAATAATAATTTTGTCTAAAATCAAGTTTTACTTATCATTTTATAATAAAGTTTTTATCTACTTATAATAATATAACAATATTTACATCTTTGTGTGAGTGTGTAAATATTGTAAATATTATTTGCTGCATTTAATATTACTAATATTACTAATATTTGACTCCTAACCCTTAGGTTGTGGGTTCGAGTCTCGGGCCAGCAATACCACGACTGAGGTGCTCTCCCAACTCTTGAGCAAGGCACTGAACCCCCAACTGCTCCCCGGGCGCCACAGCATAAAATGGCTGCCCACTGCTCCGGGTGTGTGTTCACGGTGTGTGTGTGTTCACTGCTGTGTGTGTGTGTGCACTTTGGATGGGTTAAATGCAGAGCACGAATTCTGAGTATGGGTCACCATACTTGGCTGTATGTCACGCCACTCACTTTTTTTTAGGTTGTCTTTTTGCTTGATTTGATATCAGTTTTTACATTTAATTTGAATCTGAACCAAAACAGGTCTGCTACAGATCACCTAATTTTTGTTGTAACTAATTTTCACAAAATATATAACTATGTTTTGCTTATTATCTCCCTATAGCTGCTAATGAAACAGAAGTCTCACACATTCACAGAAAAACCGGCTTCCGCGTTGTAAAATAAGGTGGATAATAATGGCAGATTTTGAGTTCATTTAAATTTTAAGACATTTACTTAAACTATGAAACCTGTTTAAGTTTGACAAACACTTATTATTTTTGTTTACATTTTTGTCATAGCTATTTCTCAGTCTATTGCCCATTCTCCACAGCATTATCTTAAGTGATTCATAGTTTTCCAGAATGAGCATGTTAGCCAAACACACCCTTATCGTGTACTTGTGTGTCTATGCACATGGATTCAGCTACCTGAAATCAGGTCAGATGACAAAGCAAACTTAATTCATGCTAGATAAACGCTTTTGCCCTTTCATTTGAATACTGGATAGGAAAACGGCAGCATTTTGTTTCTGCATTGAATAAGCCCCCATGTAGTCAGATTTAATAGTACATGTTGTTTAATCTCATTTTCTCTTTTTGCACTAGTGAATCTGTCCTAGGGGAGCAAACCAAATTACACCACAGTTCGCCTGCAGAGGATTTTGCTATTTACAGGTCGTCGTCTTTCTCTTTTCTCTTACTTCTCTTCTGTCTCTCTCTAAGCACCCTTAGTGGCAGGAAGAACTGGCGATTCATGGATGAACCAACGTCTGCCCCAGAAACCTGTGTGGAAGGTTCTTTTTTCTTCTCTTGCACAGATACATTTAATGTGTTTGGCCCACTCTCTCTTTATTCCATTATTTTTTCATCAGAAGAGAAACTAGGACAGTCTCTTCTGTATGAAGTCTGCTGTGGACGATCTGAGATAATGTAGTGATGCATTGAAACATGAGGGCAAAAAAAAAAAAACAGTGTTTACCTTAGCGAGGCCAGAGTTGTTCCTAGGACATTAAGCAATTTAAACAGGGTGAGAGGAAATCAGGTATTTCTAATCTAATATGGGCATTGCAAATCTCATCCAAACACAAATAGTGACGTATGCAAGTTTCCTTCCTGGGGTTAAGGACATTCAAACGTATCGCTCTATAGAGATTAAATAGGATGGTTTACCCATAGGTGCCCCACATAATATACTATAATCCACAGTCTGAGAGGATTACTTAGACTGGACTGGTGACTGAACTGGGAGAAGTGTGGACTCCTTATTTTGAGTCAAGGTATTGCTGAAGCTCAGCGTTTTCATAGAAGACTTTCATTCAGTGTACTTTATCAAAGCTTTTCTCAGATTATTCAGTTGTTCTGCATTAATATCAGACAGTGGTGTTTGAAGAAATGGTGTACCCATTAATGACATTTTGTTGAAAGTTTTCTCACCCTCAGGCCATCCAAGATGTATATATTAGTTTGTTTCTCTATCAAAATAATCCACAAGTAGGCAGAGATAAAATTTCATGGATTATGGTATTTTTGGCCAGAAGTGACATTATAAGTTAAAACGTCTTGATGGATTTGTTTATTACAAACACACAGCTTTTCACATTACAAGATGTTACTTAATGGGCTGGATTCATGTGGACTCTCATTCTGACGGCACCCATTCACTGCAGAGGATCCGTTGGTGAGCAACTGATGTATTGCTAAATATCCCCAAATCTGTTCCGAACCAAACTCATCTTGGATAGCCTGAGGATGAGTGCATTTTCAGCAAATTTTCATTTTTGCAAGAACTATGCTGTTAAATTCAATTTAAAGGTTAAGTGCAATAAATAATTCCATTTCAGTTCATCTTCCATGAGCCAGAGAAGCTGATTATCCTTCTGATGCAATCCCTTACACACTTCCACTCACACACACCTACCCACACACACACACACACCCACACAAACACAATCCTCACTGCGGCAAGGAGAGCAGATCGATCAATCAAGCTTTCAGATGTTTGGCTTCAGGGAGACTTGCTTTTAAATCTCTTACCTCCAGACCTCTGGAGTCCAGCAGAAGCGATGGGCTCGGCTCCCCAGTCCACTGACGGCATGTTCATCTGGGTGCTCAGTCTCAGTCAGGACTGGAGTTTAGGATCAAATGATTTGGATTAGAATGAATTGAAATGCGGAACTCTGTAACTAAATGTGATTGGCATAGTTAAAGGGAAATTCTGTCATCGTTTACTCTGGCTCATACATTTTAGTGAGGTGTTTGCAAGATTAGTAAACATTAGGTTCTAATTGAAATGAGCTTTGCTTATAGAATATTTCCTGGTAGGTAACAAAACACTTTTTGTTCTACCTGTGATGAAAAGTATGATAACTTTCCTGTGAAGTTTTTAAATTCAAAGCAAGTCAGCTTTAGTGTAACCAACTTCATGGGAACACATGTACAACTTTCCAGCTAAATGTCATGACGTTTGTCGGCCAAATGTCACGACATGTCCAATTTCAAATTTCAAATCTTAGTGAGAGAGAGACAGTGTGTTATTTTTTATTTATGGGCTTTTGACCTTTTAATTAATCGGAAAGTGTAGATTGACAGGAAATCTGCAAGACTGAGAAATGGGTTTCAAACCAGATTTTTTTTTAGTCATAGTTTTTGTCATTTGATTAAAATATCCTTCAAAAATTTAGTTAGTTCAATTTTATTTAGAGTGTTAATTCAGTTGTATTAAAAAATATCCTCAATAGATCAGTTATATTAAAAAATATCCTTAATAGATTTTTCTGTAAAAAAAAAAAAAAAAAAAACTTATTATGGGCTGTTCACTCAGAACACGTAAACATACTAGACGGGCACGTTTGAACGCTGCACTATTATTTATTTTTTTTAGCATCATGTGCATCTTGTGTTTAAATGCAAAAAAATGCATTCTATATGTTCTGTGTTATGCATTATAATTTTTTGTATCTTATTTTCGTCTTATTTTTGTTATAATGCGCAGCGTTCCACTTGTCATCATTATCATTTACAAATTCGAAAAAACATTGTTAACAAATGTTTTCATCAATAATTTCGTTAACACTTATTCTTAATTCAGTGTGATTGGCATAGTTAAAAAATTCTGAAATCATTTACTCATTAAATGTTTAACCTCTAGTAAGGTGTTTGCATGAATCAGCAAACATTAGTTTGTAATCAATATTTTTTAACACATTGGGGCTTATTCTTTAACCATGAATATTTGTGCATGAAATATGCATATGAAAGTTTTTACGAAAAAAATTGTCAACTTTTTTTTTTTTTTTGAAAATTGAACCTAACTTTTATGAGAAACAAAAATATATGTACAAATACATAGTTATTAGTTGAGCTGCGAGAAGGTGCAAAGACACTTGTATGCATATATACAGCTGGCTAATGACAGGTCTCCAATCTGGGTCTTTATAAAAGTTTTCTCTTTGTTTTTGAACTTGTTTTGTGGATGGTACACAGCATTGCTTGAGGGTCTTTCTGCACATCTCTCAGGTGAAAGTGCGTCTTTAGAGAGTGTCAATGGCTGGGAGTGGTGAAAGGAAAGAGTGTGCAGCAAGCCCTCATATGGACATGGTTTGGGCATGTTTTATGCAAATTACAAACCTTAGTCTCGCTGTTGCTCATTTAGAACAATCCAAGTTCATTAATGTTAGAACGAGGTTAAGAACACGTTCATGCAAGTATGCACGTGTTGAAAAGTTTTTCATGAAAAGTTTGCCTGTGCCTACAGATATGAATTGAGTCCCATCGTTAAAGACTTAAGAAGCTAGAAGCTTCGCTTGTAGAATATTTCCTGGTAGGCAACAAAAGATTTATTTTGTGTGAGTGTGGTGTTTTACATGCTATGAAAAATCATTTGCTCTGTGAAGTTCACCTGGGTTTCAATGAACTAATTAGCACATTAGCATCAATTTAGCAGTGAATTAGCTTTTATTTTTTATTTTTTTTAAATATTCTTTATAGACTTTTCTGTTTTAAAAAAAACATATTGTTCTGAAAATGTGGAGCTCCAATTATAAGAACTTCAACTTAAAAAAATATATATATATACATTTTAAATAAAACGCATCTTGCATTTTTAAATTTCTGTGTGAATGGCACTTTAGTATATTTTTAATATTTTGCCTTATCATTTTTTCTTATTTTATTTTCATCTGGTTTTCCCTAAATGTCGAGAATTTTAAGTGTGTGTATTTTCAGTGTATGTTTGTGAATTTGTGTGCTTGTTTTTGTTTGTTTGTTTTTGTGTTACACATATGTGGAGGCTTTGCTGACAGCTTTTTTATCTCTTGTATGAGATATTTGCATGTGAGACAACTTGTTGGTTATATGGTGAAGGGGAGATAAGGGGGAAATTTGCATTGTCACTAATAATATCACTCTTTCTCTATCTCTTGCATTTGAGCACACCAACGCTTCTCTTTACCTTTTGCCTACCAATTACAAAGCTTCAAGCATGCCCTGTTCAAATAAGCCTCTCTGTAGCATATTGCTGAAGCCGGGAAAACACTAGGATCAGCGAGGATACCCATTAAATGGGGTGTCGCTTGGGTCTGCATGCTTCACCTGTTCGGGTTTATTAAGCTGTGCATGAAGGTTAGGGGTTAGGGGTCAGTGGGACTTGTGTATATTAAGTTTTTCTGCAGTGAGGAGGATGAAACTTGATCCGTAGGGCTCAGTCTTGGCTAACTGGTAAAGGTTGTTCCATAATCAGCTCTGCTAACCTGACTCTGAACATTTAATCATTAGACGAGCGACTGTAAAACTGAGCCTAGATCTGCATTTAAGAGGAGTTACGTGAACAGTCGACCCTGATCTGATTCAGTGTCCAAGTGCAATCCTCAATGCATGAGTCCTTTACCAGTCCTTTAACATTCAACAACTTTAACAGTGGTTACATTTACTATTATTTTTCCCTCTAGTCAGTGGGAGACATATGACATACTACACCACATATCATTTCTCTATGTAACATAAAATACATCTAAATCAGCCACCTTATGGCTGAGCATGGAACAAGTCCAGGGTTTTATACAGAAAATTAAGCACCATTAATAAAGAATTGCAGGGCACTGTGTTTGCAGTGAGTATTTATTTAACCTTTATTTATTTAACCAGGCAAATTAATTAAGAACAAGTTCTTATTTTCAATAACAGCTTGGCGAGTATTGAAAAAACATGCCGATTAACTCAGCGACTGAAGAATATACATGCCGTGTTCTCAGATGACATGCTTGTGTGTCTTTCTGCGGTGCACGTCTAATTGAAACAACAGGATTTGTTATGCTAAGATGATGCAAAAATAAGGATAATGACAGAAAATTGTGCTCAATTACTTGTCATCTATTTCTAAGACAGCTGCTGTGATCTTCTTTTACACAAGCCGAATGCTCGCTTCTTTTGTGATAATTTGGGCAGTGCATCATTCTAGCTGTTCAAATATAGTATATGAGACTGTTTTCTTGTCCTTTAAGAAATAGTTCACCTAAAAATTAAAATTCTGTCATCATTTACTCACCCTCTTGTCTTTCCTAACTTGTATGACTTTCTTCTGTGTAACACAAAAGACGAAAAATTGTAAACAACTTAACATGTACGTTCACTGTCAGTTTCATGGTTTTTGCAAGTAAAAATTGAATTACCATATAATTATGGTGAAAAATGTGTAAAGGACATTTCTGGACGTCTTTCCAGAATCTCACATGATTTTATAGAAGTATATATTATCCCCCCCCCAAAAAACATTTTTTTTACTGTTTTAACACATTTTTCAAAATAGCCTTTGTGTTCCAAAATGTGGAAAAGTTTAAAATGACAGGAGGGCAAGTAATTTTTGAAAATTCCAACAGTTCCTATACTGTGGGAACATGACTTTCCAATATTTTGGCACTGCTTTGGGTGAGTTGTAGAATAAAGCTTCAGGCCAGCCTCAACTGTATAGGGAACAAAGCCATAATCACAGCATAAGGTAGCTTTTCAGTGGCTTTTCCGACCTCCATGTTTATTACCAGCCATTAATTCTCATCTTCTACAATTCTGGGCATTTTTACATCTTCTCAGCCTGAACAATAAGGTGCCATAATGTGTGGAGTTTTGTTCCTATAACTGACTTCATCCACAAAAACTCCCCCACAGGGCTTAACATGTTATATATATATACATATAAGATTATAATGCTTGTTTATATATATATATATATACACACACACACACACACACACACACACACACACACACACACACACACACACACACACACACTACCGTTCAAAAGTTTGGGATCAGAGCGATTTTTAGTGTTTTTTACCGGAGTTTCTTATGCTCATCAAGGCGGCATTTATTTGAAAAAAATTATATTGTGAAATATTATTATGATGTAAAATAACGGTTTTCTTTTTTAATATACATTAAAATCTAATTTATTCCTGTGATGCAAAGCTGAATTTTCATCATCATTACTCCAGTCTTCAATGTCACATGATCCTTCAGAAATCATTCTAATATGCTGATTTATTATCAGTACTGGAAACTGTTGTGCTGCTTAATATTTTTTTGGAACCTGTGATACTTTTTTTCAGTATGCTTTGATGAATAAAAAGTTAAAGGGGTCATATGATGCGATTTCAGGTTTCCTTTCTCTCTGGAGTGTTACAAGCTGTTCATTAACAGATAAGATCCCTAAAGTTGCAAACACTAAATTCTCAAACCCAAAGAGATATTCTTTATGAAAGTTAAGACTCGTCCACACCCTCCTAAACGCTTGTTTTAAACATGCCCCAACATGTCCACGTCACTGAGTGGGAAGATTTGCATAACACCCAAATGTTCACGCAAATAAAGAAGGAGTAACTTTGATTCTCGCTGTAGTATTGTTGCTGCCGCCGCTGCCATGTTGTGGAGACGCTATGTGTTTCGTTGTGAATGCGAAACTATTTTGTTTGGCCTTTCAAAAGAGGACACAACTAGAAATCAGTGGTTAAGTTGTATTTAAAACACTGTTCCAGAACAGTTCAAACCAAATATTTGTGTGTGTGCAACTCATTTAACGGAGGACTGTTTCCTGAACCTACAATGCCAGCTGTTCTGACTCACAACCTGTAAGTATGTTTTCATATTTAAAGAATTTGCCACTGATGATTCAAACGTGAGGTTTGAGCAGTGTAGAGTAGGCTTGTTGTTTGTAATTTCTCCAGTCACAAATGCAGACAAATGATTTTATGTTTACGCGGTGCCATATGCAACGCAACATTTAAAAAGACAGTATAAGTCATTATAATCCATAATTATGTCCTCACTGGATGCAACAAATGCCTCGTTTGTAATGGGTTTTACTGGTTTTGTCTCATCGCGCCAGGACACAGCATCACAGTATGGTGAGCGGCATAACATTTCTGTCACATGCTTGAGATATTCGGCCAATCACAATGCACTGATATCTAGCCAATCAGAACACACCTCGCTTTTCAGACCAATGAGCCTTGTAAAAATCAATGCGTTTCAGAAAAGCGCGGCAAAGATGAGCAACAATAATGTACAGTATGTGGAAAAAATGGGTTTTCTTTTAACCATAAACCATATTAACATATTGCATTAGAAACAAATACACAAAATAATGTTCTTTTTAGCAACGTCATATGACCCATTTAAAAAGAAGAGCGTTTATTTAAAATATAAATCTTTTCTAACAATATTTACAACCATTCAAAAGTTTGGGGTCAGTATTATTCTTTATTTTTTTTTTAAATAAATTAAAACTTTTATTCAGCAAGGATGTGTTAAATTGATAAGAAGTGATAGCAAAGATTTATATTGTTAGAAAAGATTTATATTTTCAATAAATGCTGTTCTTTTTAACTTTTTATTCATCAAAAAATCCTAAAAAAGTATTGCAGTTTCCAAAAAAATATTTGGCAGCACAACTGTTGCCAACATTGATAATTCTAATAATAAATCACCATATTGCAATGATTTCTTAAGGATCATGTGACATTTTATACTGGAGTAATGGCTGATGGAAATTCAGCTTTGCATCACAGAAATAAATTATATTTTAAAGGATATTAAAATAGAAACAATTATTTTATATTGTAAAAAAAATTAGCAAGATTGTTTTTTCTGTATTTTTGATCAAATAAATGTAGCATAAGAGACTTCTTTAAAAAACATTTCAAGTCTCACTGATCCCAAACTTTTTAACAGTGGTGTATATATATATATATAGTATGACAGAAAAATGATTAAATGACAGGAAGATAAAGAACCCAGGGAAAAAAGTTTATGATCAGTATCCTTGTTTCTCTTCTACCTTTTCTTCTACAAAGCCCTTAATGATAGATGTGCGTGCAGCAGGGAGTCGGTGGGATATATGTGGGTGTAGGAAGGCAGGAGTTGTCGTTTGACATTCTCCAAACGTACTTTTCCTGAAAGTGGTGGAAATGTGCCTCAAATATCCCTCGTTATTGTTGAGTAGTCTAATGATCCTGTCTGCTGGCAAAGTTGAAGAGGGAGGCCGGATTACCTTTCAGCTATTTTGATTACACTTTGTGTGTGTGTGTGTGTGTGTGTGTGTGTGTGTGTGTGTGTGTGTGTGTGTGTGTGTATGTGTATGTGTGTGTGGTGGGAGATGTTCCTGTGAGGCCCATTAGACTTGCAGGCAGCCTGGTTGAGAGAAGAGAAAATTTTCTTTCCTCTAGGGGTCTGCACTCATCACCTCGCATAAAGGCCACTTTAGACAGACACTAATGCACATAGGAGGCACTGATGGAGGGCAGAACTTCTAGAGGTAGGAGTTGCGCTTTTATGCTCTTCTAGGTTGATGTTTTCCCCGCCTAAACTTCCAAGATCATTATATGGTCTATTTCAGTCGTCTCTAACCCCAGTTCGCCCAGTAATGAATTTTGGCTTTTATGATTATACTTGAGATGTTTGAACAGGATCTGATTGACCTTTCAAATCATATAATCTACATTCATATCATAAACCGGCTATTTTATTGCCCCGTTCTTCTTGCCCTTCAACCCTCGTGGAGCTCCATTTGGCCTCTGTGCATTCAGTTGATCTGTTCTAGCCTGGCTTTAGGATGAAGCTCAGGTCCCTGCTGTTGTCACAAATTATATGTCAGAGGCACGACGAAGCCATTCGTAAGAGCCGTGCTGGATCTGTATAATTTAACACATAGCACTCAGCACTGAGATGGTGTCAAAATGCGCAACTGCAGATCTCATCTAATCGTATTCTGCTCCACACAGCACCATGCAGTCCTTCATAATTGGCTCTTTGAAAAGGTGTTTTGTTAGGTATGATTAGTCATACCCCATAAGAGAGCAGACGCTGCTGTCCATAAGAGGATTCACTGCATTTAAGTCACAAGAATTTTTGTTGATAGTCTTGCTTTACTTTATGACAATTTTGCACTGCCAAATATTGTGTTAGAGTAATGAAAGTCATTATTGAGAATAATGGAAGGTCCATAAATTGGTAATGGGAATTCAGGAGGAAAATGTGCTTAAAGAGATAGTTCACCCAAATGGGGTTTCTTTCTACTGTTGAACTCTAAAGAAGATGTTATTTTGGCAACCACACAGTTGCTGGTAGCCATTGACTTCAATAGTTTTTTTTTCCCCCATCCTGTGGAAGTCAGTGGCTCTAGCCATTGTTTGGTTACCAACTAACAAAAAAATATCTTAAACAACTTTCAGCAGAATAAACTCATAAAAAATATTAACAACTTGGGATTAGTTTTTTGAACTATCCCTTGTAAAAAAAATAATAATATTATAGTTGAAAATGAATATCATTGTTTATTATGTTTTTTTTTTTTGGCTTTTTTTTTTTTACATTTTAGTGTGAAATGAAATCCTATGTAAATAAGTGGTAACATTTTATTTTAGGTGTTTTTAACTAAAATTGAAAGCATTAATTAAATTAAAAATAAAATTACAGCGGTAAATGTATTAAAGTGCCTTTAATTTTTTTTTAAATGCAAAATCTACCTTTTTTTCATTTGATTTTAGGGTGAAATTAAATCTAGACACAATTTTATGTAATTTATGTATTTGCTGATATATATTAAGAAGTCATCCAAAGTGGTTTTAGGTGTCTTTTAACTAAAATAGAAAACATTAGATAATATATCTTGCAAAACTATCATAATTTGCTGCTACAAACGTTATTGGTTACTTCAGGGTTGAAGGTGAAGTCTTAAAGGAGCTCAGTCCTCTACTTCTACTTTTTAAGTTGGTATGGCTCTGATGAATATTCTTGCTGTAAGTGTGAGAGGAATAAACAAATACCATCTGCTTATCAGTAGATGTAAATCAGTTATGGTGGCTGATTTAGTTGCATTTTGTGTTCACAATGTATTTGCCCGACTATGTACATTGTAATAAATTTAAGGGATGTAGCCTATATAGTATTTAAAGGCGGATAATTTACTGAAGTAGCCACATTTACAAAACTGGCTTATCAAACTTCTTATATAGGAACTCAGTTTGGCACTGCTTTTGGACCGTATGCAGAGTCGTTTCATGAGACGACGTATTATGAAACGGACTCTGTGACTTTTCATTTTCTGGATGGTGAGAAAAGTGCTCAATCGTCCACTTATTGCACATTCAAAGTAATTAAACCGGACCGTTGAGTCTTGAGAGATGCGTTACAAATAAACGCTGGCTGGCCACCACCCTTGCTACCCGTGGCCGCGCGCCAGAGCGCAGCTGCATTTTAGCAGACAGCTGGTGGATCCGCGAGCTGGTATGCGGCTGGTTGCAGGCAGTGACGACGCGCGCGCTCTCTCTCTCACCGAGCTTTAGCCTGAATGAGCACGATCCTCCTCCTGCCACAGTATTGCGTTCTTGAGGAATTCGTCATCAATGAAAGTGAAGGAAGACTAAACAGGAGAGGAGAAACGCGAGAATGCCGGTAGATCAGAGGAGACAGACGATTGCTCAATTGGTGAGTTAATGATAAATAACATGCATTCTTTATTTACGCGAGAAAACACTTGTAGCTGTGTCTATTTATTTCATTTTAGATGGATATATCGCTTTATTCTCATTGCGAAGTATTACGTATTTCTTTAACAACTGTATTTTCCACAAGCGTTTCCGCTTGACTCATCTGTAAAAAGTATATTAAAAACTTGATTTAAGTGTTTACAGTAAGTTATGTCTGACAACGACTGTGAGCTGGAAAAGTGAACGAGTTCCTAAACGTTTAAAATGTAGATTTAACCCATTTCAAGTAGCATAATTACTCTTTTTGGCTTCTCTTTTTTTTGGCAATGATCCTGTGCGCTGGTTAAGACAATGCGTTGTAAATGTTTTGACTTCTTATGTTAATTACAGCATTGCTGGTTATTTTGCTATTATGTAGTTAGAGATTAACCTCAAAGATTGCATTGATACGCGCTGTGATGTGTAACAGAACTTTAGTGTTTCTTCTGCCCATCGCTCCACTTAAATTACGCATATTGTTAATCGCGTGAAATAAACACATTAAGTCATACATTTGCATGAAATAGAGTCATGACCTTACGCAAGTCCTACCTCAATTATTCGCAATCCAGTGTCACTGTCAGAGAGTGTCAAATGAATCCACTTCCAGTGGCATTTAAATGTGGTGTCTTTGCTCTAAGAAATCCAGTTTTATGTCAGATTCAGTGATGTGTAGAGACAGATTTATGAGCACGGGTCACGCTCATTGTAGTTGCTGAGGTGTATATCTGCCTTGAGCTAATTAAAATTGATGATTAATTGATGATGCCAGTTTAATAAGTGGGGCCACTCTGAGCCTAGCTGTGAATTTATGACTCCTGGCTTCGTGTGGTGACATTTTGCGACGCAATGTGTCCAGAATCCTTTCAGCGCCCTTCCCGCTTCTTGGGGTACGCGTAACGGGGACTTGGAGATGCGCGCGCCCGCGAGAGAGAGTGAGGACGTACAGGTTCGAAAAGTGGACGCTGTAATAAAATGAAATGACGCAATACGACTGACATCATCCGACATTAGAGTTGCATGCGTAACTGTGCCACATTTAGCGTCGGTAAAAAAAAAATAACAAAAAAATAAATAAATAATTCGCATTTAAGTTTGGGAACGAAAGTGAGCTGAAAATATGTTGTGTTATATAGAAAGGTGTTTGTGCCACATTTAGCGTAATTAGGCCATATTTAGCGTCGTTCAAACATAATATTAAGTATGCTTTTTGAAACTGAAGTGAATGAAACAAAGTCTTATTGTTTTATAGAGTAATTGTATTTTGATACTGTTTTTAGACATGAATTAATCAACAAAACAAAATAAAAAGGAACACAGCAATCATATTCGCTTGTAGTCGCCTGTTCACTACGATGTAAGTTTACCCATCTCTGATGACTTCTGCTTCTGATAACCCCGGAAATGTAAAAAGGGTCCTTTAGAAATAATCTACAAGGGATGTATGTAAGTAATATTTTTCCCTGGGTGTGGTTTTGATTTGTTCATATATCTTGGCAATATATGATCTAGAATGCATCTTGGCTGATCTAGAATCAGCTTTCATCATTTTCTTTCTGATCTCATTAGGTTGTGTATTAAAGTGGACAAGTGATCTTGAGTCAACAACCTGGAGAGAAATTGATAATGTGAGGCTGTGCTGAAGTATATTCTGGTGTTCTGGGCTTTTGGTTTTATGTTCAAGTTCTGATTCTCTGGGGTTTCTCTCATAAATATGAATTGGCTGCTTGGTGAAGGTATTAAGGCTTTGTCGGTGTGGCCCCGGACCGTGTTTAGTCAGTGTTCTGTCAAATCTGATTGTACCCAGTGGGGATGGCTTACCAGCATGAATGAAACACAGTAGTTCATAGTATTTAGGTTGGGATTATGGTTGCATTTTATTTACTTTAGTTGTTTTTTGTTGTTGTTGCATTTGTTGGCACATCTGGGGAATGTGTGTTTTTACTAACAACCAGCCTGCATAGATTGTGGGGATAACAAACGTCAATAATCTTAAGCCGGTGACCTGACCTGCTCCAGTTTAAATTTATTTGCTGTTTTGACAAACACCATGCACATTAGAAGATCCTCCTCTTAATCATTTTGCATTTTTTAATTGCTTTATGCTAAACAAAAGCTGTCCAAACATGGATAAATACATGCGTGCAGTGCATTGAAACAGTTGTGTATGCTCACAGGGGAAAATTCCCTTTCTGCCTGTCTGCCCTTTTCTCTCTTTTCCTGTCTGTTAGTCTTTCGCATCCCCCCCACCATCTCATCTGATCTTGTCATGGTGTACTCTCATGCCCATATCCCCGGATTACAGCCCCGGAGACAAGCTGCAGAAACAACCCACCTGTCATAGTGTTCCACCCTGGGGAGTAAAGACATCCCAGGTTCAGTGCCACAGCATGGGGAGTTTCTCACCCTTTCTCCCTGAGACTGTCTTTTTATAGGTGTGGAAATACAAGAGATAGCCCATATGCCACTTTTCTTACCAGGGCGCATCGGTGGTGGGATGAATCAAAGGGGGCGTTTTGATATTTAGAGGGGTCACACTTGCCACACTTCTGACTAAACGTAACGTTTACTGTTCAAATGTTTTTGGTTAGTGTAGGCTTGCTGCAGTAGTCTGTGTTGCCCGGTGTTCGGACAAACACCTATTACATTACTGACCCACTGTGGTGGGCAAAACTGAAAGCGTCTGCTCTGCTCCATACAGCGTGCTGCAGAGTCACAGCACAGTGCAGCAGGATTTGGATTTCACATGCAGAAAGTAAAGGCAGTTTTATACTTGCCATGTCTGCACAAGCGCACAGATGTGTGTGGCCAAAATTACGTGAATACTGACAAGACGATGCTAAACTTTGTGTAATTTATTTGTCGATATATAATACAGCATGTGGTGTAATCCATGCCTCGTCTTATTCATTTTTGTGAATAAATGTTATGTAAGCTAGTTTGTCATTGTACTGTTTTATTGTTTTTGTGGTTTTTATTAAGTGTAATAACGAATCCATCTTTCAAGCATTCGTTTTAGCTTTAGAAAGTAAAATGTGTTTAACATGACACCAAGAAAGTGAAAGCATCCAAATTGTGGTTTTGTTGCAAGTTTATACTGGTGACATCCCTAGGTCAGTGGTGTACATATATATATATATATATATATATATATATATATATATATATATATATATATATATATATATATATATATTATTTTTTAAAGAAACTAATTTTTTTTTTTAGCAAGGACACATTAAATTGATCAAAAAAAACAAAAAAAACAGACATAAAAAAATTATTTCTGTTCTACTACTTATTGTCTGTTTCATATAAATGCAGATCTTTCTATAGATCAAAGAATCTTGAAAAAAGTTTCTAAACTAAGCAGCACGACTGTTTTCAACTCTGATATGAAGAAATGTTTCTTGAGCACTAAATCAGTATATTAGAATGATTTCTGAAGGATCATGTGACACTGAAGACTGGAGTAGTGATGCTGAAAATTCAACTTTGCCATCAAAAGAACAAATTACATATGTATTTAAAAGGTTATTTTGATATTTCAGAATATTATTGTTTTTGCTGTATTTTTGATTAAATAAATGCAAACTTGGTGAGCATAAAAGACTCTTCTTTCAAAAACATTTAAAAAATCATACTTACCCCAAATGTTTCAACAGTAGAATATTTTTTTTTGAAGTTTTGACTGGAGTAACTTAGGTTATTCTAATATTAATAAGCTTTAATATATCTAACGAAACTGAGGAAATTGAGAACTCTGTTCTCAGAAGTAAAGTTCATTTCTCAGGATTACAGTTCATCAGAGACCTTTGGGCTCTCTCATGAATGATCGGAATAAGAAAAACGGTCTCTGCACCTCTCTCTTTCCTTTTGGCAGGTGAGGTATTCCTTTGAAGTGACATGTCTGTGGAGGCCCCTGTTCATTCCAGCAGCCTGTTTCCAGTTGTTACACACCTTAAACTGTGCAAGTGGTGTCAGCAGTTCAGATCAAACAGCAAGCATAGCAGAATACAGTATTGGCCTGATATACTATAGCTTATACAGCAGTCAGTTTATTAGCAAAAGGATAAATGGAACTAGAAGGTTCTTTTGGAAGTGACAGAATACTATAGAAATGTGAATGCTGTAGAAATGTTTTGATGTTTTAACCCAAGGGTTTTCAAACTGGAGTCTAAGGATGCCCGTGGATGTTAGGGGATGATAGCATGCTAAATACATTTTTATGACTGCCAAAGTTGATGTGATGTTTATTGTATATGTTTAACATATTTTTATACCCATGTATCAAATTAGATTTTATGGTTTTATTTTGCTTTTTAAAAACAAATTGGTTTTTTTTATTCTATTGGCAGCTTTAATTTTTATGTAAAAAAAAAATGGGGCTTATGTATTATCTGCAAAACCCATTTGCTGCAATATTTACTGTGTGAACTGTGTGTCAACTTAACACAAAGCAAATATTTGCTGGATCATATTTTAATGAATTTGTAAAATGACAATATAAAAGCCAGTTATATAATTTTAAAAATGACGTGTTGCCTATATGATACCACACTTAAAGGTGTATGTTTCAGAATACAGAATCAAGTTTACACAATAAAGGGGTCTGTGTATGTGAAAATACATAGTTGCCTTAATATTTTCAGAAGGGACCATAATATTTAGCCAACCTTGACATGAAAAAGTAAAAAAAACAAAACAAAAAAAAAACCCTATTCTAATGCATTTTGACTCTAATATGACTTATATAAATGGGTTTCCCCTAGACTCTAGGGAGGTTGGTAGCAAGTATTTTATAGAAAGACAGACTGGTATGAAAATATGCAAATAAGCAGACACGTACCTCTGGTTCTGCGATTTGCTTGCCGTGCACCAGGAGAACTGTCGCTGTCAGTATCCACAATTAGAATGGCATCACTGTCACTATTTGCTCACTTTAGTTCTATGCAAACCACATCGATTAATGAAAATTAGGTTATCACAACTTGAATTTTTCAGGAAGTAGATCATTTGTAGAATGCAGTGGTCACACCGAGATAAGGCACTCTCAGGTGTAATGACAGTGTGTATGTGGAATAGACTCAACAACATAATGGGATTTATTTATACAGTATCAGGTTGAAGCTGCTGAACATATTAAAGAAAATAATTCAGACAAAGAGGTGAGGCAAACACAATCCATATAGAAGAGGTGACTCTTTCCCTTGAAGACACAACAACATTGTATATTAATGTTGCGGAACCTGTTTTTCCAGTTACTAGGAATCATTCAGAATATACACCGGAACTTAAATGTCTCTGTGTATTTGCATTTTTATACCAGTCCTGAGCTATTCCCCACACACTGCATCTGTATGCACGATATTATCTATTAGAAAGATCAGTGAAGCAGATTTCTAATGTCAGCATATAAAAGAAATTAAATTGCGTATTGTTTTGCCGTGTTACTCCACTCAGGAGTCAACTCTGGACCTAGCAGTAGCTTATTTTATTTTTTTTTTGGAACAAAATGAAATTCTGATATTAATATTAAACAGAAAAATACAATGTTAAAGGGACATTCCACTCAAATATTTAAAATTGTCATATTTACTCACCCTGATGTCGTCCTAAACCTGTATGCATTAATTTCTTCTGCAGAACATAAAATAAGTTATTTTGTATAACACTTGGGATCAAATAATGTTGGAGCCCATTGACTTCCACTGTATGGAGAATTTTTTTTTTTTTTCTCAAACTATCTTCTTTTATGTTCCACAGAAGACAAAGTTTTGGAACAACGTGAGGGTGTTCAATTTTCATTTTTGGGTGAACCATTACTTTAACTAAAGCTCAATTCAAGAAGCCCACATAAAAAGTATTTGTTTCGTTATTTTAAGCTTGGCTTAAGCAAGGGTATCCACCAAGGGATCTGAAAAAGGCTGAAGACCCCTGAGCTATATATTGAATAGCTTAGCGTTGCTAGAGATACACTTTACCAGTTGAGCTACAGAAACACTATTACATTGTAAATGATTTTGAATTATTGGCATCTGCTACATTAAAGCGAACAAGTTTAATCACATGAGAAAAAGGAGCAAAGTTGTTTGTGCATTTTGTTCTTGTTGCTGGCAGGCTTTTCTGTGATTACAGACAAAGTCATGTCAGTTGTTTATTATAAGAAGAGTACAACTAAATTACAGACACATGGCGATTTTGTATTTGTAAACATTAAGTGGATAATTGGTAGTCTTTGTAGCTCAGCAGTATGTTTAGAAGTGCTACAGATGGCCTTTTTTGCTGGATGTCTCTTTTGTTAAATTTCAAAATGTGCATGACAAGTTAAACGAAACAATGGCCTTGACCGTGGGCTTTTTTCTGATGTTCTATTTTCATCATGTTCTTATTTAAAATCTGGACATTCTGTTTCCATAATACTTACTGGAAATACTTCAGCTGGTGTCAACAGCAATTCCTCATATGCATTCTGTCTGTCTCTGACTGTGAGGGTTTAAGTTCTGGCTGTGGAAAAACACACAGAGCTTCGCATGTGGCTTTGGACCCTGCATGTGCGAAATGTGTAAGGCTTAAATTCCAAAATGCTGTGAGCGTTGTATAAATCGTCGGCTCTCACCTGGAATGTATATGAGCTGGACCACAATGCAGCCCACCACGGTACTCGCAGTGTCGCAATTTACAGATCACATACACATACACATTAGAATCTGATTGATTTGTGTGTCAGTGCTGAATTGATCTAACAAAGAGAAAGCATGTCTCATCAATAAATCTACAAAAGCAGGTAGGTTTTAAAGCATAAAAATGTATTAATGTAAATTAATGAAGGAATTATTGTGTGCACATACGTATATGTATTTTTATAGCACATCAATACCCGCATCCATTGCAATTTCCAATCCGGATCCAGCCTAAACTGCTTTGCTGGTTTCAACTGGTTTAAGATCAAAACCTGTCTAAAACCAGCCCACTTTGAGCCCAGATGGGAGACCAGCGAAGACTGGCAAACCAATTTAGGCTGGTTTAATATGGCTTTTCCAGCATGGTTATCACTTTCTGTTGTCTGAAACGTGCTTTGCTTTCTTCCTTCCCCTCAGAATGTACTGTCACGACAGACAAACATCATATTACACACACAGCGAAACTTCTCAGTTACAGCTACACATGTGGAGTGTCCCAGTAGTCGTAAAAATGCAGGTATATTTAATTTACGAAGCAGAAAATGCTTAATAACCATAAAGTTGTGAAGCGTGGAGCAGGGCCAACTAGAGTCATTACTTTTATTGTGCATGACTACAGACATCTATGGCGTCCAGAGACTTTGTAAAAGTTTCCGAAAACAAATTCCTCCAAAAAAGGGCTCTGAACTGATGGTGTTTCTCGGACAAGCTCCAGATCTCATTAGAAAGTAAATTCAAACAAACCAAATACAATACAATTTGAGCTTACCATTCCAAAAAAAAAACCCATCCCATAATGCGAGGTTGCTCAGAATGGTTGCCAGGCTGTTACTATCTGGGTGTTTTGAGATGTCGTTAGTGCATTGTTAATTGGTGGCTGTGGCCCAAGTCCAAACAGCATACCCTAAAGTCTCATTTTCATCCTACAGTGTTCATTCTGCAATAGCCTTCTTGTAGTTCGAATGGTGCTAGCACTGGCAACTTCATGGGTTCGATTCCTATGCGACTTGAATGTAATGTGAGTATTAATGCATCTGCCAAATCTATACATGTAATAAATATAATATTTATTTGTCTTCCAGCAAGTGAAAATCTTGTCAAGTCTTGTTATGTTCCAAAGTAAAATACTTAGTATGAGTGAAGTACTATAGCAATAACAGCGATGGTTGCCTTACTAATGAAAACTGAAATAATATTGACCAGACAAGATATTTTGGAAATTTGGAGTCAGGTGTCAGTTTGTGTTTTTGTGTGTTCATGCGTGTGTATGTGTACACTGTGTCAAACAGTAAAAGCACTGAAGTGGTTTTCTGTTCACACTGTGTCCCTTCCTGTGACATTGAGAAACCTTGTAGATCAGGGTGTCAGAAGGAGGCTTTAAAATATCTCTCAGACTATTACAGGAGGTGTGAGCCATTCAAACATCCATCCTCCCACACAATGCCTTTCAGTTCAGTCCATTCATTCATTCCCCCCTGCAGCTGTCCTCTTTCTGTCTCTTTTCTGATTTCACTCTCACATCCCAATACTATAAATTTTTCTATCGAGTTTTTGTGCAAAGCTAAAGAGCCATTTTAGAGACTTTATAGCACTATACTATAAAACTATAAAAGTTTACATGACAAAAATATCAAATTGCAGTAATTTTTGATAATTATTGTGATTGCACTGATTTAATAGTCAGGTGAGGCATGTCGTGCTGAACCCCGAAAGCATCCCAGAACAATGCTGAACCATACTGAAATGAAACATATACTAAAAAATCAACACAATCTAAAAGGATTTTATGAAGCAACATGAAATCAAAGAGTCAATTAATCACCCGTTGTTTTAAAAAAAGGCATACATGTTTCACAAACACTTTCCATTCAGTAACTGAATCGAGTAGCTTGAAGTGGACTTAATCCAGATGATTTGCAATTTATAGCTGCATTTCGAGGTTTGGGTTCCATGTAGATTAATTATCATTTGGATGTAAATGTGATCCCCTCCTCATGTTAATTCTCTTTCACCATGATTGAGTTTGTAATTATTCTTAATGGCTAACTCCTATTAATAATTTTGTAATTTATGGCTGTTAAGGAAATAATCAATGTGGTATTGGAGAAATGTTTATAAATATTTCTTTATTTTTAGAGTTTGTGCCTTCATTTTGAAGTACAGTACCCAGCATATGCAGTTTCTTTTATTTATATTAATTAATATATCAAAATGTTATCAAAATTAAGGCTGTAAGTCATAATTAACCATTTAAGAGGTCTTAAATTTAGAACAAAAAAAACAGGATATGGCCTTATGTTTATGAATTTCAAATGGCTATAATGAATGTAATTAAATAAATGTGAGGGCTGCACATTCAAAGTCAAAATGAGGTGCATTTGCATGTTCTACAGGCTCATAGTTTCAGTCAAAATCATACATTTATGCCAAGCGAATGCTTATGAACTACTGTTGATGAATTTTGACAATGTTTACTGTACTTTAAAGTGTTTATATTGTAAGAGTGCATATTTTATCTTTCTGATCTTTTTGAATGAGCAGCTAGAAGTAAAGCATAGACATTTCAAAATAAGAGTTCATGCGTATTTTGGGGTTGTTTATAATTAAAAGTCCCACATAATGCATAAAGTCATTTTTTTCCTGGTTATTATTTGTATTTTGGTCAAACAATAAAATGCATCTGGCATTTAATTTAGTGTGAACTCATGTAGCTTTTCTCTGAGCAGCCGCAACACAGGAACTCAAAACTAAGAACATTATTTAACACATTCAATATATAGATTTGACTAGTTTCGACACAATAATCTTTTATAAATAGCCTTTCTTTAAATTCATTATTCATAATCATTGATATATATAATCATTCATCATATCAGCAAAATCCCATATCTGTTGACCTCCCTTTATTTATTGATATACTCGTACATAAACCAATATCAATTCAGTTGCTAATATTTAAGGGATCGATCACCCAAAACATGAAAATTTAAGTCATCATTTACTCACCCTTTGTGTTGTTCTATTGCCATATGCCTTTCTTTCATTTTTCGACCACAAAAGGAGATTTTTTTTAAAAAAAAAATGTCCCATGCGTGCTTGTCCATATAATGGCAGTTTTAATAAAAACATGACATGAAATACTTTCTTCTTTGAGGTAAATATATCTGTTGTGCTCATCGCAACAACAAGTTATTGGATTCATCTGTCAGCTGTCATTTTGAATGTCATGACAAACCGGAGTTCCGGTCCGGAGATATTCATCTCAGTGAAGGAAGAACACAGATACTTTTTTGGGGATTTCTAGGTGTTGTTTCGTGTCGGGTTTTTATTACCAAGTGATTTTCTCATCTTGTGTGCTTTTCCTGAGTGAGTCGGAGTGAACTGTTGCACTAATAGAGTCTCATGCGCAGAGACCAACAGCCAAGGTCAGCATATTCGTTAAATATGTTATATATATATTTTTTTTCTCACCTAACTCTACTGTATACCCCCCGAACACTTGTAATATATGGCATGTGTCGCATGGGACCATTCTGTGATACTTTTGCATCTTTTTTTATTAAAAACTAGATGTTGATCGCCATACTCCGGCATTAAATGGACAAGCATGCGTGGGACAATTAAAAATAAAAAAAATCTCCCTTTATGGTCCGAAAAAGAAAGAAGGCCATAAGGCATTAGAACAACAAATGTGAGTAAATGATGATTTAATTTTAATTTTTGGGTGAACTATCCCTTTTAGTTTTAAAATATTACAATTTTGAGATTGTGTGGGTTTGTTCCATATGGACATTGGTATTGTTTTTATTTGTGCAGGTTTTAAAAAGTCTTAAATTGGACTTTAAAAGCTCTGCGGATACCCTGATATACGTATTTAAGTCTCAGCCTTAAAGGTATCTCTTTCTTGGTAAATAAGCAGACTTTACATGTCTTTGTGGGGAACTGACATTCTCTCCAGGGTGGCATCAGTAGATCCAGCATGTTCAGTTACTGTCTTGCTGTGTGCCCTCTGTGACATCACGACTCACTGCTCACCGTTATGTGCCAGGCAGTATGTGCTTACACTTCGGGTGGTGTGACTTTGAGATTCAAACAGTGTAGAGCACATGAATAAACATTGTCAAGGGCAGGAGTCTTTGCTTGTCTAAAGTTCAGTGCCTCAGAGCAGGACACAATGGTATGTCTGAGACTTGAATTTATGCTGTGAAGTAGCGAGACAGACATATAGAGAGAGGGGGCAGGGTAGAGGACAGGAAGGCAGCCAGCCAGCCATCAAAGAAGATATTAAATAAATAGGGTCAGTCTGTATCCAGATCAGTCTCTGTCCCTTGTTGAAAGGCCATTTATCAAGGCTTGTTTACCTCTTTCTATACCTGGACTTATAATCAGATGTACCTAACTGTCCTTAGAAAAGTATTTGATCTATTGTGGAACTTCAGAGGGAGTTTGGATATTGTATTATGTAATGGCACTTATAAAAATCATATTAAAATTCTGTCTGATACGACGAAGTTGATTATTATTTTATTGTTATGATCAGTAAGTGATTTTTAATATTTGGCTGATAATAAAACCCTATTTTGTTTAAATTAATTAAAAATAAGGTAATAAAAACATCATGGGCATTTATAATGTACAAATTAAAAATGGATATTCATTTTGAGATTTATGACTGTATTTAAAGGGATGGTTTACCCAAAAATGTACCCTCTTGTTGTTCCAAAGCATGAGTTTTGTTTTCCTTTTTTTATTTTTTATTTTTATTTTTATTTTTGAAGTGACAGTTAATGGGGTCCAGTGTTTTTTGGATCTTGTTGACTTTCGTTGTATGATGGAAAGCAGTTAATGCATGATAATTTTTTAAAATGTATTTATTTTTTTAAGAAAGAAAAACGTCTCGGTTACGTATGGTAACCCTTGTTCCCTGAAGGAGGGAACGGAGACGACACGTCGATGACTGACGAAAATGGGATATCGCTTCCATAGACCAATCTACTTCGAGTGTAAACTAAATGAGCCAATGCACATTGGCATGCAATTATTGCATCCAGCTGCCGCTGATCACAGCGTGAGTATAATAAGGCAGCAGGTGCAATGCATACCAGCTTTTTGCTGAGGAGCTGAGCCGGAGACCCGGCGGCTCAGCGGTGGTACAGCGACCATGGCGACGGGACGTGGCGTCTCCGTTCCCTCCTTCAAGGAACGAGGGTATAGGCTATAGGACCCAGCAAACGTGTCAGGAGTCGCCCAGCCCACAGCTCTACAAATATCTGTCAGTGAGGCACCACGAGCCAGCGCCCAGGAGGATGCAACACTTCTAGTTGAGTGAGCTCGCAACCTGAACGGGCAGGGCACACCCTGTGCCTGATAAGCCAGGGCTATGACATCCACAATCCAGTGGGCCATCCTCTGCTTAGAGACGGCATTCCCCTTCTGCCGGCCTCCGTAACAGACAAAGAGCTGATCTGAGGTCCTGAAGCTTTGTGTCCGGTCTACATAGCATCTCAATGCTTGGATGGGACAGAGCAAAGCCAGGGCTGGGTCTGCCTCCTCCAGGGGCAGCACTTGCAGGTTCACCACTTGGTCTTTGAAGGGTATAGTGGGAACCTTGGGCACGTAGCCGGGCCGGGGGCCTCAGGATTACCTGGGAGTCAGCCGGCCCAAACTCTAGGCACGAATTGTTGACCGAAAATGCGTGCAAGTACCCTACCATCTTGATGGATACTCACGCTGTGATCACCGGCAGCTGGATGCAATAATTGCATGCCAATTTGCATTGGCTCGTTTAGTTTACACTCAAAGTAGATTGGTCTATCGAAGCGATATCCCATTTTCGTCGGTCACCGACGTGGCGTCGAGAGTGACCGTCTGAAAGGGAACCTGAATTGAGAGAGTCCTTCAGTCTCTTACTTCATTTGTAAATGATATTCATTCTCTCATCCTTCATACTAAGTTAGCTATGCTTTTAACCCATGTTGGCAGATAATGTAGCCTAACTTTGTGTATTTCAAAACGTGTATCAGTGTATGTTAATTTGATTTTGATTATTAGCATTATATTTCTTTAATTAATATCTGGCAACAGTGCATAGTTTTTTTTTCTGCTTATGCAAGCAATTACAAGAAGATTAATTGCTAATAGCTTTATGTTGTACCTCACATGAGAAGAAAATGTATGTTTATGTGAATATTACTAAGCAAATCCCTGCACTCTTTCTCTAAAATGGATCAGGTGTTGCAGAGCAGAGTTAATGTGGAGCTCCTACCACTGCAGTGCACAGCAGTATAATGGAGGGTTTGATAATTTACACATAGACGCACAGACTGCAGAGAACAGAGAAGTAGGGGGATAAGAAACATTGTCACAGAAGTAGGCCTATTTAATATATATTTGTTTCAAATAATTATGTTCTTAAACACCTGAAGCGAATAATGGAAATCTGCAACATCTGCCAAGAATCTTTTTGGGTCCATTAAGACCCCAATATACATCAAACTAAATCGAAGAACCAACTGATATGATGTCATTTTGAACAAAATCAGGCCGAAACGAAGTTCATTTTGAGTTCGTTTTGGCAGTTCGAAACAGCTGACCAAAGCAAACTTTCCGGGGGAGTTCGTTTTGGCTCCTAAACACCTTTGAGTTTCCATTGGTCTGTGGCGGTTATGCAGTCGATGGGTGTGTTTCTCATTCAACAGAGGTCAGGCAAAAGAGAACAATATCTCCGGCCTAGTCACTAGCAACATGAATACACTGGAGTGTCGAATAGCTGAGCTGGCACAGATATATTCGCACATGTACGATCGCTCACGGAGAGAATTTACAGATTCAGAGAAAGCATTTAACTCCTAGAAAGAAATTGCAAATTAGCTTGGTGTCGACAACCTGGAGTTATGCAAAAAGCAACGTAGATAAACAGCTGAGACATGAAAAAGAATGAAAGGAAAGAGTAAATACATAAGGTAGCAAGTACCAAATAGATGTGTTTCAAATAAATGTTACACCATACTGCTGCTGCTGTTGTTTTTCTTTCAATAAGCAAATTTAAAGGGTATACAATAAATGAAATGCCAAACGAGCATACAATAATAAACCTTTGTTTTTATCAAAAGTAAATCATGACACCACATAAAATATAAAAAGCTGTAACAATTTATCCAGTTTAATAAAATAAATGACCACTAATAAAATAAAGTAACAAACTGACTCCAATATTCTTTTTTCCACGTCATGCTAAAGTTTTACAGACTATGAGACATTCACACTTCCCATAAAAGACTGATTATGGTTCTTTTGTAATGCAAACATGCTACTTGACTCTAAACTGCTGCTAATCATTATTCTTTTTTCTATAATATTCTGACCATTGTTGCCCATCTCACATCTAGATTGCCTACACTTCATCATTTCATCGTTGTTGTGTTTGGGGGATACGCTTGAGCGTCGCGAGTTATGTTTACATTAATCTACCAGCAGTGCGGGAGTGTTGGAAAACAGTATACTGTCACTCAGCCTTTTCAAACTTCTTTTTGCTCCCAAACGAAGAACGAAAACGAACTTAATTTGAAGTATACCGGGGCCTTTAAGCACATTTATTAAAAATCAACTAAGACCCAGATTAATCTCAGACCCAACCTGTGCCGAACCTGCTCTGGTCTCAGGTGAGACCTCGGATTTTCAGATCCAAGTGGACCCATGAAGACCTGTACTTTATAGGTTGTGAGAGGATATAGTTTGTTTCACACACTGTTTGGGAATATGTATTTCATGCAGTGGGAGTTTATGATACTGTGTGAGGAAAGCCTCACAAACTTGGCAAAAACTCATACACATACATATTTACAATTGATCCAAACCATGAGGCTGCTCTCTATTCTCTTAATCCTCTTTGCTTTGTGATCTTTTTATCTGGGGTCTTACGGATGACAGAGCAGAGTGAAAAGGAAGACCTCTCTACCACAGTCTCAGGGAGACTCTGAATCTTGGAGATTGCTGTATAACTGCTTGGAAGAAACCTGTTTTATAGTGTACTGTGCCACAAACAAAGCGCCTACAGAGAACTCTCCCTCTCACACACAAATTCACATGCGCTGGCATCATGCCCCTGGAGAAATGGGCACGTTGCTGACTTTAGGAGCTTTCATTCCAAAGGAACGTATTCATAATTCCTATAACTATTTTTAGAAGTACCTGCTTTTTGAAAACGGTGATAAATGGACCGACACTGAAGTCCAGGCTCTTCCCTGTCCTTCATCCTCTAGAAGTTGATGTCAGTGAATGCTGCAATTAAATGAAATTGCTGTAGGCTGGCTTACGTCACTTGCAAATGCAACCAGGAAAATGGACCTTTGGAAAAATTTAGTTATCGGGGGAATGCTCTGGTTGCTAGTTCCTATAACTGAGTTTCTGATATTCTTTTTTTTTTTTTTTTTTTGTCTTTGTGTAGGTTGGCACACATGTAAATACATGAACGCGCACACACCTCACTGACTCTGTGATGTCCCTTCTCCTCCTAATGTCACTCAAGAGTTGCACCTCGCCCAGCAGCCCAGCTGAGGGTTATGGGACGTAAAGTTCTCTGACAGTGTGTCATTTGCTTGTCGGCTTGCAGACAAGCACCGCTGAGCGTATATACCCGTAACTACAGAGATAGAAATAAGAGGCGGAAAGAGTAAGACAAAACTGCAGATTAATGGGATGCTTCAGACAGCATGTTGCTCTGCAAAAGGTTTTTTGTGTCAGTGTCTGTGGGACAGAGGTTGCCATTTAGTACAGTATTTATTAATTTTCTGGGACAGGTAATGGGTCACAAGTTTATGTCAAGTTTGTACTTAGAATTTGAGTTGCTTTCAGAATAAGTAAACAGTAAACATCTCAACTGATGGGAAAAAAATCAATGTTAAATGCAAATAGTAACATGTAAATGAACATTTAATTGTACAAAGCTGCTTTTGGCAAATTTGTATTCAATAAACAATGTTTGATAGCAATGGCATGCAAAGTGAGTGATAGGACATCATTTATGAATCACATAAATTAAAAAAATCAAAACTGCCTAATTGATAAGCCTTATTGGTTTTCATCCACATTTGGCAGTTTGAAATCGCATATGAAGCATTGTGAGCTGAACATAAACAATAGTGTGATACATTGAGGAGATAAATTGTATTTATGGCATCTGATTAATCTATAAAAGGTGATTTTGAAGCCAGTTATGATCTTTGCTGAACTGATGTGATTTTCTGTTTCAGAAGGTTATAGATGAGGTAAGGATGGCGTCTGTGGTCACAGTGCGTAGAAGATTGAATTTCTTTAATTGTCTCAGAAAGTCAATCCTCTGGGTCGTGTTTTCTTTTACTGTAGAGTTGGTGATTGCCTCCCACTTGAGGCACTGTGAAATTATGGGTCCTATCAACCTGAAGCTGTGTTAAAGTAAAGGTGGTGTGAAAAGGTCATTGTAACGGCTCCAGTTCTGACACCGTTTGACAGACCGCCTGTAGGCAGCTTCTTTGTTGTTGCTCATGAGGCCAGTCAGCATTGTGTCTTTGAGGAACATAAAGGGTCTTATGGTGGTGGACATGTTCTTTTCCAGTGTCATGCAACATTAAAGGAATATTCAGTTTTCAGTACAAGTTAAACTCAGTTGACAGCATTTGTGGCACATTGTTGATTGCCATAAAAATTAATTTTGACCTATCCCTCCTTATAAAAGGCAAAAATCAAGGTTATGTTGTGGCACTGGAAGTAAAGTTTTGAAGGATTTTAAACCAGCAATCTGTAAAGCTTCTAATTTTTTGAAAGCACTTGCATTAATTCTTCTGTTAAATCCTGTGCATTATTTGAACTGAAAAGCTGTTGTCATTTTGGGATTTATGGGGTTACATTGTCATGGCACTAAATTATGTTAACATGCATTATGTTTGTCTTGTAGTTATACTTGTGAAATACATATTTTAACATTTACAAATTGGTGGAATGGAGGGAAATTATGTTTCTGGTAAACAACACTGTTGATTGAGCTTGAAAGCATAGTTCACCCAAAAGTGAAATTTCTGTCATTATTTACTCATCATTATTTACTACCCAAACCTGTTGTTGTTCCAAATCTGTATGATATTTTGTGTGTTTTGTGTTCTTACAATACAATCCATACTAATTCTTATAAAATATCATCTTCTGCATACAGGTTTGGAACGATTTTTTATGTTAAATGTACCTTTAACTTTTACTGACTTCTTTAAAATTCAACATTTTATGTTATATAATCTGCATCTGTGCTGCCTTTGCTATGAAAGTTGCATTAGATAGTTGAACACACTGCTAAATCCACAGAAAATAATCCTGAAATAGATTCTGTTTAAACATTACAGTGAGTGCTGTAGATGGTCTTTAATTGTATTGGGAATATCTTCTAGACTTGTAAAGTCCATTTAAAGTTTTCTCTACTACATTGAAGTGCATAGCCATCTGTCTTCATGTGTTGGTGTTGAAATTTCTCTATTAAAACCTGTAGTCACCCTGTTTCCCATGATTTTGCTTCAAGGTTTGACACGGGAGGGCGTATTGATTGCAGATGAGTGTGTATGTGTGAATAGCACACAGACATTGTTTCAGTAAATGTGGACAAAATGTGCCAGACATTGCAGACTCCCATTCAAGCGATCATTTGAGAAAAAAAAAAAACACCTTGACACTGGAAACATACTTCCACATCTTACGTGTAGATTCCAGTGTGATTTCTCATCATGTGGCAACAGTAAATCTTGTATTTGGAATTCTGTGTCTGGTGGTCCTTTTTCAGTTGCTATCAAGCCAAAAATATTTCTGTAATGTGACCAAAAGGGATTAGACCTGTCAAACTGATGAATGACCCGCTGTTCAGATGTGGAATGAAATGCATCCTGGACATGATTTGGACTTGATCTCATGTCTCACTGGGCTTTTTTCCTTGATGCACATTAAGAAAGAGCTGGTTCAGGTAGAGAGAATTTTTATTTATTTATTTATTTATTTATTTATTTATTTGTGGGAAAAACTTATAAAATTGTTCTTTATTCAGGCACTTGTTCCCTTGTCCCTGTTTTGTAGGAGAATGGATAGAGCACCATTATCACAGAGATTTTAGAGAGAATTTAAAGAGTTATGGTAATAAGACCCTAAGAAGATTATCTGTCAGAGGACTTAAAATCATGACCGTTTGTGGGCTAAAAAGTGGTACTTTTAGTTAAATCCCAGATGAATAACTTTAAAATGGATATCTTATCCATTAGGAACAGTAAAACGAAGCTAAACTTTTGTGGAAGGGAAAAGAGTGTAATTACAGGAAATTTTTTTTTTCTTTTCTGTGATATCTTAGAAACTACTGCATGACTTTCGCATAAACCAGGAATGAGCTTACCAGTTGGTGTAACAAGATGGAAATGCAAATACAAGATCAGTTGTGTTCTACCCCTTCTGGGCCAAACAATGGTTAATATACAAAGCCTGACAAGAGAAAATTAGCAATGATGGATGGCTTGCATTGTAGATATTTGTTTTAAGGCTGATGAGTTTGTTTAGGAAGCTGATATCTTGGATGATGCAAAAAGCATGAATTGCAGCTTGGATTGACCCATCAAAAAGCATGAATAGAATGAAACATTAATCAACGAATGGAATGAAACATTAATTAAAAAGGTACATTTATTTGCTTTTGGGATTTGTCATTGCCTTTTTTGCTGTTTCAATTGTTTTTCTTTTAAATTTCTGCTAGTATGAGGTTTCCTGGCCTCAAAGAAGATCTCGTGAATGTGTAAGGCACCTGTCCATTATCATTACTCTTGGAATCCATGGCTTTTCTTTTTCTGACTTCAAAGTGATCGCCCAGATTTCTTCAAAGATAAACTTCAAAGCTGGCTCATGTATACTTACAACTTCAAATGAACATTTCATTCATTAACATTAAAGGTTTCAAACTCACGACAAATCTGTAGCTAAGCCACAGTCTGTATGACCCCACAATCCATGATATAAAAGATGAACTGAAAATATAGTTTGTAATACAGATTCTGCTCTCTCTCAGTTAATGTTATTTACTATTATGTTATGACATTATAGTTAATAACATAGAGAGAGCATGATTAATTGCACACCAAAAACCTGCACCATCCTAACACGTCAAACACCAGTGCTTACCATTCAAAGCAAAATCAAGAAAGTGTGTTGTGTGTGTGTGTGTGTGTGTATATATATATATATATATGATTTATTGATTTTGTGAGGTTTATGCAATGAAAAAAGAAAAGAAAAATAAACGTACTTCATGATGTATTCTCTTAACGCAAGACAAAAATATTGGATCAGAAAATGATTCTCACTGTACTCTAAGACATCACAAGCCAAGAAGAAATCAAGTCTGTTTTATGGGGGAAAACTGGCATCACTGTTACGAAATATGATTCCATTTAAAATAGGATGAACAGAAAGAGTAATAAAGACAGCAGCTTTCGTGAAGGCGGCAGTGTGGTTGGAGAGGTCACTGAAGCGTGGAGCATCTTGGTCTATTTTTCTCCTCCTCATTGGGATTGATTCACTAAAGAAGCTATAAATGAGATATAAATATTTAAAGAGGTGCAAATGGTTACTCCAAATAAAATATTTAGCTTTTGGAATGTCTCTGAGTAAATACATTCTTTGTGTGTGTGTGTGTGTGTGTATGTGTGTGTATGTGTGTGTGTGTGTGTGTGTGTGTGTGTGTGTGTGTGTGCGCGCCAAAGGTTCATTCAGTTTGACTAGTTCTGTGCTCTCTGTCGGTTCCAAATGCATCTCTTAGATGTGAACTACCTAATTTGGGTGACAACGTAGAACTAAGAAGAACTTGCCTCTAATCCAAGTAAGAAAGAAGAAGCCAGGGGCACAGGGGAAAATTAAATTAGCAGATCATTCATCTGGAAGGCCGACGATAACAATACAGATGGGTGAGAAGTTGAATATCCCATATCTCTGCCTCATTTTTGCTGCTTTATTTTATAGAGTGGTTTTCAGCATCTCTGTCAACAGTAGCCGTTCTCTCACTCTGTTGCTGAAAAGTTTCTGCTCTGTGCTCACACTGCCAGATTTGATTTGTTCACATCCCTTTTATGATGTCAGATCTTATTCTTTGTAGCAGAGCTCCCACAGCGACCCAGAGATCACAGTTTTGCTTGTAGGTTAGTGCCAATGAAGTTTTTGATTAATACACATAATTTTTCTGTAGGGTTTGTTTTGTTAGTCAGAAATCTGTCTATTTTTTTAGTCAGTCAGTTGTTAACCAGAGAGGCAAATTTGAGGCATCACATTCTGTGACACTAAAAAACAAGCACATGCTGCCTGTCACTCTGATGTGTCACATCCAACCATAACCCCCGACTGAGCCGCACCACTGTGTGGATTCAGACAGTCTATCACACATACTTTCATTCTCCAGCTCTCTGTCTGTCACAGAAGAGATGGATGACATCATTGACAAACCACTGATCTGTGCCGACCCCAAGGAACATTCTCCCTGTTTGTGTGTGTGTGTGTGTGTGTGTGTGTGTGTGTGTGTGTGTGTGTGTGTATGAGTGTGTTAAGTGTAAAATCTGATTTCTGGCCTTTTCAGTCCCCAAGCACCAGAGTCATGTCACGTGTGTATGTACGTTCACGTGAGAGACGTTTCTCAGCATTGTCACAGATGGAGAATTCAAGGATGTTCTGTCCTCTCCCCGTATCAAATGCTTTTCATTGTCCTAAGTGAGAATAGATCAGTTCATTGGATAGTAGAATACAGACAGACAGACAGACAGACAGACAGATAGATAGATAGATAGATAGATAGATAGATAGATAGATAGATAGATAGATAGATAGACGGACGGACGGATGGATAGATAGTTGATAGATAGATCAATATGTCTGTCTGTCTGTAGAAAAAGAAAAAATAGGAGAGAAATTTATTGTCTCTGTGTCTGACTGTTCAAAGTGTAGTTCTTGCTCTAAAATCATAATGAATTACACCACATTTTAAAACAATTGGCCATAGCACTATTGTAAAATAGACATGTATTTCATTAGAATTCAATAGTACTATAAGTATTTTGTAGTATATAGTTAATTGATATAATAATTAATTCCATTTTATAACCATAGCTATCTTGTTCACTGAAATCAGAGAAAAACATTGAGCTTGTGTGTGAGCGTGTGTGTGTGTGTGTGTGTGTGTGTGTGTGTGTTTAATATATATTTAGCCCCTGAAATCACACGGCTATGCCCTACTGCCCACTCCATCAGCCAACTGATGCACAAAGTCATTCAGGTGTCATTTAAACCATCACACTCCAATGCCAAGAGTCACTCGAGAGTCATTCAGAAACAACTCGCACTAAATGAATCTGCTCTCTAATGAAAAGACTAATTTAGGAGTCAGCTAATTCAACATACTCAAAGAATCTCCACACATATGCAAAGAGTCATTACATTAAGATCACTTAGAATCACTTGCTTTGAAAAACAGCGCATCAATGTATTCTCAATCAGTCAACAAAGTATTCTCTGTAACAACTCAGTAGTCGTTTAATTTGTTTCCATTCGAATGTTTTGTGAGATTAAAAAACCTTCTGTACATCCCTTTACACTTATGTACTGTATATGTACATTTACAGACACATTTACAGCTGTATTTTTTTATTTTCTGAAAAATGTGTGAATGCTTGCCCATGGCTGTTGTGGGTGCTACCAGGAATGTCACGGGGAGGCAGCTAGGGTTTCTTAAATGTTGTAATATGTTTTAAGTCACAAGAACCCTCAACAAAGACTGTAGGCTATTGCTCGAGCCCCTTGTTTAATGTAAGTCCTGGTTGGTTTTCAATATGTTTAATTTGATCCAGGCTGAATCAAGAGAAAGATTTAATGGAAATACTCTAGGTATTTGTTAATAGTCAGATTAGGTTGCTTCCTCTGCAAGTTCCCCAGAGGTGGACGGTGAGTGATGCTTTTAAAGGATATTGTTTACACAGTTTTAAATGTATTCTCCCTCTGCGGTTTTGTAGGAAGGATGGCCAGCCATACTAGTTGAGAGACTGAAACACTTGAAAGGGTAAAAGAGAGGAGCTGTTCATCTGTCTTTTAGCTGCTCTTTGTGTCATGTGGTGTGTGTCTGTGTGTGGTTGTAAGCAAGAGGGTGAATGCACACAGTAGAAGGAGGGAAAGAGAGGGGAAAAAAACACAGAACAAATGTGTGAGTGTGTGTGTTAGATATAATTAATGTATAAAAGGGTCAATCTCAACCCCAAATAAAAAATAAAATGTACTTTGCATTATTAAGATAAAGCTTGTTTTAGGGTATTTGCATTGTGACATTAGTTTCATGAATTATCACTCAAAATTCTTATTACTGTAATGGGTTGAGTTTTTTTTTCTTTTGAGTTTTGTTAATAATTCCCATTATACATATATATACTGTATATATATATATATATATATATATATATATATATATATGTGTGTGTGTGTGTGTGTGTGTGTGTGTGTGTGTGTGTGTGGAATGACCCTCGGCTTGCCAGTGATACAACACAATACTAATGAGATGCAGCTTGGTTGTGCACGTGTGTGCTATGTGTGCATGCTGGTGTGAGATGATGGAATATGACCTAAAGTGCATCCCCATGAAGGTGCTGTGTCTATTAATGGAATGGTTGTGTTTGGGTCAGTAGAACCTGTTCAAGATAAAATGTTTGTTCTGTTCCACCTATTATCTCTTGCTTCTCTCTCTCTCTGTCCAAGAATAACCTCTTTAAAATTTCATCTTCATTTTCTCATGGAGCACACAGAACAACCGCACGATTTGGGAAAGGTCATCTCAAACGCTGTCTGTGAAACAGGACCCTTTCTATGGAGTCCATTCCATTTAAATGCTTCGTAGATAAACGCAGATGGCAGCTACACTAAAACGCACTATACAAATGCAGACTCGCGATGGCTTCTGGAGTGGAGCCACTAGAGAAGGTGGAGGAACATAAAATACAAAATCTCTTGGAGAAGTTTAACACCATCCATCAGATGGGTTCACACACACACACACACACACCCAAACATCAGAAACACCGTGGGGAACGAGTGCAGTTGATGCCGCAGGCTTGAATCAGTGAGATGTTTGAGAGCCTTTTGGTGTGTCTTCCCAGGTGAAAAATAAATATATTTAAATTGTGCTTTTCCAGACACTCTTTATATATTTAAACTATACTAAACTTAGTTCATATTAAATGTATTATTTTGAAACAACTTTAAGTATATTAAGTGTATTTCAAGATATGTTTAAGTTCGATTTTATTATCAATATACATGATCTATTTGCAATATATTTAATATATTGAAATTGTGTTAAAATGGAACCACTTTAAATATATTTTGTTGCAATTTAAGTGTATTTCTTAAAATACATTTAAAATGTACTTTTAATACTTCATGAGCTACAGTTAGAGTATATTTGAAGCATCGTTTTAATGTGCTTCAAGTACATTTCAACTGTATTTCAGCTCATTAGAAATGCATTAGCATTACACTATAAAGCTGCTTTTTTCAGTATATACACACACGTACACACTTTGATATCTAGAAAACTTTAATGTATTATATATTGTTGTGTACATTACAAATATTTATAAAGTACATTAAAAAAGTACAGCAGCATATATACACCTTTGTATATACATACTATTAAATGGATTAAAAATGCACTTGAAATACAAGTATGTTTATAGTATATTTGTATTACTACAAACATACTCAAGTACATTTTAATACATTATACAAAAAACATTATAATAAATGAAAAAAAAGACTGAAATGCTATGGCAGTGATATCTTATCTATATGTAGAACATATCAGTTATACCTGTATTACTAAAAAGTATCAATAAATACAAAAATTACAATGCAATTTTCTGAAGAAAAAATTCTGTTTTTTTTTTTTTTTTTTTACTGGAAAACAAAGTGCAGAAGTGAATAGCTGTGTGTGTGCAAGGACTGAAGATGATAAAGTTCAAGAAACAGAATAGGGAGGGATGGAAGGGGGTTTTGGAGGTGGACGAGGATATGGCTAGAGGCAAAAGTGTGGGGATGATGGCAGGATGTGGCGAATGGATGGTGATGGGAGTATGACAATGATGCCCTGGCAGCTTAGATGGTGTTTGGCACATGGCACAGACCCAGAGCATCCCAGTGCTGACAACACACGGCGGAATCAAGGGAGCAAGGAGCCAAGATGTAGATGGTGTGGCTGCCGACATCTGGGGGCCGACCGATGGAGACAGAGCTGGTGATCCAAAGGCACAGACGGAGAGCTGATGGAGCTAAGCATCGTCGCAGGTTCCTGAGACCTGGGCATAGCCGCAGCGATGAACATCGTTGGTGGAGCCAGAGTACCCAAGGACTGGAGTGATGCCGGTGTAACCGACAGGAAAAACCGACAGAATCTGTTAAAATGAGCTAATAACAATTTTGCATCCATGATATATATGTATGATAATTTGCACTGATATTCATTAGAATTTTGTTGACGTCTCAGTTTACTGTTTGACAATATCGTCATCAAACTTGACATATGAGTGTCCATTCTTATCCTCTTGTATGTCCTCACTGTACAGCACTCTTTGAGTTACATAAGATTAAAAGAAGCCCAACAACAGCACTTACAGTGAGCAGAGTTCAAGTACAAATCACTCATATAATTTGATAAATTATTTCAATAAAGCAACAAGTTGTCCTAGTCGTCCAAAAAAAACAAAACAAAAAACACCAAAAATATTAAATAAACAGATTTTTACATGAAAGACTGAAAGGAAGCACAAGGTAACCAACTGGAAAGGACACATTGCTAAAGTTTTTCTTCCAAGATTGACCGAATCACCCTCCGAAAAAGGCCTGATACAAAAATCTCTATAAAAGGGTGATACAACATTTAAATATACTTACTATTCCTTTGCTTGTCTCTGCACTCAGATTTCAGTTTGTCTGCTATAGCAGCTGATCAGAAAAACAGCAGATGTTAATATTCCACACACACACAAAAAGCAAATGATGATTGATGATTTGTTTTCTTTTTTAGAATGTCAGTACGCTGAGAACAATGTACCTGGTCGGTAATATAGTCAAAAACCTTCCCAGCCTCAGCAGTTTCAGATGTACTGTATGCTCTCTTAAAAGCAACCCTTCTTACAATTTGATCTTTGTTCTTATCTGTAATGAGAAATATATATTAGAAAATAAAGGCAATAAGGTTGTCAAGCTTGAACAAATATAAACAGCAATCAACAAACACTACCACAGTTGGCTAATCAGCTTAAATCAAAGTAATTGTATGTTCATAAACATGGTTTTTCGAAAATCATTAACCTCATTACAATGAAGCCAAATTGTTCAGGAAATCAGAAATAAATACATAACTTCATTTTGCAAATAAAAGAATATTAATGTTGTACATGTCATGACTCATTTTTTTTTCTGCCAATGCATGTCAAAAACAAGACTGGCACAGACGAATAACATTAATTAAATACAAATCTTACCTGAAGTCACAGTGAGGTTCCAAAAGTGAGATGCCATACACGCTTTCAGAAGCTGGTAAAAATAAGAACATACTGTTATATTTTCTAATTAATTTCATAGTTCCCCCAAAACAATTGGAATTCTGTCATCACTCACCCTTAAGATGCTCCAAACCATGTAAGACTTTCATTCATCTTCGAAAGAAAAGATGAGATATTTTAATGAAATCTGATAGATTTATGTCCCTCCGATGAAAGACGATTCACCAGAGATGTTCATGTTTCGAAAAGTTAATCGCAAAAAAAAAAAAAAAAACATTGCCAAAGTAATCCATATGAATTGAGTGGTTTCCTCCAAGTGCTCTAAAGATACATGATAGCTCTATATAATATAACATTTTAAATTTAGACTTATATTCACATTCAAGGAACATTTGCACGCACATCATATTTGATTTATGAAGCTCTCCGGTGCTAGCTTATTATCATACGAACCAATCAGAGCCGTTCAATGGCTCTGGAACAAATCAGGTTTAGTCAGTGTGTTGTTTGAATTTAGACACAAGTAAATATACTTTTTTACCTTTTTTTAAGCATTTCAGATATAATGTTGAAATCCTTGTGGGAATTTCAGTAGTAGCTTATTACAGTTAATGTATCATGTAATGGACAACAGGCTAATCAACCAAACATATTAAACAACATATTTTAAGTATTGCAATGCTTAATAATAGTTGACAAACCTCTGTACATTGTAAATGTAAAAATAAAAAAAATCGTACTTTTCTAAATATAAAAATTATAAATGCATAAATATTTTAAATATATTGCAGTAGGCCTACACATGGTTATAAAGTAGCTACATTAAAATCCCACTAAAAGTGTAATCATTTTGTTATGTTCTTACACAAAGTAGGCATAAAATATACTTTAAGTAAGAGTAACATACTGTAAATACACTAAAACGTCACTAAAAGTATGCTTAAGTTTAGTATATTCCTTAAAAGTGAAACTAAGAATACATTTATTAACATAGTATTTCTAGTATACTTTTTAGAAATATACAAGTATGCTTGTGTTTAGCATAGTTCTTAGAAGTATAACTAAGCATATATTTAATACAAAAGTACTTCTAGTATACTTTTTAGAAATATATTAAAATGCAATTCAGTATATTTTAAATGCATTTCAAATAAACATGTTGGGAATAGAAATGTATTATAAACACTACTTGAATTGCAAGTATATTTTTAATACATTTAATACTACTCTTCTCCACCTGGGTTTAGTTCTTTCTATCTATTCTTCTTTCTCTCTTGCCTTCTGTATATCTTTGGAAAGAATGATCTGTGTTGTATTTCTTTTGCAATGGGTTCGATTCGACTCCCTTTCGTCCTGCAGGCTTCCAAACAAAGCAGATGAATCACTGTTGCATCGGTCCATTTATTCTGCCTGCCCACAGTTCCATTCAGTGATTAAACGATTCACTTAAAGGAGCGAGACAGACTCCACTATTAATGATTTTCTGTGGTTTCATGAGGAGATGAATGACTTAAGTCCTTACTGGTCACATTGTGCTCAGCGGTCTGGGGAATAGAAAGAAATGTTTGCTCTTTTTCCTCTCTGTCCCCTATGCTTCATCTTTTCCCTAAACCGTGTCAACATCACTATTCATTGACATAAGTGATCTGCTAATCATTATCATTCAATGTGGGATTGTCGATAAGTGGCCGTAGCTCTCCTCTTTCATTCCAGTAACATTGTGAAGCAGGTCGATGGCGGCTGAAGGATGCGATTGCTTTTGTGACCTTCAGGACATACAGTTTTATTGTAATATATAGTAAGAAAAATAGAACTGGTCAATTTTGCGTGCTATTTAGTATTTCTGTGCAGATTCTGCGTGGTTGAGGTGTAATTGATCTCGTTGACATGAACCATAGCGAAAGACTGTGTGTGTGTGTGTGTGTGTGTGTGTGAAGTAGATCATGTCATGACTGAGATATGCTTCTTTATAATCTATAAACATACTTTACAGGGATGCAGTTTGTGCACCATCTGCTCTGTGGTGTTGGTCATGCCATGATACATGCTTGCATATTGCAATTAATATTTAATGGACGTGTGAGTGTTTCTATATGATATCAACTCCACACTCATGATCTGTTGCAACATATGTGTTTGGTTGATAGCAGCAGCATTTGTGCTTCATACTGTGAGATTTAATTAAAGTTGTGCCGTGATCACGTTGGATTTAATGAGAATTGCTTTCTTCTGACAGAAGGAATGGCAAGGATTTCCTCTGAATATTCATTTTACTCATGCTGCTTTCTCTCCATCTGTCTGTTTCTGTGGTGATTTGTCTGTATGTGGGAAAGGTTTTCAAAAACAGATTCGGAGTTCTTTTTAATGCTATTATAATTGACTTTTAACTCTGTGAGGAGTCAGCAGACTCTACTGTAATGTATGTGGTGTTTTATGGGATTAGACAAGCACTGTCTTTTTTAAGATGAAACTGGATGGACAAGAAATCCTTGCTGGTTAAGAGAGTTAATAATGTTCCTTGCTGGAGATCAGCCTCCACAGCACAACAGTTGTTGTTGGCTACCAGCATTGATGGTTGCTTTGGTTGCGGAACAACAATACAGGAAATGTTCTAAATAGTACGGGGGGGGGGGGGGGGTTCGCTGTCCTTGTGTTGTCCTTGATAAACTTTTATGTGTGTTTGTATATTGTATTAATATTATTATTATTACTTTATAAATTGATACTTTATATTCAGCAAGGATGCAATCAACTGATCAGCAGTGACAGTAAAGGAATTTATAATATTTCAAAAAATTTCTGTTTCTGTTTCCAATATCCTGCAGAGTTTATCTCCAACTTCTCCAAACCTTCCTGCCTGGAAAATTCTAGTAATTCTGAATACTTTGATTAGCTTGCTTAGGTGTGTTTAATTGGGTTTAGAGCTAAAATCTACATGACAGTGGCCCTCCAGTAACAGGATTGGATTTTTTTGTGTGTGTATATATATATACATATTTTGATTTTATTTATTTATATATATTTATATATATATTTTTTCTTTTAATTTTGATCTCTGTTGTTTCTTATCTAACCTTTTATTGTAATGAACTTTGGATCGTCGATAATTGTGTTAAAGTTTGCTCTATAAATAAAATTTGACTTGACCCCGGTTTTAAAGGGGTGAAGCACTAAGAAATAAAAAATCTTTTGACATATAAGTTGTACATTGTACTATAAACACGTCCTGTAAGTTTCAGAACTCAAAACTTTATCATTTCTCTAAAAACTGCTTATATTGAAGCCAATCTGCCAAAATGACAGGTTGTGGAATGTGCCACTTTGAATACCATTTTTCACAATACACATCAGTCTATAGCAGTTTTACGGTTAACTTTTACAGCCATAAGAAAACACAAACACTCACACACTGAAACCCCCTGAAGGTCTCTGGCCTCCTAATTTGAAACCCCCTTTTGACGTTGTTAGATTTTGTAGGTACCTTTGGCATTTTTTTTATGGTCCTCAGGTACTAATAACTGTCTATGGCTTTAATCAGTGAAACCTCTCTTGATTGCGTTTTGTTGGACACACAAACACAGACACATACACACACATAAATACATACATACAAATAAGTATCCTGTAGACCTTCCCTTTATGTGTTCACTTCGTACCCCCTTCTGCTCCTCAGTTATCAGCAAAGACAGCTAGCTGTTCTCTTTCATTAGTTGTTGTTTGAGTGTCAGTGTGAAGCTGCCCATGGACTGAGTAGGTGTTGGAGATGTCTCCATTCTGAAGTGTTTGACAGCATCTAAAAAAGAAATAAAAAATGCTCACAAGAAGGTGAATATGCACCCAAAACTGAAACACAAATCTTTTTCAGATTTTATGATGTGTGGTTGACTTGTTTCTCCTAAATGTGTCAGACTGATTGGCTTGATTTCTGCATGAAATACTCTAGAAGGTGGCAGAAAGTTCCAGAAGCTCAGCACAGGTGGCCGAATGGTGGAAAAGGGTTAAGGTTTTAGGACTGAGTTTCATCTCAATTATGCTTTTCTATGGGTTGTTATTGGTCAGCTTCTCTTCAGAGTATTTCAGTCAACTTTTGTCAACACCCACACACATAAAACTAACAACTTCAGGTAGCTGAAGCTTTCCTTGTCTCAGTAATTTTCTTCATAATAAAAAAAAATTGAATAGTTTGGCAGAACTCATAGATACCTATAATGTTACTGTATGTGAACAAAACGTGCTTGAAAAAACCAATAACCTCTGTGTTTAAGTGTTCACTCAAGGGGAAAAGGTGGGTGGGTTTATTTCTGAGCGTAATAACAGGTCAGTCATGACTAGAGTGACACTGGCCTCCAATTAAAAACTAAAATTTCAATAATTGCCATCATGTCATGTCAAGCAACACCCTGAGGTCATGAAAGAAAACAGGCTGTGTTTTGACTTGTGTCTGTGCAATGGCACAAATTGAGAAAAACCTTTTTGAATAGACTTAATGTTTCTGAATAATTGCAGACTACTATTTCCAGTGGCAGGATCTTTGAAGGTTGAGGGCAAAGATATCCATTACTAAATCGAATATTGATTCATTGATGAGCTTAATGGAACTTGTGGGTAAACGAGCATGCTATAATTAATTTACGGTCCATTTGAGACAGTGAACCATACCAGTGCACTGAACCATACTGCTAATCTGAGAAGGAGATGTGTTCTCAGAAAATGATGGTCATCATCATTGTACCTTTGGTATTTCTTTCATTCTTTTTTTTTTTTTTACTTTAGAAGAACCTTTAAGTGGGTTTGAAGTTAATGTTGGTGGAAATAAATTAGTAGACATTAAACCCAGTCAAAGGTTTTTCTGAAGGTCATCTTTTATTTATTTATATTATTCTTTTGAAGTCATGCTCATTAGGTTTAAATTCTTAAATGCCGTAATGGACAATGTTAATTAAATAAAGATGGATTTTCCAGTATCTTCTCTTTGAATTCCAGGATTTGCATACGATCAAATGACTGCTTTTATTTATCTACATAATTTTAAATATATAATTCTTTTTTTAAAATATATAAAGCTTTTTCAAGTAATTACAGTCTGTTACTTGTGGATATTTTTGGTAATATTCACTAATAATATTACTTAAAAATGGAGGTGCATAAACTCAGATCAAAGAGGCAAATAAACAGTCGGTTCAGTTTAAAGAAAACAAAAAGTTGATAGAAAGATTGTAAGAAAATGTATAAGTAATACATTTATAAGCCATTTTAATAGGCTACTTATTTTTAACCGGGAACACCAAAAAAATAAAAAGAACAAAAATTCTCAAAATTTTTTGGGAAGTTTTATTCTAATGCAGTAACATTAACAAGCATTCCACATCCATATCAAAATGACTGGAAAATATCATGGGGAATAAATGCAGACCTCAAACCATAATGCAATTAATTGGCTGATTTACATTTTTGCAGTCTCTATATTGTCCAGACGTCCAATTTTAGGGTTCTCTGGTCTCCTCATTGTGCATGCTGTGTGTCTTCAGTCTGGTCCTCACAGCGCCTGCAATGTGGAGGCCAGGGGACTCAGAGACAACAGATAAACAACCACAAACACTACAACTTTATCCATTATGTTATACATTGGTCTTAATGTAGCCGTGGGAAAACACCAGATTTAGGCAAACTCCTGCCCTCATTAATTTAGGGCTTAACATTTCAAAGTTATTCTTTTCCTTTTTCTCATTTATACACAATCTCAGAACCATTTTCATTTTTTATAAGATTGGTTTGTGTCAGTCAGCAACAGAGTTCACCTAGGCAGCTTCAGATGGAAATTGCTTTGCAACTAATTATCAGAGTACAAAGAAAGTGCTGTGTGTTTTTCAGTTAAAGTGCTGTTTTCAGACACCTATTTTCTCTTATTTCATTAAAATGGCTGAATGGAAGAAATTCTGTGTAATAATAAAACCTTTTCAAGTGTTAGAACAGAATCACTTATCGGTTTAATCAAAGTCTGCGCTCAATCTCAAAGCAAAAATGCATTTATTCATGATTCTTTTGAACTGTTTTCTAAAAGTTACAATGAAAAAGATTTTTGAAATAGCTAAAACTCAAACAACTGATTCCAAATTACAGTTCACAGTGACTCCAACCACTTTATTATTTACAATATAATATGTGATTTGATTTCTATGAGTTGTACTCGTAATTTAAATACTTTGATGTTAAAACGTTTTCACATTTCTTAAACTCTATCTAAAACCGTTTGTAAGATCATTTACATTTTGATCATTTATTTGTAAGATCATTTACAAATATCATGAATTTATATATATATATTTTTTTATTATAGCTTTTGATAATTGCATCAGAAGCATGCTTGTTTAACACACACACACACACACAGTAAGACTCTGTTGCACTGTTTATTTGTGGGCAGGAAAAGTAGTAGTTTTTTTAGTTATGTCATCATGTCAAATGGTCATCGCACTATATTAGATATGTTGTCATATTTGTGGGACACAAAGATGGAAGATGTCCACATTGTGATAAAGATCAGGAAAAAAATTTTCTCTAAAAAATTATTACTCAGTACTTTTTAACTGCCACCATTTCTACTGTAAAAAACTGAGCCAACCTCCTGCCTTCTAGATATAAAAGAAATTACCTCCCCCTTTTCCTCCATATTAGTTATTTTCGCAGGGCCCTCATCCTCTTTATTGAGGGTCACATTGCTTTTAAAGGTAATCGAGCTCAAGCCTCAGCCTTGATTGGAAGCGTGATGTTCTGGGCAGAATGATTAATTGGGGTATTTTGTTTGAAGCACCAGCTCTAATATATCCTTTCTCTAATACATCTCTTTATTTTCTCTCCCTCAAAAGGAAATAGAAGAGGACCAAAGTCATAAAGATGTGAGAGGTCGTAACTTTTTTTGCTTTCTAATAGTTCTGTGTTCTTCTTTTCTGTGGGCGTGAGAGAGAGTTTGTATGTCACTTAATATACAACTTAAATATACAACCTAATATGTTCCCATTGCACTGGACACTATTTTAGTCCTGTGTGTTACAATGATGGTGTTTTTCGTATTTGTACAATGCCATGCATTGTAATGTTGAAAACAAATAAGATGCAAAATAAGATGAACGTAATGCACATAAATTATATAAAAGCATCTGCTACATGTAAATGAAAAGTAATGTGGTCTTGTGGGCTGCAGTCTCCCTTCAGTCTGCAGTGAGATTGACACCATCAGATAAACGGGTCCACAACCTGAAGCAAGGGGAGGGTGAGTGACTGATAATTCTCCTGAGTCTGTGTTTGTTTCACTGCAGACAAATGTCAGCTTGGGGGGATTCTGTTCTGACTCTCACGGACCTGTCATCTAAATTTCACATTGTTTAGCACCATCTGCTGATCTTCACACCGGCAGAGATTGGTAGCACCCAGATCTGCACCCAGATCTGGTTTGATAGTTACCTAAACTAGGACAACAGAACGTACCTAGTCAGAAAGAGAATATCTATTCCCTACCATTCCCATTTAAACCCTTCAGTGATCATGTTGAGTAGCACTAGAAGCACATTAATGTTGTGTTCTCTGAAGAAAATGTAAAGTGGTGCTTGACCTTGCATAACTCATTGTGCTTGCGTGTTGTAGTAGCCTATATGTTGTTGCCAGGACATCACTTTGGAGTTGCCAGGATGTTCTGAGTAAGTGTAGTGCATTTATATGCATTTACATTATTATTTTTTTTTTTTTAGCAAATGCTTTTATCCAAAGCAACTTAGAAAAGATGAATATAATAAGTGATTCATCGTAAGGATTCAGTCATTTGAAGTGCTGCAATCAACAAACTTTGCACACTCACCATGCTGTCTTCACAAAGTGGTCTGTGAAATTCAGATGCTGTTGCTTAGTGGTTACTCGGGTGTATATATATTACTTTGCTGCATTTTTTCGATTAAAGTTTACAGTAAAAACATAAAATATTTAATAATATTGCAATTTAAAATAACTATTTTTATGTGAATATATTTATGTTAATTTATGAATATATTTTTATGTTAATATATTTATTTATTGGCAAAGCAGAGTTTTGGCAAAGCCCCAAAAAAAAACACATTGTATGGGTCAAAATTATCAATTTTTCTTTTATGCCAAAAATCATTAGGATATCAAGTAAAGATCATGTTACATTAAGAAAATTTCCACATTTCCTACTGTAAAAACATAAAAACATAATATTAAAATACAAATATAAAAATCCAACAATACAAATTCAAAAACTAAAATACCATTATCTCAATATTTTTGACACCCTTTTTGCACCCTCAGATTCCAGATATTCAAATAGTGGTATCTTGACCAAGTATTGTCCGACCCTAATAAACCATACATCAATGGAAAGCTTATTTATTCAGCTTTCAGATAATTTTGAAAAATTGACACTTAAGACTTGTTTTGTGGTCCAGGGTTACATATATCTATACTTAGTATTTGGTGTGTCAAATATAAGCAATAATGCTTGCCTTAGCAATTACCACTTATTAAGTGGTTCTTATAATTTGCTTAATGCATTATGTAGTTCAAATACATCAACTGGGATACCCCCCCCAAAAAAAAATAAAATAAAATAAAATAAAATAAATAAAAAAAAAACACTTTAATATCCTCTGGCAACCATGGTGCCACTTTATTGTTGTTTTTGTATTGTCAGAGCGTCAGGCTTGGTTATTGACTATCCTTCTTCAGAGCCCCTGGAACCATTCTCACACACACACACACACACACACACATACTCACACACACACACACACACACACACATACAACCATTGTTGAGAAATTTAGCCAGGAGCATCTGGATGTACGGCAACATAGGCAACCAGTTCCTCAGCAAATAATTGATGTATTGGAGCTGAAATACTAGCCTGTGCAAAAGCAATTGGTCTGTAGTCACTCCATTACAAAACATCCATTTAATTGATTTTTGGACTTGGACATTATTGTGAATGCAAATATGAATATAAAAAGTTGTTCAAAATATATAAAAAACCAGAGTTTACACCACAATTACAATGATAATGACACAAAAACAATTTAATTGGAATCACTTTCAAAGAATCCATCCTGCTTTAAAGAGCTCAAGCATTTAAAGTGACAGACAACATAACTTTAATGTGCTTATAATAAACAGAAAGCATTGGTAACACTTTAGTGATTGAATATGAAGTCATTGTATAAACATTACATGTGAATTACATGGAAAAATAGATGAAAAAAATGCTTTAAAAACAATAGAAAAGCTGAACAAAATATAAAATATAAGCCCACTAAAAATATTGGGCACTGGTAAAACATCTGCTATAGCATAATGACATTTTAGTAATTTATAGGTTGCTTGCAAAAAAAATAAATAATAATAATTTGAATACACAATTAGTTTGGACTATGCAAATGAGCTCATGCTAACCAGCCAAGCTACATTACATTCGTTGAATAGGATGTGAATGCTGCTTCATGTTGACTTTAACCTTTGTCAAACTGAAATTAATGCAAAATCCATTAATTCAGAGAAAAATTACCCTAGGAAACATTCCAGTCAGGCTGGGCATGCAAGTCTCAAGAAGTGATTATCATCTGCTGATGTGTATGTGCAACACTGATCAACGGATGCTGAGCAAGATTAATTATTCACATACCGAATATGTGATCTTTTCAGGATGGGGTGGTATAGATTTATCTCAGGGCCTAAAGAAAATAGATGTTTGCTAACAAGCATGTCAATTCCCATGTCATTTGGGTGAACTAACCCTTTAAGGAAAGTGAGATGGGGAGCAATATGAAATAAAAGACTGCATGAGCAGGTAGTTACATCAAGTAAAATATGTGAAGGCTATTGCTGAGGTAATTTAATGATATCGCTGACCAATTAAGAGTGTTCCTCTCTTACAGAGACAGCAGCACAGATGTCTGTGACAGCCAGAGGAGAGGCTGTGGATAATTTTGAAAGTACTTTTATATGTATTCAAATGCAGTTGTTGCATAACTATGCAAAACCACCCATTGACTAAGTTGCATGTGAATCACATGAAAAAAACTTCAGCAGAAAAGCTGAAGCAAATAGACCTTGGGTAATGAAGTGGTTAAATTAGTGTGTGGTTCATCCGGAAGAGTGTAATGTCAAGGCCTTTCTGTCAGACTAGAGTCACTAATGACTATGTTTATGAAAATCACTTCAATATTGAATCCTATTGCTGTAATACAGCAGTTATCTGCATCATTCTTCATAGAAAAAGAGAGGGTAAAAGAAAGAGACAGAAAAAGAGAAAGACTATAATTTTTCTCTCTAGTCTTTGTTTGACGGGATCAATTCTTGTTTGTAATAATGGATTCTGGGCGTGAGGCTGTCTGAAGACTCTCACTCAGAGTGCACACATTCGTATGACTCATAGTTTTACCTCCTGTTTGATACGAGTGACTCAAAAAGCTAGTGTGTGTGGGTTGCTGTATCTGGTGAAACTTTGGCTCAGGCCATTCGAAAAATCTTCCACTTGATGGTGAAGATAGTACATTTTATTCTGTTGTGACCCTAGAGGTAACACTTTGGATGTTACAACATAACATTCTTTCACTGTCACTCTCTCTTTTTATCTCTCTTCTTCCATGGGAGATCTGTGGATGGATCTAATAATATCTGTCAGGAACGTCATATTATGTATCAAAATCCAAAAAGTTCACCCCAATCTTTTCATACATTCAATGTGTTTCTTATGATTTATGTAGAATTTTAATAATTCCCATTATTGTAATTTCGATTTGTTAATATTTATTGACAGCTTTTTAAAAAAAAATTGATGAGAAATAGGCTTTATATATTTAGAATATATATAGTTTTTAATGTATTATTCTTTTAAAATGTGTTAGTAATGATTAAAAAAAAAACATTATTATAGTGGAAGTAAGTTTTTAAGTATTTTTAAGTTATTAATAAATTTAAAAAGTAATTTTTAAGTTATTAATAAATAAAAGCAAAATCTAAATATTTTACCCTAAAATTGTCAATAAATCAATGTGTTTCTAATTTTTACTAAAAGTACTATTTATTATTATTATTATTATTATTATTATTATTATTATTATTATTGTAATCAATGATTCTCATTGGGTATTTAATATTTATAAATATTTTTATAGATTACATTTATGTTTATTTAGAATATTAAACAATATTTTGATAGTGAGAAGTAGGATTTGGATATAAATATCTTGAATATAAATATTTTAAATTCTTTTTACTCACTTTTTTCATTTTCTTAATGACATTCACTCATATAAATAGCTTTTCTCCCCCTCTACCAATCTACTTCGAGTGTAAACTAAACGAGCCAATGCACATTGGCATGCAATTATTGCATCCAGCTGCAGCTGATCACAGCGTAAGCATAAAAAGGCAATGCAATGCATGCCAGGTTTTCACTGAGGAGCTGAGCCGGTGACCTGGCCGCTCAGTGGCTGTACAGCAGCCGTGGTGAAGGGACATGACGTCTCTGTTCCCTCCTTCAGGGAACGAGGGTTACATATGTAACCGAGATGTTCTGTTTCAGTCGGTCACTCTCGATGTCACGTCGGTGACTGACAAATTGGGATCCTCAACCAAAGCGCCATGGATGCTGCCCCTTCCAGTGCCCTGTGCGAGCTGCCTGCACCCCTTTTTGGTGTAGGCCGGGGCTCACAACAAGAAGACCATTCACCATTGTCATAGCACTACCCACTCAGTGAGATTGGATAACACTGGGAAAACGTACCCGTTCCACTTGGAACAGGGACACTGCAGTAAACCAACTGCGGCCCCTTTGAGGAAACAGAGCTTGGCCCGCGACTCCGAGATGATCATCTTCCCTCAATGAGAACATGACTCATCCACAAACACCACCTCAGCGTGCTAAATGCCCAGGCACATGAGGCAGCGATCGTGACCATCACCCAGCACCAGGTAAAGGCCGCATCCAGAAACATCCGGGTGATACGTTGTCTATAGAAAGACCCACATCATCTTTACAAACACGTAACATCAAGTTTGCCACACAATGTTGTCTTTAAAAAAGACACACCCGTAAATGCTCTTTTAGAGAAAAAGCTCTTTTAGTGTGCTGAAGCGAACAGAGGAGATGGCCACCTGCAACACAAAAAGGGGGTAGTGTAGCCTGATGTGTGCAACCCACTCAACACCGGAAACCACCACCGCTGAAGTGTACCACCAACACGAAGAGCTCTCAAAGAGTGCGCTCTCAAACTCGTTCAGGCTTCTCTCTGTAGAGTAGTCAGGAGCAGAATAATGTGATCGCTCTGCTCCGAAGAGAAAAGCCGGTATGCATTGCACCTGCTGCCTTTTTATGCTCACACTATGATCAGCTGCAGCTGGATGCAATAATCTAGTACACTCGAAGTAGAGTGGTCTCTCTAAGTGAGATCCCAATTCGTCAGTCATCGACGTGACATCAAGAGTGACCGACTGAAAGGGAATGAGGTGACAGCGAGAGAGTAGTGTGTACATAATAGAGCAGAAGCGGCTCAGTGGTAGAGCATTGCTTTAGCAGCGCAAAAGGTTGTGGGTTTGATTCCCAGGGAACACATATTAGGTAAAAAAATAAATAAATAAATGTTAGCCTGTTTGCACTGTAAGCCGCTTTGGATAAAAGTGTCTGCTATATGCATAAATGTCAATGGTCTTGGTTTAATCTGTATCCAAGGAACCATAGTGAATGGTGACAGATTTAGTCTGTCATACATGTTCAGTGGGCTGCATCAGGATCTTTACACCAGAGAGTCAGCAAGCTGCAGACAAACTTCATTACCTGCACAAAGAAATCCTCTGCTAACACTCCTCCACTCTCAATATGCTCTTTCTTTTGCACGATTCTCCAAGGTCAGGCCCTGCTCACATCAAATCAGCTCACACTCTTTCCTCCATGTCTTCTCCTGCTGTTTTTCCCACATGCTCTCCAAGGACTTCACTTCACACATGTCAAAACTTATAAACCCTCCACAACCTATATATACTGTACATATACCATTTTTTCCCTGAAAACCTTGAATTGTCTGCATTTGTTCAAGGAACACAAATTATGATTATATGTATTTATAAACACACACACACTGTAAGTAATGTAAGGAATAGTACACTCTTCTCTGCATTTCACTTCCTCTGTAGCTTGTTTCCTAGTCAATAAATTTGGATAAAAGCATCTGCTAAGTGCATAAATATAAATAAGTCATTGTTATGTTCAGTATGATTTTTTATTTATTTATTTATCACTTATGTTCAGCAATGATGCATTAAGCTGATTAGACGTGACAGTAAAGACTTTTATGTTGTTTTATGATGGTGAAAATATATTCAAATAAATGCTTCTTTTTTTTTTTACATTTTCTATTTATCAAATCTAAAATGTGTTAAAATATATTGCAGTTTCTAAAAACAGCTTAAGTAGCTCAACTGTTGTTCACAGTGATAAAAATAAGAAATGTTTTTTTTTTTATGTGTGTGTGTGTCCCAAGTTATGACATCACAAAAATAAATTACAATTTTAAAATATATTTTAACTGAAAATATTTCTAAATATTTTCACTGTATTTTTGATCAAATAAATGCAGCCTTGTTTCATTGTGATATTGTACTCATGGATGGACAAAAATTAATCTAATAGTCTTTGTGATTTAAATGGCACTAAATGACAAAATCCATTTAAAAAGAGAACAGTGAGGTCAGTTGGAATGGATGACAAGTTGGACAAGTTGGCCGTGAGAGTGAAAGAAAAGCAGCCAGCCCAGCATATATGGGAACTCCTTCAGCATGCCAGGTGGCAGCTCATGAAGCTTCTGGAGCGAATGGCAAGCGTGAACAAAGCTCTTATCAGCGAAAGTGGCAGCTACTTGAAGAATGGAAGCTTACTGGTCTTGTAAGCCATTTGTTTCTCTACTTCTGAAATAAAGAACATTTTGGAAAAATGTGAATGAGGTAGTTTGTCCAAACTTTTGACTGGTAGTGTGTGTATAACATATTTTGTATATAGACAGACAGACATTGAGAATGTGAGGACTTTGCATAACTATGTCGGCCTGTCAATATCCGATCACAGATTCTATTGCCCATCCTTCATGAACACTGCATTGAATCCCTGTGGTCTCTTATTGTTAAACTGGTTTCATTACAGCAGACTCATTTACAGCAATTACATGGCTGATTTTGAATGGAGATTGATTTTATGTGTGCGAGTCTGGGAGAAATCGAGAGAGAGAGAAAGAGAGAGGGATTTTAAATGGAGACAGGGGAATAATGGAGAAAAGATTGTAATTGTTGCATCTGCCTGTCTTAACACACCTCAATTACAAAGCGCGACACACCTCTCTCCTCTGAGACCGTGTGTGTTTGTGTGTGTGTGTGTGTGTGTGTGTGTTTGTGTGTGTGTGTGTGTGTGTGTGTGTGTGTGTGTGTTTACACATCAGTCTCAGTGTAGGCTCTGTCACTTTAAGTGTATTGATCACACATCTGTAACTCTTTACACATTCAAGAGCTATGGTTCTCTCAAAACACATGGGAAGCAAAGCTTTAGGAGCAAAACCCAGATTATCATTCTTCTTTTTTAATTAAAAATTGTCTAAGTTTTCCCATGTCTCAGCAGTTCTGTTAAAGCAGATTGGTGAGTTGCTACACTGGTTTCATAGGTAGAAAATATTCATGCGGGAAGAATCATGTTATTTAGTGAAAACATCTTGTGTCATAGCTCTCAAATCTCATTTGTGTTTGCATGGTAAGCATTTATTTGATCAAGAATACAATAAAAACAACAATGTTGTTGAATAATGTTACAGTTGTTGAATTTTTAACAGTTATTACTCAAGTCTTAAGTGTCACATAATCCTTCAGAAATCATTCTAATATAACATTTATTATTTTTGTCAATGTCAAAAGCTTATTTCAAGTAGAAATCTTTTGTAGCATTTAAAATGTTTTTACTGTCACTTTTGACTATTTTAATGCGCCCTTGCTAAATGAAAATATTAATTTCTTGAATTACTGACCCAATAGTGTATATTTTCCTCTTCTCTTCTCTTCTCTTCTCTTCTCTTCTCTTCTCTTCTCTTCTCTCCTCTCCTCTCCTCTCCTCTCCTCTCCTCTCTTTTCTTCTCTTGATAGTAGAGGGTTGCCTATTTCAAAATGTTTAATCCAACCCTGCCAGTGTTAATTTATGTTGATGTGATTTGCATGTTTGAACTTGTACAAAATGTTTTATTAGTTTTCCTGCAGCTGTCAAGGATCTCGGGCATATTGAGGGCTCTAGGTTGCTTTATGCCTGAGGACGGCTGGTGCCAGTATTCACTTTTCCTGGCATTCGTATGCAAACCACCAGTCTGAATAATTCATTGCAGGGACTCAGGGAGTGAAATGTTCTCTCTAGCACACAACAGCATTGTGTAACTGGAGCTCAGTAAGTGTAAGCACCCATTGGGGACCTCTGTCTTTACATGACCCTGACAACCGGAAGTCAATGCTGACTGCAGTGAGAGCCGACAGATGTTCGCACTGCATTTGCATGACAGAGTGAGTGCAGGTCAGTGTGTTAGGCCTAACAGAGTAATAGATAGACATCCAGCACTAACTGAGCAGTCTACCTAGAAAGCACTATAAAAGTGATATTTTGTTGACATTTTGCAGGCAAAGTTCATTGCCAACCAGATTGGAGGTTCAATCCCAGGCTGCTGTGCAAAGGGATTATGCTGTGAACTGTTGTTAACTGCTGTTAGAGTACTTACAGTTCTGTTCTGCTAATGATTTGTTCTTGAGAATGTGCATAAGGCTTTAACCGACCACTTACCAATGGTGAGTGAAATTGAGAGCATTTAGCAGCCACTCGTATTTTCTTTTAATAAATATAAACCTGTATTTTACAATGTATAATTAAGATACATTTGTCCTAGTTACAAAATGATTATTTCACTGTCTTTCCATGGATATTTGTATCAAACAGTGCACACGACTGCAGCATCATATTCAAACCAGTCTCTTTAAATCCACACCTGTTAGAAACAAAGCTTGTCTAGATTGTGTTTATAATATTTTTGTTGGCTAAGTGTCAGAAAGCATAAAATAAAATGTATTGCAATCTCAGAATGCACTCATCTGAAATGGCAACTGAGTCTAGAGAAATGCAAATTTACTTAGAAAATATTGTAATATAGTAACTACATTTACATACATTTACTCACCAAAGCCCATTTTGCATTTATTTGTTTAGCAAAAGTGTTAATTATGGACCTTGTGAATATAAATTAAAGGATGCGATGTCATGAGGGAAACACTTTTTGCTACCTTTGACATCATTAGTCATCACACACAGTTATGTATCACATTAACAATGCCAAAGGCAAAGTATGGTGGTCATGAGATCAAGTAAACCAAATGAAAGTAGAACAGCATTTTTATAGTCAGTTGACTAGCAAACTACAAAAGAAAATTACGGTGAGGTTACAGCAACAACCCGCCTCCAGTTATTTACCTCAATTTCATATGCAGATACACAAGCAAATAAACAGTTTAAATACGTTTGTTTTCCTGCTGATGATGAGAGGTTTGTTATTATTAGCCTAATTAGCAGCCCAAGACGAATACAGATCCTAAATAATGTAATTATTCTCAACATTAAAGGTAATGTGTGTAAGTCTAATGTTTAAATATTTCTCTTTTCCCAGTTTAATATTCATAGTAAGTAATTACTACTAATAATTGCTCTGTTTATTCACCCAACCAGCCTAGCTTAGCAACATTGGCTCAACCAATGGCATGACTTTAGGGTGGTTTGTCAGGTAATAGGAGTGTTCAGGAAACATGTTTGAAAATAGTTTTGCAATTCTCTGATGGTAGCAATGCAGAAATTACACTGCACCTTTAAATACAGCAGAATTTGCAGATCACCTCCGAAACACCTAGCACTTTCTCATCATCTCTAGAAATTCTGATGGTAAAGAAGCAGGGGTATTGCATGATTTTAGTTTGCACAGGCCTGGCTCTAACCAGCTATGGGGGGGTGGGTGTCTGTAAATTATTTATCTACCGAGGTGTCATTGGTTAAAATGACATCAATTATACATTTGCATGAACCTGCTGATACTTTCATGTATAAGTAGTGGAATTTCTTTATTTTTTTCTGTACCTTACTGGCTGAAAGGAAGTGATAGCACAGATCGATATCGGGTTCTATCTAACACAGCTGGGTCCCTGGCTGCTGATTTTCTTTGCCATGCACTCTGTGATTGCTGAAGCCTTGCTGTCTATTTGATTTTTTTTTCTTTCTTTTTAATTTGTATTTGCGATTTGCGTGATAGAGTGTGATATTTGTAAATATGACTGACTCTGATGGTGTATATGCTTTGGTATTGACCGACAATGTGGGTTTAGTTCATGTGAATATGTGTGTGTCTGTGTAGGCTTTTGTAAGTTCTACAGGAAAATAGTATTGAGCTAGAGTTGAGTCTCAGACACCTGGTAATTACAGCAACGTGCTGTGACTACTGAGATACTGTAGCTGTGAAGGACATGAAACCACACACACATGCACAAATACACTAATGCACAAGGACACATGTTCTTAAAGGCACACCAGCATGTACATGCATCACAAAACGATGATTTTCTGGCATTCCATTGATTCTGCTGGTTTTATACTGTGCTTTTTTTTCTGTCCCATACCACTAAATATAATCCTAACAAAATTTTTTCATTTTTACGTTATTTTATTGAGTCGATATTTCATACTTTTTAAGCCATTTTCCTCAAGGTACATTGGTGGCGCACACATTGTAGGGAAAACTGAACCCATACACACTCAGACACACATGATCTGAGGCTGATTGCAAAGTTTAGGATTGCATTTGATGGATGAGAAGTGGTGCTCTTCACTGTGAGAGAAAACGAAAGAAAGGATCATTAACTGAGATATTTATCAGGCTCAAGAGATTGTCCTTAAATACAGAGACGGAGTCATGGAAGAAGTGAAGAGGAGGAGAGCAGAGAGCGTTTGATTACACATGAAAGACAGTTGTAAGAGAAAAGCATTTCATATTAGATGGCATTCATGTCAAAAGCACAAAAGGTGCAGGATGAGATTTAGTACTTACACTCTTAAAAATAGAGGTTCGATATAAGCATCTTTGGTTCCATGAAGAACCTTTAACATCTGTGGAACACTTCCATTGCTCAAAAGGTTCTTTATATATTTTTTTTTAATTCATTATACTAAGAAAATAAAATCTTCTTTTAAGAACTGTTCACTGAAAGGTTCTTTTGAGAACCAAAAACGGTTCTTCTATGGCATCACTGGGAAAATCCCCTTTCAGAACCTTCTTTTAAAAGAGTGTATGTTGGGGAGTTTGTTCAAATCACTAACACTAGTGATAGTAATAGTGAAGTTTAAAGGGTTTTTTTGTTCTTTCTTTCTTGTGTGTATTTCTATTCTTGTGGAATTTGGATTTCTTCTTTTTGGCTGTGTTCCTGTGTTTGCTCTTTCTGGTATCTGTGAATTGCAGATTTCCATTTCAAAGAGCAATTTTACCCCAGGGGAAAAAAACGCTTTTGTATTCTCTGCTGTTTTGTTCTGTAGCGCACCACTCTAAATTTGATACGACAGATCAGAAATCTTTTGGAGCTGAATGATCGAATGGAAATTTCTGTGAAAGAAATGGCGATGGACAGAGGAATTCAGCACCTCTCTGCACGTGTCTCTCTGGGGGCTCTCCTTCCCAGCATTCCTCTGGAAATTACACCTGTCAACCTGAAGACAACGCAAGTCCAACCTGACTCACAAGTGCAGTATAATATTGAGACATGGATGGACATATGGATGGATGGATGACAGGAAGGTTAAAGATTAAGAGAGTGCAGGATGGAAAGATGTCCAGGAGGATAGAAGGAAGAGTTTGGTGACAAAGGAAGAGATAAATAGATGTGAGAGAGAGAAACAAGACAAAGGTTTTGTTGACAGACATAGAGGGGAAGAGTAATGGAAAAACAAATCAAATCACTTAGAACAACAAACCACTTAGAAGGAAAGAGACGCTTCTGTCTGCATTAATAGAGGCCAGGAAATGGATGTGTCCAACAAAGACAACAGAAAAGTGAAGACAAATCACTTTACTAACAGCACAAAGTCAGGCATTAGTGAAGGAGTTAGTTTGGATACACTTTTCTTTTTGAGTAAATTACAGTTTTGGCAATAACATATGAACTAATTCAGGAGTTTTCAAACTTGGGTCTGGGGGTACACAAAATGTCTGAGTAAATGTATGTTTTTAAAGCTAAGTTAAAATTTACTGAATTTTCTTGTTTTACTTCTTTTTGAGAGAGAATGACTATTTTTGTGTGCTATTTCTGACTGTCTGGTGGAAGTAGCATACAAAAATGGTTTAGCACTCTTGTCGGTCTGGCAAAATGCGATCTAGCTTTAGTTTATTGGCATGTAAAAACAAAATGGAGTGGTTGGTCACGGAGTTTGTCTAAAAAGTCAAAAATCTGAAAATGTACTAGATTTTATATAGATTAATGAGTAGTTTATAAACCACTAGATCTTCAAACTGAAGAACAAGAATTAAGAAAATGCTGTTTTCTGTTGAAAGAACACAGAGGAACAAAGAAAGCCAAGGGTTTTATAAGTAGGACAGAATCAAGACAGCATTTAAAACATGAGAGAAAGATGAAATGCTAGAGAAGTAATTGAAAATCGGACAGAGTTAGAAGTCTGAAATCATTCATTAGAGAGTTCATTTGGAGTTCATTAAGGGTTCATTTGGACCAATTATGCTAATTAAGAAAGCTGCACAGACAGCTGCACGTCTGCAGGCTATCTATGCTGACCTGAACACTGCTCTGTTAATGGTGCATAAACACTGTACAAACACACACATTTGTATGTTGACATGTGCACACACAAAAATCATTTATGTTGTACATTCTTGTACTCTAAGATGACTGGGGAAGTCGTGGCCTAGTGGTTAGAGAGTTTGACTCCTAACCCTAAGGTTGTGGGTTCGAGTCTCGGGCCGGCAATTCCACGACTGAGGTGCCTTTGAGCAAGGCACCCCCAGCATAAATGGCTGCCCACTGCTCCGGGTGTGTGTTCACGGTGTGTGTGTGTGTTCACTGCTGTGTGTGTGCACTTTGGATGGGTTAAATGCAGAGCACGAATTCTGAGTATGGGTCACCATACTTGGCTGTATGTCACGTCACTTTCACTTCCACAGTCAATCTACACACCAAATTACAAACACAAAGGCAGTCAGGGTACGAGAATGTATGAGTTTCTTTCTTTTAAGAACAATTTTGGTTCCTGTTTATTTGTTTGTTTGTCAGCATTCCTCACAATATTTTGTTCAGCAGATAAAATGCATACGTGTTTGGAACAACATGAAGGTGAGTAAATGATGACAGAATTTTCGTTTTTGGAGGAACTATGGCTTTAACATGCGCGTTTCAGCTGACACGGGTGATAGACATGCTAATGCAATCACAGAAAGTTATAAAGAGAAGAAGTGAAAAAGAAAAACAGGGTGGTGATCAATTTCAAAACACCATATAGTTACCCATATAACAACATACAGCACTTTATGAAACCACAAGACTGAATGGAAGGACTTGAGCCTTTGTGTGTGCATTTAAAGCATGCAATTTTGTCATAAATGGTGATTTCAACAGCAATATGACATTTCATCTTATAAGAAAACGTATGGCTACTGCTAAAGCCCAATAACTTTAGTAGTAGTAGTTTTAGCTCTAATTATAAAATTGAAGACAAATATACTATTGTTTTAAAAGTTGTTCTGTAAAATAAATGATAAGTCATTTTATTTTACACTACAGGTTACCGATATTTATCTTCAATTCTTCACTTTCAAATATTCAAACCCTGAAGATTTTAACATTTCAAATCGAGCTTTAATTTTCTAATTAAATCAGAGCCTTTGATTTGATAATTGCACTAAGCTACAGTATATCACGGTTTCTATTTTATTTTTTGATTAATAGTGAAGCCCCATTTATTTAAATTTTACATTTGATTTAATTAATTATTAGCTTTTCATTAACTCATGAACCCCTGCGGTTTCCTCACGAAATCCCCATTTGGAAAACCCTGCTGTAGACCTGCAAGACTAATGCTGCTGTCACACACGTAAAGGCTTTAATAAGATTTCCCGAGTACACATTCATCTAATCCTTAAAAAGTCATAGAAGTAAAGAGATTTAGCTTGTTTTGCGCAAATGAAGGGAATGAGCGTTAAACCCACACATGAACTTAATAATGGATTAATGTTAGTTAGCATAAAGTAGAGATATTAAAATAAAAGGTGGGGCTGAGGTGGTGCAGGGGCGCTTTAAGAGTTGTCAGAAGAGTGAGGTGAGCGATTGACAGGACTCTTACTATTAAACCTAATAAATACTAAGGGTTTTCTTGACTTAAATGTATTTCAGATGCACTCCTGCAGCTCAAGCAGTAGAGCAGAGGAACTTGTTGTTTTTAAGTCATTCTTGCATAGCTTTGGATTTGTGCTCGGGGTCATTGTCTTGCTGGAAAACATGTTATCCCAAATTGCTGGTGTCGTAGATTCCAGGAGGTTTTCCTTCAGGATTTCCCTGTGGTTCAGAAGCGTTGATTTCACAAGCCTGCCAAGTCTGCTGCAGGGAACCTGCTCACAGCATGAAGCTGCCGCCACCATGTTTCACAGTAGGGATGGCTTCTGATGCAGAGTGTTTGGCTTGATGCCATGCTTACGTCAAATAGAAAGTTTAGAAGTGATGCACAAAAATGATTTTTTGATCAAAAAAACAAAACTGAAATTCAAGTTTTATTTATCCGGAAGCCAAAACTGAAAACAAATTTTGGGTAATTCAGTTTGGGTAGCTGGGTAATTTCACTCTGTATGCTGTTCAGGGTGTCGTGTTCTCAGGTGATAAATCAGGAATGAGTCACCTATCTATATTTCAGCTGAGCAAATTGTACTTTAGCATCCTTTTGGTTCACAGTGAAGTGCATCCACACTGCTGACATGTTTACTTCTTGTAGCTTATTCACATTGTGTGCATGAAATAGACGCTGGCAGAGGCTTTTTTCTTTACCACTCTCATGTTAATCTGTGACTTGTGAAGCACCTGGACAAGAGTTATTATACTTTTCGTACAGTGTTTCAGCCACTGCAGCTTGTGACTTCTTTAGAGTTGTTCTATTAATGGTCTCCGTCACTAGTATCCTCCTGGCACGGTCAGGTTTTGAGGACAGGTAAATTTACAGCTGTGCCGTACTGTTTCCATTTCTTAACTGCTGACTCATCTGCACTCAAGGGTTATTTAATGACTTGGAAATCTTCTTGTATTTTTACATGCCTTGTGCTTTTTAATTATTTTTCTGCAGTGTTGCTCGGAGTGTTCTTTTTTCTTCATGCTGCAAGTTCTGCAACTAAACAGACTAACTCTTCAGTACCTTCCAAATAGAGCTGCATTTATATTACAATTGATTGAAATCTCTTTAAATCTCAATCTCAGTACTAAAAAAACTATTTTATATTGTCAATGAATATTAATGTGCCAAGCAAGTGGAGTCAGAAGCAATATTCTGAGCTCATGAATGACCAGGTGAAGTCATATTTATGTGTGGGAAACTAAATGTTTATTTGAAACTTTGTGGCAACACCTATCTTTACTTTATAAAATATATCTTATTTTATTGATCACAGTATATAATTATAAAGTATATCACAATAATAATGTAAGAAGTTTTGTTTTGTTTTGTTTAGGCTACTTTTGTGTAATGTTTCCAACTTGAATGTGAATGCAAAATTGCAAATGCCAAAAGAATGAATGCCCGTCTTATTATTATATTATATTATATTATATTATATTATATTATATTATATTATATTATATTATATTATAGTATATTATATTAATATTTATAATATTATATTATATTATATTATATTATATTATATTATATTATATTATATTATATTATATTATATTATATTATTCTTTTTAGGGTTGCAGGGATGCTGTAAAATCTAGGTTTGATGGTCTATTGCCGGCTTATCACAAACACATACACATTCTTACTTTATATATTATATTATATTTATTACATTTCAGTTAATTTTTGTCAGTTTAACAAGTTTCTTTTCTGTTGATCAGTGGCAAAAAAAAAAAAAAGTCAAATGAAATCCCCTCTGATTCAGTCCAAGACGCTGTATCATAGAAAAATCAATATTCCTTCCTCTATGAAATAAAAGAGTTTGATGTACTATATAGACATTCATGATTTTATTTCAGAAGGGTGAGGAATATAAAGTGGCTTAGTGAAATGGCTATTTGCAAGCAGCACCTCAGGAATAGGAACAAGGTGTTCGTCATCTGAAAGCATCGGCTGATTCGGATGTAGACAGATTTGTTGACTATAATAGGGAAGATCTATTTTCTCATTTTAACACACCGCCACATGCTGTGACGAATGTAAAATTAAATTATGGCTGTTTTTGATGCAAGAAACCTTGGCTAACATTGTAAGTGGAATTCAGGAGAAAGATAGTCCCTTTAACATAAACACAGCTGCAAACCAAAGATGCATGTGTGTGCAGTTCTGATAGCTGGGTCAACTATCACTGTGTGTATTTGTGGATTCACATTCAGTGAATACTTTCTCTCACACTTTCTTGTGTTTGTCACTTCTACAGTCTGGCATTCTCTATCTATCTATTTATCTTTATGTGTGTGTGTGCTGTAGGGGAAATCGATATAGTCTGAGAGAAAGGTCAAATCTGTCTCTGCAGTTAATTAGTTACTTCAAACCCGCTACAATTTACCAACCTCTCTGTCTCACACACATTCTCTTGTTTTATGTATATAAGACGATTCTCTCTTTATCGCTCATTACTGCGGATGTCAACTTCAGCAGAGGAGAGTAAGGCACACTCTCATGCTCGACATGTATTTTTACCGCATGCACCATTTCAGATTGAAGTGAACCATCTGTGACAACTGACCAGACTATAAACAAAACCATACGTTACACAGGCAAAGCGCATGCCTGGAGCTGTACAGTATATGTACATAAAAATAATAGCAACAGCCAATGTTAAGGTTCACACAACTAGGTGTTTGGATGGAAGACACTAATATAAGTGACAAAATTTGTCCCATATGGATTTAATACAGAATCCAACTCTGTTCCCTGCAGTCTGGAATGATTTCTCATTAAAGGGGAAGGTTGGCAGCTCTACTCATTATAAGCATTTCCATGTTCATCTGTGATCTAGTCTTCCTACATTACATTTTTACCCTCTCTCTCTTTTTGCCCTATGTCAGTCCTGTTACACAGTATTTCATCATTTAGCTCTATTTCTGCTATATGAATGCCTTATCACCTCTGTGTCCGCAGTATATCACAGGTGTTTAAGGATATTCTTTCGATTCTCCCAGGAGTGATTTTGGTTAAATTGGTTCAGTGAATCAACGGATACAGGCCAGTGTCTTTTGAGAGGTGCAGCACAGAGCTAGATAATGAGAAGACCTAATCTATCACTAAACGTCTGCTGTAGAAGATATTTGAGAAACCCTCTGACCCACACACACACTATTCCTTAACAATTATAGTAGACTTTCTATAGGCTTCTATTGTTTATATTGAGCTTATGAAAATTTCTATTCCCTGACCTTGAACCTAATGCTCTAACAAACCATTTTGTACATTTAGATGTTTATTAAGTTGTTGTTTATTATATATGTAATAAGTTTATTTAACACCCCTCCCCCCCAAGTGGGGTACAGCAATATAATGCAAATAAATTATATTATTGAAATTTTTTTCATACATTTTTTAAGCATTTCATTACAAATTATTTGTAATCTTAATTATTGGAAGATATATAATAATAATTTTATCTTTGACGATATCCCCATGTTGAGGTTTTGTCCATTTTAGCTTTAGTCTCCAAAGCATAGCTTTGTAAAAACACGGGAGCCTTTCTCATGTACAAAAACACAATTCTGTTGCATTGTTTGAAGATTTTTTCACTCTATCTCACATACATCTGCATCAAGAGCCTCTCTCCTGCAGAGCTGGAGGATCTTGCGTAAATGCTTAATGGATGTGTGTTAGCAGGCCATGTTTCCTCTACCTGTTACATCAGAGATGAGATTTTAATCAACTCACTGTACATACAGTGCTCCATAAAAATATCTGTGACCCAGTCAGCTTTGAGGTCACTAGCATATCCTCAGAGCTTCTGATGTGTTTGGGTTTCAGGTTACAGGAGATTTGAAGTAAAAATATAATACATTTTATAGGATTTATTGGAAATCTGCTAATACATTGTAATCAGTGACTTGAGATATTGAAACTATTTTTGAGTGATTTCTGCACCCTAAATGGCATTGCAGAGGTAATGGCAAAACAATCTGTATTTATATTTAAGTTGGCAGATGCTTTTATCCAGAGTGTCTGAAATTGTATTCAATATGTACATTTTATTAGTTATTGCATTTCCTGGGAATCAAACACATGAACTTGGCATTCCTACTATAGCTACAAATTTTTTGTTTGGCTGTCAAAACAAGGTCTGCTATCATAGATGGACTTTTCGCATATGAAACTAACATTAAATGTACATCTTGAATGCAACATCAGTCACTTTGCATCTGCCAAATACATAAATGTTTATTTCCTATCCCTTGGTAAATGTAATAACCAGGTTATTCCGATTCATATTTTAAACAGTTCATACTTCATTTTGGTTCATAATTAATCCTGAATAGTCAGGTCTTGAAATTTCATACTGTTGGGTTAACATTCTAATTTGCATAGACTGACAAATTTAGCCTGTGAAAAGCTTGTTTTAATACATGTCAGTTTGTCAATCTGTAATATTGAACTACTTAGATTCACTGGTTGTTAAATCTTCTGATACAACAATAATATTTCTAATAGTGTCTTTTGATCTCTTCAGTTAATGTCCAATCAATGCATTAGCTGTGTCCTCCAGACTCCAGACTATTCATTTTGTGACATGCCAGAAAGTTTCTGTGACTTTAAAAGCATATTAATATTTAATAAGTTAAGCACTGAGGCAGTTTATGATTGGCTGTCTGTTCCTACACACTCACTGTTTCATTTTAGCACAGCACTGTTTCATTCTATATAATTTTAGCGCTGCAATAAGGGGTTAACCTAGGGTAAAAACTAGCATTTTTCTGGGATGTTAATAAGACCTTATCCCAGGGTTAAGTGTGAAAGGAAACTAGAGACCCATGTGATCAGAGCTACATGTTACACAAGTGACATTTTTTCCTTATCCTCCAAAATTACATCAAATATAATATATGTTAATCCTTTTAAAGATGGCGTGCAGTCATGATGTGATTTGTTTTAGTGGTTTACCCGCAGTTCTCAGAGATTTGCAGATGCTGGGATCCTGTTCTCCTGTCTTCAGCCACCCGTTATACAAACTCAATAAAGCCTTGGGCATGTGTGCTCAAACCTTTGTGTGTGTGTGCATGTTGGACTGCAAGTCATATTTATTCAAATGCAAAGTTATTTTTCCCTCCATTGACCATGTGACAGTGAAGTGGTGAGAGTAGTTTTTCCTGTGCATGAACTGTGGAGGGAGATGAGCGAATGATCAAAAATACAGTGAAGAAAAAGTGAGAGAAAGGCTAAACTATTTTCTTTAGACTATCAATTTTTAAAGAATGTTTTTTAAACCCTTGGACCTAAAATTCAGGAAATCATAAATAGTAGTCTTGCCTCAGGATTTGTTCCTCTAAATTTTAAACATGAAATAGTGGAACCATTGATTAAGAAATCAAATTTGGATACCTCGATTCTTGATCATTTTAGACCTATCTCAAAACTTCTGTTCCTATATAAAATATTAGAGAATGTTGTTTTTACACAATTGCAATCATTTTTAAGTAAACATGGTTTGCAAGAAATATTTCAGTCTGGTTTTAAATCATTCAACACAACATAGACGGCCCTGTTATAAGGTTATAATAGGGCCTTTCGCAACATTTTAGTTCCAGAACTAAATGTACAGTACTAAAGTATTGAGACGATTGTCGCAAACTGTTTCCCAGTACCATTTAAAGGGTTGCATTCGCACCGACAGTGTGTAGCAGGAAGTGACGTAAGCCGGTCGACAGCGACGTCATTTGTGTGTGGCTTTCAACAACGTTAACAAAAGAAGAACAACATTAACAACAGGAGGATGGAGAACGCTGTTATCGGAGCTGTGTTTTTGTTGTGTCTCACAGGTTTCACAATAATGGACATGGAATGTTGACGTATACGTAAAGCGATTAAAAGGACGGAAAGGAGGACTAAGAATCTCCAAAGACAACTGGCAGTGCTACATTTGCTACAAGAGCCTGCACTTCAGTGTCCGTCCATCTATCACTGTTCGTCATACTTGCGAAATAAGTTGACACAATGTTTACAGTATGTTACACAGCGTTTTAAATAATGGGTGAGGGTGAGGGTGTTTTCGTACGCGTTTGGCCAGTCAGTATATACTTACTTCACGGGTAGTACCAGTTGTGCTGGTTAGACCCTGCTCCGGAGTAGGAGCTAATTTGGTTCTTGAAAAAGGCAGTCCGGTACTAAAACCGCACCCAGTTCCTGCGGTGAGAAAACACCCAAAAGTGGGTAGTTCCCCAATTAGTTCTGGTACTATGTAAAGGTCCCTCTGGTGCGTGCCCTAATGACCTGTTACATGTAACTCATTTAGGTGATTATGCTGTACTCATTCTCCTGGATCTTACTGCTGCATTTGACACTGTAGACCATAACCTCCTGATTTTTCGGTAGGAGCATTACGTTGGAGTTAGGGGAACTGCGTTGGAGTGGTTTTGATCTTATTTATCTGACAAATGTTTTTCAGTCTGTTTTGGGGATTTTGTGTCTTCCTCTGCATCTCTCTCGTGTGGTGTCCCTCAGGGTTCCATTCTTGGTCCTATCTTATTTTCACTATTATCTAATTCCATTAGGGTCCATTTTTAGGAAATATAGCGTCTTGTTTCATTGTAATGCAGATGATACACTTTATCTCCCTTAAAGATGCAAACTTTATAGCACCATTGTTGGTCTTAAGGAGATCATGACTTCTGTTTTTTTTTTCATTGAACTTTTAAAAATTTGAAGCCATCCAGGCCCTAATTTCCTTAAGACAGTCCAACAATGGTGCATTGTTGATTAGGATTAAATTAGGGCCTGGATGGCTACAAATTTTTAAAAGTTCAATAAAAAAAAAAACAGAAGTCATGATATTTAGACGTGGCAACACCTGAGCCCCAAAACTTTGAAATAACATGCCTCTACTGTATATGTTAGGCAGGCCCAAACACTTGCTGTTTTTAAATCCAGTCTTAAAACGTATTTTTAGGCTCGGGCATTTAACTCAATATGAGAACTGTTTTATGCATTTGGTTAGTGTTATTGTTTGTTATTTTTGTTACATGTAAAATTGTTTTACTTTGATTATGCTTGTACAGCACTTTGGAAAACTGTTGTTTTAAAAAAGTGCTCTATAAATAAACTTTGATTTGATTTAGACAGGCATGAAAACAGAAGACGAGTATTATTCACACTCTGTTCTTTTCTGTAATTCAGTAAATGAATATAATTTTATTTTCTCTGAACCTCTCTCAGTTAGAATCTTTCTTTTTAAACTCCTAAAAGCGGGGCTCATTCTTTCTGTGGACAAAAACTTAAAAACATTAAATTGCCTTAAAACAAAACTGCTACTCTTGTCAACCTTTTTTTTTCCTCTTCACACTGTTGTCCCCCAAAGGTTTGTTAAAGCAACCTAAAAGATAAATGATCACAGCCTTCCAAAGAGGGAACTGCTTTTAATTTTTACAAATAATTTCTGGACTTTAATGGTTTGCATTTCAAAAGGAAGTGGATCAGAAATGGGCCGACAAAGCAGTTGGCTCCTGGGCATTTAATGAGAGGGCAAAGGTCGCACTAACTTTCCCGTTTTCCCTTAATTGCTTGTCTTTCATTATTTCTCCTTGACACTCACTTTGCATCTTATTAAAATATCCGATGTATATTCATGGTAGGGCGGGGTTGCTTCATTGTTTGGGTGCGTAGGGTTAGAACAAGAGTAAGTGATGGTGGAAAAGAGCAGCGTCTGAGCGAGCGTGTATCTTTCCCACAGTGGGCGGCTCTTAAGTTGGAGAGCAGGCTTTGATTGACAGCTGACTGTGGATAAGCTCCTGACGGTTCACCCTGTGTTGCTGCCCACTGAAGGAGCTCTCAGGTGAACACTGTAAAACTGCAGGTCGTAGGGTCCACAGGGAGGAACAGATGGTACTTTCTGCATTCATTTCAGTCACTAGAGCAGAATATTGATAACAGAATGGTATATTGTAGGATGAATCAATGTGGGGACAATTCTTTTGACTTTCTAATTACCTGGATAAATGCAAGAACGAGGGAACTGAATGAGTGAGAAAATCCATGAAAAAATTATTTTGTTTATGGGTAAGTGAATGAATAAGGTAATGAATGGTTGAGTGAGTGAATAATAGAGTGCATGAATGAATTCATGTATGAATCAAATTATTAATAAATGTATATTTGTTAAATTAATAATGAATGATTACAATATATAATTAATACATTTATGTATAATTAATTCAGTGAGTGATTAAATTAATTAGACTTATGTCCTATTCATTTGTTGTTTCCTTTTTTCCTTTGTAAAGTGACCTTGAGATTCAGAAAGGTGCTATATAAAAACAAATTATTATTATTAGCATTTTTAATAAGCATGTAAATAGAGGAGTGAGTGCTTGTGAAAAAATGCCTGTGAAATGCATGGGAGAATGTCGAAAAAAGTGAAGAGTGAGCAAGAGAATGAATTAATGAATTAGAGTGCATAAATGAATTAATTATTAATACAGTAATTAAATTGTTAAATAATATTTGTTACAAAATAATTATTTTTAAAACATTATTGCAAAAAATATCCTTTATTTAGTTATTTATTCATGAATCAAATGTATAAATAATTCAGTGAGTGAAATAAAGATAAGCATGTAAATGGGGAACCGAGTGATAAAATATCTGTGAAATGTGTGAATGAATAAATAAAACATGCATGAATTGTTTAGTCCTTAATTAAGTGATAAATGAATTAATATGTTGTAAATCATTGTATATGTAACTGTATATAGATATTTTAAATAAATTGTATATTATTATAAATTATATATCCATTATTGTATAATTAAATCAATGAATAGAGGAGCAAGTGAGAATGTATGAATGAATATGTGAATGACTGAGTGATTCAGTAAGCGATTCAGTCACTGAATGATTAAATGAGTGAAAAGGGTAAATAAGTCAGTGACCACTGACTGGACGGATTAATGAAAGTAGAGTCAGTGAATGAGCAAGAGCATGCATGAATAAATATGCAAATTAATCAGGGAGCAAGTAAATGAATAAGCATCTAAATGAGGGAATGATGAATGAGTGAATGGATGGTCAAATGCCTGACTGACGAAATGAGTGAGAAGTTTTAGTGAGTGGGTGAATTTGCACAGTGACGATGTGACCAAATGACAGACATCACAAGTAAAATTATGTGAATGCTGCATGTTGAATAATGATGAGCAAGAACAAAGAAAAGGCTGTTGCATGAAGCTATCTTAATGTTCCTCATTCTTCTACCCTCTTTTTATCCTAACAGTAGTACATTCAGTAATCCCTTGACAGTGTTCTTGGAAACTATGAAGTGAGAATAACTCCAGGAGCTTCCTGAGAGCAAACAGCCCAGAGGAAGGTTCAAAGAGGTGAAGAGGATGACAGAACGACATAAACCCAGTAAACAGTCTCAGGGACCCTGTTAGGACAAACCATTACAGAAAGCTTTTCAAAATGAGCACTTGCCACTCTTACTTACTTTAGATTGCAAAAAGACAATATACAAAAGAAAGAAAGACTCTCACCCTCCCTCAGTACTTCATTTCCACAAAGCCAAAATCCATATGGTACCTTGACACATAGGTGGATGTGTGACTGTGTAACTGAGAGCAGGATTAGGGCTTAATCTTAGCTTCGAAGAGCCACAATTGTAGAGAATGGTGTTGAATTATGTGACATTTGTCTCGTCTGTAAATTCAGTTGAAGAATTAGCAGCTTTTTCCACTTCAGTACAAGTAGGCAGAAGAACTAAGCTCTAAGCATGCAAGATTTTCTTTAGAGCTGAATGGTCAGTGCAAAGTCAAAAGCAGCAGCGGGTGTAGAAACGGCCTTGGTTATGTGTTAGCAATAAGGCAGCACTTGCAAACCGTGTCAAAGCCTTCAAGAGGATAAATTATTATGTGTCCTTTCAAGAGGCTAGTTTAGTGAAAGAACTCAAAGAGATGTAGGAATTTCAGCACTAAAGCAGCCCACTTTTAGTGTTGTTTCTTATCCATTTATTTGTTGGCTTGTTTGTTTATTTATTTATTTATTCGCAGGGTCTGTGTGGGCAATGAAAGCCATTGGATTTGTGTCAGCAAGTAAAGTTTCAGAACAAACAAACAAATCCTAATTACCATAGTCTCTCACAACATTCCTCAGCAAACACACACTCAGACGTTTGCGACATAATTATGGTTTTAGGCGGCCTGAATTAATATATATATATACAAAAAAGTACCAGGGATTTGTCTCATGATTCATGGGCGTTGTGATGGCGCGGTTATCAGAACAGACTGTGAACGTCCTCTAAAATCTATTCCTCATTTTTAAGATGAAGATGTGTTGTGGCCTGAGTGCAGAAACAACCATTTATTTTAACTTATGCATGTGTGTGGAAGTGTTATGTCAGGACAATAATTTGAAATATTTGTTTTTCATTTTTTTCTTTCTTGTTATTTATAAATTTATTTAAAAATGTTCTTTCTTGCTTTTAATCTCTTCAGTTTTCTATTTTTTAAGATGTATTACAGCTCTGAATTTTCAAAAAATGCTGAGTTGAAAAATATCTGTTAAAAACTTTACATCATGTACAGGTTTTTAAGAAAATAATAATGAAAATGTTTAACATTATATGTATTAGCTTTAAAGGGATACTCCACCCCAAAATGAAAATTTGTCATTAATCACTTACCCCCATGTCATTCCAAACCCATAGAAGCTTCTATGGGTCTCAAGCCACCAGGTTTTCATCCAAAATATCTTAAATTGTGTTCCGAAGACGAACTGAGCTTTCACGGGTTTGGATCGACATGGGGGTAAGTGATTAATGACAAAATTTTCATTGTGGGGTGGAGTATCACTTTTAATACACTTATCCGAATAACAAAAGCAGTCAAATGTCCAACAAATTTGTTTTATTAAGTATTTAAAATATTTCATTTAACATAAAGTCTGCAAAGGAGGGGAAAATATGCTCAAATACTCAATTTAATGTTAAAGATCTTATAAATTATATAAGCTTTTCTCACAAAATCTGTAATTGTCTGTATAGATGTAGTAGAACAGCGGAAAATATCTGGGTCATGTTTGCATTTCCCGTAATTCTAACACTGAAATCAGGATTAGGCATAAAATAATGTCTTCAGAATCATTCATACATGTGAAAATTGGCTGAGAATTGGAAAAAAAAAGTTGTAACCTGGCTAAAAGGAACATAGGAATCATGTCTTTGTGGCTGATCTTAAGGTTATTAAGGAACGGGAATTATACAAGATTTTTTCACCTTACAAATAGATGTCGAAAGCAAAAATGTGGTGAAATGCACATCATATCTTTTGAGAAAGCCACTATTTTTTAAATCAACACTACAAAATTAGTAAGGTACAATTATTGGATTTCATTAAGCAAAAATAATGCAAGGTAGTGTTATTTTTATATTTTAATTGATTATTATTTTAATTAAACAGAACAGGAGCCCTTAAGTTATTTTTAATTTATTTGTATTTATTTTTTCATGTGAGAGTGGGTTAAAGCTTTATGGAGGGTGTCTGGCCCCTGCATCCCCCAACTCTGGTGAGTGGTTGTACTGTGTGTGCACTTGTATTGATGTGTGTCTTTCTTTCCTTCTCTCATCCTCACACAAAGGCTTGAACCATTATCACAACAATTAATACCTGCCATAAATCACAGAAAGAGAGAGAGCCAAAGAGGGAGATGAAAGTTGTCATCTTCTGCACCATCTGTCTGTTTCACGCTGATCGATGGATTCCACTCCAGACGTCATTGTTTTTTCTGCCCTTCTTTACAAAAGGATTCATTTCATTTTTCTTCCCTCATTAATCACCCCATTCCGATGATATTGACAGGCACTATTTAACTGCCATGACTTATAATAGAACATCACTGAGATACAAGTTAGGACATCCCAAAAGGGAAGGGAGTATTTATAGACCGCATTCACTATAACTGAACTGTCTCTGTTTTTCAAGTGGGCTTTAATTTATTTTCAACGGTACCACTATTATAAAAATCAAATGAATGGTTATATTTGATATATACCCATGGTACTGAATGATTACTGTATTCATTTGCTTCATGGTATTGCTGTCTGATAATAATATAACACCACCCTTTTCCCATTTTTGTACATGGAACACAATATACAGTTTTTCCTCTGAGGCTTTCTGCAGTGTAAATCCAATCACATTTTCATTTCTTTCTGCAATATTAAGTGGATAGATGGTCATAGATGGCTAACAATATCATTACAAATTAAATTAACTTCACATTTACCAGGACAATCACTCAGTCGTCTTTGGGTTTCTGAATATTCCCCTTTGAAGCACAGCTACAGGTTGTATCCTTAATGAAATGCAAGGTGTCCTTGTCCTATTGCCGTTTTGTCATGGCAAGGGAGTGTGCAGGGGGCGCATTGGATGCCCTACGACAAGGGCTTTTTGCTAATGAAGATTCATACTCTCTGTTCTTTTGCTGGCCATATCAGAGGCTTCAGTAACTGGCTTTATTGTAGGAGCATCACTGGGGATTGACCACAAGGACAGCATGAAAGATACAACCTTTGTTTTTCTGCAGTACATGTTAATAGCAGGGCTGGAGGATGCAGGTTGATGGTTCTATCATTCTATGTAGTGTTCTTTTGTTCTATCCATTCTTTTGGTCTGTCTGTCATGCTATCTATCATTCTATTGCTCTGTCTGCCATTCTATCCATCATTCCACCGTTTGTTATATCTATCTGTCTATCCATCCATCCATCCACCCATGTGTCTATCTGTTTGTCTGTGCATTGTTCTGTCTGTATATCTGTCCAATCATCCATCCATCCATCCATTGTCCATTGTAATAGACAGAGATGTATCCCCTCCCCCCAGCTCACTTCTTTTGCCATATCTCAAGAGTGTCTTTGATCAATGTTTGATAAAGTGGAATAGGCTTCCCACAACATGCTGCAAGGTAGTGCTTCTGAACGCAATCAGCCCCAAGACATGCATTCAAAGGCCAGCTCTGCCCAGATCATCACCATTCCCCCACATAACTCTGTGTGCTTGTTCTAGTGAACACTTCTGAATGATTTAATGGGTCAATCAGGACGGCAGGAGGCATTCTGAGGTTCCTTGCATCCCTCAAGACCACTGATCCGTCAATCTATTCGGTGTTAACATTAACCCAGGCCACTCCTCCAGTTAAACCTTGCTGTAGAGGCCAGTGTGGTGCTCAGGGTGATGGTGTCTCACTGATTGCCCTTGAATATCCAGGCAGCTCAAGTGTCATTGAATCAGCTTTACGGAAAAGAGAATGAGGGATAGAAAAATGCATCACTTCATCAGTGAGCTGTGGGGTCAATGGGAGGAAGTGAAGTAATTGAAGTGGTCATTAATTGGACTAGAAGAATTCGTTATTTATCTTTGATAGTGCGTTATAATTGTGAATTACTAAAAACAGATTACAGATCACGAAGAGCTAAATACTTCAGCATCATGCAGTGACTGTTCATTTGAATGTTACTATAGCAAGCATATATATATATATATATATATATATATATATATATATATATATATATATATATATATATATATATATATATATATATATATATATATATATATATATATATATGCTTGCTATAGTAACAATATATATATTTATTTATACTACGGGGCTGTTGAAGGCTTGAATCTGATTGGCTGACAAACGTTCTGAGGTGTGCAATTATTTTCTGGGAAACGCACGGTGAACGTAGTTCCAGGCAGCTCTTTTGACCACATTACAGTTCCATATCACTTCTCGTAGTAAAACTTTAATAACGGAAATTACAGGGCTAACAAAAACAACAACATGACAGATGATTTTCCGAAAGTAAGTACACATGACATTTCTCACTAGCGAGGTAATAACAGCACTGTTTAGAGACGCTGCTGCAGAACACCGTTGAGGGACGCACAGAGGTAGCCTAATTCACACAAGCTCTCTCTCTCTCTTTGTTTCTCTTTCTCTGTGTGTCTCTGTCTCTCTCGCTCTCTTTCTATTAACTTCATTAATAACTGCATTAGAATGCTATCAACTGCTCAAGCCTCCATTACCAGCTTTAAAATGACGTTTTGGAACCAGTATTTTGGAGCCGTTGGATGAGATGCGGAAGAAATAATCCTTCTCACAATAGCGATTTAAGTAAAAAAAAATGGATGAATCCCTTTAAATGCATCATCTGATCGATGTCTTGAGGTGTGGTAACTGTAGTATAAGCGGAATAATTGACTCCGGGCCGTTGAATTATTAGAAAAATAATGCACACCCGAGGTGTAATGGCGCCGTTACACCTCGGGTGTGCATTATTTTTCTAATAATTCAACTTCCCGGAGTCAATTATTCCTTACATATAAAATAATAACTAATTTAGATATGATTATAGGATTGAGAGGTGCTAATGAAACTCTCAATGGAACAGTCAGCCACATGGTGCAAAAGATGCTTTCAAGCAGTAGCGTGTTTGTATCTTCTGATTAAAAAAACAGGTGTTATATAAACAGGCAGGCTCATACATTAAGTAAAATCATGAAAAAGGTTAAAAAAGAAAATGAGCGCCATTCCCACAGAAGAAGCAATAACGGTTGCTCTGTTTGATGGAATAAGAGAAGAGAAAAAGGAAAGGGAGGAGAAGATACTTAGAGAGAGAAAGAGAGCGAAGGGGGTGAAATTGCAGCCGATGGTGCTCAGTCAAGGGCAGAGAGCACATCAACGGGCTCTTCACCAACTGCTCCTGAAATATGCCAGAAAGACAGAGATTGAGAATTGAAAAGCTTGAAGGAAGTCAAAGAAAGATAGAAATCAATAGACTGTCTCCCTGGATGCCAATATAACTCTCCCACTCCCCAAGGCCTGTAAAAATTTTAAAGAAAAAAAAATGTAATATTACAAATAGATAAAAGCTAAACTTTAAAAAAAAATCTAGAGGAATAGCACAATATTGAAAATATCCACACATAAATTTTTCACGTTCAAGTTCAAGTTGCTTTATTGGCATAACATTTGTGTTACTGTATTGCCATAGCATTTAAGCTGTGTAAAATACAAAATATGATTACACCATCAAAGTGAAAAGGGACACAAAAAATGAGTAATAAATGAGAGAAAATAAATGAATAAATACAATTAAATAAAATTAACAACAGCAGACAGTATTTCTAATATTAATTATAATAATTACAATTATACACAATGAAGAATGTCAAATAAAGCAAGCGGATACAATGAATTAACCATTTGGGATGGTGTATGGTGTAGAACTCTAAATTTATGCCACCTCACACTGAAAGAGCTGATCGTGAGTGGTTGATTGCCTATCAGAAATCCAGCCTGACCTCATGCATAAATTTATTTTACTTTTTAAAAATTTTTTATTAGTAAATAGGGATCATTTGGAGACAGCAGATGTGCTGCTCAGAGGCATGCCAATGGCCATTGTGACTTTGCCACAAAAGAAATAGAAAAATGCAGAGTTTCAAACGGAATGCAAAAAAGGACAAAGAAATCCGAGAATGCCATGCGTCGACCTGTTCTTTGGAATTTGGTGCGGTTTTGCCTGAATTCTACCCAACCAACCCCAACACCTCCCCCACTCCCCCCACACACACACAATTTATTAGATGCATTTTGCTGTAGGCACAAGCAAGCGTGAGCGGATAACCCCGGAACGGCTTTTGAAAGGAAACTTCTATCAACCGCACCAGTTGTGGTAAACAATAGCAGGTGCATTTTAAAAAGGTTGTTGCTGTTAAGTTTGGCATTTTTTTTTCTCTCAGATAAAAACCTGTCCACATATTCACTCATCCAGGAAATCATCTAATAAGTGAGATTGGTGTTCCTATCACACCTGAAGACTTTCTGAAAGCTTCATCTCACAAAGGTGTTAGAGTGACTTATGCTAATTCAAGCAAGTAAAGCACTGTTTCATGGTTCATATAGGTTTCTCATAATCTCTAATACTTTGTTTGTATGTGTGTGTCTGTGTTTTCAAGTTAATGTGTGTATTCCCCTCATTATTAGCTCTTTATGAAACGGTATTGATTAGTTATTGATTTCTGCCTGTTAAATGCACATTAGCAGTCTGGCTAGCATGTGACTAGCATCTGGTTCAAAGAAAAACAGGTGGATGAGCAAAAAGCCATGTCAAATGGTCCTGTAACCAGCTGACTGTAAATCTAACCTTTGACAGACGATCTGTTTCAGAATGTGCAGGAAAAAGTTGCTGCATGCTAATTTTTTAATTTAAATTTTTGTAATTTTCTTTTGTAAATTTCAAATAAATCATAGAAAATCACACACACACACACACACACACACACACACACACACACACACACACACACACACACACACACACACACAAGGGGGTTCTCATCTTTTAGAGTCCATAATTGCCAGAATATTGCAGCAGCAGGAATTTTATGCCTGATTTAGTGTCTCCAGTAACAGTGCTCCCAGTTATTATCTGAATGACCTTCTCCAGTGATGTGAAGAGCAGGGCAAAATCGACATATATGAATAGATTTCAAATCATTAGTCTGGGTTATTTTACAAAAGCAGATTGTGGAGACAGGTAATGGTCATCATGTACCGCAAGCTGCAGATTAATTACTGTATCATTGCAATAAGACAATTTGACTGTGGTGAAAACATGTAGCCTAATATATATTTATATAAAAAGAAGACAAAGTATTTGTTGTTGTGTTAAGGATGTTTAGTGATTTTTTTTTTTTCAGAAGCCTGAAGTATTTCCCCCTGCTAACTGCAAAATAAAGTGAAAAGAAAAGCCCAAGGGCGACAGTTAGAAAAGCAGTTCATGTTTAGCTGTTTATTGTTTGGTTTTGTTTTATTTTATTTTCTAGTGATGTTTATAACGTGCCGCATTTGAAAAATGAATCCAGAAACTGCTTCCATTCCGTAGAAACAAGTTTTTAGGTCTTATGCCACTTTTTTTTTTTCTCTCTACCAGGATAAATTGAGACTGGAATTTATTTTCTGTTCCATTAAAGTGCTGAACTGAATGACAATGAGCAAATGGCTTTTCAAGCCTGCTGGTTACTTCCTTAATCTATATACCACTATTCAGCCCTATGGACAAAAATGACAGTCTCAGTTATGAAAAGGAGTGCTGAGTTACACAGAACAATAAATTAGGAGATGTGAGAATCTTCTCTGTGGGATAACAATTGGGGTTCATTTCGCAACCACATGCAGAGAAGAAATCTGGATATGCATATGTTTAGTGCTTGCCCATTGTGTTATTGGGGTCCTCTGGGATCTGTGCAAGTCTGTTTGTTTATTTGTGCCAGACCCCACACACACATGTGGCTACTCTCGCTCGCCTGGTTTTACATTTCATTTATATCACCAAACAAAGCGAGTGGGACCATAATATTAGATTTGTAATTCTATGGACGCACAGATACAGATTCCTTCACTTAGTGGTGCTGTCAGAGTCACTCAATCTAATATTAGTCTCGCAATGCATGCCTTGCTCTCTTCTTCATTTGTCTTTGTTGATCTCGGTTGACAGCACCAGGACTAATTAACTACTCAACATTCATTTCTTATCCTTATTTCACACATACGCACACACACACACCACTCAGATATAGCTTAGGAGAATATTTAACCTTCCTGTCAGGAAGTAAAAAGGTTTTTAAACTTTTCTTAGTGGGAGGAAATTTTAGTTCCCTCAGGCAAATCTTTCTGCCCACGATTCCCATCATGCAAAAATAATTCAAATATGAAATGAGACAACCAGTTCTAAGAACACGTCTGAAACACTCTGAGGCAGAATTATATTTTGTACCCATTTTATGTTTTTTTTTTTTTTTTTTTTTTTTTTTTTTATGAAAGCTTTCCAAATGAACCCAAATTCCAATCCAGTGCTGATCGTTACCAGATTAAACACTTGAATCTCTGGAAGGTATTTGAGCATTGTCCTTGTTTCCTGTAGTCGTTCTATTTCACGCCAATTTATCCCAATTCACAGTTACTTGATTGGCTTCTGCTGAGGAGGCTAATTACCCATTGTTGGAATGCAGAATCTCGTGTGAGTGCACTCTCATCCACTTCATTAATAGATGATGAAGAGGTGTCTGAAGGGAAAAGAGAGCGTTTGAGAGAGAGCAATAGAGAGAGAATGAGAGTTGGAGAGACTAAGATTAGGATTCTTATCAGGTGAACCACAATCAGCTTTGTTCTTCTTTCAGTGTTCTCTTCATTAAAACGCTGAGGTTTTGGCTTGTTTTTGCAGTTCTCCAACATATGCTTTGAGCCCATAGTGTTTTGAACACCTCGGGGTTGGTGAGGTTTTTAATAAAGGTTTTGAAAGAAGTCTCTTATGCATTTATTTAATCAAAAATGCAGTGAAAACAGTAAAATTGTGAAACTTTATTAGAATTTAAAATAGCTTCTATTTTATTGTATTTTAAAATGTCATTAATTCCTGTGATGGCAGAGCTGAATTTTCAGAAATCCTTCTAATATGCTGATTGGGGTCAATACTTTTGAGGAATAGAATGTTCAAAAGAGCAGCAGTTCATTTATTTTTATTTATTTATTTTTTGGGGAAGATTATAAATGTCTTGTCTTTTTTGAATATCAATTTAATGCATCCTTGTTGAATAAGAATCTGATCCCAAACTTTAGAACTGTAGAATGAATATTTCTATGTAAGTGTGTGTGGGTCACAGTGTAATAAGAGAGAAAGTCAGTCTATACAGACCTCTAATTTCAGAGCCCCTTAATGCTGATATTGTTTTAGATTGCTGAGGCCCATGATATTGATTTTTTTTTTCTTATATATATATATTTTTTTGTACCCACCATGTTTCCAAAAGGAGATCTTTTCTTTTATAATGGGATGTGAAATGTCATGTTAAGATTCAGGGTTGTGTAAATTTGAAGTCTTGTGGCTTTTAAGCGCTTTCCTTGAACCTGTGTATGATTGCATTTACAATGCTCTCGTGTATGTGTGAGGTGGATGCACAGGAAGTGATTATCTGGTGATTTATTTATTGCAGGGCCGTTTTACTTTTTGCTGTTGTTTGCTTTATCTCCCGTCTCCAGTGAACTACTGCGGACTCTGCTGCATCTGAGGAGCATTGCAATTTTTCTCTTTATTTAGATGCGGGGAAACATGTCTATATATCAGAAAACTGCTATTCCCTGCAGTGAATAAACCGTCTTAGCATTGTAGAAGGAAACCGGGACAGGTTATCATATTTTTCTGCGTGACTTACATTTCCTGTCTATAGGGGTCAATCTTTGCAGTTCAGAGAGGAATGGCTAGTTTCACCTTGATTTACTGATTCATACTTTGGTTTCTTTTCACCTTACTTATAATAAATTGCAAGAGGGAACCAACCAATATTTTCATCTAATGAAAATAAAGCTGATTATCTTAACCTATAAAGATGTATTTTTAAATCACTGTATTGATCTGGTAGTCGTGATAAATGACAGCCTTTGGAGTGGAAAGTGGTATAAAAAAACTGCATTTCCGAAGCTTATTAGACATTGTTTGGTTCAAGCGCAAAGTGACTGGCTGTATGAAGTGACTATTACCCATTTGTCCATCACGATAATAATGACATTACATCACATTACCTTTGACAGGTGTATTGAGTTATTAATACCAGCTAATTTAATGACGAGTAACCTCTGATTTGGTGAATTATTGCTCTCAGTAGGCAAGTGCAGCAGGTTTGCGGAGACCCGGATTGTAGCGTATCATTTTAACTTCTGAACTCAATTACCCTCCATTACCACAGGGTCAAGGCACCACTGGTTGCTTGAAATGGATGGATCTTTCCGTAACTGATCATTTGTGCTTCCTTCAATAATATAGAGATATTCTCACTGTGACAACTGAGTCAAGTCAGCAGTGCTGTCAATCATTCTTCAGACAATGTTCTGTAAATATCACAACCTTCAATTCTGTGACTTTGATTCCTGTTATTATTTTATGAGTAATACTTTGATATTCTGTCAGTTCTTTTATTGTACCTTTATCTATGAGTTAACATTCATCTTGTGTCTCTCTAATTGTGTTTTACAGATCCGGTTTCCATGAATAAGATACTGAGGTAGAAACCTGCACCAGGAGATGCTATGGATATCCTCAGCGCTGTAGATTTCTCCTTCACATAGCATTTTGAGTGGATCACTTTATTTTTGAACTTCTGAACTCTTCTTCCCATTAGTGGCCATCAGCGGCCATGAGAGAAAGGAGCTCAGATTGATACAGGGTGACAGGAAAAGGCATCAGATGATGGGGGCACCTAGTGGGCCAGTTCTGGGCGGGTTTGGCTCTACAACATCCTCCCTAGACCTTGTTGGCTGGATGGTTTGGCCTGGTAATACCACCGTGAGCCTGAACCACAGCCTCTTCTTGACTGACTACAGCTTCAATCTCTCCTCCACTTCATCCTCTCCTCGTGGGGTCGAAAAGGAGTCGATGAAGGAGAAGAACTGGCCAGCCCTGCTGATTCTTGTGATTATCTTTCTGACGATAGGAGGAAATATTTTGGTTATTTTGGCCGTGTCACTGGAGAAGAAGCTGCAAAATGCAACAAACTTCTTCCTGCGCTCGCTCGCAGTGGCAGACATGCTGGTCGGCATCTTGGTCATGCCCATCTCCCTCATTAATATCCTGTATGGTGAGTTTACCTTTTGATGTCATGGACCCCAAATATGACAATATCCTTCCTGAAATATAAAAATACATATTTCTGTAAAGAACCTTTTAAAGTGTGGAAAATAATTATGAATACATCTAAAACATTTTGAAATCTTTAAAAATTACTATTTTATATCATTAATATCTAATATTTGTTTATTTGTATTTTTATTTATTTACATTTTTGCACTATTTTTACTTTGAATTTTTCAGAATTGCAGATTTTTCCCCTGACTTTTAAGGTCTATAAAAATGCAAATGATTTAAACATTTTAAAATAATGCCTGTATGTTAAGTTTCTCAGACTATTGTATCTGATGCCATGGACCCAAAAACATGAAGATTTCCTTCCTGAAATATAAAGATAGCTATATATTTCCATATATGAATACCCATTTATATTGCAAAAATAGTGAATATTATGAATGTTTGTGAAACATTTTAAAATAGTACAAAATGTATTAAATGTATTTATTTAAATGATTCTACTCTATAAAATAATGTAAGTTTTACTCTGAAATGTCCCACGGTCACCCTAGCACCCAATTTGAAAACTCCTGATTGAACAAAGCACATATTTGCATTGTACAACTGCTGTGTCCCCATTCGAAGGCTGGGTCCTTCGTGAAGACTGGGAAGGTTGGACTGAGCATTGTGAAATGGGACCGTCTAGCCTGCGAAGGACTGATCTTGTCACCTAGCAAGTGTGACAGCTGCCATTGACGAGCGGCAGTGACATCTTAATATGCTCACCTTGGTCCATTTATGTATATAATAACAAGTATAAACCACCTATAAAATAGTATCTAAGATATTCCAACAGTTACCCTTTTTTTAAAAAAAAGGGTTTCTTTCACAATTGTAAATTTGTATCTTTAGATATTGGAGTTGAGCTGAAACCCAATACTTACATTCAACAGTGGACACTGGCATTTTCTCTCAAAAAGTCCTGTCATCATCAGTGAACTATGAATCTTCAGATAGCCTGGGCCACAAAGGATCCATCAGTTATATCCTTCATTGCCCGGCAAATGAAGGATGCATTTGAAGGAGCCTTCGAATTGGGACAGCCTTTGTCACAACCGCAGAGACACAATCGGTCTTCGAATACAGCTTTTGAAAGACACTGCCTCTGAACTGGGACGCAGTTAATTTGTCATCAGGATTTGCAATTTGGAGTGGTGTATTGTGGGTAAAGAATACTAAAGTATTCCAAGTTAGTCTAGGCCAGGGTGCACTGGCTTTTAGGGTATATAAAAATGCAGATGGGATGCAAACTTTAAAATAATGCATCCTATTAAAAAGCCCCCATCACCTACAAAATATATCATCACGAGAAGCCACACTTCCCATAACATAACTTCAGTGGCATTTCCCTTTAGAACCCAGGGGCTTTTTTTCAACAGTGCGAGTCCTTCTCCTCCAAATAACACGGCTCATTATACAAATGACACCATAGAATATACCCTGGTTAAATAACACATTTAATTGGTCTCTTTCCACTAAAACTCGAGAGATAACTTTTATTTTGAAAAAAACAGTTAGGGTTTAGGTTGACTTCGTTGGGAGATTGTTCATGAGTTTAATTATATATATATATAGTACAGAGCACTGACAAAGTTAGAAAGGAAAGAGCCAGAGGTGGCAATATTTAATAGCTTTATAATACTGTATAGCGTGAAATCTCCCTTTATGGAGCGAGAGAAAGAGAGAGACAGTCGTTGGGGGCACATTGAGAGAGACAGACGCTTGTTTGGCATTGCTTTGCTAAGAAGCCCACAGAAATATCGCCTGTGGCAAAATTCAGATCGTTCTCCAGTCCAGTTGCCTGAGCTGTCTGCTTTGGAGTATTTCTGGCTCTTGCTATCCATACAGGGGGCCACACTGTCCATCTCTCCTAAGCCATGGGGGAGCTCTTTTGGGATGCGTCGTCTCGCCAATCTCTGGACATGAGTGGGTTAGCTGAACTCTCTCATACTCCCTTCATATTGATTACGGAAAATGTCCTACCTTTAAATGATCTCCGTTGCTTGTCAGCTGTAGATAGTGCAGATGATGAGCTTGCATTTGTCAGTTCGAGAGGAAAGGACGTTATTGATCACAAAGAGATAATGATCAGTTCAGCAGCCTGCAGACCCTCAGAGCAAACAGAGCATTGGAAAAGAGGCAATTTAGTGGCGAGAGAGAACAAACTGTGATGGATGCATGCACATAGATTGATTAGATTTCATTTTTATATATTCTGTTTCTTATATTCTTAAACTTTTATTTAAGGTTTAGTAACTTTGTTGTGTGTTTTTGTAATTTATTTGATCATTCTTTAGTTTTTAGAGTTTCATGATTTATAGTTTTTAGTTTTTGGGTGCGTTATTTTAGTATTTCTCCCTAAACTTCTGGAAACCCGTTTCCAGTATGGAATAAAAAATTTAAGAAGTAACTGGGACTTTTTTTGTCACAATTCTTAGTTTATGTCTCGAAATTCAAACATATACTCACAGTATAATCTAATGTTAACACTCAATTTGCGAAATATCTCACAATTCAGACTTTTTTCTCCGAATTGCGAATATGAAGTATTCTGTGGTGGAAATGGGCTTCCATATAAACTAAAGGAAGATGAGAAATGTTGTCTGGACAACTAGCTTAAACTATAAGGATTGTATCGAGGCACAGATCTGGAGCAATACTTTCTGGATGCACTGTGTACAAATATTTTATAGTATTTAAAGTCTTGTACTATTTAATTTTATATTAGTTAATATTTACTTTTATTTTTAAGTAATAAAAAGGGGTTTAATGGGTTTAGTTTAAAAGTATGTTTACATGAAAACATTGAACTAAAAATAGAAATGATTTTGCTTTGCTTTTTTTTTTTTTTTTTTTTTTTTTTTTTTTGAAGTTCCGCATACAGACAATAACACAGATCTGTGAAGATGACGTAAAATAACTAAAAAACTGGCCTGGCTGTATTATGTATGCCAGGCCAGTCTTGAGTTTTGGGCTTCATACAACATTAGGATAGGGACACACACACATAAACACACAGATTAAATAGATAAAGATGGAGTGGAGGGATTCGGCTGCATGTTGTCATAAACAGTGAGCCTGTGATGGCCATTACCAGCAAGCTGTCAGAGCAAAATATCATCAACTGTTAGAATGTGTGAACGTGTGCACTCCACACCAACATACGAATGCTTTCACGCTCGTAAACTCAGACATACCTATGCCTACACACGCGCACACACACAGAAATGAAAATAGTTTTCCACTGCAGTGGATGCGACAATGATGGATTTCACACTCCTCATTTCATTTATGGTGTCTAATAGTGTGTGTGATTGTGTGTGTTTGGTGGGGGGTGTGTACCATGTATGTGATTGAGCTGGCATGTGACTTTCATAAGAAATAGACGTCTGACCTTGATTCAGTCTGTTTAATCTGTGTAAAGTTCCAGTGCATCATCTCAAATACAGACGAAAAGGAGGGTGAGATAGGTTTTATAACGGAGTGATGTGGCCTGCTCACATGTATTAACGTCTGGAGGAAGCCATATCGCTGAATATCAGCCAAAGACGGACAAGGAAGGAGGGAGACAGTGCGGTAGAAATCAAATCAAAGAGAAGCATTAGAGTGATTACCTCAGGGAACATACAGTGGCAGGATATGCTTAAGATGAGCTATATACTGATACTCAGCAGCTCAGATGGTGCTGCACCGATAGACATCTCACAAACCAATTGTGTCAAAAGAGTGGTATCTCTCGCTCGCAGATATATATATATATATATATATATATATATGTATATATATATATATACATTGCCACTTGAAAGTTTGTGAACCCCTTGCAGAATCTGTGAAAATGTAATTTTAACAAAATAAGAGAGATCATACAAAATGCATGGTTTTTTTTTTTTTTTTTTTTTTTTTTTTTTTTTTTTTAGTACTGCCTGAGTAAGATATTTTACATAAAAGATGTTTACATTTAGTCCACAAGACAAAAAAATGCTAAAATTATTAAAATAAACCCGTTCAAAAGTTCTTAATACTGTGTGTGGTTACCTGGATGATCCACAACTGTTTTTTTTTTGTTTGTTTTGTGATGGTTGTTCATGAGTCCCTTGTTTGTTCTGAACAGTTAAACTGTGAAACTGTTCTTCAGAGAAATCCTACAGCTCCTGCAGATTATTCAGTTTTCCAGCATCTTTTGTGTATTTGAACCCTTTCCAGCAGTATGATTTTGAGGACAATTGAGGCACTCAAACACAACTATTAAAAAATGTTCAAACATTCACTGATGCTCCTGAAGGAAATTAAGAGCCGGGGGGTGACATTTCACAGTTTTTTCATTGTGCTTTGTAAACGCCAGTGAATAGCCTAGATTTATGCACTCTGCTCGAATAGAAATTGTATACAGTATTACAGTTTGTTGATCTAAAATTGTATTTGTGTATTCACATCTGTCATCCATGTTGGTATATACACACATATTCTTATATTTTAACATAACTATTGGTAAATTGAAAGCAAATTTGTATGAATTGAAACATTTACACCAAACCTTAGTGCGGTGAGTAATAAATCAAAATGTAAAATAGTTATAAATTGCCACAAGTGTGTTTTATCTTAATTTTATTATTGTAATTATTATTATGTAATTATAGCAGTTTTCTCAATATACTGTATATGTTTTATAAAAGCCAGTTGCTGATTCATATTGCTTTTGGATGTTAAAATATGGCATATTATACATGCATGCCAGCATTTTCAAAAGGTACACTTTTGTACCTTTTAGGTACTAATACAGGGATCTCCAACCTTGCTCCTGGAGAGCTACCATCCTGCAGACTTCAGTTCCAACCCTGCTCCAACACACCTGTCTGTAATTATCAAGTAGCCTTGAACACCTTGATTGGCTGCTTCAGGTGTGTTTGATTGGGGTTGGAGCTGAAAACCACAGGACACAATCACTCAAAGACAATTTAAACATAACACATTACTAATATGTAAACTTTAGATACTAAATTGTACCTTAAAGGTACCAATATGGACTCTTTAGCTACAAATGTGTGCCTTTTGAGAAGGTACTGCCCCAGTGACAGCTTTTGTACCTTTTTTTTCTGAGAGTGTATATATTTTTATATACATGTTATATATGTGTTCCCTTGAAAGTGAGCCATTAATCTTTCTACCACCATAGTCTATACTGAGCTACAGGAGCAATATTAGTTATTAAACTTGTTGGAGAATCCACATTTAGCATTGAGTGAAAGCGTGTGTGTGTGTGTGTGTGTGTGTGTGTGTGTGTGTGTGTGTGTGAAAACCTTGAGTTAAGTTGTTCATCATGGATGTCTGAAAATTGCAGAAAGATACTAAAGAGTTCATTACCTTTGAGTTATATCAGTGGTGCACAGAATGCAACAGATGATTTTTCATGTCTCTATAGTGTTCCAACACTCCATCTCTGACTACACTGTGAGAGAAATTAATCTACTATTAATGTAAATCAGGGCTGAGATATCCGTTTTTTTCAGTTAATCAAAGCATGATGCAATAGGCTGTAGGCAGCTGGACCAATCAAGGGATGAAAGACGGTTAAATTAGAGTGTGTGTTTTCTGTAATCAATATGCAGATGAAGTTGCATGTTGACATGTGAGGAAATGCTGCTCCCCATGCCATGTTAATTATGTTTCAACCCCCAGTTCTTGTTCCGCCTCATATAGCCACACCAATGCCAAGGTCATGGGTTTGATTACCAGGTTACACACACGCTATGTGTATCAAAACAATGTTCTCATTTATTCTTATAAAGTTTCCAAAGGCATTGCAGCAATGCCATAGAAAATTGTTGATGGATTTCCGAAAGAACCTTTAAGTGAAAAGAACCTTTTTAAAAGTAACATTTTTCTTAGTGTGAAGAATATTTAAATCACCTAAAAAAAAAAAAAAAAAAAAAAACACATGGAAAGATTCCATGGATGCTAAAGGTCCTTAATGGTACCATCAATTCCAATAAAGAACCTTGCTTTTTTAGTGTACAGTGACAGCAAGAGAATTAATAGAGCTAATTTTAAACATTCAATTAAACAAAAAATATTTAGAACTTAAAAAAAAAAAACTTTTTATATTCTGCAACAGAAAAGAATAAATACTTTTTTTTCTGTTTTTTTCACTGAAATGAACTGTTCAAATAAATTGGACCTCCCAACATTACCTGAAAGAGGATATTCTGTAAAATGTTTGATTATTGCTTCAGTTGTAGGGCTGCATGCACAATATGACATAAATCAGTGCTGATCACTACTTTAAGTTACTCCACAACACTGGCTGTCTTTCTTTCTGCCTGCAGGAATTAAACCTTCATTTGAGGGGTTGAATCTGGCCTAATTCCTTTACTTCCCACTTTTCACCTTCCATAACATACACCAAATCCTTTGTATCCCACTTTAACTCTTTCTCTCGCCCCTTATTTAACCCCATAATCTGTAACCTCCTAGATCTGCTGCTGTCATTTTTTTCTCATTTAGGAAAGGTGTAATTGCATGTGTTGCAGGCTATTTCCATGGACAGCAGAACATGAATGGGACCACCACAGAGAGATGGACAAATAAACAAGGAGAGGAAAACAGTTCTGGCAGAGAACTCTGTTATCATTAATTTTTCTAACTTGGCACCAGACGTTCCCCTCATCTCCGATCCAGGTGTTCTGAGCTCCACAATGCTTTCTGGATTTGGACCAGTCTCATTCAGCCCATGATTGGAGTGCCTGCACTTGACCTGGCCTTCAATAAAATGCTAAATTGACACTGACTCACACCTTGTGTGGCGCTAATGTCATCTAAACCGTAAGACATGCCCCTCTAAACCTGTAGACCTTTCTGTAAAAGTATCTGACCCTGCATTAGAGCATGTCCTCTTGAGGGACGTTTTCATTTTGCCACTTGTGTCACCTAAAACCTATCTATTAAAGCTTGAAATTTTGTATTACAGGTATCATTACTCAAGATTTGTGGAACTAAAGTTTAGCAAGAAGTTGAATGTTGGCCTTCAGAAACTCTCATAAACATCACTATTACTGTTGATGGTGCAACAAGTTGCCCTGAATATACATGAATGCTACCTCAAAATATGAGGTTTGGGAATAGGATCTTTCAATGTAGGGCAGTTAGTAGCCATCTAGCACTTAGAAACACTCTAGAAAATGGGCAACAACCCAAAACATCTTGCACTCTTAAACATAAACTTTCTTTATCAGCATCTATGGTTCCATAAAGAAACTTTAACAACCATAGAACTTTTCCTTTGCACCAAAGGTTCTTTATATTGGAGAAAGGTTCTTCAGAAAAAGGTTCTTCAAAAATTTCTCAAAAGTGGTTCTTTTAAGAACTGTTGACTGGAAGGTTATTTTTGTCTTTGTTTTTTTTTTTGTTTTTTCCTCCATGTTGTCACCAACAACATCCTAACATCTTAGTGGTGACTTTTGCACACCAAACCACTCTAAAAATCTGGTTTTATTAAGTTGTATTAAAGACACATTTTTTATTAAAACATTGTTTTAGACAAAATAATAGTAAATAGGTGTTATACATCATACCTTTTGCTATTTCGAGGATTTTAGCAAGACTGGAACACTGTATTGATCAGTCAGAAGCCAGGACCAACTATCTTTTTAATAATTCTGGTTTTTACCCAGTGTGACTTTGTATCTCTCGCTCTCATCCATGAGCCTACACAACTCTAAATGACTTACTTTTTACATAACCTGACTGTTTCTTAATGTTGGCTATTTTAAGCCTGCTGACATAACAGCCTTTTTTAGCTCTTGGTCTGAAGACAGTCGTCTGGACTTTTATAATGTGATCTGAAAAGATCCCTTTAACGTCTGTTTCTTTGTCTTTCTTTCTTTCTTTTCTTTCTTTCTTTCTCAGCATTATTATTCATGTGTATGACTGTTTCAGTAAGGGTGTTTGCAAAGCAATCTCTCTCTCTGTTTTACAGATTATGCCTGGCCATTGCCCAGCGCTCTCTGTCCTATTTGGATATATCTGGATGTGCTTTTCTCCACTGCTTCCATCATGCACCTGTGTGCCATTTCCCTTGACCGCTACGTGGCCATATGCAATCCGATCGAGCACAGTCGGTTCAACTCACGCACCAAGGCCATGCTGAAGATTGCTGCAGTTTGGACCATTTCAATAGGTCAGAGAAACATTGATATAATGAACTTGGGGGGAAAATGCATTATTTCTTACAACAACATGTAAAAAGAAACATAATAATAATAAATTGACTGGAACTGTGCATCAATCCCAAATAACTAGCCAGAACCTGCAGAAAAACACAATTGTTTTTCAATGTCAGTGGAGGTCTTTAGATTGAACAGTTGTATCATTAGTACCTACTAAAGTGAGTGTCAGACCACTGCAATCCTGTTGAATCTATTACGGGAATGTGTTTGTATCTCACAGGACCCCTCAGAATGGCAGATTGTGTTGTGAGGTTTTTTCAAGGATCCAGCTGGGTCTGAGGCCCCTCAGATCAGCAACAATGAAAAAGATTTGAAATGACATTGTATAAACAAGCACTAGTTTGGTGATTGTGGTGATTTTCTCCATCACCCAGAGCAGTGCCTTTAAATTCAGAGGAGCTTGGATTAATTGAATGTCTGTGATTGGTCTGGAAATCAGATACTTTTAGTGAAGATCACCACCTACTGTTCAATAAAGTAAACCACAGTCTGTCATTGTGTGTGGAATTCTAAAGGACTGGCATGCTAATGCATTAGCGCCATCTAGAGTCTGACTTTTGACATAATGTAGAGTGACCATGACTAATCTCTTCCAACAGCAGAGTTAAAAGACTTGTCTGCATTGATATTACTGGTAGTTGTGAGTACAGAAATAATAATAAAAAAAAAGACCCTCTACCTTTCACTCGCCATCTCTTCCTCTTGCTAAACTTCCTCAAAAAGATAAAAAAAAAACTTCTCACCCTGCTTTTTATTAATGCAAGCACACGCAATCTCTCGGACATGGTGTGTCATTTTCTCTCACCACACAGGCTTTCCTTTCCTTTCCTTTCCTTTCCTTTCCTTTCCTTTCCTTTCCTTTCCTTTCCTTTCCTTTCCTTTCCTTTCCTTTCCTTTCCTTTCCTTTCCTTTCCTTTCCTTTCCTTTCCTTTTTGTTGTTGTTTTTTTTTAAACACAGAATATGCTTTTATTTTTATATTTTCAGTGTTCATTAACATTTTAGTTTACATTTTACTAACTTTGTGGTTTTGTCATTTACATTTTAGTTTATTTCAGCTAACAAAAAGATTTTTAACAGATATTTTTTAGTTAACAATAAAAACAAATTTTCTAACTATCCCCCATTATGTCTCTCTTTGTCTCCTATTCATCTCTTTTCTCCACAGAGGGTTCTTGTCTCATTTGCTAATATTAGTTAGACCAGGTTTCTCAAAGTAGGGTCTGCGGAACTCTGGTTGTCCGTGACACATAGAAAGGGGGGTCTGCTAAATAATTTGAGGTCTATATGAAAATATAGAGGGGAATCATGGAATTTATTCATTAAAAAAAATTGAATTTACTGTATAATGCGGAATGTCCCAGTGTGGAAAAGCTTGGATGAATAAATCAAAAGTAGCGCTGCACACTTAACAAAATTGCTATTTGGACTAGTGGCTGTATATATTACAGTGCAAAACGACTGCTATTTTAATATAAAGTCTGCATGTTCTGCATGTCGCTGAGTCAATCAGTGCTCCAGTTTTATCTGCTATTCAGTTCGATTCAATTCAAATTTATTTGTATACCGCTTTTCACAATACACATTTTCAAAGCAGCTTTACAGAAAATGCATGTGTCTACACACATACTGAAATCCACATGGTGCTAGAGGTGTTTCTCATGTCTGCCATCTCACTATATGAGGACAAGAACACATGAACTTAATCTTTAGAGTCACTTCAAGAGCATTTCACCGTTTCATTTGAGAAAAACTATCGTCATGTCATATATACACACATACACAGAAACTCGAAGGTCCATCAAAATAAAAATCCACTTCAACTTGAAGAAATATTGACAGAAATATATTACAATTTAACACCAAAATTAACAACAAAAATAAAAAAAAAAAAAAAAATAATTATTATAACTTTATTTTTAAAGTAATGCCCACACAGTTTTTTCTTTCATGTTTAAACTTTAACAGTAAACCTCTGTTATGCAACAATTTGTTTGGCAAAAATTAAAGTAATAGTTCAATTTTCGTTTTATTATATTTTAAAAGTTAATGTTTTATGCCTTCAGCTTATTACCACAGTTTTAAATAATATATTTATATTAAATCATACATTGAGGGGGGAGAAAGAAAGAAAGAAAGAAAGAAAGAAAGAAAAAGAAAGAAAGAAAGAAAGAAAGAAAGAAAGAAGAAAGAAAGAAAGAAAGAAAGAAAGAAAGAAAGAAAGAAAGAAAGAAAGAAAGAAAGAAAGAAAGAGTTTTTTTATAGGGCCATATTACTGTTTTTAAAAAAAATGACAATAATTGCTTTTACAATTTATAAGTTTCATGATTTCAGTTAATTACATGTGATTTTTGATTTCTACAATTAAGTTTATCCATTAAATGAGTCCAGGGGAAAAAAAGAAGAAAAAAGAAAAAGAATGCAGAAAAATTAAAACAGAAATTCCAATTTCATCTAAGAGAACAAATTGTAGTAAGAATGCTTAATCATACTTAAAACTATAAGAGGGTCCTTGGAAAATTTTCTCTGCTGTAAGGGCTCCCTGGCCCCAAACACTTTGAGAACCTCTGAGTTAGACTAAGTAACGTTAGTGCAGATGACAGAGTGTTCACACATCTTACCTCTCTCCTGCTTAAACGTGAGCCCAATGTTTATTTGGTTTCTTATCTGGATCCAAGACAGCATTAAGGCTCTATCTGCCTTGACAGTCTGATTTATCTGCTCTAATTAAACAGAAGATCCTCTGTCTTAAGCATCAGGAATACTGATCAAGCTGGATAAGAGAGAGGATTTGACTTGAGGATAAGATCTCTCTGAGTGTGATTCACTGAAGCCGCTGATCTGTCGTCTCCGGCATCTTGCATTCCAGTTGTCTCATTCTCATTTTTTAGACTGAATGTTTCTTTGATGTTTATATATATATATTTATATATATATATATATATATATATATATATATATATATATATATATATATGTATATTTTTGTTTAATGTTCTATTACTTCTTCCAACACAGGAATCTCAATGCCTATCCCAGTGATCGGACTGCATAACAGAGAAAAGGTCTTGAAAAACGGCACGTGTGCTCTGAATGAGGAACACTTCATACTGGTTGGCTCTTTTGTTGCCTTCTTCATTCCCCTGGTCATCATGGTGGTTACATATTGTCTCACCGTCCAAGCGCTTCAGCGTCAGGCCACAGTCTTCCTCTACGAGGGCAAAGCCTCTTCTCAACAGCCTTTGCAACCTCCAGCTCCACCTACTTCCCATTTGGCCCCGCCGCCGGCATCCCGTCGCAGCAGTCTGAACTGTCTACGGATCAGCAACAGCGATGGAAACATGCTCGGTCTGACCGTGCCCCTGGACACCATCTCAATAATCCCAGGTTCAGAAGCGCCATCTCAAATGAATTCGCCCGCTGGACGGGACCCAGCCGGAACCCATGGGCGGCGAGGCATGATGCAAGCCATCAAGAACGAGCGACGAGCATCCAAAGTATTGGGTGTAGTGTTCTTCCTCTTCCTCATCATGTGGTGTCCCTTTTTCATCACTAATGTACTGTATGTCCTCTGCCACAAAACCTGTAATAAACCTGTGCTTACAGAACTGCTCAATGTTTTCGTTTGGGTGGGCTACATCTCATCAGGAGTCAATCCTTTAGTGTACACTTTGTTTAACAAGACCTACCGAAGGGCGTTTTCAAGTTACATGCACTGCCAGTATAGACGGGTGGGGCTCAATCCCATCGCTATACAGGCTCCTTGTCCATCCCATGCAGTAGTCACGCCCATCCTGATCTGTGAAAAAGTTTCCATTGACCGGAACAGTAACTGCCGCAATGGGGACGGCAATGGAATCCGAAATCTGGAGCCCCATGACATGGACACTGATCCTGGACTGGAGCTGAAACCGGGAATATCAGAGCTGTCTATCAGCAGCGGTCACAGTCACACAGAACACACCAGCAGTGTCTGAAAAATGATGTAGTGTGATGTGGAAAACAGGACCGAGCTACAAGTGATGTTTAGGAGACATTGGCTGTCCACGCAACCTCAGCTGTATCACAGCATAGAATGTATGCATAGATAGCTACAGAAACAATAATCAGACCAAGGTCAGAAAAGGGATAGGGAATGTAACGTGTGTGTGTGTGTGTGTGTGTGTGTGTGTGTGTGTGTGTGTGTGTGTGTGTGTGTGTGTGTGTGTGTGTGTGTGTGTGTTTGTGTTAACAGGTTCAGATGTTTGAATGCCAATAAGTCCTGCATGAGCACCCAGTCTCTTACTAAAGCAGCACTGGACATATGAGACTGCAGTTCACGCGAATATACGACAGATAGAGTCATAGCTTCCTCTTGTGGTCAGTTGAATAATTACAAAAAGTGTGAATTAAAAAAAAAATACAGTTACTGTGTCATTCAAGCTAGTTGCATTACAATATGGATGGAGCGATGCTGTCTAAATCCACTTGCTAGTCAGATCATTGTTTGTGTAACTTGTAATCATCTCCAGTATGATATGATGAATCCTTTGAGTTGCAGTAAACCAATAACACAGCCAGGGGTTATATCTTATTTCCTGGTCTAACAATGCAGAGGAAATTACTGCTAAACTCTAGTTTTCTTTAAATCACTTGTTACAGTGACCTAGAAAACTGGACCCAGCAGAACAATGGGGTATAAGGCATACTTAACATAAAAATTGGATCAACAATTTCAATTTCAATCTCAATTGCTAAGACATAACAAATGTGGTTTGAGTTTTAGTCCAGTCCAAACTGCTTCTCAAAGAATTTTTTTTTTTTTTTTTTCCTTCAGCAGGTATTGAAGGAATTAACCTCTAGCTCTCGGGAACAAGCTCCCCTGTGAATGTAAGGTTAGTTGTGTGCTGCCTCATCAGGTGGTCATGACAGAGTGAGAGAAGAAGCAAAAATTGCACAACAGACAAGAGTACTAAAAACATTTACTTTATATGGACGGACTGTCCATGGCAACAAATGTTGGTCTGTAAGACCAAAAATGTTAATTTGAGGATGTCTAGGAACCTATAATGTATAAAGCTGTAAATTCTTGCTGTTTTTCTGTGTAGAAACATAGAATTTCTCCAGTATCACCTTCCCTTGTTCAAACTCCCATTTTATACCATAGCCTGTGAATGTTTTACCAAATACCTTTTTTGGTCAAAAAAAAAAAAAACAAAAAAAAAAATCCCTTACCCTCACAATGGTATCATTTTGTGAAGCTGCTATTGATTTAATAAAAGACCATTGTCATTCATTCTGCAGTACACCTCGCTGTGATGGTCTCTGTGTTTGTAAAGGTTTGCAAAGTGAAGCATATCCTGAAGAGTTTGGGTACATCTACCTACAATGGAATCAAATTACTTCCAGGACCATGGACAGCGCCAGACGTGTCAGCGGGCAGGAAATCTTGACATTGTATTTTTAACTTTTCATCATTAAAATATTTTTCAGACTAAACTATTTATTAATGCCACCTGTTAAACACAATAATTGATTTTTAAATGGTTCTGTTGAAATTACATCTATTTTGCCATCTATTTAGATATTTTACGTCAGACTAGAAAAAAATAATTGATGACTCAAAAAACAATTTTAAGTACTATGGGATAGCATGAAATGAATATGTCAGCTAATTATATAATGTAAATATACCACTTTCTTTTAAAAAAAAATGTGTAAACTGCTGATAATAAAACAGGCCACATGATGACTTAAAGTTAATATGAAATGTAACATTTTTACTTGTAAAAACATTTGACCATTTTTAATAGAAAATGTATGTGTTGTAGAATAAAGAGATATTTATTTAACGTATATTGTGAGGTCACTTTAGCCAAGTACTTAAAAAATTTAAATTACTGTTAAATTTTTACATTTTTAAAAGTATATAACGTTTGTGCATGTTGTTTTATGTATTACCATCAGCGATGCTGCCATCTACTGATAAAATACTGAATGGAATAGGATGCAAATCATGCATAACCTATGCTCTAATTTTCAAAACTTGAATTTGCACAATTTTCTGTTTAGAAAAGCTCATACATTTTTCTTTACGTCACTTGTTTGTGCTTACACTGGCTTCACGCGTAACACGGGCATTTATCAGAGGACAGCACACACTGAAACGACGCAATATAATCTACCTTACTAGGCCGTCTTCATGTACTTTTTTGTGGAAATTTTATAGGCAAAGTGCTCATTTCTTCCTCCACTCGGTGCCTTTTTTTTTTTTTTTTTTGGTGGGAGGTGGTCAAGGCTTCGGTCTGCGCATGCGCGCAGGGCAGCGTTGGTCGCTCTTTAGCAGAAGACTCGACACTGTCAAGGTAACGCGCACGCTGGGGACAGTTCTGAGATTTACAAACAGCTGAACCTGTCTCGCGCACCGTTATTCACGTCAATCGCTGGCAGAAAATAGCCGCCGAGCGATTAATGCGATGTAACAACACAGAGGGACGGCAAATACGGACCGCTACCAGAGAGACGCCGCGCTAGCGCTTGATAAACACAGGTAAACAGTCTTTTAATCGGTTTTGCCTCTCATGGGCTTGGACAAAGCTGAGCTGCTAACGCTAACGTCGCGCGCAAGTGCTCTGTTTTGATCACAGGAAAAGACTGTGGTGTGTGTGTGTGTGTGTGTGTGTGTGTGTGTGTGTGTGTGTGTGTGTGTGTGTGTGTGTGTGTGTGTGTGTGTGTGTGTGTGTTATGACTGTGACGATGAATAATGTTGTACCGTGAACATACGGGATGTGCATTATATCGTTTGTTGGACAAACAAAATGTCGAGTCAGTTGAGGCTATATACATCCATATTTTTCTGTCTACAGTGTTTTATCATTCGTCGATCTAGTATGCCTAAAGGGCTTGTTGTCTCCAGAATTCCATGTGACTGATGATATATATGTGGGATATTTCTTGCTTTAAGTCACCAAAACAAAACCGTGATCGTGATAAACATAATCATAGTGGGTCATAATGTTTTTGAAAGTCTGTCCACCTTTTCAAATATTTATTCTTTTGAGATTTCTTAATCGCAGTTACATGCCTTTGAGTAAGTGTAAACGTTGGACCCTGTGCTCTGAGCTCTTAAACAACATTTGTATTAACTACAGGCTATGTCAAGTGCATTTCTTATGAGCCAAAGTATTTGGTTGTCATCACTTCTACATGAAAATGTCAATAATTATTTTAACCGTTTACATTTAAATACTGTTATGTATGTTTTAAAACGTTATATAGATGCCAACCCATCTCTAGGGCCCAAAAACGCCTCGGACTGCAGAGGGTTAATGTCTATTTTATCACATTAGGCAGAGTAAATGATTGCTTACCAACTTTGAAATGCCACATTAGATTATGACGCTGTCAGCATTTTGATGTCCCTCACTATGAGCCGGAATGGATCTGTTTAGTTGAATTTTAGCACTGATGTCAATTCTGTAGGTATACTGTAAGTATACAAGTCTTTAACACAGAGTCCAAGTCAAGTCTTTTGTATATTGTATTTTTTTCTCCTAAAAATAAAACCACTAAACAACTTTTTATGCAAGCCTTTTTTTTTCTAAATGCCTACTTCTTTTTTAGATATCTTTTTTGTCCAAAGTAAATGTCACAGACTCCTTTTTTATTGAAACTGTCTAAAATGTTTCTCCTTTATACCTAAATGTGTTGTTTTGTTGTTGTTGTTCTGCTTTATATGTGCTTGCAACTTGTAAAGTGACCTTGAGTGTGTAGAAAAGTGCTATACTAAAATTATTATACAATTTTAAAATGGAAATGTGCATATGTAAATGTAAAGACAATTCAGGAGCGTCAAAGTCAAGTCTCAAGTCACTTGGTTACAAGTCTAGTTAGGTAACAAGTTGGTTTATTTGTGTGAGATGTTGGGAAATTGAGTGGTGTTGTGTAGTGACATTCTTGCATTGGCCTGAAAGTGAGTAAATTATGACAGAAGTTTAATTTTTGGGTGACCTATGCTTTTAAATGCTCCCAATTTGCCCCCCAAAAGAATTTAATGTATGAAGTTCTATTGTTGTCATGTTGTTTATTAGTTAACCCAGTCGTGTGTTGAATGTGGAAGCTCCACCACATTGTATGGTTTGGGTGTTTTTCTATACTATGAGTTTTCCAGAGCTGTATTGGTGTTTGTGTGTTTTCAGAGCTGGGCTTCTCACTGCCAGGGCCTGCGTTAGAGTTTAGGTAACACTTGGGCAATAACAGTACACCCTTAGGTTTTTCTCCTTGAAAAGTGAAAAGAGTATGTATGAGTCTCTGTAGAAATTCATAAATCTCCACTTCAGCCAACATTTTTTTTTTAACCTGAAAGTCAGTTTAGCGTATCGTCTGTTGTCATACAGCAGGCCACCTCTCCCCTCTGTTGTTTTTATGTGCAACTGAAAAGCAATTGCTGTGTAAAAGGCTTTTGTTAACCGCCACCAAAAAAATGAAAAGAAGATGCAAGCATGGCCTGTCTATTGAGTCCATAAGGAAAGGCTCTTCCAGGACACAGTACATATATCAGGATATGAGAGAGATGGACCAAACCACTCTCTCTCTCATTTTCTCTTATTCATTCACTTAAATTGTCAACCGCCGTGAGTAGGTACTTATTAGGAGTAGGAGTCATTCAGTTCTGGTTCTGTGAACAAACACACATACACACGCAGCCTGTTTTACCGCTATGCTTACTCAGCAATATCGGGCAGCAGTAGGGCATGATCGATGATGTGTTGTTGTTGCAGTTACTGCAGTCACCGTGGTCATCATCGATGTTGTGAATCAATTCACTGCTGTACCATGTCATCAGTTTCAGCCCTGTATGGCTGGATGGTGCCAGGGACCTTATGAGTTCATAGAGTTAATATGAAATCTGTATAAAGGGTTCTCTGTCAGTGTTTGTAATAAAAAGCAAGATTCCAGAAAAGCATACCTCATTCCTACAACTATATCCAAGAAATATATGTATGTATGTATGTATGTATGTATGTATGTGTATCTCTTTTAATTTGTAAAAATAAACTAAATAGAAACCTAACAAAAACTTAATGACAAAGCCACACAACAAAATTACTAAAGTTAAACTTTACTAGACTAGAAAAGGTGTCAGTCAGCATGGGAAGGTCTGTTTTTCTGTGATCTCTGGTATGGTGATAACAATGGGTCTGGATGGTCGATTAATTGTCCAGCATCAAAATACTTTTGGCAACACCCATTTAAAAAAAAAATACTGTCAGCATGTTAAATCACCACTTTTGTAACAAATTTGCTGTCTTCATCAATACATTTCAAGACAATTATTGTCTATTTTCATGTTGCCTGCTGTGAGCAATGGTTTTATGCATCGGATTCCATAGGCCTTTCGGTTTTTTTTTTTTTTTGTTTTTTTTAAGGATTAAGACTTTTGTGCAATGACCTTGAACTAATTTAATTATACAGGATGCCTGGGGCCTAGCCATTTAGACAACCCACTAAGTCGATTTAGAAAATGTTTAGTTTTGCACTTTGTGCTCTGATTCCTTAAAGTCTTTATGAAATGGAATTTCCAAAAGATCTTAAAAAAAACAAATCGACAGAGAAAAAAAAAAAAAAGATTATTGGGGGGAAAAAACTGTAGGGCGTGACTTGCTTCTATCTATTTGTTGATTGGACTGAGGCCGATCTAAGTGTGAGCTTACAGTCGATTGTAGGAAAGAGCAGAGTTTAAGTGAACAACATGACTGGAGAAGTCTGGCATGCATCATCAGAGAAAAGTCTGTCGTAAGTAAAATATGAAATGAAAAATGCATGAATGAACTGTTTACAACAAGATCAATAACATGTTTTTAGAAAATAGATGAAATTCTGTGAATTTTTTGTTTGAAAATCAAACTGAAGTAATCCATTTATTTAGGTCTTTTCCTGGGCTGAAGGTTTCATCTATCTCCATTCAGCCCACAGCCTTATTTCACTCTCCAGTTAATCCGCTGCCTCCGTCTCTCCAAACACCCCAGTTTCTTTCGTCTGTTAGCCTGCCCCATTTACACAGATGAAGGACCCGTCCATATCCTAAAAAAGCGAATGGAACTCCAGATACAAAGCAGGTCTCAGATCAGAGCAGACCGCAAAGCACTCATCCCAGGGAGTGACCCCTTTTGCTCCAGGTCTTATCCAGCTAGGGGTTCATGCACTGGGGCACAGGGACTCCAGGTCACATGGTCGCCTGAGTGATTTGTCCTGATTGTGCTGAATGCAGCACATTTAATTGTGTGTGACGGAGTGAGAAGAGTTCATGGGAGAGAGACAGAAAAAGTGTTACTAACCCTCAAGCCCATCCCAGTTTATGCTATATGCTCTCATTTAATGCTAAAGTTTTGGCTTTTCTTAAACCAGAGGGACCCATATGTAACAAATTTTATCATGTCACATTAAAGCTGTATCATTCATGACAGAAAAGAATCTTTTTTTTGTTTGCAAATGGCATATCTGCATTTGCATTCAAAAATGCATTCAAAAGCAGATTCACAAGAACTGGTCCACATGATGAGGGCAGAACTTTTATTTATTGACATTGAGGGTCTTTAGTCTGTTTGAAGCAGGATTAACTAAAATTATTAAAAACGTGTTTGTTAATTTAAATAAAGAAGAAAAAAAACAAAAATGACAAAAGCTGAAATAAATGAAAGCTAAGTAAAAGCAGGGTTATTATAGTTAAAAAAAAGTAAAGGAGCACTACGATTACAAACTGGAAATGAATAAAAACTAAAACTGTTACTGAACTAAAACTAAAACTGGAATAAAAATAAATTAAACCTAAATAATATGAATAAAAAACACTAATAAAAATAACCAAAGCACATAAAAATTACTTAAACTAAAATTGAAATGACAACTGAAAATATAATATCAAAATACTAAAACTATAATAGTATATAAATAATACTAAAATAACACTGGTCTGGAGTTATTGACCTTGAGAGGGTTGTACAGTGGTTGCTCGGTCTAGCTGTTTGTCTAACTATCTTGTCTATTGAAGTGTTTAGCTTCTAATTTTTTTGATCAAGCAACAATCAGGGGGCATGAAAGGAAACCATGGCAACACTTCCTCTCAGTTTGCACTAATGACACACTTGTTCTGTATTCTAAACAGCTCTGAATATGTGGGATAAGGAAAGAGAATGTATATATATATTTATTTATTTATTTATTTGTATATTTGATTGGTGGCTTTGGTTCAGACTCTCAGAGAGCCCGAGCATTGATCCTGACTTTAAAGAGGTGAAGGGAAGCCAGCAGAAAGGGGGGCAGATAGGGGGATCAGGGGCTCTGGAATCTGAGCAGCACAAACAAATGTCTCCTCATCAGATCGACCTACAAGTGCAGCTCTGCTGTTCGTGCTCCTGAAAATTATTGATGAGAGAGGAGAAAGGAGGCAGAGATGAGTCTAGCGTTTGAGGATATTTGTCAGTTTTGTGTATGGTCACAAATATACACAGATATATGTATGATATTGATTTTTAAATACAGTAATGATTGCACAGTATGTCAGCGTCTCTCTCAAACATTTAATATTTTCAAAGATGAAGCAACATTTAAACATTTCTATAAGTATTTAGAAAATTAACATTAGGTATAGTGATTTCTGTCCTTATAGAAATAAAAAATGCATTATTGTTCAAAATTTTGGGGTCAGTAAAGTAGTAGTTTTATTCAGCAGGCATGTATTTAATTGATCAAAAGTGAAAGTGAAGACATTTATAATAGGGATGTTCATTTTGGTTGTTTTTCCTAACCGACAACCTATGTTCATTAACCGATTATTAACCGTTAAATGACAAGATTATTTTAAATCATAATTTAAATTAGAAAGGATACGTTTCTGTCACCCATTCCAATTCCAGGGATTAATTTTACATGTGCAAAAAGCAGCAAACAACAGAACATGAGTATTCACATGGTCATATCATATCACATTACGCACCTGCAGCACTTCTGTGAGCGGAGAAAAACATAAGAAAGCTAGGCTATGTGTATATATAACGGATAAATAGGCCTATATACGAGAAAATATATTTTTACTTTTACTTTTTACTAAATTAAGAAAATGAAAGAAAAATTGTGCAACAAGTAGCCTAGTTTGCAGAGTCTCGGTTCATTTTTTGTGCTGCGCGAAAGGAAACCAGATGGCAGAAAGCGGTATTCTGTTTTTCTTTAGGCTTATTTAACAAAAGCACAAAGATTTGTTTTTATTGTGAATGTACAAAAATAATAGCAAACTTTTTACAATTCTGATTATCTTTATGACTAAAAGTAGTTTCTTTCACTGTTAGAAAGAAAAACTTCAAGTGACTGTGCTTGTGCCACATGTGCGCACACAGCTAAGCTTTGCTTCCTTGACAATGCCTGTTCAAAAAATACAGTCAGTCAAACATATGGAAAAATTAGTTTTATGTGGACTTTGGAACGCGAGTGAAGTAGGCTACATAATAAATAATAATTTGCCATTCAAATACATCGCAAATACGGAAACAATTTGATTTTGTGTTGAATGAGAGACCCAACATTGGTTTCAGTTTCGTTTTAGCCTAAATTAATTCATTGTTCTTTTCTAAATACTGTTAATTGAAAGGATTTGCTGTGGAGTGAGGGGATCTAAAATAGCCTAGCTATGTTTACAGTGTTTATTATAATGTTTGTAAACATTTCCCGTCGGCATTAGGCCTATTTCTGAATAAAATAATAAAATGCGACTTATAGGTCTACGTGACTTTTTTTTCCTTTATTTTTTCTCTAAAAAACATTTTTTTTTATATATGCATAGCGCATTTTAACCATGCAGCAAACCTTTTTAAATATTTTGGATACATTTCTGATAAAAAGAAAAAGACTTTTTAAACCGTTTAACTGATTGTATTAATCGGTAAAAATTCTTCACGGTCGGTTAACCGGTTAAAATGAACATAAAAATAAATTCTATTTCAATTAAATAATGTTCTTTTGAACTTTGTATTCATCAAAAAACAAAAATAATAAGCAGTAGAACTGTTTTCAGCATTGATAATAATAAGAAATGTTTCTTGAGCACCAAATCAGCATATTAGGATTAGGATTATGCTTACTTTACCATCACAAGGATACATCACATTTTAAAATATTACAATAGAAAACCTTTATTTTAATTTTTAATAATATTTAAAAGTGTTACTGCATTCCATTTTGCCCAAATAAATGAAGTTTTGGTGATCATAATAAGCTTATAACTTGTGTAGACTTTTATCTTATCTACTGGATGGATTAAATTAGATTAAGTGAATGAATTTAAGCGTTCGTGGCTAATGATATGGTGGGTGATATTTTGTATGCAGACCACAGGCACTTGGTTCACAGTGGGAGACGAGTGTTTGATAGCATTCCACTGATTTTTAAACACATGTCTTAAAGAGAGGGAGAGCTGGGCTATTAATTCCATTATAAATGCCGTCTGTTTCACACAGAGCAGATGCTTTTGCACACACAATGATAGTGAATGACACTGAGTCACATAAAAAACAACCCACAGACCTACACATCTTCCAAAGCGGGTATTGCTATTTAATGACATGCAAACAGAAACTACACTCTTACTGCTGCTGTACTATTACTGCTCCTAATCAGATGATTGTGGATGAGTGTTTAGCATTGGTTAATGAGGTGAACCACATATGCTCAGCACTCTTATTCATGTCACATATTACATATTACTACTTTACATTCCCCCACACACATTACAGAATCTCATGACTCTGCTGCTCTCCCTGGGGTCCATGACCTCCTCCTGCTGTCTGAGAGAGATTGGGAAATTCAGATATATGTAGGTAGTCATTAAATAACCAAATTAAATAATGAATAAATGAATAGTTTTTCCATAAACACAGCACATACCGAACCATACCGAAACCGTGACTCTAAAATGATACCGTGATACAAACCGAACCATGAAAAAGTTGAACCGTTCCACCCCTAGTGTGTGTGTGTGTGTGTGTGTGTATGTGTATGTATGTATGTATGTATGTATATATATATATATATATACTGTATATATATATATATATATATATATATATATATATATATATATATATATATATATAAACAGAATCACAGAGTTGAAAGAGGATCATCCCCTTGTGTCAGTATTTTGTTGAACCACCTTTTTGGTTTAATTACAGCCTTTAGTCTGTTGGGATATGTGTCTACTATTTTAAAGCTCATATTAAAACCTATTTGTTTAGAATAGCTTTTAGTGATTTGATTGATTATTTTTTGTTGCTCTTCTTTTATAATGTACGGTGTTAGGGCTGCACAATTAATCAAATTTATAATCGCGATTACAATTACAAATGCCACAATTACGTAATTGTTCAAAGTGGCTATTAATTGTCTGATTCTTAAGATGTGTTTTTTTTCTTTCTACAGATTATCTTAAGGGTTTTTCCATTGTATTCATTTTAGTGTAAGTATAACATTATAATACCATTCATATTTTTACGGTTTTTTTTATTATTTAAAGAAGAAACCAGTCCAATGTACAGTTAACATTTGAACCTTAATGCTATAGAAAAGCAATAAAAGATTTTCTCTTTGAGTGTTTTCAGCTTGTTTATTTTCATATAAATATATGGCCTGCAGTTGCTTAAAACAATGGTATAAACATCATTCAATGTAAATTGTGATAATCGTAATTAGTGGTTGACCGATTCATTGGGTTTGCCGATTAATCGGCATAGATACTAGTTGATTGGCGGAACTATCGGTTATCGTCAAAAATCCATGCCGATAGTTTTCCAGGTTGCATCTGTTGCTGGAGTGGCTGAGAAGGGTCCGCTGTCATTATACAGTACGAGAGCAGCCTCTAGAGGTGGAAATCACTAACAGCATATGTTGTTTGTTTTGACACATGACACTGAGCGCTGCACAGAGAGGGAAAGTTCAAACGCGCATTTAAATGCAGCCGACAGAAAATCCTGCCGCGGAACAGAGCACCATTCACATAGTTTACCATTAAATTACATTATATTTGTCCCAAGTCATTGTTAATGTACATAATGACTTAACCCTAGGCTATAAATTATGTATTGTGCTCTTTCTGTGGCTCTAAACCATTCTGTATGCTTCATTTAGAGATAGGGCTGGACAATAATTCAATATCAATATGTATCGCGATATAATTTTTTTCAATAACGGTGATATGGTTTTTAAACACATTTCCGATATTTTTGATTTTCCAGTGTTTCCCATACATTGATTTATTTGTGGTGTTTGACTTCGTTGAATAAATATGAGCACTGCACGTTTCAAAATCAAAACACGTCGCGGGTGTTTTTCAGAAAAGTTTCGAAGGCATTTTCATTTTATCTGATAAAGAAGCGTTCATAAGCGCAGCTCCTTTGATTATAGCTGTTACTGGAGAAACCGCTGGGTCTACCACTCTCACAGCGCCTCCTGCTGGTAGACAATCAGTTTGCATTTAAGCCCGGCTCCAGCAACATGCTTTTTTTTCCCTGCAGCAACTCAAGAGCACTCTTCATACTCTTTATACTGACTAAAGCACATTTGTTTCAATCTATATCCAAAGTACTGCAAAAACAGTTAAATTTTGAAATATTTTTACTATTTAAAATAACTGCTTTACTTTAAAATTGTAGTTTATTCCTGAGATCCAAGCTGAATTTTCAGCATCATTACTCCAGTCTTGACATGATCTTCAGAAATCATTCTATTATGCTGATTTGCTGATCAATATTTAAGAGAGTTGAGTACTTTTTTCAGGATTCTTTGATGAATAGAAAGATCCAAAGATCAGCATTTATCTGAAACAAAGCTTTTGTAACATTACATTTTGATTACATTTGATTTGATTACACTATTCCATTCAAAAGCTTTGAGTCAGCATCATTTCTTTCGTTCTTTTTTTTTGGAAAGAAATTATAGAAATTTTTATTTAGCAGAGATGCTTTAAATTGATCAAAAGTGATGATAAAGACATTTATAATGTTAAAAATATTTCTATTTCAAATAAATGTTCTTCTAAACTTTCTATTCATCAAGAAACCTACTCAGCTGATTTCAACAAATTATTTTTGAGCAGCAAATCAGAATATAAGAATGATTTCTGCAGGATCATGTAATCAGAGTAATGATGCTAAAAATATAGCTTTGAAATCACAGGAATAAATTATATTTTAAAATATTTCCAAATATAAAACAGTTATTTTAAATAGTAAAAATATTTCAAAATCTTAGTTTTCTTGTTGTATTTTGGATCAAATAAATGCAGGCTTGGTGAGCAGAAGAGAATTCTTTAAAAACATTAAAAATCTTACTGTTCAAAAGCTTTTGACTGGTAGTATATATTAGACTATAGTTTGAAGTTAAAGATATTAATTTTAATTAGGTGAGACTGAAATGATTTTTTGACAGTGATTTCACATTTATTGTTTGTATGAAGGCTAAATACAAAAAATAATGTTTTTTTTTATTTTTTTAATTTTTTTTTTTTTTTCCAAAAAATATTAAATGGTTTTAAATGAGGTGTCAGACTTGGCAAATTCATTTTTCATAAATTTATATACACTGACATCTGTTGTGGGCGTTCTTGGCAGTTTTTACGAGGCTTTTTATAGTGTTCATATCGATATCGGAATTATATCGTATCGACCGAAATTAAGAAATATATCGTGGTATTAAATTTGGCCATATCGTCCAGCCCTATTTAGAGAGCTGTAATACAGATCGCACTTTCTGTTTCCCTTTGCTGTTTTTCAAAACACCAAACTTCAAACTCATTTACGCCACATTGTTCATTCTTGAAGCAAACTCTGTTTGGTGATTGTTCATTCTTGAAGCAAACTCCGTTTGATGATTAAATAAATAGTTTAAGACCGCTGCTTGAATTGAAAGTGACGTGTCTGGTGTGTGACTTCTCCTAGACGCAGCACTGCGCTTTTGCCCAGTGTGTAACTTACATGTATATATATATTTTTTTTCTTTTGAATAGATAATCATGCAGTGTTCTAAAATAGAAGCAAATAAAGTGTGAGAGTACACATACAATATCAATAATCTATGTATGTAATTTTAATGCTATGGCCTTGTGCACTGTAGATATTTAAAGATGGCCATCTTTAAGCATGACTGTTGAAATTAAATGGTAATACTTAACAGTAAGTGTCCATTTGTAATATTAATAAAAGGTGTAGAAGTATTGTTCCTAGTTTGTTCATTTCAACATTTACTAATGCTAATAGGCTACATATTAAAATTTTAAAAAAATTTTTTTAACATTAGTAAACTATGAAATAACTTTGATAATCAATATAATAATTAATATTAATATGTTTATTCATTTACAAAATATGGTTCAGTACTGCTACTGCTTTTTTAAAAATAGTAAAGCAATGTTTTAGTTTTTATTTAGTATCCATTTTTAAAACTATCGGTTGATTAATCAGTATCAGCCAGTGTGGTCCAATCTAGCTATCAGTATCGGTAAAATCCACTATCGGTCGACCTCTAATCATAATTAATAATTACAGTTACAATGTGTTGTCAAGGGAATAATCAACAATTATGATTTTTGTCATAATCGTGCAGCCCTATACGGTGTCCTTGAGTGCCTTGAAAGGTGCCTAAAAATTAAAGTTATTATTATTATTATTATTATTATTATTATTATTATTATTATTATTATTGACTGTTTGTGGACTGCAGTCATTTCAATGGGGTTTAAGTCTGGGCTCTAACTAGGCCAGGCAAGGACATTCACCTTTTTCTCCTTCAACCACTGTGTGCTCAGTTTTGCTGTGTGCTTTGGGTCATTGTCATATTGGAAGGTAAACCTTCTTCCCATTGACAACTTTCTGGCAGAGGGCAGCAGATTTTCCTCAAGAATTTGACAGTATTTTGCCCCATCCATTTTTCCTTCTATCCTGACAAGTGCTCCAGTCCCTGATGCAGAAAAACACCCCCATAACAGGATATTACCACCTCCATGCTTTACTGTAGGAATGGTGTTGTTTTGATGGTGAGCTGTATTGGATTTCTGCCAGACATATTACAGTATGATTACAGTTGAAAGTCAAATGGCTTTCTAAAAATATGTCCATATAGACTTTATTAAATTTTATTTCTGTTGTATTTTGTTGATTTTAGTAGATCAAGTTAAACTAAATGGAAAAAAATATATATATATTGCTTTTATTTTTTAAATACATTTTATTTTATTCATACATTTTAACCCTAAATGCCATGGAAAGAGTCTGTAATTTAGTTTTGAGTATGTAATTTTATTAAGTATGATAATTTTCTCTCACTTTTAAGGCCCGGGTATACTTCACTTTTTAAGTTCCATCTTGTGCACAGCTTTCAAAGTACACTCAGCCACAGATGAGTGTGGATATACTGATAAAATGCACATAATACTAATAAAATGCATATCATGAATTCTCTGAAAGTCAAAGTCACTTAAGAAAAAAAAGTGTCTATTGAATAAATGAATGTAAATGTAGGCAGGCAGTACACAGGGTTTTTTGAGAGACAGCCAGGTTTTGAGAGGGTCTGATGTGTTCTTTCATTACCCCCAAAAACAGACAGATATTCTCTCTCTCTCTCTCTCTCTCCATTAACCCATCCTTTTATTACTTACACTTCACACAGTCCAGCCGAGCGCTCGCGGGAGTGAAGATTACAGTCCTGTGCTTCTACAGTCTCGCTCAGCTCTGCTGCTTTATTCATGAGCAGACCGAGAGATTCAGAGAAGACCGATTAAAAGAGAGTGTGACTGTTTTAGAGCACAGTGATCTGTTATTGAACTGCTGTGTAATTGTTGTGATAGTGTGTGCCAGCACTTGATGAAAAGCAAGAAAAATATTCCATCATATTAACATTTTAAAAACATTGACACATAATTTAAAAGCCGTCCATTATTGACAGATAAAATATACAGTATCTGGTCTTTTGCATTTCCCTAATTAAGAAACATTCCCACGGTAAAGGATGCTAATAGTAATTGGAAGTGAAGTATTGGGGAGAAAATAGAGTTTTAAAATGTCCCTGTAAAGAAAAGACTGGGAGTGGGAAGGAAGGTAAAAAAGAGATTTCAAGTGTATTCCAGTGGAATAATTCTCATGGCATGTTCATTAAATTGGACATACTTCACACTGTGAGAGCAGAATTTTAAAAAATGAAAAAATTCATAACCCCTGTGATTGGTCTGACTAAAAGAGCCTTTGCTGTAGTTCTTGTGATATCAGTCACGTTAAAAATGCTAAACATTACAATATTTTAGTGACTAATGGTGTAAAGTGACGTTGTTATTTTTAGTGCGACCTCATGTAAGTGGAGGTCTGAATTTGACATCGTTGTTTGATTATTAATAGAATTCCACTACATTCAATCAAAAGTTTAGAATGATTAAGGTTTTTGTTCTGCAGTTGAAGATGCAGCTATTTGGTCAAAACTACAGTAAAAACAGTAATGTTATGAAATATTTTTACAATTTAAAGTGACCCGATAATGCTATTTTGAATATTGACTTTCATGCAGTGTGTAATGTAGCTGTATTAATGATCTGCAAAGTTATAAAGCCGAAAGTGCGCGATAAATAAAGTCATTGCCTCCCTAAAGAAAGAATTGACTCTGAACAGCCTAAATGAGTCGTCAGTAAATCGAATCCCACTTCCGTTAGGCTACACGTCATGAGGTAACACGTTTGCATAATGCCTGCCTATGTTCTACGTTGTCTGACTTAACCCCGCCCCCTCACTGTAGCTTCATGTAGTTAACATCATGTTGAGAAGACACTGTGTCCTACACCCTGAAAGTAAATTTCTTTTATTTTCACTTCCGAAAGATGAGGCCGCATTGCAGTATAACCTCCATTTTTTTTGTGTGTGTGTGTGTGTGTGTTACCTTCATTTTACTGACGACTGCTTCACAAAACGCTTTCACAAAATGCTTGCTCGTGTTCTTGTAAGATGGCTCAGTGCCTAGTGTATTTGGACCAGCTGGATCCACTAAATCACAACTTGTAAGTATGATAAATAATAGATGTTTATATTTTCTATCGAGTGCTCAAAATACGGAACTATGGCAATGGGTGTATCATTTCCGACATGCAGAGTACGTGGTAGACCAATCACAACAGACTTAGCCATCTGACCAATCCGAGCAGAGTAGGCTCACAGAAAGGAGGGGTTTAGAGAGACTGAATCTTAGAACTGCTTGAATGAATTGTTTGAGAATCGTTGGAAAATGAGGTGATATCAAATGCATAATTCCCCAAATGTTTGTTCTTGCAAGATGGCTCAGTACTCAGTTTATTTAGACCAGCTGGCTCCGCTCAATCACAACTTGTAAGTATGATAAATAATAGATTTTTATATTTTCTATCGATATTTTGAAAAAACAAAAGTGTTTTTGGCGTTGCATGCATGTAAACCTATTGTAGGAGATTTCCAAAACAATATTAAGAACCTTAAAATGGCATAATATGGGCACTTTAAAATAACTGTTTTCTATTTTAATATATCTTAAAATATAATTCATTTCTGTGATTCCAGTGCAGAATTTTTAGCAGACACCATTCCAGTCTTCAGTGACACATAAATCTTTTCTTATTATTATCACGAAAAATGGTTGAAAACAGTTGTGCTGCTTAATATGTTTGTGAAAACCATGATTTGACATTTTGAACATGATGGCTTTTTTTTTTTAAGATTATTTGATGAATAGAACAATATAGGTTTGTCAACATTTACTGTCTAGAATGTTTTCCAATCACTTTCCCACTGAAATAATAATTAGAGACACAAAGAAAGCAGGAACACACACACGTCTGCTGTCCCACCAGGCTATAACAGCGCTCTTTTCATGTCTCATTAGCAGCATACTCGTCCGCTTTAGTTGCCAGGCGATGTTGACTGTGTGCCCAGGTCACTGAACCATTGCGCTTGTATCAGTGTGTGTGATGCCAGTGACTGTCTTTATGACTGTTTGTCTGTGGTCATAGGTGGTCTGTAAACAGGAGCAGACCACAGTAGGTCCTTTTTCAAAAACAGGGACCCAGTTATGTCAGACATTTCTATTAAATACAGGCAAATGATTATTCAGCACAAAATGCTTAAGGCATGCTGGTTCAACCGAAAAGACAATGTAAGCATATTAGGTTGTAAGATTTGATGTTATGGAACTGATTTCAAATTTCATGTTAACACTTTTTACCTTTACACTGGCTTTCTTTTTGTACATAGTGAAGAAGTTCCAGAGCTATGTGTACAGTCACTCGCCTTGTCGGGTTCTGCTTTGTCACCTTTAAACATTCGGTTTTATGTGACATATTGAACATTGTTATCCAGCTGACTAACAAAGATGATTTTTTAAAGAATTTTGTAATCTTGGGAGCATCAAGCAAATCACATGTTTTGCAATATATGCCTTTGTTTTTGTTTGTTTGTATGTTATTTTAGTGTGTGTATGAATGGTAGAGAATGAAGAAAAAATATAGTTGATATATTATACTGTATATTTACATTTATGGTTAAAAGTGAATCAAGGAAATTATCAAATACATTTCAAAAGATGAAATCTACATAAAATATACATGTATTATAAATTTAAAAAACATATTTTAAAATTGTGTGAAAATATACTTTTCTCTTAAATGTCATATTTTTATATTGGCTGTGAGGATTCTCAGTTTTAATTTGTTTATTTTATGGCAGTTTTTTAGTTATTCATTTTTCAACAATTTAAAAACCTAATAAATATGTTGTAAAAACCTATATTTTTAGTAAGTTCAGGAAATTTTCATATACTTTTACAAACAATTTAAAAAAACAAAATATTTTTCTCATAACTGTATGCATGTATTTTCTCAGTTTAAGTGAAAGTTTATTTTATAGCTCTGGAAATATACTTCCTTATTTGATGTTGATTTGAGTTCATTAGCTGGTTGATTTGTGTCTTAATGGGCCTCCCTGTTTCTCTCTCTCAGCAGTAGCCAGTCATGCCGCTGGTGAAGAGGAGTATCGAGCCCAAGCACCTGTGTCGAGGAGCTCTGCCTGATGGAGTGCTCAGTGAGCTGGAGTGTGTCACCAACAGCACCCTGGCGGCCATCATCAAACAACTGGGCAGCCTGAGTGAGTGACATCCTGATTTTCTCTCTTTTTCTCTCCAGTATTAAAACAAAACAAAAACCTTATTCATCCTTTTGGCAGTATTCAATTCATAGGGTGTTTTTTTTTATATATATATATATATATATTTAGTGTAGACACTGTAAAAAATATAGTTAAAATAATTGGGCCATAATTAGTCAGAAAGAGCTTTATTGCCAAGTATGTTTACACGCATAAGGAATTTGTTTGGCCTTTGGAGCTTCCAGTGCAGAAGAAAGTACAGACATTGTGCAAACATACATGATACACAGTAGAGATGAACTATAACACTAACATAAGAGAACATTAAATAATGCAATATAATACAGAAGTAGAAATATAGAGAAAAACATATATAATTGTTTTAATGAATGTACAGATATGTTATTTTCAAGTGTGCAGTTTATGTAGTTTACAAATGTTCAGTTTTCAGATGTTATGTATAAATGTGTCCGCCATAATGGACAATGTATAGTTGCGAAAGTTTTAATTGTCCAGGCTGAATATAGCCTGTTGGAAAAAAACTGTTCTGGTGGTTGGTGCTTTGTAGTGCCAACCAGAGTGCAACATTTGAAAGAGAATATGGGCTTAGCCCTTTTTCTCACTCTGGAGGTAAAGATCTGCCTGCAGATATTTTCTTGCAAAAATGTTGTCATATATTATTAAATAGAGACTGTGTTGACACAAGCAAATTATTTCCCAACCAAGGTCTTTAACAATTTAACTAGTTTAACTATGGCTAATTTTACCAGCATGGAAACCCTCTTAATCAGAAGGCATGGATAGAAGGATGAATAGAACCACTGTGCTAGTCCATTAGTTAGACCAGTACCCAGCCTAGCATGGAAGTTCAATTGATCTTCTCCGTATGCCATTCTCTTACCTTCTGTCACCATCTGTCTTGCAGGTCGTCACGCAGAGGACATCTTTGGAGAGCTGTTTAATGAAGCCAACAGTTTCTACATGCGTATGAATAACCTGCAAGAGAGAGTGGACCTGCTGGCTATCAAAGTGACCCAGCTGGACTCCACCGTGGAAGAGGGTAATGTCAAGCGTTAAGCCTAATCTCTGCATCATCTCCAGATTTTATCAAGCTTTCAGCTGTAGCAGCTAGCAGCTGGAGAGAGGCTGAGAGAGAGCGCGTTTGCCTTCGAGTGCTGTCCTCTGTAATGGTCTTCTTTTAGCCTGTAGTTAGAGGGATGACCCAGCTTTCTCTGCCATGAAAGGGAGAGACATCAAACTGTATCACTTTACTCATCCCTCTACTCCTCTCATCTCTTTCTTTTGTTCTTCTCTCTGTCGAATAGAAAAATCCAGTGTCTGGTGGCACTGTCTCTTGTCTCAATCAATGAAGCAGATAGCAGAGCTCAGCAAGACTCTGATGTCAGGCTATGTGTTTGATGGACATAAGAGAAGAGATGTTTATCTGTAAACGCCCTGTCCGTATGCAAAATAAAGATTAGGGCCACGCTACATGTTCTAACGATGTCCTCATCTATTTAAAACATTCAGCCCAGCTGTGATCGATAACTGGAGAGCCGATAAAGAGCGTTTAATATGTTCCAGCTCCCCTGTGACCCCTCACTAACGGAGAAGAAGCATCGACGTTTCTTTTAAAGTCTGAGTGTTCCATTATCACCTGATTCACAGTGAGCCATGACCTGATTCACAGTGAGCATGTGTGTGTTTATTGCACTCTAATGTCTATCTCAGGTCCGTCTGACCTGATGGTGATCTGGGGTTTATGTGTGCTGCATGTAGAATGGAGGGTTGGGAAGGAGATGGGGAATGGGAGGAGGAAAGGAATGAGATCTCTGAGGTCTCTGAATATCGAGACATCTCTCAGAGAGGAAGAGACAGAATTTTTCTGTGTGTTACCAGAAAGGGTGATGGGGTTTGCTGGCATTCGTGGATGTGTCTGATCCAAAAATGTCACCCCACCCCCCCCTCAACATCCAGAATAATATTTAATTTATAACCAGCCATCCAGACTTAAAACTGAGCTTCTTTTGCACTCAAACAGACTGTGCACAAAGACAAAAGAGATATTTAGAGATAAAACAAAAGAGAGAACAAAATAAATAAACGAGGAAGAAAACTGAAACTAATTAAATGAGGCAAGTAGTCAGTGTGTGATTTGTAGAGCTGTATATTAGAGAGCAGTGCCTCATTAGATAATAGTATGTGTTAGAGCCAGGGTTATTATAGTTAACTAAAATTGTAAAAGAGTAAAAAATATATATATATATATATTTTAAAATATATTTTAAAAATCTTTTTTTTTCAGCTAGTAGCCAAAACATTTCTTATTGTCGTTACATTTAACAATGTAATAAAATAACTAAAATTTTAATAAGTAAAAACTATATAATAATAATGATAAAAATGACAAAACATGAAACAAAATTACTAAAACGTTAACTTAAACTTTTAAGATTAAAATGAAAACAGAAAATATCAAACTATTAATATAAAATATTAATAAAAACTATAATAGTATCTTAGTGATACTAAAATAATACTGCTCAGTTCAGACGTTTTTTTGAATCAATAACATTCTAATTAAGGGTGAATCTAACAGGAATCACTTCTAAATGAAAAAGACAACCATTTTAATAGTCAAGGCAGAGATTAAGTGTAAGATTAAATGTGTGATCTGCATCATAAGTGTTTTAGACTGAATGTCTGTTGGTATTTGAACAAATGGACAAGGAGAGGGCTTTTCTCTTCCATTACTGTAGCATTGCATTGTGGCTCAAAGCTCATAGTACATATTTTGAAAAGCAGAACCATCTTGTTTTATAAGTTGTCCCAGGTTTGACCTTATATACCCCAGTCCTGCCATCAGATCAGCTAGTATGCTGAATATTGAATTATTAATGTTCAATAAAGCAGTACAGTGGCCCCTGAGGCACAGTCAGCGCTTTAATATTGTGAGTGTTCTGCTGTGGTATACATAATTACACAATATCGCATCCATTATCGCAGATGAATCGTCTTCGATAATGAACCCAATATGGTGTAGCTTGTCAGTGAACTATGGCTCTGTCTATTAAATGCTGCTCCATCTGAAAGCAGGTGATGGAAATTTACCGCTAATCAGGGAACCGGCTTTACTGACGAGATGCGCGTGATCATCGCATGTGATATATCGCCCAGCCCTAATCATCAGTAGAGGTCTAAACATTTCATCCATTGTTATTAAGGACGTAGCACTATCTGATCACTTCTGTATTTTCTTTGATATATTGATCTCTGCTACCACTGTATCTAGATCTGTCTCTGTCAGAAAAAGATGCATTAACGAAAACACTCGTGTGCTATTTATGGAGGCTATGTCTCTAACCCCAAGCATTTCTGCAGACTCTGATCCTCTTGATTCCTTTAACTCAAAAGTTAAAAATGTTATTGATGACATGACTCCTGTGAAAGTCAGACAGAAAACAGCTTGGAGAAAATCAATAGCAGTACAGAGTATTAAAAGTCAATGCAGAAAAGCTGAGCGGATGTGGAGGAAGACGAAACTTGAAATTCACTATATCATCTTTAAAGGCAGCCTTCATGCTTTTAATGTGAAACTAGCCACAGCTAGACAAACTTTCTTCTCAAACATTATAAACAGTAACTTAAACAACACTCGCACTCTTTTTGCTACTGTTGAGAGACTGACAAACCCCCCCAAGTCAGATTGCCATTGAAATGCTCTCCGACAGCAAATGCAGTGAGTTTGCTTCCTTCTTTTCTGAGAAGATCAGTAATATCAGGAAGGCGATTGGCACATCCCCAAGTTATGCAGAGGTCAGACAGATTCGACTGCAATATCAAAAAGAAGATACTATGTCTGCTTTTGAAAAAAATGTATGGCAACATTTTGGAAGAAATAGTACAGCACCTTAAATCGTCAACCTGCTAACTTATTTCACATCTTATTTCACACACTTCCCACATATTTTTTCAAAAGGGTGCTAAACTGTTTAGAAGCAGATCTCTTAGAAGTGGTGGACTGCTCACTTCTTTCTGGGACTTTTCCAAACTCCCTGAAAACTGCAGTTGTTAAACCCCTTTTGAAAAATCTTGATAACACCATTTTGAGCAACTATAGACCAATATCAAATTTTCTTTTTATAGGCAAGATTATTGAAAAGGTAGTCTTTAATCAGCTGAACAAATACTTTAACTCAACTGAATACCTGGAAAATGTTCTGTCTGGTTTCCGACCGCATCACAGCACAGAGACAGAGCTCATCAAGATAATAAATGATATTCGCTTAAATTCTGATTCTGACAAATTATCAGTGCTGGTCCTACTAGATCTCAGTGCTGTGTTTGACACTGTCGATCATAACATACTACTAGAGAAACTGGAAAACTGGGTCGGGCTTTCTGGGATGGTAATCAAATGGTTCAGGTCATACTTAGAAGGGAGAGGTTATTATGTGAGTATAGGAGAGCATAAGTCTAAGTGGACGACGTCCATGACATGCGGAGTCCCACAAGGCTCAATTCTTGAACCGCTCTTGTTTAGCCTGTATATGCTCCCAAGTCAAATAATGAGAAAGAACCAAATTGCCTATCACAGCTATGTTGATGATTCCCAGATTTACCTAGCCTTATCTCCAAATGACTACAGCCCCATTGACTCCCTCTGCCAATGCATTGATGAAATTAACAGTTGGATGTGCCAGAACTTTCTTCAGTTAAACAAGGAAAAACTGAAGTCATTGCATTTGAAAACAAAGATGAAGTTCTCAAGGTGAATGCATATCTTGACTCTAGGAGTCTAACAACTAAAAATCAAGTCAGGAATGTTGGTGTGATTCTGGAGACAGACTTTAGTTTCAGTAGTCATGTCAAAGCAGTAACTAAATCAGCATACTTTCATCTAAAAAAAAACATTGCAAGAATTGGATGTTTTGTTTCCAGTCAAAACTTTTAAGTTATGTTTTATCTTCTGCGCATGTGTCACCCAGAAGGCTGCTGCCAGAATTCTGACTAGAACCAGAAAATCAAAGCATATCACACCAATCCTCAGGTCCTTGGGCACTGGTTTCCAGTTATATTTAGGATTGATTTGATGTACAGTACTTTTACTCGTTTATTAATCACTCAATGGCCTAGGACCTAAATACATAACAGATATGTTCACTGAATATAAACAGACTGTTCAGATCATTAGAAATACCAAGGGTTCACACAAAACAAGGGGAATCTGCTTTTAGTTACTATGCTGCCCGCAGATTGAAAAGCTGTACCTGCATGAATGGTCACGTGACATGCGTTTTAGGTTGTGTAGTGTAGACGGAGATCGTTTCTGAAACGCCAGTGTAGACAAGGATCATTTTCATTCTAAAATGCCATTTTAAAACGAAAATGCACTAGTGTAAATGGGGCCTCAGTCTACTGGAAAAAAAGAAACCAAACAAACATGCAATTGTGAGGCTGAAGCTCCACATGCTCTAGGGCAGGCAAAGCAATGATGTTGCTCTTAAATGCGCAGCTGATGTATCATATGTTTGTGCCATTCCTGATTTTCCAGGGTGAGAAGCAGAGTATGTGAATAAGAGAATGACTATCTGCTTTCTCCTGAAGAGCTTCATCCTTTATTTCAGCAAACACATAAGAGACTTAAGCAGAGATTTCACAAAGCTCTACTTTAAGGCCCCTTACACTTTATGCTGATCAGTTGACAGTGTGTCTTAGTCAAACCAGACCTTTAATCACCATATAGTAAATATTAAACTGATCTCAGATTTATTTATCAGTATTATTGGGTAATGGCAGTTACCTTCATATAAGTCTATTTCATCTTGTTCCATTTATTCTCCATTCTCTGAAGTTTTAATATCCTATGCCGTTTTTCTTCTCTGCTAAATATCTTGTACTAAGAATGTTTAGATCTTTGAACTAAAAAATTACATATATACAAATTAAGAATGCCATTTTTGCAATCTCAATAATGAAATGAAAGCATAAATTTGAACTCTTCCTCTATCCCCCATCTTCAGTCTCTCTGCAAGATATCAACATGAGGAAGGCCTTCAAGAGCTCCACCATTCAGGACCAACAGGTGGTTTCCAGAAACTCAATCCCAAATCCTGTCCTGGAGCTCTACCACCGCGGAGACAAACCTCCCCCTCTCAATATTCTCAGCCCTTACAGGTGAGATCATCATTATCCTCACTCCAATCTCTGCATTATTAACTCATGTCAAATAACATTAGCAACATTGCATCTCTTACTTTTCTTCTGTAGCATAACATCCGCTCAGCAGGTTTTAAAATAGTGTAACTTTTCCAGCAACAAACTAATTTTAAGGCAAATAATGATGTAGTGCAGAGGTTCCTAAACTTTTTACTACGAAAGGCCAAAAATCAAAATTGATTGAAGGCTGTGGACTGAAAGTAAATGTTGCTAAACGATATTATATTAAAATGTTCAATTAAAAAACAATGTAGTTCACTTATCTACATTTCAATGCCAAAATGAAAAAAAAAAAAGATAAATTAGAAATGAAGAAAATGCTGCAATTGCATGTTTTATTTCCTATTTCCACGTTCCCTGGTTTGTGCATCTCTGGTGTAGTGTGACAAAATGATAAATCACTCGCTGCATACCAAACACACACTCCTAGAATATTCTCTCTCTCAAGTATGTCTGAAAACCCAGTTCAAGGTTGTTGTTTTTTTGGTTTCTACCCTAATGCTTCAGTACATCTCTACACAGAAAATGCTATTGTAGCAACCATCATATGTCTTTCTTTCTTTTTATAGAGATGATAAGAAGGACGCACTGAAGTTCTACACAGACCCCTCCTACTTCTTTAACCTCTGGAGGGAGAAAATGCTGCAAGCCACAGAGGACAAGAGAAAAGAAAAGAGGAGACAGAAGGTGTGTGTCTATTGCATATATATATGTTTTTGTGTGCACTTTATAGTCCTGTTTCACACTGTCTGTTCTTTCTACAATCACATACTGCTTTAAGGATGTCAAAAATGCTGGAACTTCCAAAAACCAAAAAGCTGAAACCAAAATAAGTGTTGTTGTACGTGGTACAGTACATGGTTAAGACTGACTTTAGCTTTAACTTTAAACTTTTAACAAGTGCTGGAAAAATGCTAAGCACATTTGGGCCCCCTGTAAAAAGCATTTCTCAGATTCATTTCCTCTTGACAAACCAGAAGCTTATGTGTTTATATGCAAAGAAGAAAGCAGAAGGAAACACATCAGTGGATGTGTCTTTGTATGTGCATGAATGAGAGCTCTAACTCCCCCAGACTTTGCCCCTTCTCTCTAGACAAGCAGCTCAGGCCAGACTCACTCAGACCAGACTAAGTCCCACTCCAGGCAGGCCCTTCTCAGAAGCCCCCTCCTATCCTCCGTAAGAGACCTGCATTTCTGTCAGTCCTTCTATTCATCTGTGAGCCCCTCACTTTGCTGACTCCAGTTTGTGCATTCACTTTCTTTCCCTGCAGTCTCTTCACTAGCTTTTCTACTGAGTGTGTGTTTATGTGTGTGTTTAATGCATTCCCTGAATTATGTAGAAAACTTTCTTCACAGCACTTTTCAGTGAAAAATGTGGACACTACACTCTGTGTGTGCGACTTTGCTCTTTTAGCTTACAGTCTAAAACTCTTTCACTAAATGTGATGAATCCCTGGGCTTTCTGAAACACTAGCCTTTCTTTCTCCCTCACTCTCATTCTCTCTCTCTCTCTCTCTCTCTCTCTCTCTCTCTCTCTCTCTCACTCAGGAGCAGCAGAAACAGGTGGAGGACCCCAGTCGTGAGGTGAAAAAGGTTCGTAAGGCACGGAATCGTAGGCAGGAGTGGAACGTAATGGCGTATGATAAGGAGTTCCGCCCAGACGCCCGCTTCACGCCTTCTCCGTACCATGGCATGTCCTCTGAGGGCTCACTTTCACCAGACAACAGGTTGGGTGCCTCTTTTGCTTTAATTTTTTTCCATGGCAATACAAGTGGGCTGCGGTTTAGCATAGCTCTCTACTGCCATCTGTTGACACTTTGAGTTGCCAACACTTGGAGCTGTCTGTTTGTGTTTATAGTCATACCAGCAATCTAAAGCATCACAGCTTCATACTGTTCTATTTATTTATTCGTTTTTATTTTTACTTTAACTTTTGATAATCAGGTTAAACAATTATTTCATTGGGGAAATTATTTTACAGTTTGCCTATTGTGATGATTTTAATAATGCTTTTTTTGTGGTTGTTAATTTTCCTAAAAGTTCTGTCATTAGACATGGTCGTTCTTTCTCGCATAATTAAGCAAATAAAACAGCAGACTCATGTACAAAACATTTAAACATCTAAGTTAAAAAACTGGTTGGTAAGTTTGATTCATTTGGTGAATCAGTTCAAACTGTCTCTTTTAATAAATCGGCTCTGATCCTTTGATTTGTTGTAACCCTAACCCTGTGTGAACATTTCATATATTTAAATGTTTTAGATACAGAGTTTTAGATGTATGTTGAAAATATGCAGTATGTACTGTAGGTGAATGGTGCTGTTGATTGTTTTATTGAAGGGAAGAATGTTTACATTGGTTACATATTAGAATGAACAAATAATGCTAACTTATTAGAATGATTTTTGAAGGATCATGTGACACTGAAGACTGGAGAATGGCTGCTGAAAATTCTGCTTTCCCATCACTGGAATAAATAACATTTTCAATATTAGTTTTAAAGCTCAAGAACCTGTAAAGATATTTGCATTTAATATTTCTCTCTTCATTTCTTTTTCCCCTTCTCTCTCATTTGTCTATCACTCTCTGTCTCTTTTCCATCATCAGGTCGGTTGCCTCAGACTTGGGTGAGCACTCTTACCCAGGCAGCCCCAGTCACCCGGCTCAGCAGATGGCCGTGGCCAGTGCCTACTCCGCTGCCAATGGCAAAGATCACCTCATGGCACCCTCTCATGTCCAGACCCAGTCCCTAGACCGTGTGTATCGGCCGGCCGCTTCCTCCTCCACTCCACCTGGGAGACAGACTATTGGCAGGGTTCAGAAGTCCCATGGACAACCAGTCACAGACCCTGCTCTCAACGGGCCACGTCCCCTGCAGGCTAAAGACTTCAGGTCTGTTATTCTTTAGCTGCTCTTAATTCAGTTTATATCTATAATATAAAGGGTGTAAAGCAGGGTTTTCTAATCATTTATATTATTTACATGAAACACCCACAAATTTCAAATAAACTTTCTAACCAGTTCTAACCGTTCAGTAAATATGAGTAATAAATTTAATGACTCGTTTTGTCATTAAATTTAATGACAAAATAAAGACCAAAGAGTTTTGGCCTTTAAAAAATAAAAATAAAAAGTTTTTACTAACTTGTGGTGAGCTCTGGGCTTGGAGCTCATCTCCTGAGTGCAGTAAATGTGTTTGATTCATTTCTTTTCTCTGTTTGTATCTCAGTGGTCAGCAGTCTCAGCATCGAGAGTATTTCGTACCTCCTGCTCCTCCTCCACCTCCTCCTATCATTCCTTCCGCCCAGACTGCCTTTGACAGTCCCACTGGCCCCTCCTCTGCCCCGGCCAGTGCTATGCCATCTCTTTCCCAGACCTACAATGCTTCTCCTCCCACCCCTGCCCTCCCTGCTTCCTACACTCCTTCCCCAACCCATCCTCCTCCCGCAGCCCCCCCTCCACCTCCACCTGGGCCGCCCACACACCCCCACCCCCACCCACACCTTCACTCACACACCATGCCCACTGCCCCTGCGGAAGCACCAGTTGTCCCCAGGAAGGGCCAGATACCTCTCATCCCAATGAGCGACGCACGCAGCGACCTGCTGGCAGCCATCAGACGAGGTCAAGAGATCTCTCATTAAGTGGGGTTTGGGTGTTATGATGTCACATGGTGACTACAATGTACTTTACTTTACTTTATTTTTGCATTATGATAAGAACTGGTGGCGTTATGAAAACAATGTAAAAACTCTTAATGTTCTCTTATATTATGTAAATTCTTATCATATAAAAGACTATTGTATTATATTATATTAATTCTTGAAAAAATTTGTTTTTTAATTTTAATGTTATTTATTTATTTATTTATTATTTAAGAAGAAATGTGGCCTTTTTTTTTTCTTTTTTGGAAGGGTGCATAAAATTTATAAAAAGTGACCGTTAAGACATTTATAATGTTACAAAAGATTTTTATTTCAAATAAATGTTGCTCTTTTGATCTATTATACTGAAAAAGTCAGTTTCCACAAAATATTAAGCAGCACATCTGTTTTCAACATTGATAGTACCAAATCAGCATATTGGAATGATTTGTGAAGGTAATGGCAGCTAAAAATTCAGTTTTTATGAACAAAATAAATTACTGTTTAAAATTACTTAAAATAGAAGACAGTTGTTTTAAATCAAAATAATATTTCATTATCTTACTGTTTTGATCCAATAAATGCAGCTTTGGTGAGCATAAAATACTTCTTTTAAAAAAAATGTTAAAAAATCTTACTGACACCAAACTTTTGAACAGTATTTTTTTTATTTTTTTTATTTTGGGGTGAAATATGGCCTGAGCCGTGTTTCTTAACAGTTCTTGAGAGTTTTTTTTTTTGTTTGTTTGTTTGTTTGTTTGTTTTTTTCATCTCTGGTTCTCACTTTTGCTGTTTTGTTTTGTTTTTTTCTCATAGGGATCCAGCTGCGTAAGGTGCAGGAACAGCGGGAGCAGGAAGCAAAGAAGGAGCCAGTTGGGAACGATGTGGCCACTATATTATCTCGTCGCATCGCCGTGGAGTACAGCGAATCTGATGAAGACTCTGAGCTGGACGAAAATGAGTGGTCAGACTGAGACATTGAAAACAACAATAGAGGAATAAAAAAAAACAATGAAGTAAGCTTTAGAGTGTAGGTTTCAGAGAACAGAATAATCACAACTAATGTAGCATGCCGATGTCTGTCTGCACTAAAATAACTGTGTTTAAAAAATAAGGGCTGCGTTACTACAAAGTCTCAAAGAGACAGAACCAGAAACTTTTGAATTTTAGATTGTAAATCTTAAACTGAAGCCTTGACATTGAAATTTAATCAGAGTTTTGACCCCATCAATGTCTTACGAACAATGTCCGTTAGAGATCAGTGGTCGGTTGCATAAACTGCTTAGACTGTAAAAAATGACCGTGATTTTAACGGTAGAAAAGTGTGAAAATGCTACAGTACAAACCTGTTAAATGGTTAACAGTAAGTTCCTGTAAAATTTACAGGGAAAAACCATAAACTGACGTTCCCAGAATTCTCTGCGTTGCATTTCAAATTTTGTTTGAATTTGATGTTTTTTCTTTGAAATAACTATGTTTCTTCTTAGTTTTTTTCTTATCTGTTATGTTTATTAGGGTTGTATATTACATATAATATATAATGTTGTTAAATGAATGTTTATTGCATATTTCAGTTTAATGTGTCTCACCATGATGGTGTTTAGTGCTTGTGTGAATGACACTGTGCACCTTCTATATATGTTATTATTTAAAAGCTGCTTGTGATGGGCTTTGGTTCATCACACAACTTTCTCATCACCACCTGCATTTGGTGGTTAACAGTGTATTACAAAGGTACAAAACAGATTTCAGTACTTCAATAGGTTGGTATATTAACATTATGTCAGTTAATGAAATTACGGTATATAAAAAAAAAAAAAAGTTAAAACCGTAAAACCTAAAATTCCGTCAACAAAATCTTAAGAATTCCTTCAACCACGTCTTCCTTTTTTAACACCGTAAATTTTTGTTTTTTACAGTGTAGTCTTAAAAGTTAAGACACCTGATTTTTTTTTCTGCAAGACTGGTCATAATTTTTAAAAGTCGGTTATATAAAAACATAGATTGATCTAATTTGAATCTGAAAAGTAATAGTGATAACCACTTGGTTAAGTCTTAACATGGTGACTATGTTTATGCAACTAGCCCCTGCTCATCCACAAAGCGGGCTTGAGTCCACTGCCTTGACACGATTCATCCATTACTCTGAATGTGGGGGTCCTACCATCTGTCCTCTCTACTGCACTCTTTCTCTCACTCACTAACCTTAGTACATGACCATATTAGAACAGCCAGCTGGATGATCATGCAATGTTAATTTCAGTCCTACTCGCCCAGGACTACAACTTAAAAGTCAGAGAAAATAGTCGTAAAAGCATTTGGGGCTAATATATTATGCATTTACCATAACATTTTCATGTCTAAGCCCAAAGAAACAGCTGCATTTTGACATCTTGAATGCATGTTTGACCGAGTATCAAGCAGAAAACAAACCAGTTGAAATTACAATTTCAAACTGAAGTCAAAAAAGCAATATTCTTGAGCGATTTGCTCCGATAGAGCACAAACACACAGTTGTTTAGTTAATTTTCGTTTGCTGATTAAAATTTTTCAAAAGTTACTCATGTTTGTATTCCAAATATTGCAGCTTATTGAATAGCATGGATGCACAAAATGAATCTGAAAACTGTATCAAAGGCATGTAAGAAAAAATTAAAAATCTGCTGGGAATACAACATATTTTCTGAATCTAAAGGATGGTGGGAGGCTTAGTGGTGATGTTTTATATACTTTATTGGTGACACTATTTCCCCAAATGGGATTAATTTAAATAATTTAACCCATCTTGATGGGTTGGAATGATTTTTAGGGCTTCATTTGCTTTATTGGCTTCAAGTAAAAAGACACTATATTGGTGCATTCTGAATCCACCAATAGACAATAACAAATTGTGATTGCTGCTACCTGTAGGCAATTATTTGTAGTGCAACTGCAAAAGACAACAGAACTGGGCTCTTATTCATCTATAGGCTCATTAAACACAATACTTTAATACTCTGTTTTGAGGTTCAAGTGGCGCTGTGCTAGTAACTGTGGATTGTATCTGTCAGAATCTCTTTCTTTGGTTTGTTTTCCTCCTGGTATTTTCAGGGATGAAAAAAAAACTCCTAGTTATCTGTCTTTTTAAATGGATACAGTGTGTGGCCATCTGTCCCCTAAAGGATCAAACCGTTTGCTTGTCAGTCATTGCATTATAACCACAGTAGATGTCGCTGCATTGTTACCAAGGCAACAAGCACAGCATAATTAAGCAAGTAACAATGAAGACAGCTGTGCTCTTACCTGTTTGACCTGGTAATGTGTACCCATAAACACAAATAGAAATTAACATTGTGCACTCTAATTGATGAACAGCTGGTTTGGGGTCTTTGTTTTTTTTTTGTTTTTGTTTTTTTGTTTTGTTTGCTAGTGTTTTTAATTTTGAATCATCTTGCTCTCTGGGGCATTTGAAAAACTATATATGCTAATTTGTACAGAATAAGAGCACTTAAGTGTTTCAGCTTCTATTTTCTATTTATTTAGTTAAATGTGTCACTCACTGCACAAATAGGGAGGTTTTCTAGTTTAACCTCTCCCAACTTAACAGCTATCATGAGCTGTGTTTAGCCTGTGTTTTGTATGTAAAGAATGAAGTCTTTTGTGTTTCAAACAATGTGATGTATAGAAGTTTGTTAAAATGGCAGAACTTTGAATTATATAGATACGAAACAGTATGAAAATCAGTGTATCCAAAATAAAAAAAAATACAATGTAGGCAAATGCTGCATGCATGTACGGAGTGCCATTAAAGTGCTTCTTAAAATATTCCTCAGTGTGGTTTGTGGCAACATTTAATATTTCTATTTCAATCTATTTTTAAATCATTTAATTGCACATACTAAGCTCAGATCAATAATGGACGAAGGTACCTTGGATTTTTGTGATTTAATGATATGTTGGTTGCTTTCTATGATCAAAGGAACCCTCCTGTGATCATAGAAAGCCTAAAAGTTTTTTTTTTATATATTGTGATTTCTAGAAATTGAAGAAAATAAAAGTAATGCCAATGCTCAAAAGTCATGGAAATTTCTGATTTCTAATAGTGTGAAAAAAAATGTTTTGTAGTTATCCACCTAAAATGCTTAATCTGTTTGCACCATAAAGCCAGAGTGTTTACTTGATTTATTTCTTATTTAGTTGCATCTGTGCCCTTATAAGAATAATTTCAAACTCTGAGTTTGTAACCACAATCTACTAGCAAAGTCAAGAAAATTTGTTGGCTAAAGTGTATGGGAAACATGTTTTAATACAGCAAGCATCAAGTACTTTTCCTTGTATTACATAACCATTACCTTCGCATTAATCTCACTGCCTTTCCTTAAACTTTGTCTCTATTGAATTATGGATTGTATCCTTCAATTTCGCCCTATCATTTTACACATGCTAACTTATCATATTACTTCAGAGGCAGGCAGTGCTTGAGAAGTGCTTCTTTGTTGCTACATGATCCTCTGCATTTACTGTATCTTCACCCTCTCTTTCCCTCATTTCAGTTTTCCTATTATGTTTTCGCATCCCTCAAAAATTGGCAGAGAACTTTGGGCGACCAGGGTCTTGTTCTCCTGATCTTAACTTTGAGAAAATTCAGATGTGCCTCCGTCACAGTCGAGACTTACAGCAGGAATCAGCTGTGTGAATCTGACACATTTCCCTCCTGTTTCACTTCCCTCATTGTCTCCTTCAGCTATTTGTAGAGCTGCCAAAATGGATTTTTAAAGTGAGCTTGTTTGCTGGAAAATGTTTTAAATCTCCACAGGGATGCAGGATATGGTTACTAGTGAGTTTAGTAGGTCTTCTTTCCTGTTTAAGTTTTCTTGTGTACACGCCTAATGGAGAAAGAGACCATTAAGAAGGAGCGATGGGAGACTCATAATTCAGGGATGATTGCGGGGCAAAACAGTAACAGATGAGCTTGTAGTCATACGCCAGATGCACTAGCTCGCAGTCAAGAGTATTATTAATCTGTTTTGTTTGGTGGCTTGTTAAAGACTCGCTGTCTTTACTGTCTTAGTTACAGTTCTTTGAAAGTGTAATAACAATGTAGGTTATGTTGTGGGATCTGTTCTATGTGTTTGTGTCCTGGAGCAGATCTGGTGGTGACTGGCTCAGTAGTGCTGTAGTGTGACTCAGTGCTGTTGAGGCGTGATACTGTCACTTCTCAGTTCCTGTCCGCATGCGTGGGCGCGCGCGCCCGGTGATTCATCCCTGCTTTTCACCGTTTGCGTGTTCGTGAGAGAATGAGTGAATGAGTAGGCAGGTTATGTGGGTGAAACTTACTGTCCTGCCTCCTTGCGCATTAATTAGTTGTGATTCATCCAAATTACCAGCAGGATGCGCAATTTCTCACTTATTAGTCTACCATTGAAGAGCGGGTGAGTTCATTCGTTTCGATACATCAGTTTCAGTGTTTTCCTTCTGACTAATAACCAGGTGAACTCCATTAACCACTGTCCACCAAACTTTTAGTTCTCTTTTTAGTTCTATTTTTTTTATGATTTTTTATGATTTAATTCATTATTAGCTTTTAATCAAACTCACAAACCCTGTTTGGTAAACCTTGATGTAATGTAATGCTTAATGCACTTTATGTTGTTAATAAAAGTAGAATATTTTTTACTTTGCATTTTTACATTAAAATGGTACAATATTATCCTATTTAAATCAATGTGATAAATGAGTCAAAAGTAATCAAAAAGTAGTCTGATTATATTACCTAAAATGTGTAATGTAATTGATGACATTACTCACTGCAATGTTTGTCATGTAATTTGGAATCAGTAAAAGATTACAATTTTCCAGTAATCTACCCAGCTCTCTGTGTGAAAACATTGGCAAGAGTTAACTTGCTTGCTGAGGGAAGGAAGGTTTCTTTTTTTTAAAAGTTTAGCCTATATATAATTATGTGGATGTTATCATTAGAAATGGTCTATTAACAGTAAGCAGGGCTTCCGCTGGGTCTTAAAAAGTCTTAAAGGGCTCATATGATGCGATTTCAAGTTTTCCTTTCTCTTTGAAGTGTTACAAGCTCTTGGTGCATGAAGAGGATCTGTAAAGTTGCAAAGACTAAAGTCTCAAATCCAAAGAGATATTCTTTGTAAAATTTAAGACTCGTCCACACCCTCCTAAAATGCCTCATTTAAACACGCCCCCACATGTCAATGTCACGATGTGGGAAGATTTGCAAATGGTTCGTTTGTAATGGGTTTTATTGTTTTTGTCTTGTAGTGCTGGTGTTCTGACACGCACCACAGTATGTTGAGGGGCGTAACATTTCCTTCACACGATTTTGGCTTTCGGCCAATCACAACGCACTGGATAGCTGGCCAATCAGAGCACACCTCACTTTTCAGAACGATGAGCTTTGTAAAAAACTATGCATTTCAGAAAGTCTGGGCATAGAAGAGAAACAATAATGTACAGTATGTGGAAAATAATGTGTTTTTTGAACCCTAAACCGCATAAACGCATTTCATTACACCAAATACTCAAAATTTAAATTTAGTTTCAAATTTAAGGCCATAAAAAATCTAAAATTATAAAATAAAATCCCAAAAATTCAGGAGTCAGCTGTCCACGGTAGTCCTTAAGATATCAGCACAATAACACGCTCAGCAAAATATTGTCTAATTATCGTTATTGATAAAATCCCAGAATATTATCGAGATATAATTTTTTGTCAATATCACACACCCCTAATTTGATATTAAATTGATATAATGATTTATTGATAATAATTGTTTATATACTAATTAATACTTTTGATTAATCCATTTTCTTAACAATGGTTTAAAGGCTGAAATGTAAAGTCTATCGTTTTATAAAACTTTGTTTTTGTGAAAATGTGTATCTGAAGTGTAAATTATGCGTTTTACAGTAATTTTACAGTTTAATATGGTAGCCTACTACATTGCCCTACCCTGCTCATATGGAATTAATTTTATTTGTGCAGGTCTTAAAAAGGTCTTTAAAAGTCTTAAATTTGATCAGAAACCCTGAGTAAGGATAAACTAATTTTCATTGATCATAATTTATTGCTTAATTTAGAGTAGCCTACAAATGTAAACATTTAGGGTCGGAAAGAGTAGCCTAATGTTTCAAAGATCAGTGAAGGTACACATTAATTCCTTATTGAAAAGATCAATGAAGGTTCCTCATTGAAAATAGAATAAAATTATATTTTTGTTGCTCGAAATAAGAGAGTAACAAATATTTAGCACTGTAATTGAGTATATAGCTATCAATTCAATCGAAAAAATAGAAAAATAATTTTATATTCTAAAATCTTAGTGTTTTTGAAGAGCTCCCTTATTAATCGATTATGGTTTTATAGCAGTGAAGATAACAACTAAATACTGCTGAGACTATTACACATTTTATACAGCAGGCACTTCGATCACCCCTCCAAACGTCACGAATTACCCATCACCTCACAGCGTGGGCTCGGCATTCAGATCCCACACTCACCGTGATCCTGAGAGCACACGTTACATAAAATAAAAAGGCTCTATAAATCATACGCAAGCCTTTTAAAGCTGGGACGCCTTCATACGATTACCTGTACCAGTTTAAGTCTGACCTCCTTAAGGATTTCTGATATTAAATATTCATCAGAGCAGAGAAGGCACCAAACAACCATAGACTGTGATAGAGTTTGCTAAATTTTATTTGACAAAGTATTCTCGTCGTGTTGTTTTTTTTTTTCTTCACTGACTCTCTTTTTGTCTCAGGTTTGTGATATTTACAGTAATAAAAAATAAATCATCTTTAAGAAGGATTACATTCCACACTTACATTGCAACGTGTAGCATGTTCCTTTTATAAAGTGCATCGTACTTGTCAGATTTCAGGTCACAATACAAATAGAAACAAACAAAGCAAGAAAATGATCAACAACGATTACATCACAGTATCAGAGCACCCATCCACATCTCTGACCACTTGCTAATAAGGGCCACATAATTGTGCTGACAGTTTACCTACACAAAAACATTCCTTTAGCTCTAGATGATTGCAAAAGTGATTGTAGATCATAGTGAGACTTCATCAGTAACGCAACAGAGATTTTGATTTTAAAGAATGGGCTACATTTGGGTGCAGTGGTTACATAACCCCAGAGGCTCTTCTAAAGGCTTACTGTCTCTCTCCCCTCCCTTATTTTAGAAAGGCGCCTTCTCGCTCTAATGTAGCTGTTGATGGGAAACACAGAGCTCTGCTTAATGGCCCAGAAAACGGATTTCAAGTACCCTAGATAAATGTAACATTTCATGCTCTTCAAGGTTATTTTTAGCAGGGCCAGATTTAGTGATAATGGAGCTTCCAATGCAGTTAGGTGCCGTTATTCAGACAACCTCTCTCCATTTATGTACGCAAGTGCTGACATCACGACAGAAGACTAAGGTACGCTTGTCTCACGCTAGATTTGTCTTCTTTCTCTATTTGTAACTGGCAAAAAGTAGCCTCCATCACCTGTACTGTAGCTCCAGAGGAATGCAGTCCGCTTGTATTTATCCAATACTGACTAAAGATATGTGAAATTCTAGATGGCTGTCTGCCTGGCATACTTCAATTCTGTGATGATATCTGTGGTGTTAGTAATTAGATAGGTCACTTTTGAGCATGAGGCTGCGGGTGGACCATCTGACTGTAGTCTGGCACACAAAAGGGCTGTCCCAGTCCAACAGAGTGCTAAAGAGAGGACTGCATTGCTCTGCTGGTAGCCATCGTGGGCTCCAATGTACAAGAGAGAGGGTGGAATGCAGCCATTCCCCTGGCGTAGAAAGTGTGCACCACCTGGTTCTCTGGGTCTATTTTTGAGTTTTAACTTTTAGACCCATCTGTTAAAACTAACCACTACTAAACAGACTATATCCTGTCTGTGTTCAGTAGTCAAGCTCACTAGCTTCAGCCGCTGCAAATTTGAAGGTGAACGGTACTGTCGACACAGTCAGGTGATGTTACAAATCATAATCCTTGTTTTTACTGATCTGATAAACACATAAAATCAATAAGACACTAGTAAGTGAAATTATGGCACTTTCTGCCTTGCCAACATTTTTAGTGTCATTAGTTTTTTTTTTTTCTTTTCTGTTTTTGCTTTTTTCTAGGAAACCATCGATAAGAATACAGGTACTGAACACAAACATATACACACACACACACACACACACACACACACACACCAAAACAACATCATAAAACTCATGCCCTGATGTGTATAAAAATATACATTTCCATACAGCATTGCATAAGAAAAATAACCGCTGCACCCCTGAAAAAACTGAATTTATGGCATCCCCTTGAGTACACTGTAGTGGAGATACATTACATAACGGTAGAGATTTGCTGGAAAAATGATATTTGCCAAGTTGTGTATTACATGGGTCGGGTTATTTTTTAATTTCTTTTTTTTTTTATAAGTGGGCACAGTGTGACAGGTCACTGAACCCCACTCCTGACATAAGTGAGTGGTATATAAACAAATGGTTCTCTTACTCTCACACACACAACCACAAACAATCAGGCGTATCACACAATCGTGCAAAAAAAGACTGGAGAATTGTTTCACAGTGTCCAGACTGTGAAATAACTCCACATAAAAGTCCATCAGGTTTCGTATAGGTCACTAAGAGTATTGAGGTCAGTCAGAGGGCACCTGGATGGGCTCTCAAGGCCAACTTTGAATACTTGTACTACAATGTGAAAGCACATCCTAGAAAACAGTACAATTGATTTAAAGTGTTGAAACACCCTGGTCTCACTAACCTATTCGCAGTCTGTTTTTATCATGTTGAAGTCAGGAAGTAAAATTAGCTCTGTTGATGGCCTCATTGTGATTGTAGCTCTATCAATGGACGTTGCACTTTAATTCATTATTGCAAAAGAGAAAAGGTAAGGCCAAAATTAAGATACTTTGCCCCAAATGATTGGTCATCAAAGAACAGCTTTGACATTTCAAACACCCTCGAAAAACAAGGCTTTGTTACGGTCATATTTCAAGCTTCACAAATATCTATGCATATAAAATATTACGACAACTAATCCTTTAGCTTTTAGTGATGTTTCTTTTGCGCCATTTTGAAAAGCATAGTGTTTCTCTGTGTTGTCCTTTGAGGTTTTTTTTTTTTTGGTTGTATAGCACAATATAAATCAATTTCAGCAGATTTAATTATGTGTTTTTAAATCTCACATGCTATTTCAAGGTCTTTTTGGCTGAATCTTAACTTTAGTACTTTCTTTAGTACCTGCCCCTAACATTGATCCCTGATCTGATGGACTAATTGTACAGTCTACACACTCAATTATATCTAATAATCACTGAGATCATTTTTCTGTACAGACCCAGAAGCATTTGTCTTATTTAAGTGTTGCTGTCTCAGTTGGCCTCTTACAAAACCGTCTTGAAAGATGTTGCCTGACGTTAAATTTAAAGTGTCGTGGCTGGCACCTCATTTCGCACTCAGACCTTCATTAACCCTGCTGTTTCGCACTAAAACCAAAATGTATGCTCAATGGATTCCAGAATAAAATGTGTGAAAATATGATTTGCTTTACAACTTTGTGGCAGAAGATAGTTCACTGCCATTAGGGACATTAGATAATAATAAACCAATTCAGCATGTCTAAACAAATTGGATTTTTCCCTGGATTTTTACATTTATGATATTGAATTGCGCTTAAATGAAAGAGGCCATTTTTCCTTGCATCATAATTTCAGTTTTTTAAAAAAGTGATTTGATAAAATTGGCTGGAAAGCGACAGACGCTCACGGGACCGTGTTTTCTCTCTGTCATTCATACATTTTTAAGTGAACACAGATTTAAGTGTTAAAGGCGGGTTTGCAAGGGAATAGCCTCATTGTACCTGCTGCTGTCCGTGGTGCTGAAAGCATTCTGTATAGCATGAGCATGTACATGAAAGCTCTCTTCACAAAAATTGGATCAGATTTGTAATCATTTTGTTTACAAAATATTATATCTATTTTTTAATAATTTTTTCTTTTTTCTTTTTTTTTTAGATTAGATTTATGTGACCTTGGACCACAAAACCAGTCATAAGGGTAAATCAACTATTTGAAAATCTGGAATCTGAGGGTGCAAAAAAATCAAAATATTTAAAAAATGGGCTTAAAAGTTGACCAAATTAAGTCCTTAGCAATGCATATTACTAATGATAATACATTTTGGATGTATTTGCAGTAGGAAATTTACAAAATATCTTCATTGAACATGATCGCTACTTAATATCCTAATGATTTTTGGCATATAAGAAAATTTGATAATTTTGACCCATACAATGTATTGTTGGCTATTGCTACAAATATACCCGTGCTACTTATGACTGCTTTTGTGCTCCAGGGTCTCATATAGTATATAGATTTGTGTCACTGGGTCTGTACTACACATCTCAGAATATCCAGATTATTCAGATCATATTCAATTTGAACTGTCTTATGTCTGATACAACTTGAAATTTTGTGCATAGAGGTCTACTATGCATTAAAGACATCTAATTATACATTGCAGGTTGACATCTTGGATCGCAAACAACCAGCAATGTTTGACTGGGATCCCACCAAGGAAGGACATGATATCATTAACACTGACACAGTACAAACTAATTATGTGAGTCCGACCTATACATCGCTCGATGTCCTTGGCCGCAAGGAAAAGTTGGACGGCACGCATCCACAGCAGGCTAGCCACAGGGATTTCTGGATGTCCGGATTTCTGTAAGCGTATATGATTGGGTTTATGACCGAGTTGCATGTTGCCGGCAGCACTGTTGCATACGTGTAGATCATCGGGTAGCTGGAGTCTGCCACAATCGAATACATGGCGAAAGGCATCCAACATGCAGCAAAGGTGCAGAGGATGATGGAGAGCGTGGATACACCTTTTGTGGTGGAAATGGCCATGAACTGGTGCTGAACAGCAATTTGCTGCGCATGGCGGAAGGCAATCTTACAGATCTGTAGGTAAAGCTGCATCATGAGGGCAAACACCAGCAAGAACGTCACAGCGAGTACCACAGCATTGTTCTTGGTGACCGGCCGGCAGATACTGCAGCTGGCCTCGTCTCGGAGGCAGTTCCAGCCGAGCACTGGCAGTAGGCCCAGGATGATGCACACCAGCCAAATGAGAACCACCATGACATAGGTGAATGTCACCATGCGCTCCGTGTGGTAGGTCAGAGCATTGTAGAGGGACAAGTAGCGATCCACTGTGATGGCCAGGATGTTGAACACAGATGCGGAGAAGGCGGCGATCAGCAAGCCGACGGAGATCAGAGTTGCAAACTCTGTGTTCAGCATATAGATGAAAACGAAGTTGAGAATGAGGCCGAGTCCTGCGAGCAGGTCCGCAAACGCGAGGCTCCCTATCAGAATGAACATGGGGGCTCTCAAGGTGGGCGTGTAGAACAGGATGGCGATTACGATTGCATTCTCGCAGGAGATGAGCGTCCCCGTCACGCACAGCGCAATGTCCCATGGGCTAACGGGAAGCGGCCTCAGCTCTGCCGTTCGCACCAGTGATGAGTTCCGCACATCCAGGAGATTCCACGTGCCCGTCGTGGAGAGGGAAGAGGTGTTTAGAAGTTGGTTGCTCATTGTTGCTGCAAGAGAGTGAATCATAGCTGATAGTGGGGGGAGGGAGGGGGGTGAAAGAGAGAGAGAGGGGTGCGGTAGTGAAGATAAAAGAGAATGTGTATATCAGTGGAAAAGCAGTGGGAATAGAGTATCAGTCAAAAGAAATATGCCTGAAGCCCCCAAACCTGATAAAAGTCTCTTATTTTTAGGCAGTCAAGAATTAAATTATTAGGCTAAGTAGGATATGTTTTTACAAATTTTGTCATTAGCTAGAATTTTCAGACAGCTGGTAAAGTGTTGATTTGTGGTTAATCAGAAACTGAATAGTCGTTGAGCACTTTAAAAAGCACATTTTGAAGCAGCAAAACAATGCAGCAAATTGCATCCAGACCAGCTGCAAATACACAATATTTCGCTTAGTTTACTGCTGCATGTGCATTTCATCGCAAAAAGGCTATTAATTAAGCACCAGTCCCGACAAAACGCACGCACTTCACTTTGTTTCTATTTTTAGTAATTGTCTAAAAATAAGACGCTCAACCTCAGTGCACGGGTCTCTTATGAAGGCATCGTCTATATGACTCCAGAATCTACAATGATGCGCTTTTGCCTGACGCCATAGACACAGACATATTTTATCTCATTCATTCATAAATTTCCACCTCACAGACATGGCTATATATAAACTGAGCAAGAAAAGACTGCAAAGGACTCGGAGAGGGCAACCCCCCGGCAATTCGTTCAAATAGACTGCTGTCCGTTAAAAAAAACAATCATCGCAATTTAATGACACGTTTAACTAAGGCATTTTCTCACAAAAGAGAGCACAAGTGCGCATCAGTGGACGGTACCTCAGTGCCATGAAGCTGCAATGCCTTTTCTCCCCCGAGCTCGCGCGCAGTCCGTGCCTGTCATACGAGAGGAGATGGAGGACCCGGGAAGAGACGGAGAACAACATAAAAGAAAAACTAAAATGCCCCTTGTTTCACGTAGTTGAGTAAAACCATCATCTTTGGCGGGTTAAGTCCCGTGGAAAGGCGAGGTGCTCGTCGGTTAGCATGGCTAATACTGTTGGTAGGACGATAGCGCTGCCTCGCTTGATATTCCCCCCATTGGACCTCACCGATGATTCTCCCCTCTGACGTCAAGAGTCCTCACAACAGTCATGATCGAGTCTGTGAGATGCTGTGGACGGAATATTAATCATAAAACACGTTCAGACAACACGCATAGGGTACAAGAGACGAGTGCGTCTCACGCGTGTCGTGTCGTTCCCCACGGTACCGGACCCAATGTCGCCGGCCGCTGCCGCGATTTGCGCAAAACAACACGATTCTTTCTTCTTTTTTGTTTGATTACCGACAACACCAAACTGTCCTGCTTACACAAACCAGAGCGCCGTTGTCCCCTGTTTTAGATATACTTTGTGCGTCATTATTGTTGCATCTCACGTCTCCATTGTACGACATTCATGTGTCTTCTACATGATATTACGCAACATATGGACACCCGACAATCCTAGAAAAATATTTAAAATCGTGAAAATGATCTAGTATATCGCATTAGATATCTAATGTGCTCGTTATTTTTGCTTTAAGACAAATTGTAAGTGGTGAAAGGTGTGTGTTTCATTCAAGAGCTGGATAAGTGTTCGGTGGCGCGTGCGTCTCCAACTATGAGGACTCTGTCAAATACTCCAACAGCAGATGTCTTAGGCTGTTTATTGTTAGAAAGTCACATTTCCTTGAATTGTGCATCTGCTAGCAAATACTGGCAGACGATCATGAGAGTTTTGTAGCAGTATATGGCATACAGATTTTACCTGCTGTGATCCTTGGGGCTGTTCTGATATCTCACAAAAGCCTGTGCACAATGTGCAAAACAAAAACTGGACAAGAAACTGTACAGGTTCAAACGAACAATGCTCTGAAATTGGGTTTTGTTTGTGTACTGAAAATAGAGACATGCAGAGAGAAGGGAGGGCACTGAACTGTTTAAAGGAATGCTGCTTTTTTTTTCCATTGCATTTTCCCTGACGGACAATCTTATGAATAAGTAGCCGTGATCAGAATTACAATAAGTCTCAACATTGCTTGAGCATTGGCCCTGCAATGGCTATTCATTGATGGGAGCTCCCACCAATCATCTTCACTCTCACTCCCCCATTCATCTTCTCCGCACAGCATTGTGGGTAAGCTATTACATCATCACCCTCTCACCCCTTTCTCAAAAGTATGCATGCACTGTTACAACAATAACCTACAACACAATCCTGCATTATCACATTTGTGTGTCTGCACATATAACCTGAAAAACATGTTTAAATGTCTTTGATGCACAATGTCAGTTGGAAATGCAGTTACACAACAAATCACAAAGTGAAATGTTGTTAGCTGAACAAACACAGAACTATTTATTAAAATCCGCTCACTTAAATTAACTTATTACCCCACAGTTTTGTTCTTGTATGTTTCTTAGCTCTGTTTATCTTAGTATTATGCAGCTATAGACCATCTAAATGAACAAGTGCATGTCAATCTGGTGCTTAAGTTGTTCTGAGATACTGTATTGATGATTAAATAAATGCATTGCAATTCCTCCATTCAGCTGAGAAGTCTATTACTGAACTCACGTCGACCGCGCAAAAACCTGCTGACGCTTCCCAAACGCTGGAACTCGCTCGTCAGCAGATGCTGTAGCATTGTGTGCATGAGTATGTGTGTGCTTGTGACTGCCTCATCAAATGTATTTATCTGCTGTGAGCAAGCCTGTGTACTTCTATTCACTGTCTGTTTGACAGCAGCAGCTTTAACTCTCAATATGAAGTTTTTATTAACTGTGGTTTTCTCAGTCGCTGCCTTCTCCAATTTAAAACTGTTTTCATTCTCCAGCGAGAGAGGCTCTTTAATGCAGCACTCTGCTTCATTCAGGCTTCTTTCTGCTGCCTTTCTTAATGACACTGCTGTGTGCCTTTTGAGTGAGTGGAGCAAATTACACACCACCACAAAGTAAAAAAAAAAAAAAAACATGAGCGAGAAAGAGAAATGGTACAATTGTTCAGGTTTACACATTTTGAAGGCAAATGTGCAGTACTCATGGTCTAGGATTTAATACTCAAAATCAGTGTAAGAGAGAATCATTTTAGCATAGTCAAATTCTCCTGTGCCAGCTGGATTTGTATGAAGAGCTATAAAAAGTGCAGCCTATTATGACCTTTAGTAGTCTCTTACGAATCTCTATTTGTGTGTGTGTATATATATATATATATATATATATATATATATATATATGTGCTAATGTAACTCTTTAATGGTAGTTAGTGATGGCACTATCATTTTCACAAGATGATATAATCAATTCAATAATCAACATTATAGTTTAGAGACTGTGATGCAAAACTACTGATGGCTGATTAGAGAGTTCAGTTATATAAGAATTGACTTTGAAATGTCATAATTTAGCTTACTTGCTACAAAATGCTGTAATTTAAAGGTTTGAAATGGTGTATTGATTGAATAATCGCGATTAATTGTAGTGCATATTGGTTTATGGATGGGTTAGTGAGTAAGCCTGGGTGAATTTTGTCTAAAACGTTACATGCAAGAAAGCTGGAGAGCTGCTTCCATTCAGGCTTTTCAGCAGCCGTCATTCTTCAGAAGGTGACAGTCTGCTAGACAGAGGCTCCATCTTTTTTCCCTCCTACTTTGTCCTTTTTTTTGTATCCCTTTAACTTCATTTTTCCTCCATCTCTGTGTGTCAAACTATAATCGTTTTCTGTTTCAGAGAAAAGTGAAAGTGCAGCAGACAGACTGAGAGCAAAGATGTGAATTTAATTTAATTTCACGTTATAAGAAAAACCTTTAAACTCAAGGACAATTTACATGCTTGACCTCAAACAAGTTTTTAAAGTTGCAATAAAACAGAAGTAGCAATGGGTCTTTTTTCAGTATTGTGACGTACATCTGAGTGGAACGGATTATCGATGAAGCAAAAGTGTGAAAAAGTTGATGGGGACTTGGTTCTATGAGTTGCTTGGATTTTGAGATGTGGAGGCAGATGAACGCAAGCCTGCAGGATGGGGTTTAGGTAGACTAAATGATTGGATAATTCCTGCATATGTCTTAGAGAGAAGTCTGTCATTTTTACCAGAAGGTCCAGTTATGACATTTTGAGGTCAATGGATACGGCCATTATGGGGTCCAAGTAAAAAAAAGAAATGCAAAATGAAACATGAATGCATGATTTGTTCACCAAAATATCTATAATATACATTATAGTTGTGTAAATTTAAATTTCTTGCCATTTTAAACACTATACTTTTGTGTGTGTGCATGTGCGTGCATGCGTGTGTATGTGTGTGTGTGTGTGTGTGTGTGTGTGTGTGTGTGTGTGTGCGTGTGTATGTGTGTGTGTGTGTGTGTGATGTCTATTAATATCTGCCTAAAGCTGGAGCTGATACTAAGGGTCTAACTGGGTCAATTTTTCCATCTTATAATGGCAGTATTATACCTGTAGGCACAGATTGCTGTTTTTCACTCCACTTCTTTCTTTTTCCATCCAGTCTCTTTCTTGCTTCTCTTCACTCGATTGGTGATTAGTCTGCAGCAGTTAACTCGTGCGCAGTGGTGGTCTGGCTGGCTTGCATGTGTAGCAGGTGCCCATGTGTGAAGAGTAATCCCAAAGGAGGGGGGGGGTTGTCAGAGACAAGTGTTAGCATTCACTCAGGGAAGACTTTTCCACAGCTTTCTCCCACAGCCTCTCTGACTGATGAGAACATGTCATTTCATATTAGCCCTAACAGCAGGGGTTTGGGCATTTGTGTATTTATGGATTGTGTGAAGATGAGAGAGGAAGGCAGGAGCTGTGTGAAGATACGAGGTCAGATGAGGCAAAGGCCAGTCAGAAAGAAGGGATAGTAGGGAGTGGATTGAGCAATTTAAAATTCTTCTTTATTTATTTGTTGAACATTTTATATATATATATATATATATATATATATATATATATATATATATATATATATATATATATATATATATATATATATATATATATATATATATATATGGATTTTACTAAATAATCCTAATCAGTCATCCTCATGTTATCTTGTCATGTTTCGAATGGTACAATGAAATGAGGAAGGTTTTACCTTTCAGTATTTACAGAAAAAAAAAAAAAAAAAAAAAAAAAATATATATATATATATATATATATATATATATATATATATATATATATATATATATATATATATATATACAATACAAATATTTTGAAACTTTGCATTATCCATTGACAAGGCTGTCTGCATATTTTGGAACTGATTTTAGACAAACTGATCTGTTAATCCATTGTTTGGTTTGCTTAGTAGAACATTTCAGCAACATTCTGATGTTAATGTTGTTCTTCCATTTCTCTTTAATAACCAAAGAATTTAGATATCTTTTTTTCTTTTTTACCTAAATAATTAATTTAAAAAATATAATAATACATATGATTTAAAAACAGAAACTTTGCTTTATCCATTGACAGGATTGTCTACATATTTTGGAGCTGATTTTGGCAGAATGACTTGTGTTATTCCACCATTTGGTTTGCTTTGCTTTGAATAGAACATTTTAGGAACATTCTGTTGTGTAATTTAGTTGTTGCCCCATTTGGAAGTCTGTTTGTTTTTCTGTTTTGTCCTTCATTTCCACAACAACTTCCATCAGAGTGCTCTGCTATTAATTCTCTAAAACGGCTCCTGCTACTACCACTTGATATTTTGCTCTGGAATTAGCAACCTTAGCCTCATCCTTATCCTACAATTACTGAAGAAATGGCAAAGTTGATCTCTAGTCAATGCAAAAGGGCAATGGCTGTTGTTCAATCTGTTGAGGAGTCTGCTGGGATTGTTCTAAATGATTCGCTGATCTTTAGATAATATTTCTCAACTGTTGAACCAATTAGCAGTTTCTGCCTGCACGCTTCCCCTGTGCATTGCTGTTAAAATTATAATTCTGTTCCAGTTGTGCACTTTTGCATGATTAGTAATCTGTTCCTTTGAGACCGAAATCCCCATATTTTAAATATTTATTTACACCCACCTTGTGAAGACTGTACAAAAAAAAAGGACAAAAACAGTAGAAATGCATATATTACTGGGAATCTGCAAGGTACAAACATGTCTGCATCAATAATTGTAGGTTACACGTATAATCACGTTTGAATCAAAGATAAACCCATACAGTCTGACCAGCATAAACAAACCTGCTTCATTCACTGAAGATCAAAGAGAGGGGGGTTAAATGAAAACATTATAAATGTAAGAGTGAAAGATGTTTGCAAGTGAACATATGTAATCTCTCTGCATCTGAATCATTAAAGGGGTCATATGACGTTGCTAAAAAGAACATTATTTTGTGTATTTGGTGTAATAAACATAAAACCATGTCTGCATCTGTGATTGGAGAAACGACAAACAACAAGCGCTACTCTACAATGCTCAAAACTCGTGTTTGAATCATCAGTGGCAAATCCTTTAATTATGAAAACATACTTACAGACTGTGAGTCTGAAGCACCAGACTGTCCTCGCAAAGTTGGAATTGCCCCACTTTATAGAAACAACCTTTGTGCACAGTTCTAGTTGTGTCCTCTTTTGGAAGACGAAACAAAGTATTTTCGCTTTTGCAAAAATATTAACACACAGCATCTTCACGACATGGCGGTGGCGGCATAAACAGTACTACAGCGAGAATAATACGGCTTCTTTCTTTATGCAAATCTTCCCACACAGTTACGTAGATATGTGGGGGTTTGTTTAAACGAGGTGTTTCAGGAAGGCATGAACAAGTCTTAACTTTTATAAAGAATATCTCTTTGGGTTTGAGACTTAAGTCTTTGCAACTTTAGGGATCTTATCTATGCATAGCTTGTAACACTCCAAAGAGAAAGGAAAACTTGAAATTGCATCATTTAAGCCCAGTACGTGGCTCTGCTTGCACACGGCAGGTTGGCTGTTATTCCTCTGCAGGGATTTAAGCGAAGGATGACGAAGGAAGGATCACAAATGTCTTTCTCTGCGAGCTCCAGGTTCTGAGGCTTGCTGAATCATCGAGCCTGATGCATCTCTCTGATCTCAGTTCTTGACTGTTCACTGGACGAATGCATACAACCCTACTTAAACTAAAGTTAGCTTTTAGATGTGGAGCAAAATCAAATTAAATACGCTGGATGTGGTGTTTTAATGCTTCAAATGTAATTATTCAGTGACCTTGATGATTATTTAATTGGGACCCGTAGCATCAGTTTTAATATACACCGCTGGGTGGCAGCAGAGAGCTACATCCAAAATAATGACTCTGTCGGTAGTTCGTGGTCCGGGGGTGTCCCTTATTAGGCCTACTCATGAACAACTTTACACATCTTTTAAGAAAGAGACTATGTGACTTAGAATTTAAGCATTTGTAGGTTGGTTATTTGGAAATGATGAGTTAATCAGAAATTAAATGATTTTTGATAATTGCCTTTAAGAAGAGAAGTGAAATACAAATTGCACGCATTGCAGTTTCACTATCATAAGCATTGACCCATTTTATTCCTCTTTCCTTTTAAGCCTACATTTGATAGAACTGATTATGGAAGGAGGGAATACATCGTATTGACATGACTATTCAATTTATGATTGAATATCTTGGTAAACAAAAACAACAAACATTTAATAACCTTTTCTGGATACACAGAAACATACTAGTGTTAGCCATCCAGATGATCAGTGGAATATTTTTTGATTTTGGTTTTATTTATTTTCACACCTGAGTTTAACAAAAAATGGTGTCCATGGTTTGGATATAGTGCAGCAGGTGAATGTAAATGGACTCAGGCAGGCAGTTAGATGCAACTCAGATGTGTATTAAACATGAAAGCATATTTGTTGCAATATCATATCATTCTAATGACAGATAATTAGCATCTACAGTGGGTATAGAAAAGAATCACTCAGTGCAACTTATAACATCCAAGTGAAAGGTAACTCAATCCGGTGTAGCTAATCACCTTCTCAATGGCAAACAAAGCCATTTGACTTTCAACTGTGATCAGCTGTGGTCATTTTGATTAGTTCAGCAAGAAAAGAGCTTTCTTAGACCATTTCAGTCCTTGGTAGTGTAACTGAAGCAAACAATCAACTGTGGGCAAGGCACTGTCAAAAGATCTCCGGGATAAAGTTGTGGACAGACACAAGTCAGGAGATGGATGCAAAAAAAATTTCAAAGGCTTTATCAATACCTAGAAGCACATTGAAGTCTATTATTAAGAAGTGCAAGGTATTCGGTACAACACAGACCCTTCCTGGATCATCGTCGCTCCAAACTGGATGAAAGAACCAAGAGGAAACTGGTCAGAGAGGCGACCAAGAGGCCTACAGCAACTCTGAAGCAGTTGCTGGAATTTATGACTGAGTGGTTATTGTGTGAATGTGACAACAATATCACAAATTCTCCACAAATGTGGCTTGTATGGGAGGGTTCAAAGAAAAAAGCCACTCTTCAAAGAAAAGCCACATGTAGTCACGACTGAGCTTTGCCAAAACGCACCTTGAGGATTCTGAGGCAGATGAGACTGAAATTGAATTATTTGACCTCAACAAAGTTGTCAATGGGAAGAAGGTTTACCTTCCAACATGACGGTGATTTAAAGCACACAGCAAAACTGAGCACACAGTGGTTGAAGGAGAAAAAGGTGAATGTCCTTGCATGGCCTAGTCAGAGCCCAGACTTAAAACCCATAGAAAATCTGTGGAATGACTACAATACCCAAGCCCACAAATGCTCACCATCAAATTTAACTGAACTTGAGCAATTCTGAAAAGATAAGTGGGCAAATATTGCAAAGTCAAGATGTGGGTTAGTACAGACAGAGATATATCCCAACAGACTAAAGGCTGTAATTAAAGCTAAAGGTGCTTCAAGAAAAAACTGACACAAAGTGGTGATTATTTTTCCTACTCAGTGATTCTCTGTGTGTGTGTGTGTGTGTGTGTGTGTGTGTGTGTGTGTGTGTGTGTGTGTGTGTGTGTGTGTGTGTGTGTGTGTGTGGAATCTAGAGAGTGGACTAGATCTGTGGAGTAAATATATATATATATATATATATATATATATATATATATATATATATATATATATATATATATATATATATATATATATATATATATTAGGGCTGTCAAATGATTAATCATGATTAATCACATCCAAAATAAAAGTTTTGTTTACATAATATATGTGTGCATACTGTGTATATTTCTAATGTATGTATAAATGCAAACACATGCATGTATACAGTATATTTAAGAAGAATATGTTATGTTTATATATTAAAATATATTATATATATAATATATATATATATATATATATATATATAATAGTATATATATATATATATATATATATATATAGATATATATATATATAATTAATTAATTCATTGATTGTTTATTTATTTTTGGAACAAAATTAGAAAATTGAGAGAGATACAATTATTTAATGATCAGTTACACTGGGACTTAGATGAGTTATGATGGCGTTTTAATGGATTTGGTTGGTAAAGAGTGGAGCTTGTGCTTAGACTGAAGACTGATAGTTATGGGACATGAGTTGTAGCCTATATTGCGATGCATGTGCTGTTGGTGTAACTAGCCTCTTCTATTTTGCACTTCCTGCTACACCAAATAAAAGACGTTTGGTATGCTTAAGTATGCTGTTGCTAACTAGTTAACTGCATTACTTTGACATTAGGGGTTCTAAAATCAATTAGGTTTCCACTACAGCCTGTATTTTGTTAAGAAAACTCATTGTGAACAAATATCCAATATCCAGTGGTGCTGTGACTATCTGCCCTTTATTACCCAAGTGACCTCTTCAATGGTCAGAACATTGCCAAGCAGCTCAACATGTAGCAACAAGTCACATATTTCGTCTGCGAAGACTTCCCTTCCTGAACACCAGTCTCCAGTCTGAAGTTTCAGAAGCGACCCTGCAAAGCATTATATATCTGCAGTGAGAAATGCAGTTAAACGATAATACTGTAGGGTGATGGATTAATCTCTCAAACATTCTTAGATATCTGTTGTCAAGCCCTCCAGATGTGCTGAGACACAGACGCTCTTGCGCTGTAGTCCACCCCTCCCTTTCGATTCAAATCTTATCCGATGCTATGCGTCCACGCGCGTATGTGCGCGACAGGAGCAGATTTGACAGTATCTAACCGCGCTGCCCGAGAGCAACAAGAACACACATACGAGGGTCAACGGGAACCGACAACGCACCACAGAGGTAACACACCACGTCCACGTCCACCTTTTCATTTAGTCGGTGCAACCGCTGCGGACGGAATCGTGCGCGAGAGTGACAGCTGAGTCTATTCGTCAATTCAGAAAGTGATGGCCGAACGCCGCGAGCATTCAGTGAATCAAACCGTTAACGGATTTGTTCAAATGACGAAGCCGGAGAACGTTGCTCTCGTTAGATCGCTAATTTGTGTATGTACAACAGTAATGCTGCCTACAACACGGCTGTTTTTGGCTTGAAAGACGTGAGAACACAGTTGGTGCTACTGAGTCAGAGATGTCTGTGTAAACGATATCTCGTCAAATCCAAAAGCCCATTAGACGCCCGCGTTAAAATATCAGTAATGGCATTATTCACTCGAACGTCTCTTTATTGGTCTGCAAATCGACTGGATCGTTTTTCACACGTAGACAGCCGACTCCCGACATCATAACAGGTAGTTATTTTATGTTTACAGGAGATGTGTGTGCCATAAACTGAAGTCCGATGCAGAAAGCGTCGCGTTTTGTCACGTATGGGGACACGTTAAGGCAATATTTTGGGCTAAGAGGCGACTTAATTAGATTAACAGCGAGAAAGGTGATAACGGAGTGTCGCCGAGTCGAATGATTGTGAAGGCAACGAATGCGCAGCTGTGAGCACGCGCAACACTCAGCGAGTTCATGTATCTCTCAAAGCATTGACAGCGACCGTCTGTGGATTATGTCAGATGGGTTTGGATCGATTCTGAGCGCGAATGGGCTTCACCGTCTGCATTAGGGTCAATGGCGTGTCGCTCATTATTTTGTCTCGATATATTATGCAAAAAAAAAAAAAACTTAAAAATGACCTGGATGCATTTTGTATGATGAATACGTTTTTTTACTCCATGAATTTAAATGCATTTGGATATGAGATTTTGTGAGGCTTAAGGTAAAAGGTCTGATGGTGTAAAGGTGAGCTTTATTGGCATGACAAAAACTGTACATTTGTATTGCCAAAGCAGTTGCATCTGGGCTGATTACAAATAGTGCACATATGTATTAACAAAGAAAAAGATTAATAGTAATAATAAAAATATATGAAAAGTATTAAGCATGTGGTGCAAAATGAATTAGTGTATAAGTTAGAAATAAAATAAAATAAGATAAAGTATTAGATTTACAGAGGCAAAATATACATCTAAGTAATATAATCTACATGTGCTGGAAACATCAGATCAGGGCGGATTGAGTGTTTTCTCTTCTATTGTGACAGGCAGACACATTGAGCAGCAAACACTCAGCAGTTCTTGTGTTCTCCTAACAGATACGGCAGTTTCTCCTGGTTTGAAAGAGTTTTAAATGTCTGATGGATCTGCTGTATTTTATCATAGAACACTGTCCGTGTAGTTGGAGAATTCTGTTCTCAGTTCTGTTTCCATCTGATTCAGATCACAGTGTGAACACAATCTCTGCTCCGGTGGCAGCCATGTTTTCTCTCTCTCTCTCTCTCTCTCTCTCTCTCTCTCTCTCTCTCTCTCTCTCTCTCTCGCAAATAAAAATTCAAATTTAAATTCATCTGAGATTTATTGGCATGACTTGCACAGTATTGCCAAAGCATTGTTCATTACATGAATCTGGAATAAACAATTATATAATACATAAAACAAAAACAGATCTGTAAAATAATTAAGTATATGTATACTTTCTTTTTTTCTTTTTTTTCACAAATAAGAAACAAGAAAAATATCAAAGACATTGTTAAAAATAAAAATTAAAAATAACTTTGCACAACAAGAAATGTAAGAAATGCTCTTGCTTCAGTTTTGTCCACTGGCTGACAGTCTTAGTTTGTGACTGATACATATCTTGCTGCTGTTGTGATCATTTTGGAATTTTCCCCTAAAATGTGACTTAATTTTTCTGTCTCTTTCTCTCTGTCTCTCTCTCTCTCTCTCTCTCTCTCTCTCTCTCTCTCTCGCTCTCTCTAAATTTTGTTTTAAAATCTTACTAATATGCAAGATATTTGAAAAGATTTGTCAATTTGTCAAATCAATTTTCAGGAACCTTTTTTGTTGTCATGTGATAAGAACCCTTATTGAGACAGAAATTTAGGTAGTTTGAAAATAAAAAAATAATAATTGAATAATTACATTCAAGGTATTCAAGGTTTAAGTATTTTAGTACTTTCCTTGTTTGTTACACCATTTTTTATGCATGAAACCAACATGAACACAAAGATCACAAGATCTTGTATCTTTTATCACCTCAAATATCCTTTTTTTCCCATTACCCCGCTGTTGTGCAATAGAATAAATAATCCCCTATTGTTGGTAAATGTCTTTTGGTTTATGCACTGGTTTCTTTTGTTGGCCTCAACACTTTGTGCAATCAAAATAGAGGAACTGAATTTGCTACAGTATGAATGCTGTAGTTCATACAGGTATATAGGGCTTTAAAATGAAAGCAGAAGAAGTCCCTTTGGGAATCAATACCGTTAGCTTTCTCTGTTTCAGAGCTGACTTGGCACAGAGGAGGAGACGAGTGCTGTGAAAATCGTGTCCCCTGCATAGTCATGGCCTCGAAGCTCAATCCAAATGTACTTTATGTCCGAGAACCCCGGGAGTCCCTGACCTCTCCGGACCCTCAAGCTGAGGCAGGTGACGAATCATCGGACAGTGACGGGGAGCCAGAGGAGACCTCGCACAAACTAATCCGAAAAGTATCCACTTCTGGTCAGATTCGAGCCAAGGTAGGATTTAGTAGAATAAAATCTCTCTCCCTCTTTCTCTCTCTCTCTCTCTCTCACACACACACACACACACACACACACACACACACACACACACACACACACACACACACACACACACACACACACACACACACACACACACACACACACACACACACACACACACTCTGTATAGTTGTAGCTGTAGTGCATTTTGGACAATCACTGATGGCTCAGAATCAGTCAATACTTGGCACTTGGCATGCTATGACTAGTACAGTGTATGTACAGTATCAGTGTCAGTTTGGACTAATGTTTATTCCTGAAAGGGCAAAAGCATATGAGACGGTCATTAGCATGCTTACTATGATACACAAGACAGCATCTAGTCTACATGCACATGTTCTTTGTTAATCAAATGACCAAATGCTGTTGATTAATTGAGCTCGTTTTAAAATGAATTTGAAGCAGATTCTTGCTGATTGATTTTATTTCCTGTCAAAGAGGGGAATTTAGTGTAGAGGTCAGTCTGTTCATGAACACACTGAGGGTTACCCTGACCCTTGACCCCTCACACATACAGTACCTGGTTATTGTGTCAGCTCTGTGTTGCATTTTGATAAGATGAGAACAGTAGAATTGTTAAAATTGTTAAGCAGACAGAGGGTATAATTCAGAATTGTGAGGTATAAGCTCGGAATTGCAAGAAAAAAAGTCAGAATTACCTTATTTATTTTTTATCCTGTGGTAAACCTCCATTCAAGAATGAGACTGGAAGACAGACCCTGCAAGCAAAAAGTGTAGCAGAATTTAGTGCCTTACCTGTGCTTCCCACCCCCAACAATTCAGTATTCATGTATCAGGTGACCTTTCTCCTTTGACCCATCTGAGATTCTGAGAGTTAAATGTGACTGCAACAGTGAGGCCACCTGTTTTGTAGCAGGAACAATGTAAGGTTACAGATCTCTCTTTCATCTACAGATGGGCTTAAGCAGTCACTTAGTAACTCGCTATTTATTTCTCTGACACTGTTTGGCTGTGGCCCACTGAACAACTTTTCTACATTTAACACTCTGTTAATGCTACTCACAGAGTGCAAAGGTTTATTGCACTGCCACCATAACAAACCATATCAGCTTTGTTGGATAATTTCTAGAAGCTTCCTTTAAAACAGATCTCAGATCAGGCCTTGAATGCCTTTAGTTCCTCTCTGTTAAACGGCTGAAAACTGACCTCAGATCAGTTTAACCATCTGATCTGCTTAGTGTAAGCAGATCTCAAATAAGCAATGGCTTTGTGTACATGAACATTTATATCATAGTTGTAATAAGATGGACATGATCCCAGATCAGCGCATGTCAGTCATATTTATCTTGACAGCGCGGTTGATGAAATTAGCAGAATATTAGTCAGTATCAGCAAGCCAATGAAGCTGAACTAATTGAATCAGGCGATCACACAGATACCAATTAAGTTTTCATTTTGTCAAACAATGCTAACATTTTGCTAATACTTTATGTAGAAATTCTTTGATAATTAGATTAGTGCAACCTGGAAAAGTTGAAATTATTTTCATGTACACTACTGTTCAAGAGTTATATTTCTATTTTAATTAATTTTAAAGTGTAATTTATTAATGTGATGTCAAAGCTGAATTGTCATCAGCCATTACTCCAGTATTAAGTGTCACATAATTCTTCAGAAATCAAATATGCTGATAATTTTGTAGAAACTGCGATTGCGGATTGTTCAGCAACAACAAAAATAGAGTTCAGAAGTTCAAAAGAACACAATTTATTTGAAATATAAAAAAAATGGCGGCAATGCCAAAAAACTTACTGACCCTAAGCTTTTGAATGGTAGTATAATTTTCATACTTAAAATAATGCTAGATAATATCACAAATAACTTGTTGTATCTGTCCTCCTCTAAATGTCCCTTTAGAGGAGTCTATGAAAATTATGTCTTTGATTTTAATTTTTATGTATACACATAAATAGGGCCCTATGAAATCCATTTTTTTTCCCCCCAAATTCCATTTTATTTTTTTCCAAAGTCCATTTTTTTCTGTTTTAATTTTTCTGGATTCCGTTTTCTTTTTTCCGTTTAAATTTTTCTTGACTCTTTTTTAATGGTTAAATTAAATATTATTAATCAAAAATCATGTCTAATTAATTAAAATCATCAAACTTATACAATTTCACATCAATTTATTAAAAGTTTAACAAAAATTACATGTTTAGGGCCCTATTAAATTTTATATTTTTTCGCACCATGTTTTGTTATTAAATTCTGTTTTAGCATGTCTAAATATATGTTAGCATACATAATTTATTCAAACTTATTCTTAAAATAGCCTTATGAAATGTTTTTTCCGCCCTCAGAAATTCTGTGTTGTTTATTTAAATTTTTCTGGTTATCAAATGAAGGCATATAACATTAATTTAATTTATCTTTAAAGTATTGAATAATTAACTTATTTTTTGGCAAAAAAAAAAGGGGGATTTAAAAATAAAATTAAAACTTGGAAGAAATGTTGTGTGATTATACCCTAAAAAATAATTTATGTTTCATTCTAGTAGTAGTAGTAGTCTATGTACAATCTACTGAGCAATAGTAATATATTTCTTTTACAAATGTCTTCAAATTAAACTGGACTCTTATTTTGACAGGTTGCCGTGATTACCTTTACAGTTCTATGTGTATGATATGATGCTAGTTTTACTCAAATTAAATGGTAAAATGCTCATGAAGTGACTCTCAGAACAGTTTTGGAGATGTTGTTCATGTATTTATGTACTCATTTAGTGAGACGGCAGACGCTGAAATCACCATGAGCTTCACGCACACTTCAGTACATGAAATGAAACCACACACACACACAGACACACAGAACATGCAAGATTCATATTTAAATAGTATTTTTGTGGCTTAATATTTACAAATACTAGTCCATATGGTGGTTTAAATTAAGTGTAATAACCTACTTTTGATTAATTCATTCAAAATTTTACAAATTCCGTGACATTCTGCGTTATTCAGTAAATTACGTTTTTATGACTGGATTCTGCGATTCCGTCTCCGTTTTCCATATCGCAGAAATCATAGGGCCCTACATAAACTTTGACAGGGAATAAGGGTGTTTACAAGCACTCACCATATTACTTGAGATCTATATTGCAGCTTAATCTGACCAAAAAGACAGGAAGAGACCATCTGATCAACCACAGTTTTTTTATTTGCCATTTAGGTGTACATTTGCATGCAGTAGATTCTACAGTAATTCATTCTTCTCTGATACATATGTTGTAACTGCACTACTCACAAATCTTGTGTGCACTTATATTTAGAGGCCATGTAAAGAGAGTCAATCAGACCAGAAATTGTGATTTTAGTCAGTGCTTGCTATTTTTGTGTGCAGCATCAGACAGTCAATAAACGGACAGTGGGCGGTCCGTTGGAGGGTCATCAGATGTTGAGGGCAGCTAATGACAGGCTAATGCTGCTTAGCAAAATTTGACATTCAGTACAGTTTGTGCCTGATGAAAGGTAATTGTGTGTTTGTGTGTGTGCTTAGATTGATGTCAGTAAACACTACATACTTCTTCCTCTTGCTCATTAGTGATTTCACCTTCATTAGCAGACTTGTTAAACCCTGAGAAGCATTATGAAGTGTGACACGTCATTTCAGTTTGACTGAGTTCATTTATTTCCTGTTGTTGCTGTGCACACACTGACATTTAATGTGTAGAATCATAGTTAACGTGTTGTGAGTTTTGTGCATGTCTTCAACAGTTACCCATGTAATGATTTGTAAAGGGCTAACAAATTGAAATTCTTATTGTTGAACTTGTATAGACAGAAAAATGAGAGACAGAATGAGATACAGTAAACAGAGGAGGAAGTATGCAGAGATCTTACATATGTGTTCATGAATTAGGAAGAAGAAGAGAGGAACAGTGATGTGTACTTATATCCTGTAACAGGTTTCCTCGGAGGGTCTCATTTATCAGTGTGCACTGTCAATACTTTCTGTGTGTTAGATGGCCCTATTCTCCTCCTTCCTCTCCAAGGGGTAAAGAATTACATAACACTCTATCTCTCTCTCTGCCCTTTTTGTTAGTGCCCTCATTAATTTTGTGTGCAGAAACTGGAGGCAGACAAGAAGGAAAAGTATGTGTGTTGTTGAGTTTTGTGTAAGTTAGCTGAGAGACACAGTGTGTGCATTCAATCCATCTGCCGTAAGGCAGAATGACACAAGACAAATTCAGCCGAAGTTTAAGGGGAGAAAGGGCAGAATTCCATAACAACTAGTTTCTCCTCAAGGTAGCGGACTAAAAGAGGCTGTGACCCCACCAGACCAGTGTCCAGCCTTATTGCCATTTTCACTACAAGAATGAGTCTGACTACAGAAAACAGAAAACTGCTACCTGTTTACTATTTTGCCTTTTAAAGAAAGAGGTCTGATACAAAACCAAAATTTTATATATTCACTATTCTCAGTTTGAAGATCGGTTAATGTGTGAGAGGATGTCTCTTATAGAAAAGCAGGAAATCAAGGTGTCATTTCTAAGCCCAGTAGCAAGACTGGATAGGACTGAAAGATGTAGCAAAATTTAGTCAAGGACCAAGCAAAACAACCCTCTAGTAAAAAAAAAAATAGAACGCTTAGTAAAGAGTAAAACAAAAAAGAGAAGTGAAGAGTGCACTCACTGTGAAGGAGGGTGTGATACTAAGGAAATAGTAAATATAATTTGATTATTATTTTTTTTAGGTTGATGTTGTTTATGGTGAGGTCATTGCCATAGGAATCACCATTTCTATGTTTACATCTATCTTTTTACAGTATAGTTGATATTGTATTTTTAATTGGTCATCCTCATTTCCTCTGTTTTTACATTTAGATTAGATTTACATTTGGCGGCTTCTAGCACTCACTTAAAAGTTCATCTTTAAAAACACTAATAATTTAATAACACTGTTAACTGTAAACTTTAACATCTCAAAATGTTATTTTTTCATGCTGTACATTATAATGTTTTGATGCCTATTTTCACTTGTAACTACTGATTTTAATGTAAAGTATTTTATTTTTATTTAATTTTTAGGCAAAATAGTATATAATTTTAATATCAGTGCATCCCTACACACATCAATATGTTCTTAATGTTTTTAGTGGGTCTGCGTTAGAAAACGTTGTCCAAAAACACTCTAGCAGTGCAAGACAGTTTTCCTAGGTGTCTTTTGAGAAGACTAGAACATTCAGACCATGTGGATGTTGAAGGGCACTGTGAATGTTTCTTGGGCCCTGGGTGTTTCTGTTTGAACATTCATGTGGATGATACTGAAGACCAACTGTATTTATTGGAAGCAAAAGATCAAGGTTCATGGTGTGTGTGTGTGTACAAAACCCCTGTAGAATTACATGAGGAAATGGGTAGTCTGATATGTCTCAGAATGACCCTGTGTTTTTTCCCTTTCTTGTTTCTGTTTCCCAGAAGGTGACCTTATGTGGTGACTAGAGTAACTCACAGTGAGTTTAGTCTCAACCCATCACTAATAATTGTTTATTGGTTTGGGTAACACAAGATTTCATAATTTTGGACGGCCAAGGTCTGTGCCTTAGTGATTGCCTGTTTTCTGGTATCACCTGATAAATTATGTCAAATATGTCCAAGACTGAAAGAATACAGCTCTCAGACCACTGAACTTTCAAGAAACTATCAAACCATTGTCTTTACTCCACGTATTTTGTCTAAACTGGCTTTTTAGCTTCAGGATATAAAGACAGGATGTCATAATCACGTTAGAACAACTGCAGAACCTTGTTTTCTAATTAACATCACATTATGTTTTATGGGCTGTCCGATAAATTGATTGTCTTAAATAAGTTAAAAGTAAGCAAAGACAGCCTGAACGTCTGTCTCTCATCCCGTTCACCAGGAGACTTTAATTCCCTTTTGTATTGATGTTCTGTCCCAGTGGATTCTGTGGGTCCCTATAGAGAAAGACAGCTTCAAATACATTATTGCAAAGGACAAAGAGAGAGAACAGGATCAGAGCTTTCAGAAGACTTGGAGTAGTAGGTTACAAATCATATGGACTGTGTAGTTTTCCCAGCCACTATGAACTGGCAAGAGTTGTGTAACAGTTCTTTAAAGATGTGTTCAGCAGAAATAATAACAGCATATGGATTTTGGAAGGACATGAGAATGAGTAAATAATGAGTATAAATTAACCATTTTGGGATGAACTGAACCCTAACTCCAAAGCCCTTGAAACTTTTGATCATTTATCTTTTGTTTTACTTTTTGCATTCACCTTGTAGTATCTGTGTCATCTCTCTTTCTTATTCTCTCCCTTTGTCTTTTTTTCTTGTCTCATCCTTTTCTTTTTCTCTCCCTCTCTCTCTTTCTAACTTGAAAACCTAATTAGTAAAGCATCGTCCATCATTGCCTTGACAGTCCATTAAGTCAATGGAGCGGAGAGAGGGAGAAGAGAGGGGAGAGAGAGAGGCCGACAGAGGCCTGAAGGATCTCTGGTTTGTCCAGAAGGTTCAGAGGGGACAGAAAGACTGCAGAGCATTTAAATAACAGAACTTGTCTGTGTGTGAGAGAGAGGGTGAGATAGAGAAGATGGCAATGTTTGTGTACTGTATGTGTGAAACAGAGGAGCTGTTCACTAATGTAAAGCTTTTATAACTAAAATTGAAGAGCACTAATGAATTTCGTAAGGAATTTAATGATTGTGCTCTGATTTCTTAATAGTTCCATTAAAGATTCTTTTTGTACTTTTGAGAAAAACAAAATTATGAAAAAATGGAATTGCATTGGCAAATGTTGATGGCATAATTATTGCAAAATGTTGTCTGATTTTAGAAAAGTAACTATTTACAATTCTATTTATAATTCAATTTAATTTTATTTTATTAAAAACTATTTATAATTCTGCATTAGACTGCCAAATAATACCTTCTGTTGTAGTATGGCTTTCTTTCTTGCTTGCTTGCTTACGAGCATTAGTGAGTGGCGCTAAGCGATGTAACATAGATTAAACAGTTTCATTTTTTCCCTCATCTTCCTTTCATGTTGTTTTCATTCTGCTGGGCCCATAAGTGATCCACACACACACACAGTCCTTCATCCTCCGGAGAAAAGTCTACCGTAATGAGCTCTCTCTTTCTCACATTATGAGGACACATGCATGAGAGAGACAGGTGGCAGAGAGAGCAGAGGACAAGTGAATGAGAGGCACAGATGCAGCAGGTAGCTTTTAGTTCTGTTCCAGTAGTCACAGCTGCCCAGGGCAACCCAGCACATGCTGTCTACTGAGCATTTATCTTAACCAGGTGCGATAAACTGTCAAGTGATAAATCAAATCTCTCCAGTCTACCTCTTTGTGATTTGTCATTTATTTGGTTTCTGTTTCTGTCATGTCTCACCCAGAGTGAAATATCATTGGTTCAAAACACATAGCTGTATATAAAACATGAAGTATGTTTTGACTGAAAATATTTTATGCTGGAAGCCTCCATCGAATGAGTGAAATTAATTAGCCCAGTCATAATGTTTAATGTGTGTCTGTGAAAAAGAGTAAGAATGAGCTACTGGGTTGTAAGTATGTTTGATAATAGTGTGTGTCAGTTTCCATCTCTTTTCTTTGCTAATGAAGACAGATAGCACGTCATATAACACAGCATCAGTCATGACGAGCACACGGACGCGTGCTTAGCAGCAATAGTACCTCCAGTCAGGACAAAATGGAAGCCATCAGGCCATGTTGACACCCACTCACGTTCTCTCGTCTATTCTTTTCATCGTTTCAATGAAGAAAACCGAAGCAGGAAGGAAGTCTACTTCTGTGTTTCCTCTTTTGGCACTCTGCATTTCAGAGTTGTTTTTTGCCACTAAAAATAGCAGCAGAGGGTTTTGATTCACGCTACACACTCAACAAAACAGGAAGTGTCCAGGGGTTTACTTCAGTCAGGACAGTGTAGCACAACTGAGTGTAGGCAGAGTTCAATCAGAATTTTTTTTTTTTTATCAGTCACCTTTTTAGCAACATTGGATGTCAACATCTCTTTCTTTCTTTCTTTCTTTCCATCCATATCTCTCTTTCTTTCTTTCTTTCTTTCTTTCTTTCTCTCTCTCCTCTCAGATCTATTAATGATCACAGTTTCCCCAGTATGATTAATGCTCTTGTAGTGAAACTGATCCTAGGCCAGTTATGACTGTAGCTCAGTCATTTTTCTCAAATGTTATTAGTATGTATACATCAGTATACTGTACATTAGGGTTGCACGGTTTACTTGTGCTAAAGTTGTATTGCTGTGCCCAAGCGTCAAAATACCAGCAGTGCCACAGTATTTACAATTTATTTAGGATTCAGTACTTAGTTACAATATTATTTACTAATAATACATAATAGTATGTAGTACAAATGGTATTACTGTGATTCATGGTAATGCATTTTTGCATGCAGGATGTGAGAATGCAACACAATAGAATGAAACACAATGCAGGAATTAAAAAAAAATGTTTTATTTGTGTATTGTTGAATACACAAAAAACACAAACAGCCAGAAACATCTGCCTCATATATCTGTACATAAGCCAGCAATGAAAAATATCCTATGTGGAATATAACAATGTGAAAGCGAACCGCACGAGCACCTCCTGTGATGAGTTTGAGATTGACTTTAGAAAGATTTGGGTTTGTCAGCTTTGCTCACATTCATTATTATTATATCATTTTACTTGATATCATTATACTTTAGCTGATAGAGTACAATCCTAGTATAGATGAACAGTTTCAGATTCTCCTGTCCTTATAAACAGGTTATGAAAAAAGACATTAGAGATCAAAGATCTGCACTATTGCTCTGAAATATAGGCACAGGGGGTCTGAAACGGGGACTTATGATGTTAAACTAGGCGTCAGAACTGTTAGTTTTGTGGGTATGGGCAGTGAGAATCTACACATTCATGCAAGCCAAAAGCTGAGAGAGAGAGAGAGAGAGAGAGAGAGAGAGAGAGAGAGAGAGAGAGAGAGAGAGCAACAGGGAAAAATGAGTCATTCTTTTTTTACACCGTCACTCTGGCCAACTTGAGGGGTTTTAGAGGAGAGAGAGACAGACCTCTTCTCTAATCAAAGGCCATTGTTCTGTGCCCGGCTCTTGTCAAATCTGGAGCGGTCCCATATAAAAGCTCTTTGAGGCGATCACATGCATCAGCACTGCACCAAACAACACTGCAGTGTAAACAGAGGACAAACGCAAGCCTTGCTCACACACACACACACAAACCACTTTGAAAGCCTAAATTCAGACTGAACACACACATTTGCGTACAGAAGCATGCAAGTTGGATGTGTGATCCGGATGATCTGGATTTAGAAAGAACCACACCAGTTTCTTGATTGATGTTTAGATTAGTCTGATTTGAACATATGCAGCAATGCCAACTGCTTTAGCAATGTTAGGTCACCCATTACTACGTCAATGACATGTTAAAACCAAGCTGTTAAAATAGAGCTGGTTGTGAGGTGGAGATCAGCGTTTCTATATCTGGGCCATTGTCATCAGTACATGAAGGAAGTGGTTTTTGGTTTCATTTGTAAAGAAGTTTCATATTGTTCTTCTCTCTCTCTTTCTCTTGTTTTCTCTCTCTTCCAGTAAGCATTGCTAGCAGGTCAAGTCATTTTTACGCTGGTGCAGGTCTATTTGTGGCTGTGGTCAGGTCTGCAGGAAGATGGTTTTAGTGTGCTTGTTATTTCCTGTGACGTTCATCAGAATCAAGTCCAAAAGTGATCATACTGAGAGACGCATAGAAAGATAGAGAGAAAGATTTGGCTAGATAAAAGAAACAGACTGAATGCAAGCGGGGTGCCGTGACATGGCGGTCAGATTTCCCAGAATGCCACTGTTGACAGGAGGTGTGAAGTAGCAGAGGGTTTGCTCATCATGCCTAATGCATAGAGCGAATAAGATTACATGATATACTTAAAACTTAATGCAGATGTTTAGTAATAGGTACACATTAAGCTCAGTTGTCCTACTTTATCTGTAGGTGAAACACTAGTTATGTATGTAACTGTGGCTCTGTGTCTTCCAGATGACCACCAGAGGCGGTGCTAATTTTGTCAGCCATTTAAATTTAGTCTTAGTCTTACTCTTTTAAATTAGTCTTAGTCTTAGTCCTAGTGTCAAATGTGCTTTTGAGTTATTATCATATTTAGTCAACCTTGTCCTGTTTTAGTTGACTAAATGTCTGAGCATTTTAGTCTAGTTTTAGTCAATGTGTTTTCCAGTTGGGCTACCAAAATGTATCACCGCCCTGCCCAACGGGCTATCTTGAATAGTAATATAAAATTCCTAACTTGTTTGCATTGTCCACTCCCTTGTAGGGGTGAAACGGATTGTTGTTGATCGTTTGCACTTGTTTCTAAGTCTTGCAAATTTAAACATTCAAGCGTTTTAAACCATTTGCCCACATTCAGAGCTGTGCACACTCATTCAAAGCACGCACAGAGGTTTTCGCATTAAGGTGCGTACACAGAATTGATTCCTCTTTCACATATCCTTGCTTCTGAATGAACACATATACACAAAATTATCTCAAAATAATTGTCTCTGCAAGTATTCTCGTAAACACCGTCAGTTATGTCTTAAGTGAACATATACATTAGCGCCTGCTGCTGTCAGAGAGTTACATTTGCGTCTTCACTCATCTTTTTTGGATAGTAATTCAAATGCAGTGGTTGCCTCTGATTTTAAATAGAGCACAGGCAAAGCATTTGTTTATATGAAGCGATTTCTTTTAGTTGTATAATTTTTTATTTGATTTGGGATTTGTTTTAAAATTTATCACTAAGAAATATGCAGCATTTTGTCTGAGAAATAATAAAAGGAAAAAAATCTTATTTTGTAAAACAATAAATATATAAATAAATTGTATTGTATAATCTGTATCGTGAATTTTATTGCATCATAAGTTTATTGAATCATTACATCTCTATATGCTATTAGTTTTTGCTGATCATGCTAATTTGTCCACAGTAAAGTTCAGCGGATAATATGCAAAAACTGGCAAAAACAAACACAAAATATTTTAACAGTAAAATTCCTAATAGTAATTTCAATAATTTAAAATTGCAATAATGTTTCTCTATTAAAACAACAGCGGTTGAGTAAGGGCGTTTATTCAGCAACCACAATTGCAAACAAAATAGTCGAGATCATGACAGAACACAGACTGGCTGAATGACACTTTCATTTAAGCTGAACATCTCACACAGAGATTGCTAAACTTTTACTTGTTTGTCGTGTTTTCAGATCATTGTCGGCACATCAGCAATGAAGAACGGGTACTTTGTCTGCCCAGTGTTTTACTTATTTTTTGCCAGATAATAGGCAAAACACTAGGCAGAAAATGTATCCTTTTAACAGAGAAGCTCTGAGTTTTGGATTTTAACTCTTGATATCTGGCAACCACACACATGAAAGCTTGTTTAGTAGAGGCATGTGCTGCAGTCCACAATAATATTTTGTCTCCTTTTTTTGATAAAAATTTCTAGAATTTAAAAAAAAATTGTAAAATACTTTTTAGTCTCTTCTTTTTTCATCAACGATATTGCATGTTGATATAGTCGCAGTTATCATTATTGACCTTATTGTCATCTTAGTCATTTCATTAATGAAATTAATACTAGCCTAAGCACTAGTGGATAATCACTGTGCCAGCTAGATAGGTCAAGAATGAAATACCAACAGAGTCATGTCATAATGTAGACTGAGATGCAAGGGTATAAAACCACAGCAGCTTGTTGACCAGCCTCAGAATGCTTTCCTCCTGACCACCAGAGGCAGTGCTGAGCACTAGTGGATGACACATACCAACACAGTCATGAGGAATGCCACCCCCCTGAAAAAATCAAATGCTCCAGAAGGACTGCAGAACTCACATCATGGGAAGCAGCCACATTGACCTTGTAGAATCATGCAAAGGTGCTGTACATGGAGAGGACCAGGTAGCAGCTGCACAGACCTCCGCCGAGGAAACTCCCCGTACAGCAGCCCAGGATGAAGAGACAGCCCTAGTAGAGTGACAAGTAACGCACACTGGTAAAGACAGGTTAGAATTATTATACGCTAGCTTTATCACCTTGACAATCCAACGTAACAGTCTTTGCTTAGACAAAAGAGTGCCCTTGCATACCTCACCATTACACACAAATATCTGATCTGTCTGTCTAAAAGAAGCAGTAGACTTAACATAGCACCTCAAAGCTTGTTTTAGGACACAGAAGATGAGACCTCCTGCATCATAGGGAGAAAAAGGAGGTTGAAAAGCAGCCAGATGAATAGACTGATTCACAAATTGTGGTAACAAGACCTTAGGGAGGAAGGCTGGATTAGGGCAAAGAATGACCCCAGAATCCTCTGGTAACCAGCATAAGCACAATTCACTCTCTGACAGGGCATGAAGCTCACAAACACATTTAGCGGAAGCAATAGCTTACAGAAAAGACACTTTCCAGGACAACAACTTAATATCCTTCAAATTGTGGTGTACAAATAAATTCTAGAACAAGCAGCAAGTCCCAAACAGGAAAATGAGTAGAAGGCTTTAAATGCCTTACTCCCTTCAGAAAACTACATACAAGGTTGTGAGACCCCAAGGATGCACCATCGACAGGGGCATGATAATTAAATATGGCAGCAGCATGAACTTTTAAGATAGAAGCTGCCTTGTTGTCATAGACATTAGGGTTGGGTACCGAAACCCGGTGCTAATATGGCACCGGTACCTATGTAAATGGTAGGTACTAGAACCAAATCAGAATGCAGATTTCGGTGCCACATAATGCCTGAGCGATCGATTGAAATATTTGTCCTGGTTCTCGGTAAAGGACCTAAGAAGCATGGGCATTGCTAGGCCATTTTTAGTGGGTCTATAGTGATTAGCTCCATAAATTGTACACACATTCGTGATCACCTTAGAGTCAGCTCTCTTTAAATTTCATTTGAAAACGGCGGCAGACTTCGTCTCCTCCCTGTCTTTCTGCGCGTTCTTCAATCTGCAGACTGCGGCAGCAGCGCAGCGCGAGTGGATTCAAACAGAAACAGAGGACACAAGGTGTGATCTATAGATTGTTAATATCTGTATCTGTGCAGTTCTTTGTCATAAATACAGTTTACAAAAGGTCACGGGGGAGCAATCGATTTCCCATCTACTGTAAATTTTTCACTGCGTTCACCGCTCATCAGACCTAAGCCGTTTCCTCCAGCGAAAATCTAGCCCTTAACACATTTGACCACATACTTTATTAAACGATCATATTGGTATTTTCATTTGAAATATTTATATTTAATATAAAACATATTACAGTTCATGACATGTGGCATACCTACAGTCATTCACAGAACTGATTAAAGACAGTGACAGACAGCACTCAGTCAATTCACTCATTTTAACTAAATATCAGAGTGACTGACAGAGATACATTATGTGTGGTTTTGTATTAAATATTGTTTTGTATTAAATCATGACCCAGAACGTGAAATACATTTATTAGCCTTAGAGTAAGGGAAGCACAACTCGGAAATGAGAGCATCCAAAGAGCATGTGAATGCTATGTATAATCATTTTATATAATTTTAATGGTCTTTTAATGTTATCCAAGGTTTTTTTTGTTTGTTTTTTTGGCTCTTTTTTCCCCCCAAAGTATCGGTTCAGGCACCATTTAGGCAACGGTACCATTTTAAAAGTAACTAATTGCAAACAAAATCTCAAAAAACCCAATCGATACCCAACCCTAATAGACACAGACAAAAATAGATGCTGCAAAAATTCAATACTTTTGGCACAAAGCTGTTGTGTTGAAGGAGCCAATAGTGTTCACTACTGCTGGCTCACAATCCGTTAACTGAAAAGTAGACCCACTGACCAAACCCAAAGCTGAAGACATGCTGGATCTGGGTACCAAACATGGCCCTTCTGCTGAGAAAGGAGGTCCTGTCTGATGGGAAGCTGCCATGGCCTCTGCCTTGTCAAACCATTGCCAAATCAGCTGCACCACATTTGGGGAAAGCCTCCATTCACCAGGAAGCAGTAGATCCCTGGACAGAGCATCCGCCACTTGATTGTCCGATCCTGGGAAATAAACTGGCTTTAATGAAGCCATTCAGACCTGAGACCATCTGAGGATCTTTTGAGTTAGTTGTAAAGACACAAGAGACCTGGTGCCACCCTGGTGATTCAAATGAAATACTGTTGACATGCTCTGATAGGAAGTTTTGTAGTGCTAAATACACCGCCTTCACTTCACCCCCCCATCCTGTTAGTGAAGCATCGGTTGTGATCACTTCTGGACGAGAAGGCACCATCCCTAGTGGCACTCCAGACCTCAGAAATGTTACCCATTTCCAGGGTTTCAGTGCTCGGACACAAGCAGATGAAACAACAATCATGCAGGGACAATATCTCATTAAGTCTAGCCCTAAGCACTCCCACCAACTATTAACAACCAAAACATAAAGCAACCCTAAAGCCTGGAACACACCAAGCCGACGCAGACGAACTAGTGGCAACGAAAGCAGACTGCAGGGTCGGCTCACGTCGGCAGCGTCTGGGTCCAGATTTGCCCCGACACACCAAGCTGGTTCTCGACACCCGACGGCCAACTAGCACGTCCGTTCTGCGCCTGTGTAGGAAATACCTTTCCATACCAGCAGGTGGCAGTAGTCTTGGCAGTAGTTACTCAAAGCGGGAAACTGGAAGAAATTACAGGGATACAAAACATATACAAAGAAAAAGCATATCAGAGTCTCGCTATCCACAGATGGATTTGTGATATTTCGGAAATGTCTGACACGTTGCATCTTTTTTAAATAATCACGAATGATAATCACGAGAATTAATCAAGAGAAATGCAAACAAATGAGAAAAGCAAGTATGTCCCCGTTGACTTCGTTGTTTACTTGCTTCGTCACTTCTGTTTTTTTTCTTCTAGAGCACTGGTTCGCTGGCTGAACAGCCAATCAGAATGATCAGATGGCCCGACTGACTGACAAGCCCCGACGCCGATTCAACATGTCAAGTCGGCCATTACAAAGCCGACGAGGACCAATTTCAGCCGACGGTGTGGAACACACTGAGAAGATTTAGTCGGCCGACGCACAAAAACTGCCCGACGGTCGGCTCGGTGTGTTCCAGGCTTAATGGAATCACGGATGTGGCAGCAGCTAACATCCCTATTAGTTGTCAAAGGACACCATAAGTTATCCTTGCCCCCAGATGGAAATAAGTCAGTAACTGAATAATACTGTCTGTCCAAGTATGAGACAGCGTGGCAGACATTGTGACAAAATTCAGTGATATTCCTATGAAGGTTAAGGTCTGCTCTGGAACCAATTGAATTTTTGTGTCGTTCCCAGTAAGGCCCAGCTTTTATATATGCTCCAGAACAGTCTGACATTGCGTAAAGCATGCACTTGTGTTGGGGAGCAGAGCAGCCAATTGTCTAAATAGGGAATCCTCATGCCATTGAACCAAAGAGGAGATGGGGCACACTCATGCATTGTAAAAACACGATGAGCCTGAGAAAGCCAGAATGGCAGGACTCTGAACTGAAAGACTTGACCCTGAAAGTACATCCTGTGGTGGGGAGCACTGGGAAAATGCAAGTAAGCATCCTTCCAGTCTACACTCACTAACAAGTCTTCTTTCATCACATATCGAAGAATGTTGAATGTGCACAACATTTGAAAATGAAGACACTTTAGGAACACATTGAGTTATCGCATATCCAGAATTGGCCGAAAATCCCCCCAAAAAATGTCAAGTAAAAACCATCCCGCCTCAACAACAGCGAACAAATTTCCATGAAAAAAGGCCACTGAACTGGTTGCATCTTTGACGACTGTCGGAAGAATTTCTGAAAACTTGGGAGGCCAGCATCAGAACTGCAAAGTGTATCCCCTGTTCAGAGTCGTCAGAACCCAGGAGTCGGATATCGATTTTTGCCAGTAAATGTAGGTGTTGTACAGTAAAATGACTGACTGTCGGCCAAGGAACTTTGAATAAAGGGTTTCTGCCCTTTGAACCTTGATGGTGGCAGGGAAAAGGGCGGCATGACTGAGTCTCTTCGGCCACTCTATGTTGCTGTGGCGTTTCAACCGCTGCTCTTAGCTCGAGTAGCATGGATGAGCTGGCGTCAATGGCTTCCAGTACAATTGGTAGTTCTCTCAATGTCATCCACGCCGTGGTGCTAAATACGGTTGTGTGAGGCTAGCAGACGAGTTAGGATCTAGTTCTGAAAGAAGAAGCTGTCTTTCTGACAGCGGCAGCATGCTACAATGCAAACACGGTCACTGCTTCTTTCAGATGCTGAATCCGTAAACACGACAGGCAGTGATTGTGTCCGTTGTCCAGGCACAGTTTGCAGCTCATTGGAGAAACGGAGATATGAGAGCTGTGAGCCATTACTCAGAAATATGTCCTCGGTCGCACTGTAGGAACTAAAAACTGTGATTACATGACAGAAAGATCAGGTGTTATTAATATGTATTCGTGTAATGGAGAAAAGGAATCCAAAACATCCGTCCTGATGATAGTGCAGAGCGCGCTGTCACAGCTTGTGAAGGCAAATCCTCACAACTCAGGTAAGCTGCCCAGGACAGCATGAATCAATGACCTGTCATGAGGGAGAAAGTGAAAAGAGTTGGGCATCAAGCTGCAGTGGTTTATATCCTCGCATCTTGGTCTACGTTACGACGTGACTCAGGCACAGCGATTATCCACTGGTGCTTATTGCTTAGAACGTGGTGACCCAGATTTTAAGTTTTTAGATTTAAAATTTTAAGGTAAAATTTTTTAATCCAGTTTTTTTTTTTTTTTTTTTTTTTTTTTACTTTTAGCCATTTACTTTTTATATAAAATATTTTCTTTCTTTAATGTCCTATCATTTTATGGAATTTTCTTTTGGATGCTGGTGTGCTAGTTCTTAACCTTAGCTTAACCTTAGCTGGCCAACCATCACAAAGACCATGCTAGTTGACCTTACCAGTTTTAATCCTCATTAGATGGACCTGCATTTTGCTGCAGGGGAGAGACATTGCAGGCCAGGCTCAAATCTGTATCATCTGCATTAGCACCACTCTTCAGTGTGTCAGGAGCTCTTTTTCTTACAAGAATTAAAAGCAATCTTATCTTTTATCAGGCGGAAATACGTTATTTGAATTACTCAAGAATATTTTTATGTTTTTCTGATGTCACGCACAAATGAAGCACCATCTGTGAGTTTAAACTCTGTTTATGATTATTAGTTTAAATGTTGACAGTGCAGCTAAGTAGATGCTCCTGTCTTTAGGGCAGCCTGGAATGGGAATGTCGCCAGATTGAAACTAATCCCATCTCAACGTCTAATCTTATTAGAACAAGATACACATACTCTCTCCCTCTGTGGAACCTGCTGTCAAGTTTGATGCCAGTGAGGCGGATTCTAGAATGATGTCTCATATTTCACTTTTAATCACAGAGATGTTTTCTACAAGTCCCTCCATCCTGTTCATTTCACATTATTCCACATGAAAAGTTTCTCTCATCCATATTTCACTCTTTTCAGTCTGTGTTTCGTGTCTGTAACTGTAGATGGTCTGTAGCGATCAATTCCTTGAGGTTTCTCTGTTGTGAATGGAGCAAATTCTCTCATTGTTTAGAGGGCTGGACTACAGCCGAAACAAAGTAGGACGGTGTTGCTTTCTGTTCTCAGGGTCAAATTTGTGTGCAGGTATTATTTAGAAAAGGATAGAGTTTAGATATTGGTTAGATTGAGTTTTATCCTGAGCTGTGATTAAATATAGTGAAAAAAGAATTTTGCTGAGTGCTGTTATGATTATAGCTCGAGGAAGGAGAGCTTGTTCAGTTTATCTGTCTCTCATATACATGCACACCCACTCGCACCCACACAACACAACACAACACACACCTACTGTACATAGACTGGACAAAAGTATCTTTAAGGTTTAACTTTCTCTCTCTCTTTCTCTCTTTCTCTCTCACACACATAATGCTAGGAAGAGATCATCACCCAATAATATTTGTAAAAAGGTTCTATTGTACTATTCCAAAAATAGTAGAGCATTGCCTTACAATGTATGTGTTTGCTTGAGTATAATGTTGTATGGTGAATAACAAGGCCTTTTTAGAGCTGTGAAAAAGAGGTTTCAGGTAACCGAAACAAAAAAGGAGAGCAGCGGAGAGAATGAGGTGGGTAGAAAGAAACTCTCAGAGTGAAAGATAACACAGGGTTAGGGTTGGGCTATCAAGGTTAACGGCTAAACACTTATAGTTTTACATGTGTGAAGGTGTAGTTATTTTGGAAAAAGCCTGCATCTCTGAGGCTTGTACTTAAGGTTAGAGCACATCCTGTGTGTGAACACTTGAGCAGCATGTATCCGACTCACTATAACACGCACCTCTTCAGAGGAGTCAGGACTTAATCAAACCTTGGTGCTTCAGTGACATCCCTATCAGAAAATAAATTCTTCTATTCAAAATCTGTGGCAGGACCTGAGCACTCTTTATTTCTCTGGTGTTTAATTGTAAAAGTCCTCTTGAAAATGTATTAGTTCAGATCCGCAGTTACAGCTCTAGAGAAGAGAGCAGAATATACACATTCAAGTAATTCACATTTCAACACATTTAACTTATGCTAAGTTAAATTGTACAGTACTTTTCAAATACATTGTCTCAAAACATCTTTACAGAAAATTGTCCCTTGTTGAAAGATACAATATATCGGGGGGGAGGGGGGTCAATATGCCATTGTTGTTTTGATTCCTTGTAAAAAAATTAAAAAAAAATATTGTAAAAAAGTAAGTCTTAAATAATTGCATTTTTTTTGTCTTTTTGGTAAATTATTCCTCTAATTTCTGGAAATATTTAAAATGGGGGAAAAGAAATAACAAAAATACTGAAAAGATAATAATGATACGAATTCTACTAATAAGAACTATAAAACGCACTAAGGATTACTAAGGATTAATGAGCTGTTGGATTCATGAATATTAACCAGGTTGTGTGCGTTCGCTCGAACTGATTTGCTGAAATCAAAACAGGGACGATAATAGGTGAGCACCAGCCAATGAGATTGCCGTTTGCGCATTAGCTCCACCCCCTACCGGAAAACCCGGCAGTTCTTAAAAGATGAAGAGTTCATGAAGGAACGCCGTTATTTTGACAGGAAAATACAACAAAGAATATCGTTTACATGTAGCGTGTCAATTCACTCTCTTTCTCTCTCTCTCTCTTTCTGCATGTGTGTGAGACAAAGCGACGGTGAGTTGTGCGCCTTCACACTATAGTTTACGATACGTCAAATACAGGTGCGTTGCACATCCATTCAGATGAACTGAAAAACAGAACAGATAGCTTGATGGAGAGTGAAACTCTGAAGCGCTCAATTAGTGTGTTCGCCGAGTAAAAATATATATGTGCTAAACTTATACTTAGCATATACTTAGTATAGCTTAGTATAGCTAAAACTATACTTATACTTACCATATCCAACTTAATTTTGTACCATTGTGGTCAATTTTCTCAACTTCTTTAAGCTTAAAAGAGTATTTCACCCAAAAATGAAAATTCAGAAATGTAATTATTTTTGAAAAATATCTGTTTTTTTTTTTATTATCCTAACAATGTAAGTCAACGAGGTCCAATGTCATTAGGATCCCAGCATTCTTCAACGCATGTTTTTTTTAGTTTCACTGAGGAAATAAAAGTCATACAAGTTTCAAACAACATAACAGTGAGTGAATGATGACATAACTCGTTTTTGAGTGAACTATCCCTTGAACTATGTTTTAAGCACAATATACAGAAGTACAATACTGTTTTATCTACACTGTTACTCTTTACTCTCGTTACAATAAACCTTTGTTGATTCATACTCTGTGGTGGAGGGGAGTGGGGTGGGGGTTCCTCGTGTTTTGCCATCTTAAGATATTGTCAGCATCAAGAGTTTACATTAAGGAGGCAGGTGTGGTTGCCCCTGTGCACGCATACAAATACACACTGAGTGCAGGTGCAGATGATATAATACTGGGGAGGGATTCTGTGTCACCCTGAGATGAAAGCATTGAAGCACCCTCTTCACCCACCCACACACACACCTCCTCAATCAAGTGTGTTGAGGGTTTGGGAAGGAAGCAGCATGCCTGAGTACAGAAACAGACCAAAAAAACAAAAAAAGATGAAGGAAAAGAAGACACCGCTGCACACGTGTATCTGTATATGTGCATGTGTGAGAGAAAACATAAGCACATGTGTCTTTTTTTGTCCTGCACTACAAACCACATCCGTGCTTCCTTTGCTTAAAACGTCACAAACTTTTACCTTTTTATTTACCAAAAAGGAAAATTCTGTCATCATTTGCTTATCCTCATGTCGTTACAAACCTGCATGACTACTTACCTTCTTCTCTAAATCATTATTAATGATAGTTTAAAGAATGTTTAAGTCAGAAAAATAGTCATACAGTTCCCTTTCAGTTGGTCACTCTCGACATCACGTCGGTGACCGACGAATTGCGATATCCTCCAATTCGTCGGGCAACAACGTGACTTCTCCATTCCCTCCTTCAGGGAATGAGGGTTACCATATGTAACTGAGACGGTTTGGAATAACATGACCTGGGGTGACCATGAGTTTTGGGTGAACTTTGCATCTAGCTTTACTGTATGAACCCCTTATCTTTTTCCCTTTAAACAAACTATGTCAATGTCAAATCATTACAAACGAAAAACCAGTACATGTCCTCTTATCTCCCCTAATGAAAGTATAATGGAAGCCTGTTTTCACCTGTGTAAAAAATTAATAAAAAGACAATTGTGACTTATCATAATCACAACTTTATTTCTCGTAATTCTGGCTTTACTGTACATCTGTGACTTTTTTTTCCGCTAAATTGTGACTTTATATTACAATTGCAAATATCTTTCAGTTGTGACTTTGTCTCATAATTGTAACTATTTAAAAAAGAAGAAAAAAATAATCCCACAATTACCTCTTTTTTACTCTGAAACTGAAACAGGCTTCCTTAAAGTTAAAGTCTTGTTGAAAACACATTTAGCAATAACTGAACCCCCATTGCCCACTAGAATGACCCAGCACAGTTATGTTTTGACCTGTTACACTTATTTTGTAACTTTCAGAAACTTGCCTAAGAGTGCGGTGCAAGAGCTGGGTATTGCAGTGAGCACAGTGGAGGCCTGTCGCAACAAACCAGATTTCACCACAGCTCTCTGCTGGGCTGAACAAGTGTTATTGGGAGTTGTTTATGGTGTTTCCCTCTCATTCTGATGCAAATCAGTTCTCACTATAGAGATTAGTGGGGTAAATTTAGTTCAGTTATATTTTTTCTCAGTCTGGTCCCTGTCTGTGGCCTCTGTCTATTCTGTGTGTATGTGTGAAATTGGTGAAGAAATAATATTGAGAAATGACTGTGTGTGGCAGAAAAAGTGTGTTTTCCTCTAATATTTACTCTAACATAGTTTAGCAGCCTCCCTCTTTCTCTCTATCTGTCGATCATTTGCTCTCTCTCTCTCGTTCTGTCTTCTCATTGTTTATCACCCGCTGTTGGATATTGGAAAGATGTCACTGGTAAATAGACAGTGTACCATTTATCTAGCTCCTTCACACTTTCTCTCTCTGTACTGTTTTAACTTGTCTCCCACTGGGTTTATGATCGTGTCAAGCTGTGTGTGTTGCAAAGTGCCCTCAGGGACCATGAGTGTGTGTTCCCGTGGTTAGAATTTTTTCTCCTCTCAATCTCTACCACTTCTCCATGATTGCCTGACAAACAAGAACCAATGGGAAATGTTCTTGTAACACTTATTGGAACTTTAGCAGAAGATTCAGGCCGGGCTCCACATACCTGCTGTGAACGTAACCCCTGCTCTCACAATCTGTTTTTTTTATTTCTATATTTATCTGCAAATTTTAGCCCACTTTCTCTGTGGTGTCCTCTCTGGGATGAATTTAGCATTGTAGATTTTAGCATACGCTCTTAAAAATAAAGACTTTGAAAAGAAGAGTTTTGCAGTAATACCATAGAAGAACCATTCTGGGTTTTCCCAAAGAACCTTTTAATGAACAGCTCTTAAAATTATTATTTTTTTCTTTGTGTGAAGAATTCTTTAATATTTTAAGAACCATTTTTCATTATAAAGAACCTTTCGCGGAAAGGTTCCACTATGTTAAAGTTTCTTCAAGTATCTACAGATGCCAATAAGGAAGCTTCATTTTTAACAGTGTAGGAAATTTCACGCCTCAAACACCTAAACCATTTTTTCAGTTGATTTCTATTATTTTATATTGAGCTAATGATATTTTCTATCCCCTATCCTCCACTATGCTCAGGATGTTTGACTAGTTAACTAAACGGCCATCAACCGACTGGCTATTTAGTATATTTTTTTAGCTCTTTGCTTTAGTTGTTAGACTATTTAGCTGTTTACCTGTATTTGAAACCCTTCCTTTATAGCCATATGCATTCAGATGGACATTTTTGCCTGCTGCATCATGTCTTGTGCTGTCACTGTCTTTTCCAAGTAAAAAAGAACATAAAAAAACGTCTTGAGATCCCTGCAAGCAGCCCTGCTGCTATAACCCTAAACATAACTGTTTTGCATTTAAAATCATTTTATTTTATTAAAAAATTTTATTAAGACATTATTTAGTATGTTTATTAAGCTGTTTCTCTTCTGAAGGATATTGCCTGGTCCACACAGTATGATTTTAAGGTTTTACTATCACTATGAGAAGGGCTGCAAGATTAATCTAAATTAAATCGCAAAGACAATAAATCACGATTAGGCAGAAGCTGAGATTGTCATGCACATCTTATCAGGGAAGCACGGTTCCATGATCAGTAGTAAATCTCCATCCAAAGGCCAGAGTGCGCTCTGACGCTGAAACTCCAAACACGCCTCGTAAAAGAACTCTAGGAACAGAATATTTAACTGCTTTTATTGATTCAATGTGACTAATAAACACACGGCTACGACAATATATGGTTTATCTGAGTTTGTTTTATTATAATAAAGTATATAATAATGCAATGCTGATCGACATAATAATAATAATAACTCGTCTGATGTTATGAAGTAAGTTTGGAGAAAAAACATGTTATTTCATGTGGTATTTTCACATGCTTTCAGATGGAACAGCATTTACTACACAGAGCCGTAGTTCACTGAGAAGCTACAGCTTTCATAATCGCAGAATGTTTCTTTGATTTCATAATCGTGTGATTAAATCGTCTGCAATTATGAACGCGATTTTTCATAGCTTGTCAGTGAACTACAGCTCTGTGTAGTAGATTCTGCTCCATCTGAAAGCGCATGATGGAGATTAACTACTGATTATAGAACCAGCTTTACTACAAGATGCGCATACAGTGTTTTACAGATGTAACAATCACATTAGATTAATCGTGCAGCCCTAAAGGGTATTTGGTCTTTACAATGTGGGCAAAACTTGACCCACACACATAGTTATGCATGAAGACACTTGTGTAATCCCACATATATGCCACTTCAGTCATTATGTGTTTGTGTGTGCGACTGCAATGCGGTGGTTACACAACAGCAGGGCCTGAGGGGGCGACCAGAGAGAGCACACTACACACCAGCACTCCTTACACTGACCCTAACAAACTGCGGAGGAGAATACACACACACACACGGTTTTGCTTCCTCTCACTCACTATAGCTCCAAGCAATGTCTATTTTTGTTCACTTTCTAGAAATGTGTTCACATTGAGCATGCCCTCTCTTAGAAAATCAACATCATGTAGAATTTATCTTGGAGTATTTTAGCCATCAATGATATTTTTTTTATTTTATTTTTTTACTTTTTCTAACAAGATTCTAATTATTTAGTTTTGTTTATCTTTGTCAAACAAGAGTGATGAAGTAAATGTACATTTTCTGAAGATAATGTGAGTGGAGTTTGCCCATACAGAAGTCGCCTCCACAATGCTAGAGTGTTAACGGTGTTTGCCAGGGCCTTGCTGTGTGGGGTGTTCTGAGTGTTTTTTAGTGCATTAATATGTGCTTGATAAGGTATATTTAGTTTTTCCTGCCTGTTATTGTATATGATGCAAAATTCATAAGTCTGATTGTTTAGAAAAACACACCACTCCTTCACACAATTTGAAGTATCATTCATGTCTATATGTTACAAAGACGCTGAATGATAATATATACAATCATACTTATTGTGGGTAAGTCGTGGCCTAATGGTTAGAGAGTTTGACTTCTAACCCTAAGGTTGTGGGTTCGAGTCTTGGGCCGGCAATACCATGACTGATGTGCCCTTGAGCAAGGCACCGAACCCCCATCTGCTCCCCGGGTGCCACAGCATAAAATGGCTGCCCACTGCTCCGGGTGTGTGTTCACGGTGTGTGTGTGCGCACTGCTGTGTGTGTGTGCACTTTGGATGGGTTAAATACAGAGCACAAATTCTGAGTATGGGTCACCATACTTGGCTGTATGTCACGTCACTTTCACTTTCACTTTCATACCATAAATGTAAAAAAGTTTAGTACTTGCGGTTAGGGATTTGAACAAACACCTAAAAGTATACTACCGTTCAAATAATTGGGGTCTGTAACTCACCAAGTAATATTGTGAAATATTACAATTTACAATAACTGTTTTTCTGTTTTAATACATTTTAAAATGTAATTTATTCCTATTTTAGCAGCCATTACTGATATTCAGTGTCACATGATCGTTTCAGAAATCATCCTAATATGCTGATTTGGTGTTCAAGAAACATTGGTGAAATAATAATTTTTTTTCATGAATCTTTGATTAATAGAAAGTTAAAACTCTTTACTGTCACTTTTGAGCGAAATAATCCTATAAATAATCCTCACTGAATAAAAGTATTAATTTCTTAGTTTCTTAAAAAAAAAAAAATTCATACCCAAACAGTAATTATAGTGATGCTATAGCAAGCATCATTATTAATCAAATATTTCAAATAATTCTTAGGTTAAAAAGACACAAATGAAGAGATGCTCGTATGTACCACTGTCTTGTCTCTTGCATGGCATCATATAGTTGAAATTTGACTTGTAAATCTGACCATTTTGCATGTCAGTGTGAAAGTGTGGGCCCGAGAATCAATTCAGCCATTGACATATTATATGTGTACTGATGTGGGTTATTTTTAGCTGGCTATTTTTGGTCAGAAACTGGATGTTTTGAATATGATTTGAATGGTTTGGCTATTTTCAGTCAGCTCAAAGTTGTCTTTAAAAAAAAAACACAAGATGCAAAGAAGTGTGCAGAAAGTGGGACTTGGGTCGATTATTTAAGCGATGGTGTGAAAACATCTCTGCCTGCAACAGCATGATCATATGCAAAGGAAGAAACACACTGAGAGATAGTTGGCAGCAGTATTGTTTTCTTCTTCGATTCCCTGTTTGGCTTGTGTTGAGCGTTTGTGGGAGGGAGAGATGGTGAGAGAGGTGTGGATTCAACCTCCAGTACCATCAAGAAGGCCAAAGGAATTTCCCTCTTTCTTTCTGTCTCTCTCTCACATTGGCCATAGGCTATGTAAATTAGGGCCTTGCAATGCTAAATAGAGAACACTCAAGAAAACAAGAAGGCATAAAATAGGACAAAGACACGGGGAGAGGAAGGGGGGTAAGGAAATGAAATAATGTGCACAGACCTGAAATAGACAGAAAAGTTGGAGTGACAGTAGCGAGGGCAGGGAGAGTGGGAGGATGGTGAGGTGAGTGTCAGGTTATCTGTTGAGTGTTATTGAGAGCTGTGTATAGGGCTCATTTGCATGGCGGACGGAGCAAGAGAAGAGGACAACCTTTCACGCCCCCACTGAAGGTCTACCACACTGGACACACATACTTATGGTAACACACTAGCGCACTCTAACACAAACAAAACAAGTACAATTTACTAAATATTAATAATACAAAAAAATCAATAAAACTAAAGCTGTAATTCAACAGACATTCCACACCCATATAAACCCACACACACTTAATCACAAACTGACACACACAGATGGAGTTCTTTCTTCAAGAGCCTCTGAATGCTCTCCAGCACATATGTACTGTAATCTGTACGCAGACACACACAGATTTGGCTTTGTGTCGAATCTCTTGTACTAACAGTTTCCTATTAAAATCTATTAGCAACAGTGTGACTATTTGACCTGAGACTATATGCAAATGAGCTGTTTGAGAATGCAGAGTTTGTGCTTACAGTGTACTGTCACAGCCTGTTTACCACATAAAATGAATGACAGCAGTACTCAAGCTGCAACTCTACAAGTTTAGAAGCAAGAACATCTGATCGTCAACAGAGTCACATGATCAATGTAACTTTTTTTATTAATGATCTAGAAATAGTGCAGAATATGAAATATTTACAATTTTAGGGGCCCGATATTGCTCTCTTGTAACTCATACTTATTAAAAATGCTACGATACCTAAAACCGATACCACACAGCAAGTAAACAGTTCGGTCTCCAGACAAAGAAACACCGACAACAGAACAGATGGACAGAAGGAGTTATTAGAGATTAAGGATGTCTATGAAGTACATGTATGTAATTAATATAATGTTAAACATTCAATATTCACTCCTGTATAGCTGATGTACTCGAGCTTGATGAGAGAATATCCCTTTCTCACAGATATCACTGGAAAGTTTGTAGTTCGATCGGTAGTGGTCAACCGATATTGTTTTTTTTAACAGCCGATGCTGATATCTTGGAAAGCAGGGTGGCCAATGGCCGATATAAAACTGATATAATTTTATTTCATGTCACTGAAAAAAATTATACTAAATTTTTTAAAGGTAAGTGATTGCAATTTATTTTAGCTACATTTAATAATAAAAAAAATTGTAAGTTAGTCACCTAAATTTGTTTATTTAAATGTAGCTAAAATAAATCGATTGCAACCACTTACCTTAAAATGTCGATCTCGCAGATCAGTGAAGCTGAACTCTCCTCCTGTCAGCATTGATTAAATGATTAAATGTTAGCATACAATTCAGGACACACATCCACACTTCATAAGATCTCACAGCTGGATTCGACTAAGTTTGCAAGGTTTTTGAAATTAGATGTTCATTAGTCATTCAAAGATTTGTTTAAATGATGTAAAAGTGTATTTGCTAAATGCTGACGGCAAACAAGAAAGTATTATAATGTTTGCCTTTTATTACTAATAATATAAAACCAATTGTTATAATACTTTTTTATATACATTTTAATTCCTTTGTTTAACCGTTCTATCTGATTATTAGACAGACGTTTATCCATATTAGACAGAACTGTTAACTACGACAGCGAACAAGAGGGAGAATGTGAGTTCTCAGCGTCGTAAAAAAAATAAAAGTCCGTTGGGCCGTCAAAACGCATCGGCCAAACAGAAAAACTTATCGGCCGATGCGATATTTGAAAAATGCCTAATAACGGCCGATATATCGGCCTTGGCGATATAACGGTCGACCACTATCAATCGGATATGTAAAAAAGCAAGCAAGTAAAACATTGCGCAAGTTTCTAAAATTACTTGACTGTAAGGAGAAAGAGAGAGCAAGGAATACTTCTGTTGGATGATCTTTGCTGTGAAATGCGCTAGGCTACCGGTGTCTCTCTCATTCTGCACCAATACACATGTTTTGCTTGCTTGATGTTAACTGCATTATATGAGTTGCTTTGGAATGGAAGTCACAGCACGTTTCAGATGATAAAAAATGTGACTTATATTTCAGAAAATATGTTCATCGCTGTTACAAGATTTATGTAGGCTATAGCATGTGGTTCCCTGCATTATTACAGGAAAACATCTTGTGATTACAGTACTGAGCTGCTGCAATGGAGCAGCTCTAATGCGCTATTAAAATAAAGATTAAATACCATAAATACCATAGAGCATTAAAATGAACAGTACAAGTAATAAAAGCTTGTACAATACATTTTAATGGGCATAATTATGTGTGAAAATAACTGAAGGAAATATCTTTTTGCTAAATGAAGCCAGCTAACATGATTTGTATTTATTTATTTTATATATGTATATTTCTGTACCCTATACAGGGGGTACATCAGTATATCAGTATCAGCAAGTACCAAAAATGAAAGTATCGGATTCGTTCGGATTCGAAAAAGTGGTATCGCTGCATCCCTAATTTTTATTCATTTTGTTGTAACATTTCTTTGTTTTTAAATGCATCAAAATCATAAAGCCTCATATGTCGCTACTTTAAATCCTTTAGATTCAGGTGAAATACAGGTGAGATAATATTGAAATGTTACCTTTTAAAATAACTGTTTTCTATTTTAATATATTTTAAAGTGTACTTTATTCATGTGATGACAATGCTGAATTTTCAAGATGTGCTGATATGGTGCTCAAGAAACATTTCAGGAAACTTTTATTCAGGTTTATTTTATGAACAGAGTTCAAAAGAACAGCACTGAATTTATTTTAAATAGAAATCTTTTTTTAACCTCACAAATACCTTTATTATTTCTTTTGATCAAAGCAATGCACCCTTGCTGAATAAAATAAATTTTTACTGACCCCAAACTTTTGAACGGTAGTGCATGTGTTCATGCATGTTTCAGTGCTTCAAAACATCATTCTGTATTCTTTATTAAGCACAGCATGGTCGCCATGGTGAAGTGCTTGTCCTCCTTATTATGGGCTGCTTTAGGGCATTGAGGGATCCGCCCACATACCCGTTCTTCATAAATAGAGACAGAGATAGATACTGTAAGACATCACATAGAGAGAGGGCTGAAATAGAGGAGGTACAGTACTATAATGATGTGATGTATCATTTGGTAATATTACAGTACTTGGTATATACTGAATGATTGCTGTATTCATAAACTTTGGAATTGTGCATGTTTAAAATTAACGGTAATACCACTTTACTTTTAGGTACTTTTTTGTGAGTGGAGCGAGCATGAGAAAGTCAAGAAAAGTCATAGATGGAGAAATGATAATGTGGTTGCAGTAGAGGAGGAGTAGGTTGTTTTCCAGTGCCCACACACACATACTAACTGGACGTCACTAGCTGTGTGTTATTGCTGGAAGCTACTGATTGGAGTGGTTTACTGTAATTGAACTGGAACAGGTTATATGATCTTGTCTGATTATCCTGTGGAAGATGATATCGACACATCCTACTTCTGAGACTGGATTGATGGAAGATCCGCTCTGACGTAAGGCTGGGTAAATAGGTAGTTTGAATGGCGACACACGTATTCATCACACATACTCACATGGCGGTTTATTGGGTGTCAAGAGAAAGAAAAGGACAGAGCGAGTGAGTCATAATTAGTTTGCTGATCAGTGGAAGGCCTGATCTGTTAATGAGCCGTTGGGACGGTCTGCTGGTCACACTGGGCAACATGGTTTCCTAGGGAGAGGGAGAGATCACAGGGTGCTGTGGAATCTCACAATCTGGACACACACTCTTTGTATGTACTTTTCCACCATGCAAATTTGGTTATATATTGGTAGATATGTTGGCACGACTGTTCTGCTTAAACCCAATGCCCATAAATTAATGGATTTGCTTTGGGGAAAACAAAAACATAACAGGTACAGTAATAGGTACAGTTATTAGTTATCATAGTAAACCCACATCATTAGGAAGCAAAGACAGTCATCTTAAGTGTAGTAGTTGTTAAGCTCTTTCAGCGGTGTAAAGATTTTAATTAAATTGCTTTGTATCTTAATATATTGTACGTTTTCTAAACTAAAGTCAGTGAAGATGCAGAACAGATATGAATAAAGGTAGGTTTCAGATATTGAATAAAGGTAGGTTTCATAAAAATGTATAGTTTTGAGCTTCCATCAATACCTCCAAAGCTTGCACAGACATATACCAGTTCGTGGATCAACATTTTACTCTGTAACATTATGTAGATTTCATTTATATGCTGTCTATCGCTGATGATTGCTTTATTTTTAATATGCATCTGTTTACATAAGAGATCACTCGTTTCTCCGTCCTGTTCATGTGTGTTTTTGTTCGGGAGGTTTTGTACTCATTCAGAAGATGTGTAATAGCGCCCCCGAGTGTATAACAGTGAAAACACGAAAAGCCGTAAAAACTCGTCTTTGGTGGGGAAGCGCTGTCTTCTAAAAGACGAGATAACTCGTCAATGACGGCGAAAGAGTTAAGAGGATGTCATTTGAAAGTTTGGAAACTTTCTGTTCTTATCTAGCGAGATTCATCTGCATAGAGATCATGCTCTGCGATTGATTAATTCAGCAGAAAATATTTCACTGTCTGAGGAAGCTGAGCACTGCCAGTAAAGAGAAGAACTGCTGACGAGACACACACAGAGCACACTCATCACTCACACTCAGGAGATGACACAGGTGTAAAGCTGCGACCTACACACACAGAACAGGTGCTGGGTCCGTTGTGTGTGTGTATGTGGTTTACTAGAAATGTTAAGTGGTATGTTAGTCTGCAACAGCTCTGTCTCTCTCTTTCTTTTTGTGTGAGTGTGCACTAACATTCACAACAGCTGTATGTGGTTTGTAATATATTTTTCCCACTGGACTCAATGTGTTTATGTGTTTGTGGTGGACGGATTTATTAAGACTTGATTAAGCTTGATGTTTTTTATAGTTTCGCTTTTAATACAATTTGTGACTGTGGATCAGGGAACGCTGCCAACAACATACACACACACACCCACACACACACACAATGGGACGGTTACAGAGATATATGACCACAAGCAGTACTGTAGTCTTTTTTTTCTTTTCATCCTCTCTTTATTCGTATTTTCTAGGCTGACATTGTATTATCAGCATTCTACTGTCATGTTGTATTCTACATTTCAGTTCAAACTTATTTAAAGAATTTATGCATGCAAACTTATGAATGGTAATTTATTTAGAGACAGTAACAAAAAATCAAATCGAATTCAGTTGCATTGAATCAAATAGTTTGGAGCTAAATCAAACCGGATTCAACTGAATACGGGGGTCATTTTGGCTTGTAAGCTTAAAGCAAAATCCCTTTCAAAGGAAAGTCTGTTCACCCAGTGGTCATGTTTGAAGGAACACAATGACTGTACCAGTTGGCGACTGGCTATTTTGTTTGCACTTTTTCACATTCATAGTAAAATTAATGCACCATCTTGGTTAAGTCTTTGTTACGTCATTGTACTGTAAATACATATTTTAGATCTTATTATAAATTATTCATTTATGTGCATATATATATATATATATATATATATATATATATATATATATATATATATATATATATAATTTTTTACTTTTTCATCAAAATGGTATAACTTGATATTCCAGTGACATCTCAAATTCCAATCAACAAATGATGGATATAACCAAGTCTTATTTTCTAATAAGATCTTAAGATCTTATTATAAATTATTCATTTATGTGCATATATATATATATATATATATATATATATATATATATATATATATATATTATATATATATATATATATATATATATATATATATATAATTTTTTACTTTTTCATCAAAATGGTATAACTTGATATTCCAGTGACATCTCAAATTCCAATCAACAAATGATGGATATAACCAAGTCCTCGCCCTATTTTTTTCGTTAATCTTTTTCGCTCAGATCTATGTCACATTACAGAAGAAAAAGTCTGTCAATACTTTCATTTCATTACTAATAAGCAATTGACCTTAGACAGGGTAGCACTTCTCTGATTAATAGCCACTCTAAAGTAATATTTTTTTTGTTGACAAAATTGCATTTAAAAATATAAACTGCAAAAAGTTTATTGTAATATATTTTTGGAGGGCCTCTTAACATCTGAATTATACTTGTGTGTGTTTTCCCTCTTTGCTACAAAGAGCATTAATAGAGAGTGATTAGTCACATGGCACTTACGGCTCAGGTGACTGGCTAAAAAACTGGTTTTAAAACTAAGTGCCCATGAAGTAAAGTGGCAACAGCTTGTGAACAACTGTCATTTAAATAAATGGTAATGCTAATGAAAAACTCTCTCCAGGTATATTAGAACTCTTCGGTTAATTGTATCGAATCAAATCAAATTGAAGAACTTGACATTTCCATGGTAATTTTTTTTTAACTTCTCGTTTTCTTGATTTTTATTTTGATAATTTAAGCCTGCTTGTATATTGTGCTGGAGATATATTCCTCTCATATGTGTGATGAGGTGGTCGGGAGCTTGTGTGAGGGCTGTAACGGTATGTGGAGGAGTGTGTGAAGGGACAATAGGCTCTTTAACGGAACGCCACTCATCCTGATGCTGCAGAAATGGCTGGGGATTGTTCCCTTGGAGACGGTACAAGCGGCAGAGCACTCAGGGTTGAGGAGGTTGTCATGACAGAGTCCAGCATTAGTGTGTGAGCAGCAGTGACAGGATTTCAATCACAAGGCCTTTGTTCAGTCCAGTGCTCATGACACGAGCAGCAGGTGTTCAGTCCATAGGTTGTTGTGGGACTTCTCAGTCCCTTTCTTCCTCTCCCTTATCCTCCATCCACACTGTGTATGTGTGATGCGCACTGTGTTTCTCTAGTCATTATCTCTTAGCCTTTCTGATGTTATTATTCATGATTGTTAATCTGGGATATCCCTTATGTTCACTAACATCTCGTTGAATATTTATTTGTTTTTTACACAATATATTATAATTATAATATTTTATTTTTATATTGAATGTATTGTATTTTTTATGGCTTTACCCTAGTATTGATTGTTAACCTGGGATTATTCCATTTTCATTAATGTATTTTATTTTATTTTATTTTATACTACTTATTATGCTAGTAACATGCTAATCATGCTAGCAACATGCTAGTTATTTGTTAATAATGCTAACAACTTGCTAGTAACACCATAGCAACCACCCTGAGTACCATAGCAACCACATAGCAACACCTTAGCAACCAACCCGGGTACCCTAGCAACTGCATAGCAATACCCTAGCAACCAACCCGAGTACCTTAGCAACTGCATAGCAACAACCTAGTAACCACAACAAGTACCCTAGCAACCACCTAGCACAACCTTAGCAACCACCCTGGGTGCCATAGCAACCACCTAGCAACACCCTAGCAACCACACCGGGTCCCTTAGCAACCGCATAGCAACACCTTAGCAACCACCCCTGATACCTTAGCAACCGCATAGCAACACCCTAGCAACCACCCCAGGTACTTTAGCAACTGCATAGCAACAAAATAGAAACACCATAGAATCTATTAATCTACATCAAAAAAATCTAATTTAATTTAATATTTCCTATCTATTCATATATCTATCTATCTATCTATCTATCTATCTATCTATCTATCTATCTGTCGTTCTGATCATTTGAATTGTCTTCAAAACTTTAAACTTTTTTAAACATTTAGCAGACTAAAAGCGACTTATAGCACATTTAGCCTATACATTTTTTACCAGAATGTGTGTTTCCTGGAAACTGAACCCATGACCTTTTGCACTGCTAACACAACGCTCTACCACTGAACCACAGGAACACTTTAAACTTTATAAAGTTTAAAACTACTTTAAGCTTTAAACTAGTTAAAACTGAAAACCTTCGAATTTAAAGCTTTTAAAACTACTTGAAACTTTCTAGCTAGGCTTTTTCAAGCCAACCTAAAGTTTGTCTTGACAAACTTTTTTTATCTAGTTTGTATTATAATTACTAGTACCTTATTTTATGTGTATCAATTTTTTTTATTTTTTTATGATAGTATTACCATATTACTGAATGTTAATCTGGGATTTTTTTTTAATTAGTTATATATTTCAGTTACTGCCAATTTACAATGTTTATTTTTATTCAATTAATTCTTTGTGTGTGTGTGTGTGTGTGTGTGTGTGTGTGTGTGTGTGTGTGTGTGTGTGTGTGTGTGTATGCGTGAGTGTGTGTTTGTGTGTGTGTGTGTGTGTGTGTGTGTGTGTGTGTGTGTGTGTGTGTATGCATTAAAATTTCTATAATTATAAATTGATGTTTTTTTTGCCAATACTGTATGTAAAACAATCACGCCAGGACATTACTTTAAAATTTTAATTTGTGATCCTGAATGAAAATGTTTTGTTTCGCACTCTATCATAAGACTCTTTTCCTTTTTTTAACTTTATTTTCACTTTAGATTGTAATAAAAGAAAAAAAGAAGACAGCATACCTCAGTCTCTCTCTGACAGTCTCTCACTCGAGGGATTATGTGAATCAGTCTCAGATTTGTGGCGTACGCTGGAAGCAGTCATCAGTAATTCTGCAATGAGATTAGAGTGATTTCCCACAGCATCAGCAGCACTTGTGTGCATGTTCATATGTTCACCAAATTTCCCAAAGTGGCATTTCAACTTCCTCTTCTAATTTTCATCATAATAGCGCAGTAAGATAATCTACGTTTGGATCTAGTCATGTTTAATCAGTCTAAATACGGAGGAGAATTTCCATTCTACATCCACCGAGTGAATCGTGTTGACTCTGATGCAGATTCTAAATCTGACACCTGGGTTCATTAGGTTTAATTTTGGCACTGGGCTGTCTCTCCATACACAGATTAGCTGGCTCAGCCCCATATGTCGTATGACTCTTCCAATCCCCCGCGTTTGTTTGGCTCTCTTGCAGGAAGTGACAAAGCATTTCATTTCCTCTCTAACAGCAGGTCGCCTGCAACCCAGCATGTTGATGTGGGAATTTGTGTTGATTTACAGTGTGTATGTGTGTGTGGCCTGGTGGCCCTTCAGATAGTCCGTCTCCCTACCAACCGGAGGCCAGTGTAGTTGTTATGACAACCCAGCATGCCATCATATGATGGGCTGCCATGTAACGTCAACTGTGTAAATGCGTGTTTCACATGTGAAATTGCACCAATGTGAATGTTGTGTTTGTGGTATGGGAATGTATATGTGTGTGTGATCAGCATCAGTGTATCAGAGACAACAACACACAGTTACAAATAACTGCAGTGTTGTTTTATCTCCAGCAACTACCGCCCCCTAGTGTCCTGACAATGAACTGCACACCACATATGCTCTCATTCATCCTATTCTCATAAACAGAGTCATAAGGAATTATATCTTCCTCCAGTCAGCCTTGCGCTGTAGTAAGGAGATGTTTTATCTCATTACCAGGCTGTAAAACAGCAGACACATCGAGAGGTTTACAGCGACAGTAATATGTGAACAGAAGATAAAGAGACTGGGCTGAGGTTTGCACATATACATAATAGAGGAACAATTATCTCTCTCAGTCTGTCAAGAAGCTGAACATATCGCTCATTACAGTGTTTCCTTGTCCAGCACTCACAAAAGAATCGCATCAGTGCCCACCCGTCATGCTTCCCTGTGTATTTCTGTCTGTATTTCCATCTTTTTCCACCTCTCACCAGATGCATCTTGCTCATCTCTTCCACATCCCACCTGTTTCTGTAACAGACACTTCTAGGTATGTTCCACAGTCAAGATGTTTACTAAATAGTTCTGAATGTTCCACATGTAGGTTTGTTTTGGAACAGACTTGTGTGCTTTGGATGACAAGTAGGAAATAATTATTCCTCAGCGGTTGCTCTTTCATAGCTCAAAACATTTCATTGAGTTCTTAGTGATGTTTTTTGAAGTATCAACTTTGTCTTAGCTGTTTCTTTGATGTAGGGCAGGGGTTTTCAAACTGGGGTCTGAGAAAAATGTTAACAGCCAACAACAACACCAACGATAATAATATATAATCACGAGATTAATCATTAATTATTGTATTCCTGTCATTGTAAATGTAATAATTTGTGATTAATTTCATAGTTTCTAATCCAAAATATATACATAGTGTAAAATGTAATTATTTTCCAGATTTTTTTCCAGATGATATTTGATAAATATTCTTTTTTTAATTCTAATTAGAAGTATAAATGGGTCTTTCTATGCGTAAATATTACTACATACAGTATATATATTATAGGATGGGGTTCCTATAATCATCATATTTGAACTTTAAAAAGTTTGGCGACTCCTGCCTTAGACTAAAAATATACACTGTAAAAATAAATAAATAAATAAAAACCCAAAGATCACTGGAGTACATTTTACAAGAAAATACGTTTTTATTTTTTTACCAAAATATTTTGTTTAATTGAGTGTTACTTGCTGTTTCTTTATAATTGATTGTGAAATTTACTAGCAATTTCTGAGTGTAAATTGTATTTACACCATTTTTTTCATTTAATTTTTCATTTGATTCTGTGAATAGTGATGCTTGCCAAACTAGTTTATCTAGTTCTAAATATAGACCTTTGCACGCCTCTGTGTGTTGTCATTTTCAGACGGTAGGTCCGGGTGTAACAGGATGGGCGGTCTTATCACTTCACCTGTAAGAGGAAGTTCTTTTTCAAAAGAAGGCGTGTCTTTCAGGTGCAGCTAAAAGGAAGTCAGCGTGTTCCCGTGTGTCTGTAAGCGTGTGTGTGTGTGTGTGTGTGTGTATACATATCGATGGCTGAAGGGACCCATCATGCCCAGGCTGTGTCCAGGAAGTGTGTGTTGCTTTGCCCCGCTCTTGTTCAGCTGTGATGAAGGTGGGCAGGGAGATGCCAGCTGCTTAAGAGAAGGCGACTTTTTGGAAACCTCCTCCAGCAGTTCAGTCAGAACAACAGAAGGACAGACAATCAGCAATAGCGTCTTCTCACAGGTTTGGATAGGCTACTCCTTTAATTCTACTTGACTTTGTGTAGTTTTTACTAGAATAAGTTTTCACTTGAGTGATGTTATATTAGTGATTATCCTATTATTATTTTTTTTATTGTGAGGCTGAACGTCTCATCCGTTTGGTGATCTCTTCCTGTCACCAGATGATTCCTGATTTGCTTTGTGCATATGTGTATTGGCTTAGATTTATATGAGAGATGATGCAAGGGGTGTGTTTGCACGTCATAAGGTTTATCTGGGTAAGCAGGACATGCTTGTTTGTGCTGATATGATTACCACAGCATTAATGCAAAGCCTGTAATGAATAACAGAACTGGACCGTCTGAACAGTTAAAGACACACAGACACTGTACTACTGTACATGTAATTATGATTGCATGGGGAAATCACCCTTTTACATTTACAGTTACGCATTTAGGAGATGTCACACAATTTGGGCCATCAATATTCATAGTGTAGAATGCCAGGTTTGTATTCAATTGAAATCTTTTTGTTTCTCAATTGTTTCTCTTAGACAGATATGAGAATGGAGGGCTTGTGCTTCTCAGGTTTATTCTCTTCAGACAAAAGCCTTGTTCAATTGGAACTAGTCATTCATGGAATTCATGCACGTCTGTGTTTTTTCACACAACCTCTGGAAACATTACAGCAATATGCAAAATTACAATATGAAATTTGTTTGCAGTGATTCTCATTTATTTTGACCTTGTTGAATACAGAAAACATCCATTATCTTTTTGCCAACTTTCTTAATAAAATAACAGCTCTCTGTTCAAATCCCATTCAAATGTAAAAAGAGAATTAATCCATAAGAAAAATCCAGTTATAGACCAGGTCATACCTCACTGCTCAGCCCTGAGTATGATCCTAACCTTAATTAATCACTTCCTTAATTATATACATAATGTACATGAAATCACAGAGACCTAGGTTTATAATGGTAACTGAAACAATTGTTTGACAGACTAATCCCAAATTAATAGCGCTAAAGACTTTGGTAATCTTACATCTGTCTGTTTCCTGTATGGAAGAGATTTCAGTAATGCCACAAACTATGCTCTGGTTTGCTAAGATGCCAAAATGTTTGTCAAACATTTCCTATCAGATCCTTCCAAAACCAGATTATGTAAGCTATGCTAACCACAATCATTTTATAGCTCTGTCCTCCTACTGTATGTCAATAATTTTTTTTTTTGTTTGTTAATAATTATTGAAACTTGAAGTACAATTACAATGAAAACTGAAAAAAAATGAAGGTTAATTCGAAATGTTTATAAATACTGTGAGTATTTAAACAATACTAAAATGACATTTATTAAACCTATGAATTAGCATTTCTCTGTAAAAAAAAAAAAAAAAGGAACATATCTGCCTCCTGACTAATCTGTTTACATTTTTTGTCACAAGTTAATGAGGAGACATCTTTAAAAGAGTGTTGATGGAGTGATCAGCATGAACACTGATGTTCTGTGATCATATGGTATGTAGGATTAGCATTAATGAGCTCTCTCATCTCTGCTGGCAGTGTATAGATTGGATCAAATGTACATCTACATGTACATATCACTCAAACACCACTTCCTCTTGAGGTCTGCAACACACCCTAACATTGTAACTCATTCAGATTTAAATGCTGTTTTTTTTTTTTAATGCATTTAAAAAACACTAATATCTAAAACATCAGACTGACATGGTTGCAGCATTAGATGCTCTCTGGGGGTGTGTGGGGGATTCATCTATCACTTGACCATTTTAACGTTCAAAGAACTCACTGTCTTTTATGTTCATCAGTCTCTGGCGGCTAGATTCCTCCCGTTTAGGACTTAAAAGTGTTTTTTTCTCTCTTTATCTCCTTTTTCAGCCTCTGGTGTTTACTGATTTTTAGCTTTTAGATTAACTTAAATTTGAATTAAAGGAGCAGTACACACCAAAAATGAAAATTTACTGAAAATGTATTCACCCTCAGGCCATCCAAGATGAGTTTTGTTTCTTTAACGGAAAAGATTTGGAGAAATTTAATAATGGGTTCACAAAATGCTAATTGATGGACTGGGGCCATGGGGATTTCTTGTGGATTATTGCAGTGTTTTTATCAGCTGTTTAGACTCTCATTCTGACGGCACCCATTCACTGCAGAAAGTCCATTGATGAGCAAGTGATGTGATGCTAAATTTCTCCAAATCTGTTCTGATGAAGAAACAGACTCATCTATATCTTGGATGGCCTGAGGATAAGTACATTTTCAGCAAATTTTTATTTCTGGGTGAACTATTCCTTTGAGATATTTTTAACCATATTCAAAATTAGAGCGATACCAAATATAAAGGTTTTGGATTGCCTGTTGTAAAGCCCATATCAGTGATTTTGAGGGGCTTTCCATACCTATGATCACAGCTCTTCGTAACATATGCACATTCATTATATAGTGTCACATGACGTCTTTTTTAATCATTCAGTAAAACTAATATGCTAAACAGTGTGTAATTCGTACAGTTTGTGCAGTTAGCACCGCATGTGCAGGATCTGACACTGTTACTGAATGAGTCTTGGCTTCTTCAGGGTGACACCTCAGTGGTAATAAATTCTCAGGCTGTGTGATTTAGTCTCTAATTAGATCGCACATGCACACACACACACACACACACACACACACACACACACACACACACACACACACACACACTCAGGCTGTACTGCAGGGGCTGTAATCAGTTCATTAGGTTAATTACTAGCTGTGAAAGGAACTCAGTCTCTGTGGGCACATTGGATAATTGGTCTGGCTCTAACTCAACTTTAACCAGACTGTGCCATCTAACCCAGACTGTTAAACACACTGTTGACACTGCACATTAATCCGATCTGATCTTTAGAAGTGTCATTTTGTACAGTAAGTGATGCAATCTGATCCATTTGTTCAGACTGTGTAGTCGATATCCGGTATACCAGCATCGTTTGCAATAGTGATAATGTAAGCGTCAGTGCAATGCCAAGAGACCTTCTTATATGACAACTGAGAGCTGTTGTCAGTTAGAATGAAAAAATGGAAATTGTGCCTTTCCATATGCGAACTCACACGGCACACGAGAGAACGTAACTGACAGAGGCATTAGTGTATTTATACTTCCATGCATAAGACTGCTATATGAGAAAAGTGTAATTGAATATGAGTGTATTTGGATGCAGCTCCAGACAATATTGAGCAGTTTATATTATATTACAAAGAGGTCACACAAGCTTTGTGTGGAGAGCAAAACAAATTTTAAGGCACTATATTCACAAAAAAAAAAAAACCTGAAATATGATCTGACCTTTTAGACTGAGACATATTTTAAAACAAATCAGATTTCAAACTACATATGGCTATGATTTAGATGTTTTAGTGTTATCAGGTTTCATTTTACTCTTTGCTACAGACAGATGAGTCAGATATGGCCAAAAATTTTCCTGCCTGTCTGAACAAAGCTTTAGAGAGCTCAACATAAGCCTAGTTCTGTTTGTCTGTAATTATTCATGAAATGTCTAGAAGGAGGAAAACAGGATGTTTTATATCTGAATCAACAAGGGATTTCTTAAGGGAAAAAAAACAGTCTGTTGTTTTGAAGATTAAGATCTGTGTTTAACCAAGCATTGCTGAACAAAGAAAGTGTCTTCATTCATTTTTATAGAAAAATGTACCAACAATGTTGACCTGTGCTTCTGGGTAGTGAAGCTTATGGCCCTGCATGCTGATAGTTCCTCTCGATGTTTTGCCATGCCTTTGGAACACTGATTGCTTGAATGACAGCTGTGATTACTGACAGCTCATTGGTGTTTCCATGGCAGCTGATAGATAAGGGTGATTGGCTAAAATTGGGCTATTTATGTGATTTTAAGGTGATTGTATTCAGCCATTGTAGGACATTGTAGGTCTGCACTGTCACATATGCTATGCATTTGGCAGTGGGTCTTGTGTCTCACTCACTCTGGTTGTTTTCTTCTAAATGGACACTTAATTAAGATGTATTGCATTTGATTTTGTTTATCTATGGTGATATTTCCTGAATGGACAAACCATTTCTTGGAGTGTATAATTTGTTAATGATGCTTTAATTGCTTGGGGATTCAATATTTTGAAGACCCTTGCTATGCCTTCTTGTTCATTTTCCCCTTTGTTCCTTTGCATATTTAGTGGAATCATCTTTCTCTCTCTCTCTCTCTCTCTCTCTCTCTCTCTCTCTCTCTCTCTCTCTCTCTCTCTCTCTCTCTCTCTCTCTCTCTATCACTATCATGAATTGCATAGTTGCTGAACTATGTTGGAGATTGTGATTTAGTCACATTGTGAGTATAATGATACATGATTGTCCTAAGAGCTGTACTGCTTTGACTTAAAAAGCCACTCAGATCCACTTTAACAGCAATTCCAGGGTCAGAAGATGACATAATCATCCCAATAGGTTTTTTTTTTTTTTTAAACCAACAAAATTAAGTCTCTCAGTACTATTTCAAGGCTTTGAATTTACAAAGATTGCAGGGAGATTTGTAAGCAAAAGCCATATTTTAGAAAAAGGTAGGTTAATTTGAGAGCAGAGAAAACCCTGGGAAGTTCAGCTCATAGGACTTGATGTTAATATCCCTAGTAATCAGCACTTCCTAATTTTAAGTGGGGGAGAGGGGTAAGAATGTCATCAGGGTCTTCAGGTGGGCACCCTCCTTCACCGGTGTTTCGTTGATAGGCCCACGACACCTCCAGAGGGCTCAACGGCAACACCTGGCATCCCAGGTGAGCCCCCTTCTGCTTTTACCCCTCCTTATCGTTCTTTGCAGCCCAGTTGGGGTCCTTCCTCTTGACTATGGATGTGGCCACAAATCCTCTGCAACCAACCTCTACCAGAAGTATCTGTGTACGCCAGGCTAGTTGTTTTGCCTCAAAAGCTATATCAGTGTACTTCAGCTTTTTACGTTCATACGCTTCTCCCACTGCAGCAAGATCCGGCCTGAGATTGGTGTTTAAAATCTCAGGTGGAAACTTGAGTTGCTGATCTAGGTCCACTTGCATTTTCCAGCCCTTTGCGGCATCCAAGAGGGTGCTATCCACTCTTGTGGCTGGTTTTGCTGGGCACTGCCCTGCTCTCATGAAGGAGATAGTGGGTGAGTGTCCAGATGTTGGGTGAGGGAGGGCATTGATGAAGGATCGCCTTCCTTCCAGAATGACTGCCAGTTGGTGTAGGACTTGGTTATTCCTCCAGTTGTAACGGCGTTGGGACAGACTGGTTTTGCAGCCGGTAAGGATGTGCCTGAGAGTTGCTGGGGTTTGGCAGAGAGGGCATGCTGGATCATCTCCATACCACTGGTTAAGATTCTTAGTTGTAGGAAGAACATCTTAGGTGGCCCTGATGAGGAAGCTTATTTGGCTTCCTTCCATCTCCCACATATCTCTCCAAGTGAGCTTATGGTGCTCCAGGTTTTCCCAGGTAGTCCACTGGCCCTGCTTGGCTTGTGCCACTGCCTTTGTGCATCTCTCTGCTCCCTGTTGATGCCGGACCTCAGGGAATATGATTCGATTAAATATCTAAGATTGAATTGTTAGTATTCACACCACAGCAGCACAACAGATTAGTGGGTCTAATCAAGGGGTCAGGGTTTGGTTGGTTAGGTGTGCCTGTTATTTCTTTCTGGTAGATGGTGTAACTACACCATTATGGGGCCAAAAATAGCTTTCTTTGAAAAGTAGCCATGTAAAAGTGACTGGCTCAAAAAGCAAAACAAAAAAGCTGCAAATAGATAAATGAAAATGGCAGCTTCCAGATTGTGTACTTCCAGAGCTGCATACACTATTTGAGCAATTCCCATTGACTTAAATGGGAATGCTGACAGATAGCCCTCTCCAGGTTTTATAACTACTTGGATCTAATCAGCTTTGCTGAAAGGAATCATGGGATTTGTATTTCCAGCTCTATGTAGGGCATTGCAGAGGCACTGTGCCCTTCAGATGAGAGAGAGAGGACAAAAGAGGGAATAAAACAGAGAAAGTAGGAGAGAATGTCAGAAAACAGGGAAGGGAATGAACAGGGTGAGTCAGAATGACGTAAGAAAGAAAAGAGAAAGAGAACAGCAGGGTGAATACAGAAGCTGAGGATTTGAGAGGAACTAAAAAGAGAGTGAGGGGAAGATTAGGAGAGGAAGAGGAGATTAAACAAAAATAGCAATCATTGTATGTAGATGTCTATCCTTAGAGTTTCTCTGAGTCACCATCTGAGATCGCTGTGTGTGTGTATGTGTGTGTGTGTGTGTGTGTGCGTGTATGGGTGCGTGTGTTTGCTTGCACACTGTGACAGATCAAAGATGCCCTCATCTTTTATGAATGTGGAATCAGCTCTGTTCTGAAAGGATGAAGTGAGTGATGTCTGGGTCTGATGCTTGTCTCAGTGTACAGGGAAGCTTCATTGGCAGAGATCCAGAAGTTTAGACTCTCACATCTAAGGTTGCACACACACTTATTTCATTTCATTTTATTAAACACACACCTTTTCATTTAACTTTGTTGTTTTCTGAGCTAATTATATTATCTAGACAACGAAGATTTTTGCATTTTTAAAAAATATTATCTTGTTTCCATAATGTAACTGATTTTATATTTGACTGATATTTTGGGGACATTTGTTTCCAAATAAAAAAAGCAAAACCTGACCCACACACACATACACATACATGTTAACCTACTAAATGAGGATATTCTGTGATTTTTATATTAATTTTAATTTAATGACTATGAACTAAAACAATCCCTAAATCTGCTCCAAGAAAACATTGTTTAATTAATTTATGAATAGTTTATATTGTAAATGACCCCCAGATGTCCTCAAAGGGAGGTTTTGACAGACTTAACCACGTTCTGGGGGCAGTTATTCACTCACCACACACATACATTTATGAGCTCTGCTGGGAGTCATGGTGGCAGAAATGAGACACTTGTTGAATGGCATGTAGAGAATATAATCACCTGCTAAAGTGACTCAGAGGTTACATTAACACTGCCATTGAATGTGGCTCAAATCTGGCTTTATCTCACATATGACCTAACCCTCAATTTGCTCCCCATCTTTATGATTGCTTGTTGAAACTTTTATGTCATGTATCTATTAAGTTGCAATTTAGTACATTTAAAATATATTTACTTTAAATGTCATTTTTAAATAACACATTACATTTCAATTTTCTTTAAAACATGACAAAATATTATTAAAGCAATGATTTCAAATGTGCTTTAAAATTAAACTTTTAATTTGACATTTTACAAAGTGTGCTTTTAAACCAACCCTTTACGGACCCCTTGGCAATTGAATTGCCATTGGCTAGTACCCTTTTTGGTAACACTTTATAATAATGTTCTGTTATAAGTCATTTATAAATGATTAGTTAATGATGAACTAATCATTTACAAAACATGACTATACATTAATAAATGATTAATATGTGATAAGTTAACATTTTAGTAATGTTTTATTAATTCAGTTATAAGTCACTTTTAAGTTATTAGTTAATGATGAACGAATCATTTACAGAACATGATTATATGTTCATAAATGATTAATGAGTGGTATGCTAACGATTTACAAATGTGTTGTAAGTTAAGTTAAAATCATGAAATAAATCAAACTGATCATTAGTAGATGGTTTATAAGTTATTAGTTGATACATTATTTATCACTTATAAATCACTGAAGTATTTCTGTCAAAATTGTTTTGTATAATTATCTCAATAAACAATTGTTAATCATGCACAAATGATGAATAAACCATTAGTAAATGATCAGTATATGATTTATTGGCGAATTTGTTAGCTGGTCTGTGTCCATAAGCACAAACATGCAGGTATGCTAAAGCACTATTTTTAAGAAGAGTAGTTCATTTGTTTTGAAGTGGATAAACAATTTAGTCAGGTGATTCCAGTGGGTTGTGTTAAATCCTTTCACTCATCAGCACAGACTTGTGTTCTGTGTGTGGGATCTAGTGATGAAGTGAACCTCTCAACTGCTTTTACCTTCCACTTACGCTCACATCAGGTGCACAGAGTTAAAGACTCCATGTGTGTCAGAGAAGACAGCTGTCTATACCCTCACCAGTCAGTACTTAGTACACACTACAAAGTGTTCAACACCTGTTATAGATGATGTGTAAATGCATGAATAAATTATTTACAAAGCTTTCTGCATCCCCTAATCTAAAGTGAAAACTATCCATTACTTCTAAATGTGTTACATATCACTTGTAGACCTTTCTTACCTGTTACAAATTATTTGTATATGTATACAAGTAATTTATAACACTTTCTGCATCCCCTAATCTAAAGTGAAAACTATTCATCACTTCTAAATGTAAAAAACTAACAAAAATACTTATAAGATAATAATGATACAAATTCTACTAATAAGAACTATAAAACACACTAATGATTAATTCATGAATGTTAATCAGGTTGTGTGCGTTTGCTCGACCTGATTTGCTAAAATCAAAACAGGGATGATAATAGGTGAGGGCCGGCCAATGAGATTGCCGTTTGCGCATTACCACTACTGGAAAACCTGGCAGTTCTTAAAAGCTGAAGAATTCCAAAGGAAAGTTGTTATTTTGACAAGAAAATACAACAAAGAATATCGTTTACATGTAGCGCATCAATTCTCTCTGTCTCTCTCTCTCTATACGTGTGTGTGAGCAACGGCGAGTAGTGCACTTGCACATCCATTCAGATGAACTGAAAAATAGCACAGATCAGTTGGCGGAGAGTGAAACTCTGAAGCGGTCAGGCTGAGTGTTCGGCGAGTGAAAATATATATGCTAAATTTTCACTTATCCTACAACTCACACACTGGTGAGTTAAATCTGAGAATTTATAAGCCATTGGCTAATATTAGACATCATTTAGTCACCCAGGTGAAGATTTAGTCACATATGCGAGTGATTTACTCGCAATGTAGAGGGTTGTAAACTTAAGTGTAAGTAAACTTTTGTGGCTTTTTGTTTCATTAATAGGCTATCATTATCTGCAAGTACGTTGTTTTTTTTTTTTAAGATTTAAAGTACACTAAATGCACATTCAAAACAATTAAACACACTTCTTTTTCTCAAGGGTAGGAGCGTATGAATCCGATTCTGGCTCTTCAACATTGATTTTGAATATAGCCAGAGAGATACAGAACACGCACATACTCTTGCTTTCCCACCAGACCATACAGCCTCCTTGCAGTCTCTCTTTTTCTCTCTGTTAATGAATTCACTCCCTTCATGTGTACGTCATGACTCTTGGCAGGGTGCCTGGCTAGGTTACTCATTTTGATTTTGTTAATGTTTCACAACAACAATCTCATTCTTGTTTTTTAGTGTGACAGACCCGCGAGAGACAGATATGCTGTCTCACTGCTGACCGAGCTACTGGTTTTGTTCTGGCACGATCCCCTTATGAAATCCACTTCTCACATCATGAGAGAGCACAGTATATGCCTCTGCATGTTTAGACAAGGACAGACTCCACTGTAATTTGATTTTACTGTGCCACGAAGTACAGCTGTATTTGATGACTTGTTGAAAGACTTTTATAGCTTCAATGCCCTTCAGACCAGACTGAAGTGTCAAGGTTTATGGATGAAAGTTAGGGATGAATTGATGACCAGACCATGTTTTAAAGGTCCACAGTGTACTTTATGGAAATGTGACAGTTCCTCTTTCAGTGTTGTAGGCACTTGAGTCAGGAATGTTGCTAGGCGACAGAGCAGATTTTACTGTAAGCTTACCGTAACGCCTTTACAGTTAACCAGTGTTTGTTTTTATAAACTATCAAGCAAGGGAGAGCGATGCAAAGAAAAACCTTGTGAGAATGAAAGCGTTCAAACTGGTTTTTGGCAGTGTTCTTATGGTAAATCTGATAGAGGCTCATAGATAGTTTTAATATACCAGTAAACTTGTCCTCATAAGTCTTTTCCTCCAAATTCCTTAAAAATGTGTGTAAAAATCTGTTATCATACTATAGTAATAAGTTTTCACAGAATTCAAATACCTACCAAATACAGCTACCACAAAGAGTATGTGTTAAAGATCTGTTCAATACATTTCATCATGTTTAGAACCAGCAAAAACAGCATAAATAATGTGGAAAAAGTCCCCCATTCCATCTGGTCCTGGTGATAAGCCGCTGTGATTGAAATACAGGATTGTTAATGCAAGTTGGAGCCTCAGGAGTTTGTGTTTGTTCATTTCTTATTATGCTTCAGTATAACAAACAGAAGACTGAATTTCGTGCATGTGCAAAAGAAGCAATTTATGAACACCAGTAAATCCGCCAGGCTGTGAAGCAGTTTCTAAAAATAGCCAGTTCTAGTATGGCATGAAACTGTTTCATTATGAAAAATGTGGCAGTAGGGATAGTAGTAGTTCGTACACACTGACACATGAACACTATTATGAAAACAAATCAAGTCGCTGGATTTGCATTAGCTGTCTTGTATGCTAGTTTTTCATCTCTTTTCTCTCTCCGCATTTGTTTTGTAGAAGAGTGTGAAGGAGGGTCTTCTACTCAAACAGACCAGCTCTTTTCAGAGATGGAAGAGGAGGTATTTCAAACTGCGAGGCAGGACTCTCTACTATGCCAAAGATTCAAAGGTAAAAGCAGGGGTCTCTGTGTCCTGCTGGGAAAGACTGAACCTCTGGTGGTGCTTGTTTCAGTGTTTGTTGGTGACAGAAACATGCTACTGTCTTGTTGCAGTCTCTCATATTTGATGAGGTCGACCTCTCAGATGCCAGCGTGGCTGAGACCAGCACCAAGAACATCAACAACAGTTTCACAGTAAGCAAAATCTCTTCTCAATCGCTTTTTCAAAACCTAGTGAACTATTTTTGAATGTTGCTGTCTACATTAGGTAGGAATCTCATTCATTAGGTTGTTTCTTTGTTTGTCTTCCTTCGTTCATTATTCACAGCCGTTTACTAGCACACACCTATTTTATGTCTCTGGTTCTCTCTCCTAGGTTATCACTCCATTCCGTAAGCTGATGTTGTGTGCGGAGAGCAGGAAGGAGATGGAAGACTGGATCAGTGCTTTGAAGTCTGTACAGAAATGGGAGACTTATGAGGTCAGTGTCTAAACCTTCACCTTTGACCCCTCCAAAATCATTCAAAGGCTCAGTTTATGTGCATTGATGGCCATAATGGCTGTAACATTATACAGTTTGATGTTCCTTCACATGGATTTCTTAGTTAAGTGATCAATAAACGAAAGCCACAGAAGTAATTGCTATAATTGTAATTGTGTTTAGGTGAAATATTGATGTAAAGGAGTTAGTGTGTCAATCAATGTGATTTTTAAACATTTAGTGCCTTTCTTAATCCACAGTTTAATCACTTAAATAACTCTTAAATGATCCCAAGCCAGTTTTTGTCAGTAGCAGTAACGTGTGTTGTTGACCCTAGATCAGTGGTTCTCAACCTTTTTGCCTCCAAGGTCCACCACACACACAGTTTCTTCCTGATAAAGTTTTCCAGGTCTACATCACATATTTACAATGAATGAAAATTACAATGTAATAATGTAATTATTTTAAGTCATCTTGAGGCAGGATTATTATAGGTAACTGAAACTAAAACTAAAACTTAAATAAAAATGACTAAACACTATATATACATTAAAAAAACATAGAAATGTCAAAAACAACAAAATTAACCCAATTATTAAATTTTTAAGTAAAATGAAAACAGAAAATTTACAACTTTAAACCAATTAAAAATATTAATAAAAACTATAATAGTGTCTCGATTATACTTAAATAACACTGCGAGGCCCCATTGGAAGTTCGCTGAGATGCCAAAATAAGCCCCAGCCCCCTGGTTGAGATTTTATTATCTGGTTATTTATTTATAGTGCTGTTATGTTGACATGATTGTACTGATCCCAGGCCAGTCAGTTTAACATGGAGCACTTCTCTGGGATGCATAACTGGTACGCCTGCTCTCATGCCCGGCCCACTTTCTGCAACGTGTGTCGAGAGGCTCTGCCGGGGGTCACCTCTCATGGTCTTTCCTGTGAAGGTAAACATGAACATAAAGCTTTTTTTGTTTGTTTGTTTTGTTGTCCCATTATTTTTGTCTCTTTGGTTTTTCTCTGTCTGTCAATTTGTTGACATGTCCTCTTTCGTGCATCGTTTATTCTGCTCGTAGAACGAACAATGACGTTGTTTGTTTATAGCGTAATCAATGAGTCATTTATAGGAACATTGCCCTCAGCCTGTTATCACTTTCTAGTGACGATCTGTTTAATGTCATCTTTTCTCTGCGTGTGTTAGTGTGTAAGTTCAAAGCCCACAAGCGCTGTGCCATACGATCCACAAATAACTGTAAGTGGACCACTCTGGCGTCTATAGGAAATGACATCATAGAAGATGAGGACGGAGTAAGTGAATCTTTACATTATAAGTGCATGTGGTCCCAGTGGTATTCTGTACTGTACCTAAATCAGTGTGTTTTTTTGTGTAAAGGTGTCAATGCCTCACCAGTGGTTGGAGGGGAACCTGCCGGTCAGTGCAAAGTGTGTGGTGTGCGATCGAAACTGCGGTAGCGTACGTCGACTACAGGACTGGCGGTGCCTCTGGTGCAAAGCCATCGTACGTCATCTTCCTGCCCCCTTTTTTGAAACCGTTCATAGTGCTGTGTTTATCATCCACACCCACAATATAGCATCACACCCAGTTCACTCTGAAACCATAACAACTAGATACCACATAAACACCTTTTACATAAACTTCCAGTTTACTGGAAGGACTGTGACATCATATTTATACAGGTGTGTACCCTGTGTAATCAGTGTGTCTCCACTGATGGGTATGAGACCTTCTGTGAGTAATCAGTAATGTATCTCTCTATACATTGCCTGTGTGTAGGTGCATAACAGCTGTAAGGAGCAGTTGGGAAAGGTGTGTCCTCTGGGTCAGTGTAAGGTCTCCATCATTCCACCCACTGCACTTAACAGCATCGACTCTGACGGTAAGGGTTGCCCTGGCAACTGCATCAGCTCAGCTGTCTCCATAAACCTGTACATTGTCATGCTTTTGTGTATGGACTTGGAAATGACATTGTTTAGTTGGAGTATAATCAATACTGTGAAAGTTAAATATGCTATTAAATATCGGAAGAAAAATAGATTTTCTGAAATAATGTTTTTACAGTTATTAACTATTTAATATACAATATGCAATATTTAACTATCATACAAAAGTTTGAGGTAAGTATTTTTTTAAGAAATGTATACTTAAATTTAGCATTAGCATAGGTTGCATTCAATTGATCAAAATGACAATAAAGACTTAAATTGTTATTAAAAATAGAAATTGTAAGATTTATTTTTCAAATAAATACAAAAAAAATTTCAACATTTTAAAATTCTACATTAATCAAAACTTACTAAAAGTACTGTGACAGTTATGGTATCATTATACTTCCATGATACATATTAAAATGTAATTTTTAAGTCAGTATTGTCATTGTCTTCTGCTACAATCACAATAGAGATGTTCTTAAAGTGTTTAAAGCTGCCTACATTTCCAAACATGACATCCCTCCCAAATTCTTCTCCTCTCCTTCTCTCACTGCCACTCTCTCTCCTCCTTCTAAAATCTCTCCATTGTCCCCCTTCATCATCCCTTGCTCTCCACAGGCTTCTGGAAGGCCACCAGTCCATCCTGCTCGAGTCCTCTTCTGGTGCTGGCGAACAGTAAGAGTGGTGACAACCAGGGTGTGAAGTTCCTGCGCAGGTTTAAGCAGCTACTAAACCCTGCACAGGTCTTTGACCTCATGAATGGCGGCCCACAGCTGGGGTGAGATCAACACCCGCTTATCACACAATGCAATATCAATTAAAAGGCTTTGTAAGGCAATAAAAGTGTCAGGAATCAGTCTCAGTAGCTTAGCTTTTACAACAACCAAATATTTGGGGAAGTCGTGGCCTAATGGTTAGAGAGTTTGACTCCTAACCCTAAGGTTGTGGGTTCGAGTCTCTGGCCGGCAATACCACGACTGAGGTGCCCTTGAGCAAGACACCGAACCCCCAACTGCTCCCCGGGCACCGCAGCATAAAATCGCAGCCCACTGCTCCGGGTGTGTGTTCACGTCACGTCACTTTCAACTGCTGTATGTGTGCACTTTGGATGGGTTAAATGCAGAGCACGAATTCTGAGTATGGGTCACCATACTTGGCTGTATGTCACGTCACTTTCACTATTTTTATTTGATAACTGTAATGAAGTGTTTTCAGACTTAGTGCAGCTTTTAATAGAATTCATGTAAATTGTATGTTTTAACATAATTTTGTTGGCAAAGTAAATTTTCCCTACGAACTGTATTTGTTGTTTTATGTTTTTGTTTGTGCATTCAGGCTTCGTCTCTTCCAGAAGTTTGAGACCTTTCGTACCCTGGTGTGTGGTGGAGATGGGAGTGTGGGCTGGGTTCTGTCTGAACTGGACAAACTCAGCCTGCACAAACAGGTCAGAATAACTTGGAGAAAAAAAATGGTTCTTACATTTTAATAAAAGATTATGAAAACAATCATTGTTTTAGAATAACGTGCACCGGTGAATGTAAAAATAGACCAGAGACATCTATGCTACCATTCAAAAATGTGGGGTCAGTCATTTAAAAAAAAAAAAAATCCTTTATTTTTTTTCCTGAAAAAAAAATATGCATTAAATTGATCGAAAGTGTCAGTAAAGATATTTATAATGTTACAAAGGATTTCTATATTTCATATACAATAAATTTCTATTTTCAAAGAATCCTACAAAAAATAAATATCATCATTTATACAAAATAAGCAGCATAAGTGTTTTCACCATTGCTAATAATAAGAAATGTTTCTTTAGCACCATATCAGAATAATTTCTGAAGATTTGTGTGACTGGAGTAATGGCTGCTAAACATTCAGTTTTGACTTCACAGGAAAAAAAATACATTTTAAAATACATTATTAAAATAGAAATCAGTTATTTTAAATATGAATAATTTTCACGATACTACTGTTTTTACTGTATTTTTGATCAAGTAAATGCAGCCTTGGTGACCATAAGAGACTTCTTTGAAAATCTTACAAACCCCAACATTTTTGAACGGTAGCGTACTACACAATACATAGGGTCACATCTTCATTGCGTTGTGTTGTGTGTGTAACAGTGCCAGCTGGGTGTGTTGCCGCTGGGTACAGGAAATGACCTGGCACGTGTGCTGGGATGGGGAGGATTGTGTGATGATGATGCTCAGCTGCTGCAGATACTGGAGAAACTAGAGAGAGCTACAACCAAGATGCTAGACAGGTGAGACAAAGAGGGAGAATGAATGAGTGGATGAATGGATGGATGAATGAATGACTCTCATCAAACTCTCTCTGTACCTGAATGTGTGTGTGTCACAGATGGAGTGTGATGACCTTTGAAGTGCCCACCAAACAGACTCCAGCTATTGTAAAGGAGGAGGACCCATCAGACTCTCCCCTACAGGTGACCTTGTAATATTTCACAATATTGCTGTTTTTACTGTATTTAAATAAATGCAGCCTTGGTGGGTGCAATAGACTTTCAGAAACATAAAAAATATCACCAACCCCAAACTTTTGAATACAAGTGTAAATTGTGAGTCTAGTTTTGTTATTTTATGTCTAATTGTAGGTCCAGATTACACAATATGCTGATTCTGTAGCCACTCACTTGACCAAAATCCTGGACTCTGACAAACACAGTGACATTATATCATCTGCTAAGTGAGTATAAAGATGTTAAAGAGGGTTATGTTCATAGTAGTTAAAAATCCTTTTGAAACCTCAGAGTTTTGTCTTCTTATCTCTTTCTATCAAAGGTTTCTGTGTGGAACAGTTAATGACTTTGTGGCTGAGGTCGGCAAAGCTTATGAACGGGCCACAGAGAATAGAGAGGAGGCTGATGCTATGGCCAAAAAGGTAGATCTGGAGGCTATTTTAGCAGTTAAATGATGAGCCTAAAAAACATGTACATTTTTAAATAAACAGACAAATGATGAGTTAAATGAACAGTCAAACAGAGCCAAATGAACATCCAAAAAATGAGTGAATTAACAGTCAAAAGATGAATTAAATGAAAATCAAATAAATAGTTAATTGAAGAGTCAGACAAAAAGTCCTGTTCTAAAAAAAACTGTTTGGATTTGTGCTTGGTGTGTCTCTCTCAGTGTGCCATGTTGAACGAGAAGCTAGACTCTCTGGTTAAGGCTCTCAGTGAAGACGCCAATGCCCAGCTGGTGCCATCTGGGACAATCTCACCAGACGAGAGCAACTCTGATCAGTCCAGACCCTTCAGATCAAGAGAGCAGCTGATGCTGAGGGCCAACAGCCTGAAGAAAGCACTCCGACAAATCATAGATCAGGCAGAAAAAGGTAATTCTTCACTGTGTATATGAGTGGAAAGTAACTGGATTTTGGACCAATGTTTGATTACATAGAATAAACATCAAGAAGAACATGATTTAAGTATTGCAGAGTACTGTAAGACAAAACTACTGTACTTCATTCAAACAATTGTGAAATGACAACACGTTCAAAACTTGCAAAAGAGAAAAACCTTTTAGATTTTAATTTCTGGTATGTTTATCTTGATTGTATTTAAATAAGGTAAAACTAAAATCTGTTGTTTGCAGATGTACAGTGCAGGAATGACACAGCATGTAACAGCAGCTACTTGACTACTTGAGTCAATATTTAATTTGATTGTTGTTGACTGTTTTCTCTCAGTGGTGGATGAGCAGAACAGACACACCCAGGTGCAGAGAATGTCGTCCTCCTCATCAATCAAAAGATGCAGCAGTGAGGACCTCAAGGAGGCAGAGCCACGTGAGTAACAAACTCATTTTATGAATATTAATACTGTAGATGATGCATAGCAATTAGATCCTTAGTGTTTCTCAATTTATCTTTTCACTGAAATGTTTTTCCTCAGCTCTGGCTCTGAAATTTTATTCAAACTATTGACATTTTCAAATATTGCAGCTGTTCTTAACAAAATAGCAGACCGAATTGCAGCTGTCCTTAACTGGTTGGTTTATTAAATCACCAATCACAGTCCGGGAATAAAACCCCCCAGTTAAAGGATCTTTGCTCATTTTGTGAATATGAAGGTCAGCTGTAGAAATTATTACTAAGGGCATTTCTAATATAATACAGTCCAATACAGCATAAAATTAAATGTATAAATTAAGGGGATACAAAAAATAAAAGTGTGTATGCAGAATGTCCTGGTGGGCACCATTGCTTCAGTTATGTTGAAACGGAAACTATATCATGCAACCCAGACGCTGTCTAGAAAAGGTCGTCCCTCAGAACTGTCTGTGTGAGCAGGGAGACGGGAAAAAGGAAAAGGCCAAGGATCACTTGAAGGAGCAACAGTTAATTAACATCAACTGTATCAACATCCATAACACTGTTTAGCTCACATAAAGGGCACTAAAAAAAAAAAAAAAAAAAAAAAAACATTTTCCATGTACTTGTTGTATTATTTTTAATCCTTGTTATATTTTCATTGGCATTATCAAAATAATTTTTCTAACCTATTTTTAATGTATTATTTCCTTACATAAATCACTGCCACATGGAAATGATTTGGGTGTTTCTGAGTCCTTAGAAAAAAGAAAATTTACTTTTCTCTCTTGTCCGTGTTCTCAACAAAAGCAATCAAGTACATTTTCAAAGAAAATAACTTTACTTACCTGACAAGCTTTTGTTCTGTCTATTGGAAATTGAATAATAAATTTAGCACACTAAACTGTTATATGTAGAATGTATGGGAGCAAATGTCTGTTGTTTTATGTGTTTTTGCACAATGAAATCTGTTAGTGTTTAATGTTCTGTTGGAGTTTTGGGGGTTACGACTGCACTGAGGAGTAGAGCTTGTGATTCAGCTGAGGATGGGACAAAGAACATTAAGTCTATTGCCATTGTAGTGATATATGCTTCCCTTTCCTATACTCATTATTATATTTAGAAAGCTGTAGGCTACAAGACACGTGTTTGAGTTTATTTCTCCAATTGGTTTTAATCAATTTAGTTATGTTTCAGGTTAATTAAGTAGATTTTATAGAGTTCAGAGTTTCATTCAGTTTTAAGAAATGTAGTTACTCTTTTTTTAATAGACTCAAATTAAAGTATAGCCTGAAGTTCTAAAGCTTCAAATATTTAAAGTAGATGATTTTAGTTCATTCAACCACTTACCTAAAAGAATAAGTAAATTCAAAAGCACTTTTTTTCAGGGTGGTTTGAAAACCATTATTATGTATTATTATTACGCTAATTTTTGTAGTGGTGCTATGTTTTTTTCTTATGGCTGCATCTCTCTCTTTCCCTTCATTTCATTGACAGGTCAAAACACACTGAGTCCAACTACTACAGCCCCTATTTTGCTGGAGAAGTCAGAGAGCTTCAGTTCTGTGCTTTTCTCTGAAGAGTATGTGTAAGACTGTGCAAACACACACATGCGCTCATTTAAGGGCTCTTATCTTTTTCCAGATAAGTGCAGTAATGACATCTGAGGTTCCAGCAGCTCTAAAACCATGCTGACAATGTAATAACCCACAGTGTGTTTGCTATTGCACTCACTGACACACTAGTCCAACAGTCTCAGACATAAATCTGTTTTCGTATGGAGTTCTTCATTGACTCTCAGAGATTATCTTTGGTTACTGGACACTCTATGGCTTTGCTTTAAAACCTAGTGAACTGCATGCTTAGAGTTTGTGCTTTGAACTTTTTAAAAAAGCACATTAAGTTTTTGACCACATGTTTCCATTTACAGGCTTTAGGAATCATGTTTACTATGTTTGCATTTACTTAATTACAAAGCTGAAACTATGTAAACTGTCGGTTTTTATCAATTTAATGTGTCCTTGCTTTATTTAAAAAATTTTAAATAAAAAATCCTACTGACCCCAAACTTTTTTGTAATGTATAAATATCATATAATGCTTAATAGAAGATTAGACACTTAGTGCTCCTCATATCCATCATTAAAAAATACTTGTCTAACAAACCCAAAACCATTCACCTTTGTGACATTATAGCAATATCATCTATAAATAAATGTAGATTTTCACTGTTTATTGTGAACGATGTATGATGAATACAGTCCACCTTTGCTGCTCATTTAGCACTCCATAAATGTTTCTGATTCATACTGTAAGTGACTCAGCTTACACACACTCATGTTCCACAGGCAGTGCACAGAAAAGTGTGTGATGAATAACTATTTTGGCATTGGGCTGGATGCCAAAATATCTCTAGAGTTCAACAACAAGAGAGACGTGCACCCAAAAAAGTGCAGGTAAGAGAGAAAAATCCTTGTTAATTTCTGCATAGAGTTCACCTAATCATTATGAATGTGTTACTAGTTACAGATATGCTTTTTGATTTTCAGTAACCCTGTTTTTTGCTGTTGTTGTTGTATTAAATGTTGTGTTGATATAATGTTGACTGAAACTGTGAAATCTTCTATGTATTTAACAGTAGTCGCACTAAAAACATGATGTGGTACGGAGTGTTAGGGACCAAAGAACTGGTGCAAAAAACCTACAAGAACCTGGAACAAAGAGTCCAACTGGAGGTATGAGCACATGCCAGACAGACAGAGAGAAAGAGAGTATAAGATGCTGATATGTGGGCTGAATGCATTTCTTCCTTTCTGACCTTTATTGGAAAGACAAAGCACTCTTTTTGCCATTTACTTCACTTCACACACTATGAATGATGCTCTGCCACTGTGTGTGTTTGTGTAAATGTGTGTATACTGTTCATCCATGTAAGTGGTCATGGTTTCATGTTTCAAACGTTGTTCTGAGAATCTGTACATCATGTAGCCCTTCTCTTTCTCTCTGTGTGCAGTGTGATGGAGTGCCCATGTCCTTGCCCAGTCTTCAGGGTCTTGCTGTTTTGAACATCCCCAGCTATGCAGGAGGCATTAATTTCTGGGGTGGCACCAAAGAGAACAACGTGAGTCCATCAATGAAACCGAATTTCAGTTTAGTTCAGTTCAGCTCAGAGCTTATAACTTAACTTTCTGGAGGGCTGTTCGGTTCAACAAAGTGAAAATCATCTCAACAGATGAATCTGTGCTATGCATTTATCTTCAGTGCATCTGTTTAATGTTCTGAGCTGTCAATAAACAGTGGCTCCTGGCCAGTTTCTTCCTGCAGATATGACTTTCAGAATGCATCAACCACATTTACAACCACTCATCAATCCATCAATTCCCTTTCATCATAATTTCTCAAGAGCAATTTGTCAGTGTGATAAAATGCATTGTAGAGTATAAACAAGAAGCAATATGAAACAGGTGTGGAGAATAAATGATGGAAAACAGAAAAGATGCAATGAGTATGCTAATATACAGTACACTGAAGACTAGTAAATAGATATATTTTATGCTCTTGCTCATGCAATATTTTTTAAATATACAGTGTAATAGATGCCAAAAAAGTGAGGAAAAAAAGTATATTACAGAGGATCACCTAACTGGGGTGACTTTGCGTTATCGGATCTAACTCACATCACTGTAACAGATTCTTTCCTGTGAAGTGTATTTGGAATATCATGATGTCATTTCTCAACAAGAGTCAGAGTGTACATAAAATTTGTTTGATTTTATTATCCTTACAACATGCAGATTTAGGTTGATAGAAATAATTATTTATAGATTTGTGTTAATAAAGTATCAGATGTTGAGAATGTGGTTCACCGATGGAAATTATGAAAATTTGTCTTCTGTTGTATTTTTTTGTGTAGAATTTTGGGGCTCCATCTTTTGATGATAAGAAGTTGGAGGTGGTGGCTGTGTTCGGCAGCATGCAGATGGCCATGTCTCGAGTCATCAACCTACAGCATCACCGCATCACACAGGTCAGAATCCAAACACACAATTCAGAATTTCAAAACTCTTCCTTTCAAGGAATTGAATTCAACCACACCCTAACTGGAATTCGATCAGAATGACGAGACTTGCAATTGCAATTCATACGATGGAGAAATTTTATTGATTTTGTGACAACACAATGATTGCAGCAGTTGGTTTAATTGTATCTAATTTACTCAGTTAAGAGATTAGGGTAAACTAGAGCTTTGGGGGAGAATTGTTTTTCCACCATGGCAAAATTAAACTTAACATTTATCAAATATGATGAAATGTACAGTACTCAGATTAAATACAGTTTTTTTAAAGGATAGCTGTATTCTTAAATATTGATTATTAATATCATCTAATGTTGTTTCGTGTATGAGAAGGTTTATGGGAAATTTATGATAAATGTTTTAATAATATGTATCATTTGGGTGAATTAAACATTATTAAAAATAATCTTCCATCGTGTGCTATCTCCTCAGTGTCGGCAGGTGAAGATCACTATCTTGGGTGATGAAGGTGTGCCAGTGCAGGTGGACGGCGAGGCCTGGATTCAGCCTCCTGGCATCGTCCAAATTGTCCACAAGAACCGAGCCCAGATGCTCACCAGAGACCGGGTCAGTGTGTGCGCGTGCGCCCATCTTCTTTTCTCTTCTTTAAAAATGTCTATAAACTGTCTGAACAGAGCAGCATCGCCTGATCATTTTCACTCGTATGGGATTCTGATAAGCTGCTGTCCCCACTGGACTAACCTAACCTAATTACACCAGAAAAACAAGCTTTATCAGCTTAGTTTTGCAGACAAACTGCACAGTCAAGTCACCTCTATTTATAAACAGTTATAAAGCAGCTTAACAGTAATAAACAGGGAAAAAACAATAAATACGAGACAAATTCGAATTATTCTGTAAAACACTACAATGACGTCAGTTCAGTTCAATAACAGTAATAATCATCAGTTAGGAAATGAGTTCTGTGTGCAGCTCTACAAAGTCAATAGTGATGCTATTCAGCTCGAGTCAGTTCAATGTTGATACAAGTTCAATAACAGTGTTGATGTTGTAAAATTCATCAATTATGAAACAAAGCTGATTAAGAAATAAAGCAGCTCTACTCTGCTCCATCAGGTGACAGAAATGGAGGAAAAAACCTTGAGAGTTTTCCTCTGACCAAATGAATGAACACAGTGTAATTTAGGATTCCAGGCTGCATCAGTCAGTATTGGGATACTGTATATCACACTGGCATTACCAGCCCCCCCCCCAAAAAAAATTCAAAAGATATCTCTTATGCTTTCTGAGGCTGCATTTATTTGATTAAAATACAGCAAAAACAGTAATAATGTGAAGTATTATTGCAATGTAAAACAACTATCTTAAATTGTTTCCATTTCAGTTTTCTAATTTAATATATTTTACAGTGTAATTATTCCTGTGATGGCAAAGCTACATTTTTCAAAGCTGTATTTTCACTCTTTTGAGTCACATGATCCTTCAGAAATCATTCTAACATGCTGATTTAGTGCTCAACGAACATTTTATATTATTATCATCAGTGTCAGAAGTATTATAGCCCCTTGTTCCCAGCCCCCTAAACATTTCTGACCTCAAACTTGAGTGCAGATGTGCATTCTGTCATCATTGTCTGTTGATATGACAACTAGGCGTTCGAGAGCACGCTGAAATCATGGGAAGACAAGCGGAAAGGTGACAGCCGGCCAGCCCGGCCCCGACTGAATTCCCAGCAGTCCATGGAGTATCTGAGTGAAGAAGAATGTGCGCAGGTCCAGCAGCTTGGTTTAGTGGCCGACACACTCATCAACAGGTGTGTCTATGTGTGCCCATAAGAAGAGTCTGTGACATCCACACAAATTTAGTTTGTAACCCAACAGCAATGTCACTCCTCAGTGAATATCAATGCATACATTTGTGGGAAGCTATTTTATTTGAGGGCTATTGAAGAAATGAGCTCTTTCTGTTTTACCTGAAACCACACCCATGACTGTAACTTCTAATCCTCAGAAACACACTTCCTTGTATTCATTTACAAGTAATTTTACTGTCATAATTACATTTAAAATGATGTATTAAAGTCATATGTGGAGGAAAAACGTGTTTTGCTGCAGCTGTATGCATTGTGATGATGTTTTGTAGGATCCGGGAGGTGGCTAAGACTCATAAGTTGGTGGAGCAGGAATTAGCTCATTCTGTCAATGCCAGTGCTGCGGTCTTGAGTGAAGCCTTCCCCTCCAAACCCTCCAGCCCTGAGGTGACCACAGCACTTTTGTTGTTGGACTGTTAAGTTTAGAGAATTGTTAACAATCAAATCAACACAGTTGACACATTTTTGATGTTCCAGCTGCTTTATTTTGTTTGTATGGCAGTAAAAAAAAAAAAGTATGAATATAATATATGTATATAAATATACTGTTAAAAGGTTTGGAGTCAGTATGATTTTTAAAGAAATTAATACTTTCATTCAGCGAGGATGCATTAAATTGATCAAAAGTGACAGCTAAGACTTTTGAAAGACAATATAAAGACATTGCTACAAAAAAAATTATATTTCAAATAAATGCTATGCTTTAGATTTTTAAATCAAAAAATCCTGAAAAAGATGTATCACAGTTTACAAAAAAATGTTATGAAGTAACTGTTTTCAAAATGAATAATAATCAGAAATGATTCTTGAACAGTATATCAGAATGATTTCTGAAGGATCATGTGACACTGAAGACTGAAGTAATGGTGGTTGACGATTCAGCTTTGGCATCACTGGAATACATTACACTTTAAAATGTATTAAAACATTGCTAAACAGTTATTGTAAATTGTAATAATATTTAACAATATTACTGTTTTTACTGTATTTTTGTCGTCTAAATTCAGCCTTGGTCACTGTAAGTGACTTCTTTTACAAAAACATTAAAATATCTTACTGACTCCAATTTTTTGAACGGTATGATATTATATACAGTCCAAATGTGAGACACCACTGGTGAATATGATTGTAAGAGTCTGTCCCACTTTTGCTTTAATGACGGCATCACTTATTGTAAGCTACATGAACTAGAACCTGATGTGGAACCAAGGAAGCTATAATAAAGTAGTTAATGTCACAAATATTCTTTAAAAACCTGGAGCATTCAGCTTTTTTTGCAAGTTTAATCTGAATTTAATAACTGTGTGAACCCCACTGTATATATTCATAGCTCATAGCAGCGAGGGAGGTGATGAGGATCAGCTCAGTCCAGCTCTGCTTTAAAGGTTAAAAAATGCACCTTTCAGTCTCCAGCAGGAATAATAGCAGGTCCTTTCTTCCTGCTGGGACTTTCAGCATGTTCTTATTGAGCTGCTCATGCTGTTCTCCACAGGACCTCCATTGACCAGCCAATAGAAGAAAAACTGAAGGAACTCAACAACACTGTGTGTTAATCACTGAACAGCAAGAGTCTGTCAGGACGTCAAACTAAACTTGAGCTGTGACTGTGTGTGTGTGTGTGTGTTTTCTGCAGGGTTTGAGTCGCAGTACAGCTGTAGACATTGTCAACAGCAGTAAAGTTCTTCAGCAAGAGACCAAGATGCTGCTGGAGGGGAAACTGCTGGTGAGCGGCATCACTCTCTCTCTCTCTTTCTTTCTCTTGCCTGTTCTTGTTCATAAGTAATGCAGTCAGAAATATGATAAAGACATATTTTTTGTATGTGTGTGTGTGTGTGTATAGCAGTTGGAGTCTTCTCAAAAAGAGGAGCTTCTTTCCACAGTGGACAGTCTCAGCACTGAGTTACACAAGCTGGAGGACATTAACTGGATCTGGCCCAGCATGCACTGCTCTGAGGAGGTTTGTCCTACCCAGCATTCATGTCTCCAGTGCATAACTTTGAGTGTGACCCTTTGGACTTGCATTTAAGCTAGCATTACTTTATCTATAGAGCACAACAGTTGGATTCCAAAAGTTAAAAGTACATTCATTTCTCCAAATAGATTTTATATTTAAATATGGTGTGATTTAAACTTACTAGTCGATGGTTACAATACAACTGAAATTTTTTTTTTGATGTTTTTGAAAGAAATCTCTTGTGCTGAGTTTAATCAACAAATACAGTACAATAGTGATATGAATAGTGATGTGAAACATTACAATTTATAATAACTGTTTTCTATTTTAATATATTTTAAAGTGTAATGTATTGTAATGGCAAAGCTGATTACTCCAGTCCACAGTGTCACATGATCCTTCAGAAATCATTCTAATATGCTGATTTGATGATCAACAAACATTATAAATATGAATTTTTATAAATGTTTAAAACAGTTGTTCTGCCTAATTTGTTTGTGGAAACAGATTTTTTTTTTTAAGAAGTGGAGAAGTTCAATAGAACAGCATTGATTATAAATAGATATCCTTTGTAATATGTCTTGATTAGTTTAATGCATCTTTGATAAATAAAAGTATGAATTTCTTTCAGAAACCGCTTTAGATTTTTTTAATCCAAATTTTGGAATGGAAGTGTATATACTTTTAAATGGCATCATCATACATGGTATCATTTTTTGTTCTGAATAAACTAACATAATTTGGCAGTTAATCTCTAGCTAGGTTGCATTATGGCATAAAACTGATCATGTGACAAGAATAACATACATCACATGCATTTCTGGATTCCAGCTTATTACAATGCATATCACCCCATCTTTCTTCCTGTGTACCTTTGGTTCGTTTAATACCAGGACTCGTCCCGTGTGCCAGGTAAAAGCAGTATGAAGCTGAAAATCATGCCCAAGGGGAAGAAGGAGAGAGAGAGGTTACATAAACAGCGGTCCAGCGGCTCTCTGTCAGGTAAAACACAGCCTCACAATCTCACTGTCATGCTGAATTATTGACCGTAACACTGCAGTGACTGTAAACTACAATCAGAGGCCTAATTGTAAACAAATTATTTCTCCTTGTATTATTATCTCCTTGTACAATTGTCAGAAGTTTCGAAGCATTATGATTTTTAAATGTTTTTAATGAAGTCTCTTATGCTCACAATTAATTGTACTTCAACTCACAACCCTATTCTGAACACATTTGTTTGCACCGCTCAGGATCTTGGGATATCAGAGGCGGGATGTGTGATGTTGTTTCTTCGGGCAACTGAAGAGCTGAAGTGGTTTGCTGCACCTCTGTCATGAGGACACACTCTGCCACGGGACACTGCTTCACGGCCAGTGAGGAGGACGTGAGACCCGCTGTGCAGACACATGCCCACCCCAGTGTTCGTGAACGGCCCGGCACTGCATTACTGTGCTTCTGTTCGTTTCTCCTCTGCCTGCGGATGGTGTCACAGGAAATGCTCATCATCAGAGAGCAGGAAGTGGATCATCCATCATCTCTCTGTTTTCAGCAGGGCAACTCCCGTGCATCACCTAATCCGTTCTGTTTTTTAATCTTATTTCATGATCTTGCTACTTTTTTTCTCTTTTTATTAATATTCAAGCTGTCAGACACAAACTATAAAACTTAATTCACACTCCAAAGAAAAAAAATAATTTATTTGGCCCCGTGCTGTCGCCGCCTGAACAACAAGAAAGGAACAAATTAACTCAAACAAAACAATTGTATTGAAATTAAGACGAACAAGTGCAAAAAAAAAAAAGAATATCCTGATGAATGAATGTATGGTGGACCTGTATTATACGTCAAACTGGCTGAATAGTTCATCTGCATCTAGTCTCTGTATCTATCAAAAGACCATCTAGTTTCTGCATGCCTTTCATGCCCTTATGCAGAAAAAAAGGTCTATTTATTTTTTCTTTTTACTCTCGGATCGTCAGCCAAGCTGTGATGGTGTATCACTAGTGTGTTAATTGAGCCGTCGTTCTAGAAGCTTCAGTGCCGTAACTCTTGTGCCAAGTAAGTAAATGGAGCGCAGTGGTTTAAAGTGAGCTGTTTCTTTACTATTTTCTGCAGGGAAATGTTGTGAAAGAAAGTGATGCTGTATGTCGTACATTTCAACATCTTTGATCTCGCCTTGCACTTTAATATAGAAAACAAATGTTTAAAAATGCAAACTTAAAAGGTTGTTTTTTGTCATAAGAAAACTGGTATCCCATTCAAGGAAAACCTATGATGAGATACGTTACATATAAGACAGTATATAATCTAACTTATGAATGTTATTAAACTGTTGGCCCTTTTCAGGGGTCAGGACATGGAAACCCTGAGGGAAAGCAAAACTTGAACTTGCCTAATGTGTGGATCACAAACAGTATTTATCAACAGACTCCAATGGTACAGTGTAACACGTTTCCATTAAACTAAATAATATACACAGTACTGGATAATTTAATTGTTTTCTTGATAGTTGTGAGCCAAAGTCTAACAGTATTGCTCTGTAAAAAAGAAAAAGACATTACAAATATGGTCTTGGTATGAAAGTTTGATGGACAGTCTAGGTGCTGATTGTGCCTCTAAAACTTGGACTGTATTTTTTTATTATTTTGCATGTCTTTGTTGTAAACTTCCTCATCTGTGATGAATTATTGCTGTGTGGTGTTTAGTTTTGATTGACATGGCAAACATTACTTTGACCATCTCCACGTACCAGCACATTTATTATGACCGTGGTAATCAGGTACAAGCGGAAGGCAATGATTTTATGAACAGAAGATTTATTTTTGAATTTTACTTTGAACAGAGAAAAAGAACCAAAACTGAAGAGATTGAATTTTTATTTGCTGGTACCAATCCTCTTCATTGTCAAGACTACTGTTTACTTTTAAGATGTATTATTTATCCTTTTTATTTAAACATTTTTGCCATATGGGTTGCAGTCAAGCTTCCATGGCCTTGGACTCTGTTTGACTGCAATCACCTACTTCAGGATTGTTGCTCTCGACTTGACTCAAAAATAAAGTGTGGCCATTGCTGTTTGACTTGTTGCACTTTATTATCATGGTTTCACATAAGAGAGCTCAGTTTGTTTTCTGTTCATTTCAAATCAGAGTTAATTTATTGCATTGTCAGTACTGAAAATCTACATTATTTTCAGCTAATTTTAAAAAAGATTTACCAACCCCAAACTTTTGAAGAGATATATATAAAAAAAAAATTCAAAATTGACCGCAGAACTGAAAGATGAGTTTTAAGACTTCTCTAACTTTTAACCACACAATAACATATTTTAGCAGACAAAAAAAAGGCTAACCTCACATTTTTACAGATCCCATGTGATATTGTAAACAAATACATAACCTCAGAAACACAACCATTACGCCTCAGAATAAATGTTCATTTTTCTGGGGGGACAGCAACAGGCTCTTCAAGCGCAGGTGGTCCATCACCTGCCTGATTTTCTTCTTTTTTGTCCTCACTCTCTTTCTTGTCCTCCTCTTCATCTTCAAAGTCAGACTCACTGATGTCATCATCTGAGATGTACCAGTCGGGTTTGACGTCTTCCTGTTCTGTGTTCATCTCATCGGTGACCTCTGGCTCGGGTTTGTGTTTGGGGTCCTCAAGTTTCCCCCAGGCTACAGCATCAGCCTTCCGCATGGTCACCTCAACCTTAGAGGGCACCATGTTCACAAAACTGCTCTTCACATCAATCACCTAAGAGACCAGAAGTGGACACAAATGTTTCAATGCATTTGACTTATGATTAAATAAATATGGTGTGTGTGTATATGTCTATATATTTCTTATGCACTAAACTAAAAGCATTATTTTTTTTAAGTTTCAGGAGAATATATCATTGATTAATCATAACAGACTGAACAGCAATCTTACCCCCCATAAGTGGATGTCCTTATGAAACACTTTGTCACCCTCAAACTGAATGTGGCATGTTAACTGCAGATTGATGGAGACAAAAAAGTATTTATAGAAAAAGACACAAATACATTTATAAAATGTCATTGGATGATGCTGAGGTGAAGTGACTTTTGCATGTTGTTTTGAACTCACCACTGTGCGGTTTGCCTCCACGTAGGATTGCTCTGGACTGGCGTTCTTGGCGTAGATTGTGACCACGACCTGGTTTCCCGTCTGGTGCCAATCATGCCTGCAAGCCACCTTCTTTTTGTCCTGCAGACCCAACACAAACCCAACATACAGATTTCAGAAAGGGTTAGTTAGTTGTTCTTGATTATACAGCGTGTGTTCATTCAAATATCTAGCCATTCAACAAAAAAGTGCACTAGCTCTCACCTGTTTGGGGATCCAGCAGTGTTTTCCTGTTGTGCAGCCCTTCTGATCCAGGAAGGCGTTGAAGTCAGTGGTTTTTATGCAGCAGCAGTTCCAGTATTTGTATCTAGACAGTGATAGCCAGATGGGAATTATCATGCGTCTCCCGTCTCATCTAACAAACAATATCTTTAATTGCTGATAGTAAGAGCACTTGTGTGAACACATCATGATCTCTTGTTGAATTGGACTGCACACGTGGATCTGAATGACAAGCTTGATGAAAATAGGCCTTACTTGTACTGTAAAATTTTAACAGATACAGGAATTGGGTAGCTATTTTAAGTCTACAACAGGTAAGTACAGTATGAGGCTGAGTCATATTTCCAAATAAAGACTGCAGGTTTCATACCCTTCATGGAAGACGGGGACCCCGGGATGATATGTGCAGCTCTCTGCATTCGTCTCTGGACTCTGGTAAATCTGAACGCACAGTGATCAATGTTTGAACAGCTATTCATATTCAACACACAGACTACACCCTAAAGAAAGACATTTCTGCTCCAGAGAAACACTCACAGCAACTCAGCATATTCTCAAAAGCAAAACTTTAAAGTGCTGATGCACCTGAAATCAGCATAAGCTCTGTGTCATCCGTTTACTGCCTTCACACCTGAAAATACACTCATTTTTCTGCTCATCCAAATAGATGAATGAGCAGGAGGCTGTAACAGAGCTATACGTGCTGTGTGTCTCACTGGCTAAAGAAAAAACCATTAACTCTGACAAAAGAGAACCAACATTGTGCTATTAACTTGAGCATGACTGAGCACAATTGTTTTCCTTTCACTACAAAAGATTACATTTGAATTTGAATGGGAATAACAGGAAGAGGATTTTATTAAACTGCAGTTCAAAGTCTGAATCCTCTTCAAAGACCACAGTGCATAACATGACATTAAATGAAATATATGATTTAAATACCCCAAATTAAATTCCTTGTCACATTTCAAACCATATATGATAACATGGTTATAGCTAATGCATAGTGAAAAAAAGCAAAAAAATTAAACTTACACCATAAAAAAGTCATTAATTCAATTGTGAACAACACACAACTCTGCTGGTACAGGTTTAGTTCTCATATGGACTAAAGAACAGCTCTGCGGAGTAATTAACATCATGAGCCTTTGGGATTTCAGCAAACAAATCCATTAAAGATGATCCTTTCCCAGAGAAGGGAAGCTTTAATAGAAGGCACTAAGGTCAAATCCAAGTAAGGGATCTGAACCTGTGGCTTTATTAGTCATTCATTCTCGCTCAGCGTCCATTCAACATTACACTGGTAAAAAAAAGCTGAACTACAGTCAGTTTCTACTCCTCCTGTTCTCATGTAATTCATTGTAAGGACTAAAGGAGGCTGATGGTGGGTCAGTACTTTTACACTAAAATAATCAAAGGCCCAGGATTGAGTCTCTGTGGGGTCTGTCTGTAGTGTCATTCTTTATTATGGCCACTAGATGGCATGAACTGTACATTTCGTTAAGCAAGCTGATTTGTTTGGTGCAATTTACATATTACATGAGCACCTACTGTTTTGCATCCTGTGTTCTTGCACTTAACCCCAACCACTATGGCTTGACTCTCTGCAGGACAGCGAGAGGGAAGAGGCGACAGGAGAAAGGCAAAACAACAGTTAGATGAAGAAGAAAATGTGCAAGTCACATTACTGTATATATATATATTTAAAAATGACAGTCATGCATAATACAATTACAGGACACAACACAAAAAGCCTACAAAATCCTACAGCAGACCTTTGAGCACAGAAGGGTGTTACTGTGTCTTTACAGAGGTCTTACTGTAAGTGACAGATTATGGACAGGTGGATCTCACAACTACAGTCACGGACTGAAATAAGCTTTAGCAGAACAGAGAGCTACACAAAAACTTCACTACAGCAATGATACTCACTGGCAGAAAAAAAAAAAAAGAGGAGGAGAAAAATTCTTCACATATTTTTTTGTTTGTGCTGGCTGTGTATGTGTACAAAAGTAGCAAAAATAAATATAGTTTTATATTTAAGACCAGTGTTATTTTAGTACCACTGATAAAGATATTTTTTTGGTAACACTTTACAATAAGGTTCCATTAGTTAATGTTAATTACAAACAATGAACAACACATTTATTACACTGCTCATTAATCTTTGTTAATGTTATTTAATGAAAATACAGATGTTCATTGTTAGTTCATGTTAATTCACAGTGCATTAACTAATATTAACAAGCACAACTTTTGATTTTAATAATGCCTTTGTAAATGCTAAAAATTAACATTACCTAAGATTAATAAATGCTTGGTTAACTAAAGTAGTAAATAATGAACCTTATTGTAAAGTATTACCATTTTTTTTTATTATATTTTATTATTTTATTAGTTATTTTATTGGTTTATGTTTTCTGTTTTCACTTTAATTTTAGTTAAAGTAATTTTTGTCATTTTTATTTGCTTTTTTATAAAAATCTGTCGGTATAATTTTTATCTATTAGTTTGTCATTTATTTAGTTTTAGTTATTTTAGTACTTCAAGTTAAGCTAAATGTTGGTAACTAGACAAAATAAAAATACGTTTTATGGTTTTAGTTTTAATTTCATGTAACGATAACAATCCTGATGCAGACTATATTAAATACAGGCTCATAAACATCATTTGTGCTGAAAGCAATTTATTTTTGTGAATTATTGCACTAGTGTCCTTATGCTTGTGTTGAAGGTGATCCTGAGCTTTAGGAATAATAGGAATTGCACACCTAGCTTCTCTCTCTTCTCCCTCTCAGTGATCTCCATTTTCTCCATGATCTGAGCCAGAGAGGAAGAGATCTTCACCTGCAGCTTTGTCTGTGGCTCATCTGAGCTGGGAAGAAGGGAATCGAAAAACAGTCAGAAGTAGCCGTACTTCTCTTTTTGAAAGAGACAAAGAGAAGGCTTCAGAGAAGGAAAACGAGTTGGTGTGTGAAACAGAACACACTGTGTGTGAGCTGCATACTGTATGTACTCTATATACCTGGGTCTCTCTTTTTCCAGGGCTTCTGCAGATTTGGGTCCCTGGTAGATAATTTCCTTTCCACTGTGCTGCTTCACGTCTCCCTTCTCAGACGTCACCTCTGGCTGCAGAGGCTCCTGAGGTTTCTCGTTACTATGTCGCCCGCGAGTGCAACCCTGAGAGGATGAGCACAGAAAGCAGAATGTGCCAATCAACATGTGACTGAGAAGATAATCAGCAGACACAGAGCAGATAAATGGCATGTTTGAGACTGTGTGAATGTGAAAGTCTCTCCAGCACAAAGATGGCATGATTAGCTCAATTATTACTACTATAATTACTTATTTTTGAGTTTACACATTTACATTCAGTGCTGCTAATATTGGCTGCTATATGATAATTTGGTATATCAGAAGTCATCTGATACATAAAAGCCTGCCACACTATTGAATTTAATTATTTTATGTATTTTATTTTTATTTATCAGTGGTTCTCAACCAGAAGGCCAGGGGCCCATTAGAGGGCCTCAGAAAACTTCCAAGGTTGCCTCAAAACAAAATGATTTTCTAGACCTGAAAAAAATGTAAATTAATAAAATATTAAACTCCCATTGACTTTTATTTATAATTAATATATATTTATAGTTATGTCAAGCACTATAACATTTTATTAAGTACATGTTAATGAATTAAAATTACAAATCGTTATCTTTGGGCTTTGTAAGACTTCGGAGTCACTGCATTATACCGATATATTTTCGAACACTTTACAAGAAGGTTCAGCTCGTTAGTTAACACAATTTATATCATGAGATCCAGTCTGTACTACTGTACGTGCAGAGCATGAAGAGCAGCACTAGATGATGCCGTCACAATTATCATATTATTAGCATACCTTGATTGACAAGAACTCTGAGAAATCTGTCGTCCTCTTTTTACAGCAGGACCAGCCCTGAGGAGAAAAACCCAAACACAGAATCACATCAGACAGCCAAGAACAAAATAAAACAAAAACATGAATACTAGGCTCCCTAAGAAGCAGACGAACATGACAGCGCTCTTATCAAGTTACGACAGAACTGAGCAGCTGGCGGTCTGTATGGAGTCTAAACAAAAAGACTGAGACACATTTTGAGCTCACCTTTAAGGCATCGTGGAAGATTGGCACTCCGGGGTGAAACTGACAGGCATCTTCAGGTGGCGAGAGAGAAAATAGGGTTAGTAGAAGACAATATTTATCTACAGAAGTCCATCCTCGCTACTATTTTTTATGAACTGGACTCAATACAGCTGGTCCCCATTGACTTGTATAGTGTTTTTTTCTCTCTCTCTCTCCCTCTCCATACTATGGAAATCAATGGGGACCAGCAACTTAAGGTGAACTATCCATTTAAGTCCTGGCCCCCCAGTGTCTCTGAGGCCAACGGATCTCATTCACACTGCAATCAGCTGTCGGCTCACCACTATCTATTTATATAATTCAGTTTCTAAAACAACAGTTTTACAGGTCTAGTACAGAGAGTGATCAAACACTTCTCTTTCAGTTGTTAAACTCTAAAGATGATGATACACTGGGCAACTTTTTGAGCAATATTGCCATCAATGTGGAACCAGCTGAGACACAGGGCCCATGACTGATCTAAAGTATCCAGATAGACATTTGTTGCCTATTGTCAATGGGAAAGTGCCCAAACAATATTGCTCAAAAAAGTTGTCCCGTGTATCAACACCTTAAATGTTGTTGGCAAATTGGTAACATAAGGACTGTAATATCATTCATGACATGGATAATTAAAATAAATACAATAAGCTCATGATATTATACTTTTTTAACAATGGGCTACATATTGATAAATAGTAAAAATAAATTAGAAATCTTACCATCTGAGTTTTTGTCAGCGTCAAATCGACCCCCGCAGCCTCTGTTGTAACACAGTAAAGCCATGTTGGCCTGTTTGTTATTCAGGTTGACTTTCACTTTAACACTGGTCACTTTTCTTAGTTTATATCCTCTGCTCTGTGTTCGTCACAGAACTTTCAGCGAGGAGAGATCCAGAAGGAACACGTCCAGGGAAAGAGAAGGAGAGAGATGTTCTAGTCTGAATGAACTCTAAAAATAGCTAGTGCCATGTGGGCTCTCTCTCTCCTCACAGCTGTTGGGGTCTGTCTGAGAGGGTGTGACATTCCTGGGGTCTAGAGAGAGGGGCTATGTAAAGTTTAAAATATTAAACACATAAAATGTTCTGTTTTATGATTTCACTTCTACAGCTATGCACAATTCTGGTTTCATATTTTTATTTAAAACAGCATCTGATGTAATAAACATCAAAAAAATGTGATGCAAAAAAAAATAATCAAATATAAAATATCACAAACTGATAGCAAACTATATCTTGGAACAACAAACAGGCACAAACTAAAATATTAAGGCAATGCAATTAATAAACTGCAGAAGGGAAACCTTGAGGAATGGAGTCAGATACAATTCCTGACTGTGTTGATGAATATTAATAGATGTTGAGAATAAGTCGACAACATGAAATCTGTTAAAAACGTCCTTTATTAAGAATCCGGCAAGAGCGAGCGTTAAATCCATTTATTCACAAGGCATTCACTCGTGGTTCAGGTTAGAGGCTTGCAACCATACATTTTCTTCACAAATACAGACAACAAAACAGGGACTAAGACAGAAAGAACGGATGGAAGAACTTACAAAAATTGCAAGGAATATAACATACCAGATCAGCACAACTAACCACTGACAAATCATAAAAATATGACAACAACTGCTTACTAAAAACAGCACCATATTTAATAAAACTTCGCAAACGTTACATGGATCTGTGAAACTTTCCCAGGCATGTCAGATACAAAAACATGCAAGAAAACAGGTACAAATTATAAAGCGATCGAAAAAAAAAAAGGAGTTAAATTCATCACATCTCTTGGTTCTGGGTTGAACGTTTCATTGCAGGTGTACAAACGACAGTTCAAGAGAGACTGGTATCATAAGATTGTTGACCTCAACCAGTGCTGTGTGCTTCATGAAGCTCAAGGCGAAACCAGAGGCAGTTGCAGATGAAAAGTCAATGAAGAGGGTGTTTGATTCGGGTTTAGTTACACTGACAACCAATACAAGCATTCTACCACACTTGAGAGAGTTGATCTACAAGCACAACCAGACATGTTCAATTCCTTTTTCTTCAGTTCCACATAATGAAAAATAGTGACTGCAGTATGTGGTTGACCTTCAGTTGAGTAGAGCAAATGGTTAAATAATCTAAACCAGATTTAGTTACTTAGTAACTAATGGAATCAGATTGAATGCCTGGCAACATAGTCCAGGAACTACCTTAATGCCAGTGATGGGAATTGGTCTACTAGAGAATAATTTGACCTCTCACAGAACCATTTTATCATTTAGATGAACCAAACAGCCAAAGACTTGTTGTGAAGTGTGTGAAAGGACCACAAAATGGTAGGTGCTGCTGTACATCCATTTCCATACATTATAACTTACAGCTTCACATACACGTTTAACTGTCTGGACAACTTCAAAACAGTTGAAGTTGGTCTTAAAACAGAAGATACACAAAGAAACGTTGGTTGATTTTCCTGTTTCTGAGTCCACTGTCAAAAAGTGCTACAAAGAGAAATCAGGTGGTTCCCGTTGCAGTGAAACTCGTGCAATAGATTCAACAGAAATCACATTGACAGACGCAAAAACAACACAACACGTCACAAATTTAACCAGGTATTTAAAACGTGCGTTCATACTGTAAAAACCCTGCTTTATGGGCCATGAGGCAGACATGAAGTGCAATTTCAAGAGGCCAGAGAAGAGAAAACAAAAGAGCCCGACATCAGGTCATCCAAAATGAACTCGAGGGCAATGATCTTCCCTTTTGGGTTTAAACAGGCCCTCAATCTGATGAGATGAATGAAATGACAGACAAAATGAAACTAAACAAAAATAACCAACAACTCAGGAATGAAAAGGGACTTTATTTATGTGAAAAAAAGGCAAACAAAAATGAAAGACAAAAAAAATAAAAAATAATCCCACAGTTTCTGCTTTTTATTTTCACCATGCTGAATAAACTCCTTATGGTCTGCATAAATAAATTACAAAAAACACAGTGGGGAAATCAACATAAACAGAGATTGTGTGTTCTCTTTTTTTTGGCATTTGATGATAAATGGATAAAAAAAAAAAAAGTTTCTGCATTGCTCCCCTGGGCTGATACATGGGGATAATGGTGCTTCTACTGAATACATATTTCTAAACATACTGCATATATCTTTGTAGCAGGAAAATAAGGACAAAAAGATGCTAATAAGAATGTAGCAGACAGATAGCTCACCTAAAAACAAAATCATTAAAGCCAGAGAAGCCAGGACAGCTCTATGACAGCACAAAGGTGAAAAGGACCTGGACACCAAGCATCCCCACCAGAGGTCTGAGACGTGTGGCACACGCTGACACATTGATTCTGAAAGGCTGCTGCTGAGCTGAGTATTCCAGGCCAGCTAATGAGCCGAGCCGAGCCGAGCCGAGACATATAAAATCATGGTAAGTAGTTCAGAAGTACACTAGAGTTGGCTGCTTTTCAGTCTGGCCGGGTCCTCTAAAATAAAGAATGAATGTAGAGCAGTGAGTCCAATACACTCAGACATTTGCCCCATAAACAGCAAACAAAGGACCAACTAGCAGCTGTTTATATGAAAGATGACACACAGCAACCACAAGAGGGAGCTGTAAAAAGAAAAAACATAGAGAGGGACATAGGTTTCTATGCATATCAGGGATTCTAAATAAAAATGAAAGTTTGCTCGTTGAACGCCTCAACTCAGCAAAACCAAGTAAAGAAAAGCCTTTGGTGTGTCAGAGAAAAAGCCTTCATGACCCGTAGCCAGAGAAACAAGTCAACAAGCCTATAGGTTATCTGAAAGCACTACTCTCATAGGTTGCCAAAGAAATTTGCATCTGAAGACACAGTCTTCACCGCAGGCAGGGCTGCTAATGCATGCAGAGCTTTTAATAATATATTAAAAAAAGACTAAATATGACTAAGAGAAGGAAACACTGCTGTGCTCATCGACCTGTGCCAAGAAACAGAAACTGGAGATTACCATGGAAACCCCGGCTCATGATAGCACCTTTGTACATCTTGAGATCTTTCATCCTCCCTGAAGCTCACCATTGTACATTTACTCTCTCACTCACACACCAAGCCTCCTGTGAATGGATAATAGAAGAGATCCTAATTAAACAGCATGGCTCCTCAGTGCCCCGATACCTTGCAAACACAGCGAGAGCATCAACATTGAGCCTGCATGTAAAAAGCTTTCAGTCTGAACCTGCTGGACCCCCTGACGGCACTCACAAGCTTGTTAAAATATGCTCAAAAAGGAATTAGTAACCAACTCTTGCACTCACACAGAAATAAGCAAGCAGAGAAACATGATGCACATTATTTCTACAAAAGGAAGGGCAGGTGGTCACAAAGCACATATTACAGCAACAACATGAAACTTGTTGTGATGATGTCTTAAGCAAAGACCAAACTTGAACTGATGGAAGGTCAAAATCAGACTTATTCACCCTAATGGAGATCCAAATGTGTATGACTGACTGCTTAGAAGGATTATTATTTGTTACCAATAAATATTAAGTTTGCATTTATGTGTGCTTACATAATGAAACCTTGCCAGCTATTATGTAGTGATCATTTGAAAAAAGCAATAATCCCCATGAAGCTGTAGTTTACAGTGATTTTAGAACAGCTGAACAGCATTGTTAGGCACGACAAGGAGTAGAAACTCTGAAATCAGTACGATTTTAAAATCATTGTAAACCATAGCTTCTTAGGGCTCATTTATCATGGCACAGCTATTAACACAGCATTTCTCCTCTGACGTTCCATCAGTCCATGCAGAATAAAAACTAAATCTAGCATGAAGAAACAAAGGGATGATGTGAAGGCTGAAGTGGAAACCTGCTCTAGAAAGGGTTAAAGGGATTTCAGGAGGACCAAAAATGCTTTGGCTGCACGAGCAAAAATAAAGATACCCTGTTAACAGTGTCCCGTATTCTGAGGGACTGCACAAAATCATACTAAAAGTAGATTTTAGCGATTGATTTTGGTTCCAGAGTTGGCAAACACCAATATGCACGTCCTTCAGAGAAAGAATTGTGATGTCAGGCGCTGAGTAGAAGAGTTAGCTTATGGCAATTCTCGAATCACAAATGTACATAATTTGGCAACATAAAACAGACCATTTTAATTCTTGTCATTTTCTGAAACAATAAAAATATATATATATACTGTTACATGCTTTCTAGAAAAAAAAGATTAAAAAACAAAGTATTGAACAAAACCCTCATTAAAAACAGATTTTTGAATAGGGCCACACACCCTGTACCCTTCTCCAATGCTTCCGGTCACCCGCTCCCAGGACGGGTGGCACGTGTGGGAGTGGGCTCAGAGTGTGAGATGTAGTTGTAAATGCGTGACATGTTTGGTTAACACAGAAGAGCAGGAGCAGATATGTCCTTGGAGTGACAAAACAAGGTGGGAGGCCAGTGAGAGGGGGCTCTTCGTGTGGCTCATGTAACACCAATTTGTGTGCATATGTATGTGCAAGACCACCATCATGTCTGAAACAGAAACCCTTAAACCAGTATAAACAAAGAAGGATTGACTAACCATTTTGAACAGAAGTCATCAGTAACAGTAACAGGTTAATTATTAACATTAGACTACTAATGTTCTAGATATAAGAGACCAGCTCAATGTTATATATATATTACGTTACACATAAATGCATGTGTAAAGTGCTTGGGGGTTCAGATTACCTTATATAAGAGGTCAAATTCTTTCCTTGTTCTGAAATGAGAAGCCAGGGCATTCTGATAATGAGCCATTTAAACACGTTTATGATCCAGTTACCTGCACTGTTCCGTTTTCCTGAACTCAACATAGGCATCTTCATAACAGAGCAAAAAACGACAGTAACATGAAGTCCACCGTGTTTGGGTTTTAGATCTAATTCATATTAATTACGAAGTAAAAAAAAAAAAAAAAAAAAGAAGTGTGCTCTGTGCAAGGTAATTTAATATCCGCAATAAAATCTACGATTTCTATGATGTATCACACCTGCCAGTAGACACCATGCCCCAGGAAAGAAATGAACCTAAAGAGATGAAAAATGACACACTGTATGCGCTCTCGTCTGGGGGTGTGTGTGTGTGTGTGTGTGTGTGTGTGTTAGGTAAGCTGTTTCAGACAGTGAGGTAAGCATTCTTGACAAACACATTCCTTTCAATATGCACACTCTTTCTTTTTGTCCTGATCTCCTTTTATTTGGTGGTAGTTGGATCCTCCTCTCACTTGCTGCTTGTTCTTTTCAGCCGTCTTGTTTGGCGCTCTGCTTAAGTGCTACTTACATGAACTGCATCTGTAAAACGACAAACAAAGAGTTATAAATAAGAAAAATAGCACTGAATCGCTCAGTAATGGCTGTGTGAATACAGCAGTAGAGAATGTCTTGTAAATGGAGCATCTGTGCACTTGCCACAGAAAAAACCATAAAGACAGAAATGTAAAAAAAAAAAAAAAAAAAAAAAAAAAAAAATTTTAAAGGCCAATATCATATTTAATCCAATATTTAGACTGTTGCCTCTATTAAATGGATTTTAGTTTTCCACTGCTGTGTGTAAAAGGAGTAATTATAGCCATTTAATATTATAGTTATAATTGAAATCCAGGCCTACACTGCAAATTATAAGACTTTATCTTTTTTTACCAATTACATAACATTAAAAATATTACAACAAATTTTAAATTCAAATAAACTTAATGTGCTATCAAATCTCTGTTTGAATGAGAGCTGTCCATTTATTTTGCACTTTTTCCACAGTAAATATATAATAAACATATTAGAAAATCTACTTCAAATATAAAAAAATATGCTGTTAATTGCATTAATTATATTTAACACGTTAAAGAACAAATATTAAATCACAGTTATTTTCCCGCCCCTACTTAATACATATTAATACATATGCAAAAAATTACATATAGCATATAAGTATTTAATTAAGTATTGCTTTAAAGAAATTACTAAAGTAACAGTACTAAAAATGTAAAAGAAAAAAAAAAACCTTTACTGCATTACTATTAAAACAATATAAACATTAAGGAACTATTAATACTATTATTAAGACCAATTTAATCCTGTATAAGTTTTTTGTTTAATATAAATGGCATAAATAGACAGTAAGTGGTCTATCGTGCTTTAAATGTTAAGTTTCAGTCTATTGAAACTGAAAGATAACTACGATATAAAGGTTTAGTTCATTAGAGCACTCTATGGATTAAATGCATGTAAGGCCACTGTGTGTGATAGTGGATTAACGTATGTGTAAGTGTGCACGTGTGTGTGTGTGTGTGTGTGTGTGTGTGTGTGTACCTGGGCTCCAGGGATGGGGGTGAAAGGGTTTGTGGGTCTGAGAACAGGCTGGTTGTACAACATGGGTTGTTGGGTCATTACTGGAACCCCTCCCATCTGTCCCAGCTGAGGAGGGACCTAAAATCACCCAAATACAACAATCAGCGTTATTTTCTTTTAGCTATTACCCATTTAATTCATTTACACAATATCCGTGTAGCCATTGTAAGGTCACAATACTCACCATTCCATAAACAGGCACTTGAGGTGTTGTCATGGGAAATGCCATGGGAGCAGGAGCCTGTGAGGGAAAAAAAAGTGTTGCAAATCAACCATCAACGCGCTGACTGATCGAGTGAACAGTGATATACTCACTGATCAAACACTAGTGTACTCATTCAACAGCAATGTGATCACTAATCATGTCTGGTTCATTTAAAGAGCTTGTTTAATTACACTAAACAAGCAATTAATTACATAATTTAAAACTCTCCTGCAATGATTTCTGGGCTGGTCCATTCAACACATGCAACACCACACAACACTGAAGCAAAACAATATGACTCAAGGATTTGACATGTTCCTACCTAGCAATTTCAAGCAATTTCTAAGTTTCGGTTTCGAAAACGGTTCTGGTGCGACATGTGACCAAGCGCTGTGAGCAGCCTTGTGCTGGGGTTCTGATGGACTAGCATTACTCAACATTACTTACTACCTTCCAGCACCACTACATTCAATGAAGGTAAAAAAGTTAAAAACATAATAATAGTTCATTTAAATGGGATCGGAACCGGAAAATTTGTATACTGTAATATATATATGTTGAATTTTGACATTGCCAACCTTTAAATTAAGTTGACAGTTAAGTAATAAACAGTATTGAGCAGTAAGTAGTTGAGTATTGTGAATTTTTCCTTACCACTATTTTTTTAATAGTTGTTTAATGATTTTAATGGAACCGTAACCGTTAGGTGGAACCGTAACCGGAAAATTTCTAACGATTCCCAACCCTATTCCTAACACTGAAATATTCAGCAAACAATGAATAAAAATGTGTTTTTTAAATAAATTTGGTCTCAGTCAAACACACTGTCATCTTACTACTGTATACTGTTCAAGGATACATTTAATTGATCAAAAGTGAGAGTGAAGACATTTAATGTTCCAAAATATTTCCATTTTAAATAAATGAATTTATTTTGAACTGTTCTCAAAATTAATGATAAAGTGAAATATTTCTTGAGCACCAAAGTCACCATATTGGAGTGATTCTGAAAGATCATGTGACTCTGAAGACTGGAGTAATGGCTGCTGAAAATTTAGCTTTGCCATCACAGGAATAAATTACATTTTAAAATATATTAAAAATAGCAAACAGTTCTTTGTAAATTAATATAATACAATATTACTATTTCACTTTGTGTGTGTGTGTGTGATCGAATCAGTGCAGCCTTTTCAAAACACACACAAAAATAACAATATTACTGATTCCAAACTTTTGAATGGTAGAGTACGTCTGAAATTATTGTCCCTAAAACACTGACTTACCCGAATAACTTTCACTCACTTAAAAGCCTAAAACCTTATTTTACACTATTCTGAGCAAGGCAAGTATTGACTTATTTGTTGGCACATAGCATGTATTCATCTGTTTTGAATCGTAAACAGGTTACGTAAAATGCAGCCCCCAAATGCACACATTTGCACAAGTCTGGTTTGCAAGTCAAAGCTCCAAAAGATGAATACATCAAATGCTACAGAAAGGGCTTGAGAGCCCGAACAAACATCTATATGTCACAGGGAAATCAACATGACATTTACTGTGATTTATCAGCAAAAGAGAGGGTGTTGGAAGTTACAGTAAAGGCCTATTCACACAGAGTATAATTTTTTTAGCCCATTCACACTGTGTGAGGAAATTGTTTTTGGGTCATTCGGCCTGGAACCAGAGTTTTAGAGAGACATCAAACTATTGTTTTTAATTAGTCTCAAGAGTATATGAAACATAAAAAGCCAATGTGGTAAACAAATTCAAGCTAAAATAACTTAAATAATAAACGTATACATTCTGCTATATGATATATGATATGAATACCGACAAATTACCATATATATATATATATATATATTAATAATAGTAGAGCTGTTTATATATATATATATATATATATATATATATATATATATATATTAATAATAGTAGAGCTGTTTATATATATATATATATATATATATATATATATATATATATATATATATATATATATATATATATATATATATATATATATATATATATAAACAGCTCTACTATTATTAATTATTATTAGGCAAGGATGCAACAATATCTAAAGTACTGTAAAATAATGCTGAAATTGTTAAGGTTTTTAAATCTACACTGAAAAAGGAGGGGAATTTTGTCAAAATAAATTAAAATTAAAATTAAAACACCTCACAAGATAATAATTTGACAATGGTTTGTATTTGACTTTAAAGCAAAACCAGAGTGTTTTTCATTTTCATTTAGAAACCCACAATTCAACTCAATTTACTGAAAATTTAACACACTGACCATATAGGTGAAGACAGAAATCAAGAAATAAGGTGTGAAAGAGAGGGAAATGTGTAAGAGCGAATCGATCCCTCTTAAATGATACTCAAGATAATAGAACCGTCAGTTATTGGAGGTACTTACATAACTAGTATAGAACATTCCAGTCTGCTGGGTTAAGCACAAGAAAGAAGATAGAAAGACAGAAACATACAGAGCAGATAGAGTGAGGAGAGTTGAAGACATCAGACACGAGGAGAAACAGGCCAGAAAGATGCAGACCACAGAAAAGGTGGAAAGAGACAGAAAGAGAGACATTGAAGGTTAGTCATTCACAGACATCTGCTCTCTCTCAACTCAATCAGCAGTTCAGAGGTCAATCTACTCTGAACGGCCTGAGAGAGAGAGAGAAGAGAGGCCACAAACACATGTAAACAGTGAAAACTCCTCTCCTTCCTGCCTCAGAACAGACCAACACATCACCTGCCTGACTGGATCAATACATACAGCTTGAGAACAGGAAGAAACACACACACACACACTTCCGGCAGCTACACAATACAGAAGAGTAGTAAAGATGAACTCAATTTTTTTTTTTTTTTTTTTTTTGCCATCTGAATACTAGTGTATGAAATCTGGATATTTGGTGTAAATTTGGCTTTACAACAAATGGATTGTTTTGGGTTTATAAGTTTAAGAATATTTAAACTGGTGTTTGTGTGTGAATGAGAATGTTTACATATGCAAGAATGTTTGTATATAAAGTAAGGGATAAATGTACTGTTATCCGGTCACAGGGTGAACAAAGTGAAGGCCCTTCATACCCTAAAGTTGTTCATTTTGCTACAATGACCAGATCATTAACCTGCATCATTACAGTACTAATAAATAAATGGACATGAAATATTTAGCGCACATTATTGTTATGTAAGAAGAAATAGTCTGCAGAGTGATATGTGTGACAATAAAAATAGCACAGAGATGCAGGAAATCGGTTGCCTGGTCAATTATACAGTTTAGTGTCATTATACAAAAACATCTGACTGCAGAAATCTGCAAGTGACCAAACAGAATCAAGTGCATTGTAAATAAAGTATTACTGTCTGAATATACACTAAGAAATTAAAACTGTTCTTCAGCAAGGATGCATTAAATTCATCATAAGTGACTTTTACATTGTCACAAAAGATTTACTTCACATAAATGCCAAACTTTCTATTCATTAAAAAAAAAAAACCTGAAAAATTTTGAAAGGTAGATCAAGTATAATTAGATGCCTGTATCACAGTGTGTAAGTGAGAGTGTGCATGTGTGTTCTCACCATGTGTTGCACGGGCATGGCGGCAGGTTGCATGGCAGCAGGTGGCAAGGGGGCGGGGCTCCAGGCAGTGGTGCTGCTCATTGTCTTTGACTGCCAGTTAGTGCCACCGGTCAGCTTCTTCTCTCCAGGCTGAGTCCACATATCAGACCTGCATGCAAACACACCAAAAGAAAATCTACACACTGCCTCTATTTACAATATGTAGCTCACAAGCAGCAATTTAGATAATTAAATGCAAATCCTCACTTTCTGCCTGGTATTCCCCCAAAGTGCAGGTCTAAAAAGAGAGCGGGAAAAAGAAACAGACTGTTATAACAGCCCCACATCAGCGTAATGCTGGAAGACTTACAGCATTGGAGGCATCAGAGACCTATTCATTTCCCCTAAGCTGGGTTTAATTCATCTCTGTCCAACACGCACGCACATACACACACAGCACCATATGGCTGCTGACTCGCTGTTCAGTGGAGTAGCACAAATGCTATTTGAAGTTCAGGGACTTATGATCAAGTAAATAAAAAAAGCCACATAAAAAGACCAATAATGGTGTGAGGGAGAGGGACTCACTGCCTACGAGGTTGGCCAGGGACGAGTCCAGGTCATTGGCCAACAGTTTACTGCCATTATGAGGGGGCATGACTGGTGCCTGACTGTGAACGGACACCGTGGGCTTCAACAAGTCTCCTAACGCATCATGACCTGAGAAAGACAGACAGAGAAACAGAAAATATCATTCCATTGATTAAATATTATGAGAGTGACAAACCACTTATTTTTGCTGCAGACTGACACCTAACCAGAAGCAACACATCAAGCAACCAGCGATAGAAGCTTTTTAGAATTTTTTTTTTTTTTTGCTGCTGACCTATTTAAATGAATTTGGTATCAGTTAGACTTGACTAAACCAAATTCGCTACTATGTGTTGGTCATGGTTGTTAGCTGAAAGGATAAAAATTAATCTGTACAGATGAACAATGGTATAAAATCCGTACTCTGTATTTATCAGCGGAGATATCGGTCTTAAAAAAGAAAAAACAAGATCAGCGAATCAACTCAATATAACTACATTAAACATCAAATACACTCTCAATGGATGTCACTGTGTCATATCGTGCAGCAGTTACGCTTTCAGTGTGGACACTCAAATTGCTTGTCGCTGGAAACTTGCCGCATCAGGCCTGGTTAGGACATAAGTATTATAGAGCAGAGAGACAGGTGTGAGACAAGAGAAAGCGTGCTGCAGTCCTGCTGATGTTTAGAATGATGCGAGCAGCGGGGATGAGCCTCCGTGAGGCCACTCATGGCATGACAAAAGACTCATACAGATCTAGAGCAGAACATAGGTCAGAAAGGGAGGAACCACCCTGAGATCTAAGAGGGACTAACACAACAGGGGTCCTTAAAGAAACTGGAAATCTATTTCATCTCCTATTTGTCTCATTATTCTCCTTATGGGCGGAAATAAAGTCAACATGAAAGCAAAATATTGGTTCTTTTTATTTTCTTAATACATGTTTCTAGGCCTATTGTCGATGATTAATCAGTGCATGTTATTTCAAAGAGGAAAAATGTCTTTGTACTCTTTAAATAAAATGTAGTAACTCTCAGAAACTACTTTTCTTTTGTTTCCTTTTTATTTTGCTGACATTTAGACCACACAGGCTAGTGATTAAATGTTAAAAAAAACAGCTATTTAGACATTGTTTCATATGAACATAGACTTTTTTTAAATCTAGCCAATAGTTATCACAGTACTTGTGTTCAGTTTATTAAATCTTTTCGACAAATAACTACAAACTCTTAGCATTGTCTCTATTTTTTAAGGATTGCCCACTTTCCAATCACAATCCAAATAATTCCAAAATTCATAATTTCAATAATTCAAAAATATATCACATTACACAAGTAAAATATGCTCTGAATCAGGGTAGTTAACAAACTATTAAAACTAGTTTTTGGTAACTAAAATAAAGCTGAAAAAATTTTTTTGATGATGTTTATTAGATGTTTGCTTGTTTTGCCTTGGCAACTAATTAAAATAAGTTTATGCTTAAGTAATAAAAGTATTAAAATAAAAATACAGAAATATTAAATATATAGAACATAACTAATACTAATAAAAATCTAAACTCAAAATAACAAAACACATTCAAATGAAACCTGAAAATCTAAAAATAAAATCTAATTCAAAATACAACTACTGTAATGGTAAATACAACAAAAATAACACTGTTGTAGATGCAATTTAATGTTGAATTTCAAATAGCTGATTGGTTTTATTAAATGAAGAGCCCACTGACAACTAGTTTTCAAATGGTTAATAGCATAGGGCATTTTGCTAATTATTTTAGTAAATGAGAGAAAGCGAGAGACAGTCTGCTGACACATGCCATATTTATACGGTTCTACTTCCTGCTTAGCCAGCAGGAACAAGGAGTTGAAAAAGCATAATGTAAGAAAAAAGGGGTCAAAGCACCAAGAAAAGAAAAGGAAGCAAGCAAGGTAAAGGGGCAGAGAGTGACTGAGTGTAGTGGTGAGTGGAAATCTGTGTGCATCTTTTCTGTGCTCAGATAAGGAGTGTAACGACAAACGATTAACAGATGGAGAAAAATGCCAGTCAGCACCCAGACTCCATTAACACACAAACACACAGACACACACACACACAGAGTAGATGGATGAAGGGATGATAACAGACTGTCCACAACCACAGAGCAGCGAAGTGAGCGAGTAAGTGGAGAAAAAAAATAAAAGGATGAGCGATTCCCCAAAGAACATTCCCAGTCTCTCTAGAACCAAGTCAGGCAGGCAGGTGCTGCAGCCAGCTGTACAGTTTGTTTCAGCGTTCCAGCAGCAAAGCTCCACAAACTCAAAACACAGCAAAACCAGCAGAAGAGTTTTATTTTAGGGGTGAAGGTTACTTAGTTTTGCAGTTATTAAGCACCGTGACAAGGGTTCAAAAATTCAGAGATTAATAAGCGCAGTTATTAATAATCACACTGGTGAGACATTTTACCAGCTGATGGCTTGACATCACTATTGGAAGTATTAGTCCCAAATACAGCATCAAAATCTACATTCATGGTGGGCATGGAAGCCATGGGATGAAGAGTGCTGCTTTCTAGACCTGAGAGTAACACACACATACAAAACATGGAAAGATGGAAAGATGTCACACAACACATCATGATTGTTGCTCTGTGAAAAAATTATGAAAGTGTCGCCTCATCTTTTGACCACTGAAATTACTGGATCAGACTTGAGTGTATAACAGTAATGCACCGAAATTATAATCGTCATTTAAAATTTAAGTTCAAATTGTCAAACATATTGTGCAGCCATCTCATTTGTATACTACTTTTGAAAAGTCCGGGGTCAATAAGATTTTTTTAAATACTTTTTTAATACTGTACAGCAAGGGTGAAATAGTGAAGGGTGAAACAGTAAAGATATTTATGTAGTGTTACAAAAGATTTCCATTTCAAATAAATTTGGTTTTAAACTTTCTATGTGTTAAAAGAATCCTGAAAAAAAATTAATCACGGCTTCCACAAAAAAATTAAGCAGAACAACAACCATCCCCCAACTTTTGAACAGTAGGGTACATGACCTCTCTTCTTGGAAGATGTCACCAATCAGCCACTATTTAGATTGATTCCAGTGCTGCACAATTCATCAAGATAAAATCTGAGCAACAATATAGCTTATTAATGTAAAAATGCTAATTAATCTAGTTAGTTTATAGTTTTGCACATGCTATTTCAAATGTGCTTTTATGACTTTTTGCCTGAAAATCTAAACAACAGCGATATGAAAATGTTAAATGTTCATCATATCACAATTGTCAATCGCAATGTGTCAAAATAATCATAGCATAATTTTTTGTGCAACCCAGTTAAACCTGGATCATTTTAAATGCATTTTTTCCTCTACAATAAAGTTTCTGATAACAGTTATCATTCATCTGAGAATGGCATTAACTGCATTTTTGTCTGAACTTGTCATTAAATACCATTTCAGCCAAAGCACTTGAAACAGCTGAAATTTTGGTGGATTCCTATTATTATTGCATGATTTCTAATGTAAATAAAAATTTTCAGCTTAAATCTGCGTCTGTGGCTCTTTCTCACTGCTCTCCTCATTATTCAGCAGTCTTTCCCTTTTTTTAAACACTTTATCCCTCCATCTGTCTGCATTGGTGTGTCTTTGCGCTGTTAGAAGTCTATGTGGATCCCTGGAGACCTGAGTTTCGTTGTGTGTCTGGCTAGCCTTCAGCGCACCTGCCCACTAGCTGTAAAGTGCACGCTCCAAGTGCATACTGTGACCTACAAATCCTGGCATAGTTAAGAATCTGGCAGCGTGTCTACACTCTGCACCTTGTGTCCTCATTTCACACTACCCCAGCAGATGTGCTGAACTGCTGAAAATGAACCTCTGACCCTCAGCACAGCTCCCAAGCAGAGCCATAATTCCTCAATGGAAAAGCACTCAAATCAGTCACGCTTCAGAATATCTAAAACACTGTTCTAAATCTACACAACAGGATGGATGGGTATGGAGAACACAAACACAACAAAACATTGGTTGGGTTGCAAAACCTAGCAAGCTGCTTGGTCAGCTGTTTGGGGCATCATTGGGCATCATCTCAAATGACAAACTTGATGTGGATTCCTCTAGAGTGAGTTTGTGAAGTCCATAAAATCGCTGGGTGTTCTGTAGAATGCTCCTACACTGCAAACTACTTCTCAACAGTCTACAGCCATTATGTCACCAAAGTGTGAACACCAAGGGCTGTTGGTAGCTTTTGGGACAGGGCTTACGAACAGCTTGTGAGGATTTGAAACAGGCAATGTACATAGGAGTGAACTAGCAAGTGAACAAACAAATAACTGCATGAATTTACTGCAATTTGCTCCTTGATTTCGGCAGATGCTCCCCGCCTTTGTCTTTACTAGCTGAGTCGGTAGAGCATGAGACTCTTAATCTCAGGGTCGTAGGTTTGAGCCCCATGTTGGGCACACCCATTAGCTTTCTTGGGGGCAGTCATGGCCTAATGGTTAGAGAGTCAGACTTGTAACCCAAAGGTTGTGGGTCCGAGTCATGGTACCAGCAGGGATTGTAGGTGGGGGGAGGGAACGTTCAGTGTGTGTATGTGTGTGTATGTGTGTGTGTGTTTGTTCACTACTCAATGCTGCGTGTGTGCAATTGGATGGGTTAAATGCAGAGCACAAATTTTGAGAATGGGACACCATACTTGGCTACACGTCATGTCCATTTCAAACGACTGATCTGTTCTAATGACTTTTCAGGGACTAAATTAAAGGTCAGTAATCTAAAGTGGTAAAGCAATAGACATGGCATCAGTGATCGGATGTATGTATGTGGGTGGAGTGGGCCGCACCTCCCCAGGCATTGCTGGCGGTGGAGATAGGAGTGCTCTGCACAGCAGGAACGAAGGCAGGCTGGAGGTCAAACAAGTCACTGGTGAGGTTTGGCATGCTGTACAAGAGAAACAGAGTTTAGTGCAAAAGTAATACATTCAAATTACAACAAGATTATTTTTTTAAGTAAATTAATACTTCATTTAATAATAAATGCTGTTGTCTTGAACTTTCTATTTTTCAAGGAATCCTGAAAAATAGTTATCACAGTTTTCGCAAAAATAAATTACATTTTAAAATATATAATATAAAAACATTCATTTATAGATCATTGTACAATGTCTGGTAGAACTTAGTCAAAAGCAACTGGACTGTGATTTTCATTGTTTTCGAGATGCTGCACCACCAGGCCAAGTGGCTTCATCACTCACTTTGAGAAAGGGAGCGAATGAAAACAGCAGGTATTGATGTGTCAGTTCGTTTTCTGTAGACGTCGACATGTAGTATTCCCATACACTTCTCACATAGTATACAGCACAGTCTAAATATGCTGTTTTTCAGTCTTTGTGTGTTCTATAAAGGCTTTGAAGGGTTTGAAAATGAATCTGAAGCAGAGAAGCTGGGTTTTTTTCCCCCCTAAAAAGTGTCCAGTGATTTCCTTTTCACTTTGTCTATGCAGGCAACATTAAGAGATAGTAGTGAGCCCATTGCACAGCAAAGGTTTGGTCTTTTTAAATCATCCCAGTTCTTAAAGGTCTTACATAGACTTTTTCATTCTCACCAATGGCACTTTTGGAATATAGGGCAAAATAGGGCAAAAAAAAGCATTAAAAGCCAGGCAGGGTGAAAAGACTGGGTCGTGACCATCCGTTCACTTCTTTAGACAATCAACCTGTTGTGGGAGTTGCATCATCAGCGAGGAAGCTCCCACAACAATCATGAGATTCATGATGCCAACAGGGGTTTAAAACCAGCAAACAACCCAACAGTTGTCAAATACATCAAATAAGTTCTACCAGGCATCTTTTAAATTGTTGTAAAATTTAACTGTGTAATATTGCTCAGTATATAAGATGCTGAAATACTAATATCTTAATATAAATTTTAAGGTGGCAATCTCTTCATATTATCAGTCACAATTTTGTTATTTGATTAGTGACCTAGAAAGTATAAATATCTCTTAATTTTTCTGACGTAAGCTTTCTTTATTTCAAAATAAAAACTTCAAGCCCAGTTTAAAATGATTCCGAATCACAAAATCTCAGACTGATGTATGCACAGTAGCACAGTGGTTCTTAATTCCAGACCTCACGTAACATCGCTGTGTACATTTTGTATGTATGTGTTTTCTTTGACTGTGAGTGCCCTGCGAAATGGACATCACAGGATATTCTGCCATGATTACAGTTCAAAGGAAGCGTACTGTATGTTCCATTCAAAGGGCATTAAAGTGTAAAGACGTGAATAAAAAATTAGATTTATTTACAGAGGTATATTATGTCACACTTCTCTTGTAAGTTTCATCTGTGTGTGAAGACGCAACAGGCCGTGGTGTAGCGCAAATCCGTGAATAAATGTTCCAAAGTGAAGTATTTCCCGTGCTTAGGGAGTAGGGAGCAAAGAACACTTAGTAAGGACCATGACAATCAGAACACTGTTCATGCATGGAGCTCTCTTCTAACGAGCTGGTTATATGAATTGGGTTTGTTAAATAAGAGAGACACGCAAAATATGCAGAGCGGTGGCACGCGAGGACTGGAATTGAGCAATTAAGCATATATTGTAGATTTACTGAACTTGGTATTTCTGTATGGTATAGTATGTACTGCAGTCATGTACAGTATTGTTAGTGACCTGTTTGTTGAGGGTGGACTTGTGGTATTGGTGAACAGGTCCATGCCCGCAGTGTGGTTGTTGACACTACCCATAGACTGTGTGCTGGGTGAGGTGGAAGGCGTCTGCATGCTCATCTCCTTCAGACGCTGGTTCTATACAATCACAAAACACAGGAAGAAAATATTTAAAGAGAATGTAAACATGTTAAGACTGGGCTGCTCTGCTTATACCTCCTGCAATGGTCACCGTAGAGAATGACAGCAGAGAGCATTTCCTTCAGCTGAGCTCTGTGAAATCAAACAGATTACAGCCACTCAGGCAGCTGAAGTGCCAGTCAGCTACAGCTCAGATCTGCTGTCTCTGTGTGTGTGTATTGTCGGTGTATAAGAGATGCTTGACATAAGAGAAGATCTCCCAGGTCACACTTCCTTTGACAAAAACTACTAGAGTAGCTCAGATACATCAAATACTAGAGTAGCCTTAACCAACTATATGAAAAGAACAAGAAAAGCCAATAAATCATCAACATGTAGAGCTACTTCAAGCCAAGAAAGTCACTAGATCAAAACTACTTGACATCAGACCAACCAAAACCTAGAGTCATGTCTAGAGGTCGACCGATATTGTTTTTTTGACAGCCGATGCCGATAACTTGTAACGCAGTGTGGCCGATAGCCAATATAATTATTATTTTTTTATTAATATTTAAGAAATTTGAAATCATTTGACAATGGATTAAAAAATAAATGTGTAAAATAAACATACTTATACTTTAGATGACAAAGTATTTTCACAAATAAATATTTAATAAAAATATAATTAAAAAGGTAGTAAACACTGTTATTTGAAAAATGCCAAATAGCTACCTATATTTTGGCCTTGGCGATATATCGGTCAACCACTAGTCATGTCTGGTCTAAAGTCTGGCCAGTAGGCTTAGACCAATACTGTGTACTGTGTTCTTTTACATGTGAGTAGCTCATGATCTTGTGTTTTTGGTATCGCTGCGACACTGTTCACAGTAAATGCTGCTCCACACAAGCTTGTCTCTAAATGCGCTCTGAGCTTGGGTCACTTAGAACATGCATTTGGGAATACAACATGTATCAACCATTTTCTAAACTTGTAATGAGAAAAACTCTTATACCAACAAAAGAAAATCTACAAGAGCTACTTGCGGATTTATGCCAAAAAAAAACCTTGATGGTTTACTATTTGAAAATGAATTATTTCATAAATATTAGTTACATAAATTTTACAGTTTCACTCTAAATTTGTTATATTATTTTTTCCCCATATTTTCTACTTTACAATGAAATATTTCAATAGTAAAATTTCTTATTTTATTATTTTTATCTGGCAACAACCATAACAACAACAATAATTATATATATTATTAAATGTGTAAACTATTATTATTATTATAGACACCAATAGTTTTTGGGACAAATTGTGCAGCCCTATTAACAAGCAAACATGAAGTTGTTTTTTTTTACTTTAAATCACATTTTAGAATTAATTAATAATCAGAAAAATCGCAAGTTGATTTTTTTTTGTTCAAACCACACAGTCCTAGATTCTAGTTTCTAAAGTGAGGGAAAGAAGGTTGCGACATAGCAAGGTTCTACGCCTTTTTCTATGCCCTTTACAACAACAAGAAAATGTGTGAAAAAAGAAAACAGAAAAGGAAAGTGATAGCACCCTAAAACTCTGTGCGTGCGCCTCCAGGAGTGTTGGAAACACAATCACAAAGAAACACAAGTTCAATTTCACACAAACTTATCCGAACATGAGCTGTGTAAATACTTTGATGTTGGACTTTGAAATTGCTTTGAATGTTTGAACTATTCAGATACAGAGCCAAGGTGCATCTGACGACACATTCCACACAACTGACGTGTGTGTCATTCAGTTTGTGTGCATGTTGGTGTGAGTATGTGTGTCCCACAAGGTATGACAGTACATCCTGATGGGAACAGAGAAGTTTGATTAACCCCGTTGACCACTTACTGCTGGAGGCTAATCGTTGAAGGTACAAGGGCGTATTCTGTAAACACACATACACTAGTATGTGTAGAACAAAATGTTCCCAGAACAGCAGCTTCAATCCTGCCAAATCTCAGTTGCAACAAACTTCTCTGGGTGGAGCTGGGATATGCCTTTGCTCTATATGCGCTTTATATTCTACACAGAACCAAGTGCTAACATCACTTCCTGTCTACACTTCAAACTTAATTAGCAATCAGAACATGTTCATTCAAAGAACACAATGGGATCGGTTGTAACCCACCTTGAGAGCTTGCAGACGGGCTTGCTCCTCCTCCAGGGCCTGTTGTTTCTCTTTCTCGTCCATCCTGCTGGATGAGAAGGAGAAGGACATGCCCGTGTTGGACAGGGACGACACTGCATTGGACAGAGTGTTGGCTCTACAAACAAAAACACAGATACACAGAGTGAGATTTCCCTATCAGTTCTTTGTTTAAGAGCTGATAAATTTAATACTGTTCACAAGCCAATAAAGTCTTATCTTAGAGTATGTGGCTATATATAAATCTCTTGCTGATGGTTTGTTGTTGCTGCATCAAGTGCTTTAACATATAGCTTGTGAAGTAAAGTGCTGTTAAGAGGTATTATTCAGCATATACAGTAACTTGCATTTTTGACTACATATTTTTGTCTAATCTTCAAAACAATAAAACAGGTCGATGTTAAAAAAAAAAAAAAAAAAAAAAAAAAAAAGAAGTACACTCACATGAGATGAATGAGATGTCATTAGCCTAATAAAAGTTGTTTTATATTACACAAAATGGGTTGCCCACTATAATGACCACCATGTTATATTTTTCAACCAACCCGCAACTCAATCTTCCCCATTCAAATGATTATTTTCATAATTATGATCATCAGTGGGGCAAAGTAATGGCAGTAGATACAAATATGCATGAACAGGGATATCAATAATTTTTTTTATATTTTACATGTATGTCTGAATGTTTTTCATGTTTAAATGTTTTTATTTGGAATTTCAGCAGAGGATCATTTGTTCTTTTAAAAAAAAAATGATTTAAATAAATAGAGAAATTAAATAAATATATAAAAACCATGTTTTTCATGGTACCTCTGTTCAACACCATTACCACTGATGGAAATGCGGAATGGAAATTGTCCATTCATTGATTAATATGGTAAACATGGAAGATCAACTACCTTGCTTGCTTGAGAGAACAGACCTCATTGACTGAGCGTCTGTTTACAATATCTGAGGAACTCTGTGTATGTGCGTTGATCAATATTTATGTGAATAAAAGCCTAAAATTAAATTTGTTCATCGTGTAATGCAATCTTTTTTTCTGAAGATTTGGATTAAACCACTCAATTTCAATGGCTGGACAAAAATGAAAAAGGAGAAGAATGACTTCACAGATGTATGCCCAAACAGGGCTGTACAGAGTGATGCTGGATTGTTTGGATCTGTAGGATTTCAAACCTGTTGTCAGCGGAGAGCTCCTTGGTTTTCTTTCCCTCCAGAGAGGCTAGGTGTTGCTCAAGAGCCTCAAGGAGACTGCTAGGAGCCTGCAGGAGATAGATACAAGTCAAGAACTCAATAGCTCCTTTCACACTGCAATTCCGGTAAATACACAGGTAATGTGTCCCGGCAATTGTTCCGGGTCGCTAGATTTTGCCCCTTTCACACCGCCAGTGATTACCCAGAATATGTGCATGCGTTCACACACAACCCGTAAAGGTCCCGTAAAGACACGTGACATCAGGATGAAACCGCTAAGCACGTTAACTTTCACTTAAGCTGGCGAACGATCTCAGCGTCAGTGCGAAAAGTGAGGAACTAACTGATCTCTGCTTCATTACAGTTTGCACATATTTTTTTTTTGTCACAAACAAAGATCTGCCTTCAAAACACCCGTTAAAATAGTCGCGAGATAACGTGCGTCATCACTACGACACAGCCTTTACGGTATTAGTTCTTGCTTTTGTTCACACAGCGCTCGTTCCGGGACTGAACCCGGCAATGTTACTAGGTCCCCAACCCGGGATCAATCCCGGGACATGTTTGCGTTCACACGTAAGTCGACCCGGCAATGTTCTGGCAATTTTCCGGGTTCAACGTGCAGTGTGAAAGGGGCTAATGAGAACATACAGCACTAGTTTAAAGAAGACACACACACACCCGATCCACCTGAGTTTCAGCAAATAATAGCAGGAGCATGCTTTAAGCTTTTAGTAAGGCGTACAGACAAAGGATAAACAAGCACAAAAAACAAGAGAGAGGAAGAGTACAAATTCGAAAGAGAGGAAGTGACATGCACAGTGGAAGATCCAAACCTCAAACGCATGACAGACCCATGAGGTCACTGATATATATCAGTATTGGGCCATGACATTAAACACTTTACACTGGCTTTTGGATCTAGTACTTTGGGGTTTCTCTGAGAATTTCCTGTGTTGAGTCGCAAATCTAGCTAAAACCTTCCTCTGAGCCATTTATACTGATCTAGGATTTGTTTCTTTTGAAAATAATTATTTTAACAACTACAAAAGGAAGCATTACACAGGTCCCAGATCAGCAAAACCGGGATGTGCATGTTAGCACCTAAGAGCACACACATCCTGTGATGCTTCATTCAAATGAGAGCAAATGTTAGCACAAGCTCAGGGCTCATGGTTTGTGAAAAGAGCAGGTGCTTTGTGCCAAGTTTCCAGAACAGACAACCCATGTAAAAACTGCTCTTATGAACTAAAGGTAAGGTAAGCTCTTCGACTGAGCCTAGCTGGCAGCACTGGCCAACATGTCTGGATCTGATCTAGGTTGGCTTTTTCTCCACATCGCTGAGAGGGCAGATCGGGTCTAATCCATTCCACAGAAAACAGAAGCCAAAAGAGAGGGAAAAAACACATATGCAGCAGGCTACAATTCAAATAGAAATAAAAATGAACATTTTGGGCAAAGCGGGAAAATGTATTACTTTCACAGAATTGAGATAAAAAAGAAAGATGAAAGTGTAACAGCTTTTAATTTGCTCCTTTCCTGTCTGATTTTATTTCCTCAGAGAAGACACGGCATGAACAGGCTTTTGATTAAATGACTACATTATAGATGTGTGTGTGGCTACGAGGTTATATGAATACTTCAAGCCTACTAACGTATGGCCGCTGGGGCAGTTTTCTCACGTAAAGGAGAAACAGGGCATTGGGTACACCATAGCTCTCACAAGAGCTCGCAAGGGCTCACAAGCCCGATCCTGTCATGCAACCCAGCAGGAGAATTGCTTTTATGCTGATCTAAGCTAACGATTTGATCAAACTATAAAGAGACAACTGCACATCTGGTCTCAGATCAGCAGAAAAGGCGATGTACAGCCATGCCTGCAAAGTGACGGGGCAGAGGATGGCAGTTTGGGCCACATTCAATCAGTTAGCCTGGTTTTAAAGGGATGAATCCGCTGATGCAGTCAGAAACAAACTAGGGCTGAGAGATATAGCTAAAATATGAAAAACTCAATATTTTCCTATTTGATGATATTTGATCTCAACGTACACAGTATGTATTTGCTCTAAAATTACTTTTAATTTAAGGAATAATCATTTTGACTAAACCAAGATTCTGACTCAAAATATTGTAAAATGAAGTTAAAAATAAGCATGTTTTTAAGAATGTTTTTCATTAAATGAACATTAATTTTTATATAATTGTTATTACATTATATATGTTATATAATTTTAACAATGCAACTATATATATTATTAAATTATAATATTTACCCTTATATTTTTCACAGAGACGTTCATTCATTTTAGGTTTATGTATTTAATCAGACATATCAGTTTTAATTGTTACATGCCCCTGGTTTACAGAGCAAATATTTTTGTTTTATAGTCAGTGCAAAACTGGCCTACTGGCACAGGCTCCTAAAAATTTGGATGGCCAAATAAAAATTCTTGCAATATTAACAATTCTGGCTAATTTTTGACAAACAAAATTTTTTATATGTTGTCAGCATTTGAAATATCACCCAGCACTAGTAGTAGCACAGGTTATGTCAAATACAAGCAGTGCATATAACCCACCACCTACAAGGTAAGATCCTCTAGTCGTCTGAAAGGAACAATAAACAATGTGTTACAGCAGGGGAATAAACCTCTCATTCAATATGGTGTGTTGCTAACCCCACTCAACACTCAATGTCAACACTCAAACAAAGATATCAGCTTTGAGCTGTGCCTAGTGCAACTTAAAGTCATACTGAAATAGTGTGATCATCACTAAACACACATTTGAGAGGGAACTAAACAGAGAGAGGAGTGTTTGGTAACTTCTATAAAGCTCTATCACAAGTCTTGAAGCTATTAATATTAAGTCTGACTTTTTAAACCAAACAGGAAAGAGGACAGGAGACAGGACGTCCAAAAAACAGTGAGCATGGGTACAAAAACAGCACGTAAGACAACAAGAGAGAGGACGAGGACAGGTGGAACACAGAGAAAAAAGGAGGTAGGGAGAGCGGTGGTATGATGGACAAAATCAGCAGCGTAGTGAGGAAGTAGAGGAGAAACAGAAAGTGGAGATGAAATGTACACTGACCTGAGTGAGATCTGGGATGTCACCCTGATCAATCCCAACTTGCTGTGTCATAAAACAAAACAAAAAAAAAGCGGTAAACAAACAAACAAACGAGGTGAGGAAGGAGGAATCAGAAAAAGAACAAACATGAAGGATCATTACATCATGCAGTGACTAAAAATGAAGGAAATAAAAATAACAGAGGTGGACCAATGGGAACGGACAGACATTGATAATGTCTCACACGGCTGACTGTGGAGTGGTTTACATTCAAAAACATTTTTTACAAATGATGACTTTTAAACATAGACTTTTTAAACCGTGTGGAGGTAAAAAAAAAAAAAAAAAAAAAAAAAAGGCAATTTAGACAAGATTCTCACATGGTGATGGACATTGTTCTTAGAGACTCATTGTCAAATCAAATCCCTGAGATATTTGATGCATCAGAAGAACGGCCAGTCTGGAAAATTTAACCAGACTGTCTAATGCCTGGCTGGATGGATGGAGGGGAAGTGAGAGAAAGAAGACAGCAGTACAGAAATTCATCAGTGTCAAAGAGAGAGGAGGGAGTGAGAGTCCTATTAACGCCAAACACAGATCTACATTTGGGCCAGAGGGACAGAGAGGCAGGACTCTGAAACTTTAAAAGTCTCAAGCCATGTGAATCCACAGCAGGAATGACAGCCGTCAACGGCTACAGGAAGAATAACAGGAGAGAAACAGCTCTTTCCACACTATAAAGCAGTCTTAGTGAGGTATACTGCCCCACACTTTTGACCAATAACTTTCCATAGAGACTATGATATTTGTAGAAATTTCAACAGAACAGCATTTATTTGAAATAGATTTTTTATAACAATAATTTGCAAATAGAAATCTTTGGTAACATTATATATGTATTTACTGCCACTTTTGACAAAAAGTAATGTGTCTTTGCTGAATAAAAGTATAAACTCTTAAAAAAAAAAAATTCTTATTAACCCCGAACTTCTGAACAGTAGTGTGTCAAGTAATGTTTAAGTTAATAAACAAACCATTGTACATGGTGTACAACTGCACCCAATGAGACCCTTAATCAACAGACTGATGTTGTAATGCTGATATCAGTCTCTTTTTAGCCACTGCAATATTTTAGAAAAACTAAAACAGAGGTCAGCTTAACTTTGATTCAAACAAAGGATGAAACTTAGTGCTGTCTGAATCACTTCTGGCAGAAGAGGCACATGTATATGTTTATGGACTCAATCCATGAGGACTGTGCAATGCATTGCAGTGCCAGAACACTAAATATATGGCATCCGTGCATGAATCAATCGAGTACATATGAATGCCAGAGCATTGAAGGATGGAGCGATATGAGAGAGAAATTGTTGGGGCAGAGGGGTCATTGAGCCTGTCTAATCTCAGACCTGTCATATCGAAACACTGTGAGTGTGTGTGTGTGTGTGTTGCACTGGTACCTCAGCCACTTTAAGAAACTCTGACAGCTTGGTCATCCTGTACAGAAACTTCTTATAGATGTCCAGAGCATCTTTACACTGGTTTTTCTTCATATCAAAGTATTTCTCTGAAACAGGAGGACAAGAGACACAGAGAGAGAAAGAGAAAGAGAGAGAGAGAGAGAGAGAGATGGGGAGAACAGAACGATTAGCAGAGAAGCTCAAACAGATAAAGACTGCAATTACCCATCAGAGAACTGTCAAAACACTCTGGGGCTGTCTGACAGAGACAGGGGCATATAAAAGCTGCTATAATGGTTTGCTCAAGGTCAGCTAGCACTCTAATGGATTTTTAGACCATCAACCTGAACGGACGTATGTCACAACATAAAATAACTCAACAATAGAAATCATGGAAAAATTAATGACTCAACGACTGAATAATTAGAGCTCAAACAGAGTAAAAAGCAGCAATAGCTGAAGAGGAATTACAGCCTCGTTTCTGCTGGACTATTAAGGGGTCACACACTGGATGTGAAGTGCAACATCAGGTCAAAGATAGGACAAAGCACAAGTATTGCACACTGTGTTGTTCTAAATGTGTGAGCACAAAGTCAAGACTTAACCAGAGGGAGTTGCTTCAGTAATATTTGTTTGCATGCTTATAATTTAGCGCAATGCCTGCAACCATGGCTATATTCAGGGGAAGAAATGAGAAAAATCGTAAAAGTAAATAACTAAACTATATAGACACACACAAAAAAAAAAATACATACAATCTTTTTGAAAGCTAATCTTTTATAAATTTAAAATGATATCTGGCCTCACTTTATCACAATCTTTTTATAAGAATCAACTGAAAAGTAACAAGCTAAAGTTAGAAGCATCAAATATGCTTCCAAGATATTGGGCTCTGGAACAAAAGGCATAGAAAAGGATCTCATCCATTAACAAAAACTTGTGGGTTAGTCTGGAGTGGACTATTTAGGGCCTTTCGCACCGCGGGAACCTTTTCATAGTACCAGATCTAATTGTGGAACTACCCACTTTTGGGCGTTTTCACACCGCAGGAACTGGGTGTGATTTTAGTACCGGACTGCCTTTTTCGAGAACCAAATTAGCTCCTACTCCACAGCAACTACCAACAAGCAAAAATACAACTACCTAAACATAACTATACACTGACTGGCCAAACGCATACGAAAACACCCTCACTCTCACCCATTATTTAAAAACGCCGTGTAACATACTGTAAACATTGTGTCAACTTATTTCGCAAGTATGACGAACAGCGATAGATGGATGGACACTGAAGTGCAGGCACTTGTAGCAAATGTAGCACTGCCAGTTGTCTTTGGAGATTTTTAGTCCTCCTTTCCATTCTTTCAATCGCTTTAGGTATACGTCAACAATCCATGTCCATTATTGTGAAACCCGCTAGACACAACAAAAACACAGCTCCAATCACAGCGTCCACCATCCTCCTGTTGTTAACGTTGTTGTTCTTTGTTTTTGTTGTTGAACACTGTGCACAAATGACGGTCGCTGTCAACCGGCTTACGTCACTTCCTAGTACACACTGTCGGTGCGAAACAGGCCACTCCAGACTAACCCACAAGTTTTTGTTAATGCAACCCTTTAAATGGTACTGGGAAATAGTTTGCGCAAAATCATCCCAGTACTTTAGTAAATTCAGTTCTGAAACTAAAGCGGAGGCCCTTTTGATAGCAGATGTAGATAATACAGTCCCACCAATTTTCAAAGTATAGACTTGTTGTATATATGTTGTATAGTATAGTGTATATATGTTGTAAAGTATAGTATGTTGTTGGTAGAAACGTTAAACGTTTTCTGCCAACAACAGGATTGATTTGTGCTACACAGATGCAGTTTATTTTGGATAAAATTATCTCAAACTGCTAATTAATATGTATAACGTACTGGAAGACCTGAGCTCTTGTGGTTCAACTGCACTGTTCTTTGCTCAGAAAGCAGTAAGACGTAACCCCTCAAGTAGAATGTGAGAGTAGGATGCTCTCCAGAGTCAGAGGGAGTGGATTACTCTTACCCAGCAGGTTGATAACACCCTCATTATAGGCAGCAAACAGACGGATGGAGTCTTTGAAGAGCAACATGAAGGCAGCGTTGATCACGCCGTTAGTCAGCTCATTAGGGTTAGCCTACGGACATCCACAGAAGAGAGTACACATTATACCAAATAGCTTGGACTGAATCAACATCAATGTTGTTCTGTTAATATAGGGTTTCCAACCTAGGGCTTAGGGGTCACCAAGCCTACTTGATTTTATGAGAACTGATTATCACTTCTATTACAAGCGCAGTCAAATTATCTGGACTAAATCCATCCAAGCTGAATTAGTTTCAGTAAAAGAAAAGAATAAGGGACTTTTCTTATTGTAAATGTTCTTGCATTTCATCAGCCAACAAATTGTTTACATATACATTATTGTTTAAAAGCTTGGGGACAGTAAGATTTTTTTTTATTTATTTTAATCATAGCAAGGATGAATTAAACTGATCAAATTCATAGTAAATACATTTATAAAGTAACAAAAGGATTAGTTTTAACATTTTTTCAATTTTAATAATATATCACAACATTACACCTTTTATTGCATTTTTGATTAAATAAATGCAGCCATAGTGAGCATAAGAGACTTCTTTCAAATACATAAAAAAAATATTTCTGCCACCAAACTTGCAATAGTACTGTATGTGGATGTTTCTTTTTTTCTCAAATTGGAGGTTGTTAAGCCAGTAAAAAAGACAAGATAACAAATTATATATAAACAAATAAATAAATTTTGATAGGATTTGAACAATTAGGAAGCTTTAAATCAAACATGCATGAACTCCATCACAAACCTGGAAATCCAGCAGCGCGTCCAGCTGGTTTTGAATGATAGGCAACGTTTTGATCAGCTTCTCTGTGTTCATGGTACGCATGACTCCATCAATACTGCACCCCAAATGGATAAACAAACAATCAGAACTCACCACTTACTTGCAATTTTAATTAGCGCTTAAAAAAATAAATCGGCTTTTAAAAACAACTTAATTATCAGAGTAATGAGCTAGCCTGATTCGGTTGTGTTCGAACACAATCTTGACTCTATGTAGACAACATTACGGAAGCAGAACTGAGGTTTACCCACCCTCTCTTCATCTTGGTAAAGTCCACAGCCACCAGCCTATAGGAAAGGGCTTTCTCATTGAGATATCTGCTGTACCGCCTGATGAACGTGGACATGTCATAGCCTGAGGGAAAGATCGAGGGGTTTGTCATCAGTGTGTGTTCATGTACAATGCTTTAGAGACAGGAAAGGTGTTCATGTTTCTTACCTTGCAATGCACCTTTGTCAAGGAAATTGTTCAGATTGAAGAGCGTGTTTCTTGAGGCCAGATACTGAATGAAACGCTGCGGGTACAGAGAACAGATAATCAAAATGCTGACACAAAAATATAAAGTCATACACTAGATGTGACTCTGCAGCTCTTAATCTGTCAGAATGCGGGAGCGACTTCATCCCTGACGTGCAGAAACTCCCCGCTGCTGAAACCTAGACTTGTGTAAAAGACCAGACTCCTCTGAGTTCTCTTTGAGCTGCCAAGTATGTCTGCTGCAGCTCCCCTCCTCCATCCAGCCCCATCCCACCAGCTCACACAGCTGTGGGCTGAGAAACAGAGCAAAGAGAAGCATACAGTGTTCTGGATGCTGTTGAGAACGGACATGATGGGAGTTTTGGGAATGCAGAAGATTTATACTACTACTAGGATGCATTCATGCATGTCATGACATACATGACAGGAAAACAGAACCTTTACACCGACCTCAAAACCAACCAAACTGTTTTGTGATCTGATCCCAAAAATCATATTCTGAGATCAGAAAATGAAGTAAGTGACTATGCAAGTGACTCCATCTCATTTAGTGAGTATATCGCACACAAAATTCTGCCCACTCACCTGTAAATCAACCACAGGGTTAAAATTCTTGATCTAACGAAAGTAGAGACAGATATTTTCAGCCATATTGTGATGCACATTTGAGTGAAACACTCTTTTGTAGGATTGGGGCAGACCTGAATGCTTGCAGTCAACTGAAAGAAAAGGACAGGATTTAAACTGACTAAATAATTGGAGATGTCCAGCATACATCATAAAAGAGAAATATTTAAAATATATTTTAGAAAAGCATGTATGCATGTATCCTTCACAGTAATATCAATTACATGCATTTAGAAAATAGGATGGTGATTTTTAATTTCATGCTTACTTTAAACTTTACTGATTATGTGCATCTTATGATATCTGCTCCACCCAAAAATGAAAATTCTCTCATTATTTACTCAACCTTATGCTGTGACAGATGTATATGAATTACTTTTTTCAGATGAACACAAAGATATTTAGAAAAATAATCAACTTCTGTGATTCGATGTATCACAACATGCTGACGTTTAAAATATTAGTATTTTTCACACACACACACACACACACACACACACACACTAGACATTGCATCAACAGACATTTATTCATCAACTGGGGTAGTATGGATTACTGTTATGAAGAGTAAACTTTTTATTTAATTATCTTTTTATTTTATTACTTTTCTAAAAATTTTTGCTTGTGCTCTACAGAAGAAAGTAACTGGGACGGCACATCTGGGACAGCATGAGGGTGAGTAAATGATGAGAAGATTTTAGGGATTAGAAGTTTAGGGTGGAGCATCCTTTTAATTACTAGAGCTAACAGCATGTACCTATTTGCAACACACTATAAGCTGGTGCGTCAACAAATGATTAGTGAGTAAATCTGAACAGAACAAATTGTGTTTATTAGAAACTGTATTTGTCAATGTCATTTACGAGACACTACAAAGTTATCAGTCCCACACCGAGTCTAATCCAGAATGCAGCAAGTGTAACCTTGATCTTATTTCGTAAATCAGTACACCAGAGAAAAAGAGTCAGCAGGAAACAGTTTTTACATACTGCGATGGAGCCTTAGGCTTGTTTCACCCCAGGGAAGAAACCAGCATGAGGACCCGGTGACAGGCCCTGCAGTCAAGCAAAATCTGCTTGGCACAGAGGAATGAAATAGTCCTGGCAGGGGCCATTTTCGGCCTGTGGCAAAAGTATTCAAAGGTCGAGAGTCACTGAAATCACAGAAGGTTCCTAAAATGCATCTGAAGGAACGGGAGGCTAAAAAAAATGCTGCATTCCTAGAGCTCTGCTTAAGTTGGCGGATCAAGAGTGGTGATCCACTGAACCGAAGGCTGACAGTCTGGTGTGTGTATATAGAGGGACAGTGGCCACCCACCCTTTGAAAGATCAATGAGCTCTGATTTTTAAGAAGCTCTTAGTGTGGGGTGGCCCTGGTCATGTGATTGAGGCTTTGTGTGAGGTTCCTCATTCTATTTTAAAATTTGTGCAGCCAAACGGTAAAAATTCAGCTGCATTTTAACAATATACAAAAAAGGACAATTGGAGAATAGTGATATAACACTGGGGATCAGAGTATGTGAGAGGAGTGGAGTAATTGATGCAAACAGCCCATAACATAACTGCATTTTATCAAGAATTCATTATATATGTATATTATATATCATATATGTGTTAAACATCAAAAGATAGCCTGACAGATATGTGGATCACTCAAATCAAGAAGAAGCTGATGGTTATAATGATGGCGATAAGACAAGTGCGAGAGGTTATATATCATGCATGTTTGTAGCATGTGAATACTCGATATTAATTGGGTGAATTCATGTTTGAGCTCTGCTCTAAACTAATGTGCTGCTACATTGCTACACAACACACAAGCTCGCCCGTAACATACAGATTGCATGCACATTGAGTCATTCAGGAGTGCAGGAAATAGTCAACGCTGTCCTGTGATTTACCAGATTAAAAACAGAAAAGTTACAGCATATTCTTTCTGTTTCTGAAGTAACTAGAACCCTCAGGTACACCACAGTAGAGAGACGCTGCACAGACAAGAGAGTTAAACAGTCATTTAATATAGATGTGGGCTTACTGGAGTGTTCCGATAGACCACATTTAGACTTTTCTTCTAGTATTGTGTATTTCTTTTTGGATTAATATAAGTTGAACAGAACTTTGTGATGGCGCGAAGGCGAAGCAATGTTTCTGATCAGTTGAGATGCACGGAAAATATCAGCATAAAGTTTAAAAAATAAATAAAAACAAAAGTCTTATTTTTTTTATTTCACCTACAGTTTTTAACAGCACAAAATTAGGGCAAATCTACATACAGTTGCAGAAATATTTTAGAATAATATTTTTATTGTTAAAAAAAAAAAAAAAAAATTATAATAATAATAATAATAATAATAATAATTCTCTGTATCTCTGAAAAGATTATTTTGGACAAAAAAATTTTCAGCTCTACAAAAAAAATTAAATTGAATTGGAAATATTTATCTACAGGTTATAAATCAGTAAAGTACAGATGAGAAATTAAAATATTTGTACAACAATATAAAAGCCATATATTTTATTTTGCAAACAAAATGTAACAAAATCACACTTGTTATTTTTCTTATATAGTATAAATGGGTCTTTATAAATGAAAATATACAGTGCAGCTATCTTAATATTTTAGGAAGGGGATTCCTTTTAAATTTAGAGGTCCTTAGCATCAAAACTCCCTGATCTAACAGTGTGTTCCCAATCATTCTCAAAGAAAACTACTGGCATACTTCTGATTTGCACCGGTGCCTCAAATACCAGCCTAAAATCCTTAGGGATCAGATGAGAAGCGGAGTGAGGCGTACTGAAAATCCCCAGGATGGCAGCTGTGCAGAGCATGAGCTAGCTCTCTCTGGCACTGTGGCTTAACCTTGGAGAGAAACCCTGTGGAAAACACATGGCCTAGCCAGTGTGTACCAAACTGCAGAGAATATTGCTCCATTCCAGAGCGTAGATCAATACGGATTACTAATTCAGTGGAGTCTGCAAATCCACATTCGCCTGCCTGCTTCTCTGCATGAAAGCCTCAATCTCCCTGCTCCTTTTTTTTTTTTTTTTTTTTTTTTAACATAGTTGAGGTTATTCAAAATGGATGTCAGAAATAAGGATGACAAATATAGATTGATAGGCCAGAAAGAGTCCGGCATTCTCTGCTTAGCAAATAATTAATGTGAGAACAAACCTCAAGTAGTGTCAGAGTGAAGCATCATTTATTATTAAGGCAGGAGGCTCTTTGGCAGGGAGCTTTCTTTCCCAAAGAGAGCAGCTTCTATTAACACAGCAGCTCAGGCTGAGGGAAGATATCAGCAATCTGGGAACAGGGGTTGCTTGTGGTTTAGCCACTGATTTTGTTTCTGCCGTTGGGAACTGATCCAGAAGCAGCACTGGATCTGCTATGTGAAATCTGTATGTGTGCCGGTTGGTGTGCAAGAGCGCTAACCCTGCAGGGAACTTGTGTAAATAAGATGCATGATAATGCCCTGATAATGTGCTGGCTGCTGGTCTTCGCGCTCTCGATCCATACATGTTCTGAGGTTTCTATGGATACCGCCTGAGCAATTATGGTGATTAGAAACAAATAAAGGCTTAAAGAAAAATGGCAAGCACAAAAAGATGATGACAGGATGCGAAAGGAGGCACATTGTTCGATAGCGATTATTTTCAAACACAAAACCCATTGTGTTTGTAAAGTAGAGGGCTGGAATGACATCTGATTCAGAGCTAAAATGACCATACCAGACTGCAAAAACAGAAGCTGATGTAGTGCTATGTTTCACGCTCCCACAATATCACCATCATGAAACAGTAAATATAAAACGTAAATGTAAATCAATAAAATAAAAACTACCCTCCAGCACACCAGTTTCGGGAACAGCTACTATGAAAAAAAGTGACAAAGCATCATGGGTAACTGTTAGTAGGAGACTCATGTCACTGCCACTTAAAAATGGCAATGGTCCAATCCAACAAGGTGAGTCACCAATTCCCACATGCCCTTTATTACTCCCTACTTATGAATTACTGATTGCCGAGCAGCAGCTCTTTGTTTTCTGCCCAAATTTGCCATTCCTGCCTGCAGGGTAGAGAAGGAAAAGTCATCAGGGGAATGAGAGAATGTTTCATAAAGGTAATAATTACCTTTCCAAGCACACATCACTCACAAACAGCATCCATTATGCAAACAAATCCCACACAGAAGAGACCTGAACTCAGAGTCAGCACAAGGCCAGAATGTTAAACAGCCCATTTCACAGCAGTGTCAGAAAAGCCTTCAAACTCAACATGGAACAGAATTTGTTTATCCTGTTTACTAGTTACATGTTCTTTTAAATTATGAAGCAAAGAAGATCTTGCAATTGACACAACTCCATGGATTATACATTGCACATTCTGGTGTTATAAATAGGAACAAATTAATTTAATATCACACAGCAAGGCTGTATTGCAGCTTATTTCGGCATTTGGAAGTGTACTGTATGAATCCGAGGCTGTTCTGTGTAGTTCTTCAGAAACACATCAGAATCCCAGAGTACATACCGAGCATCCGTGTTCACGCTCACAGCGCAAAAGGCATTTTCAAGACTGACATTTACATGGATTCATTAAAAACACTTTTAAATGCTGAAACTCTTAGGTGGTCTTGTGTTGACATTAGTCTTTTGTGTTAACTATCAGCAAAGATTTCAGAAAGGCTGCATTAATTACAGCAATAGCCTGAAACAATGCCAACAGCTATTTGGCTTTTGATGAACATTATCCAGGAGTCCATGCAATCAATGTGACATCCGCTAATCAAGAAAGACGTTTCAGATGTGAAAGTATTTGAAATTTAGATTTTTACGAAGTCCTTTTTTTTCATATTTGGACTAACATGCACTGCATAATAAGACCAGAAACATCTATTAAAGAAAGTATGGTAAATTTCGATTTTCTATAGTCACAGCTGCATGAGACGACAGTGAGTGGATCAACAAATTACACATTTTGCCAAAGCAAACTTATTTATTGTTGGTTGGTGTTTTTTGAGCTTTAATTCCTGAGAGAAGTTAAACCAGCACAATTTAATAAAACATGTTTAAGAGATACTAGACTCTGGCATGAGGAGCATAGTGGTGGACCTTCATTTGTAATTAAGAACTTGTGATTAATTCTGGACTGTCCTTTTCAGCATTGGGTACATATGATCTGATCCCAGCGATTATTAAAAATAAAGATCCAACTTTAATAGTGACAAATATTCTTCAATGTTTCAATGTTTCACATTCAATCTAAATTTCATTCAGTCTTCTGGCCAGTGTTTTCTGAATATGAACAAGTGTCCGTTTTGTCTATGGGCTTTTTAACTCAAATAGTATTAACAGAGAAGTTAATGACGAAGCCAAAAAGACACAAGTTCTTACATTTCTCAGCAGACTGAGGCAGGTTTCTTTAAATACAATCAGCAGGGGGTTTTTTATCTTGATTAAACAAAACTTTATCTGAGCCACCAGCGTTAACCTGATCCAATGAACTTCCCTTTCACACACACAGAGAGTCTCTATCTCTAGTGTATTAGCTCGCTCGCCCACTCAGTCTTCCCTCTTTATCCAAAATTAACCATTCTAGATGGACAGCAGGGGCAGTGGTGTCTCCATACAAGGTTAATCAATTTGTCCAATGTGTGACCCCACATGAACCAGCTGATTAAAATTTCAACTCATTTTCTTTCTGTCCCTTGCCTTTCTCTCTCTCTCTCTCTTAAAGATCCTTATGCTTAAAGTTATCCTTACCCAGATGTTTCTTTAACACACTCTTCTCTCTATCTCCACCCTAAACAACATACACTTCCAGTGACGTCACTACAGAAAGTTCTGTGTTCTGCATCTGGGCCATCAGTGAGTGGCATCGCCCTTTTTCTCTCCTATTTGCACAAACGCATGTAGAAACGCCCTTATCAACAACACCTTATCTATGGCCTTTTCTGTGCCCTCTCACAGGGCTACTGATGACGAGATAAATGTCCTCTAAACATCTCTGCTCCTCAACAGACAGTGATAACCAAACGTGTGTTTTCAAACCATAACGTGGTAAAGGATTAAGACCAGACTCGACCTGGACCAGACGTTCAGCTCCGATAACAAAATCCACCCCTGGCTGATTAGTGCCCCGTCATGCCGCAGAACAGGGTGTGCTGAAGGACAGTCCTGCACGCTTTATCTATCTCTGACACTGGCGAGCTCAGGACATATAGTGAAGGACTTTTTATTTTATAGCTCAAGTGAATGATCAAGGACGTGTGAGAGAGTCAGTAGCGCTGCCATTGTTTTTGTGTGCGCGTGTGCCACTGTTTCCTGCAGAATCTTCAGCGCCACAGAAAATGTAATTATGTTTTACCTGAGTTGTGAGCTTGCAGTCTAAATTGAATGTGATGAGATAAAAAGGACTGTTTACTGTGAAAGAACAATGGTACAATACAAAATAAATGTTTTTTTTTCCACTGGCTGCACTTAAAAACAAACATACAGTGTGACTGGTGTAGTCCACTTCACAAAGAAATGACCCTGAATCAGTTCTTTTAAAGTATGACGCAAGTGACTCTTAAGTTATCGATCTGAATGAAGCAGACAAATCCTTCACTGAACTTAAACAATCTCTTAGAGCTGAATTAACCAAGTTAAAGTTATCTAAACTGACAAAATGTCCTTTTGAGAAATGCTCTAAATGAAGTGAAAATGACTTATGAATGCGTTTTAATTCTAGAAATGCAAAAAGTTTTTGTTTCCAAGTAGTGTTGAGGTCTAAAATAATTAGTTAGCTTTAATTAGCTTTAAATTTAGATACTGTAGCTAGGTAAACGTGTGCGTTTCTAGAGGAACTCATGTAGGAGCAATACATTAAGGGGTCCATGTGCACATCTAGGTCACATCCTAACGGTATATATAATTTGTGTGTGTGTGTGTGTGTGTGTCATATTCTCACCTACCCACTATTAATCATTAGTGGACTGTGTTTGTGCTTGTATAGAACTATCTAACTCTTGTTGCTGTACATAAACTGTGCACTTTCAAACTCATTTCAGTTTCAAAATGCCTTAATTATCCACAGAAATGTCCAACAGCAGTTAAATATTTTGTCTACCAGTCCCCCATGACTATGTAATACAAAAACTAAGAATGAAAACAAAAATATGAAGTTATTTATGTACCAAAACAGAATACACTGACATCACAGTTAAACGTGGCTCAAATCAGAAACTGGATCATATTTAAATCTGATTTAAAAAGGATGAATTAAAATGATAATAAGTAACAGTAATGACATGTAAAGTTACAAAAGACTTCCATTTCAAGTAAATGCTGAACTTTTTATTCCTCAAAGAATCCTGAAAACAACGCATCACAGCAACACTGATGATAATAACATGATTCTTGAGCACCAAATCTGCATATTCAGAATAATTTTTACTGTCACCATGTGATGTGTCATACAAGCTTGGTCACAAACAGCAAAAGTGTGATTGCTGAGGTGTGATTTGTCACGTAGGGTCAATTTGACCAAGCTGGATCTTCAACAGTAACAGCACAGAAGGGTGTCTAATATGGGCCAAAAAAAAAAAAAAAAAAAAAAAACGTATGAAGCACCAGTGCAGAATCTCTCACCTCATTTCCATACATCATTATGTGGTGTGTGGTGATAAGCGCTTTGAAGACCACAACCCAGCTGCTGTTGGCGGTTCTTTCAAACAGAGTGTCGGCCAGCTGGGGCACGTTCACATTCATCTCATTGGTGCAGTGGATCAAGTCTGAAAACACACATGGGCACATGTTAGAGCAACACACATCACTGATTCACATCTCTAATGGTTCAAAGATCCCGCACGAGATGTTCCAATAAACACAGCATGGACACAAACATTGCAGGGCAGATCTCAGCGCACTCTCATAAGATCTCTCTGTATTCTACACCAAGGGTTAGACAGGTTTCTAACCCAGTCTTTCTGTTACGCAACACTCACAGACAAGTGAAGTTCCAAAGAGCGTCACGTCTTTAAATATTCAGCAGCATCCCAGTTTTGCTTTGCATACTCGCATCCGAAAGCAGCATCTCTTGCACACCATCAGAGGCTCGAAAACACTTGTTTCTGTTCTGTCCTGTTTGCATAATGAAGACATTCCTCCTACAGACCATAGTGTTCTTTTTGTTCTTCAAAGGCAAATCTCTTTACCCCCTTCCCTTGAGAGAAACATCTTTTCACACACAGAGCAGGTAATGAGGGAGATGACTCCTCCGTATCTGTCGGATTTCGGCCCTGCGGGCCCGTCTGTTGTTCTAACAGGGAGTTCTATTTAGGGATGCAACGATACCATTTTTTCCAGATCTGTTCCGATCCAGAAAATTCTGAGTATCGTCCGATTACGATCCGATCCGATACTAGAGCAGTTTTTTTTTTATCAGTTTAGAATTTCTATACTTGTGTGTTGACCTGATCTTCACTCTTTTGTGTGTTAAACACAATCTACTAAATATAGATTAAATATAGATTCATTTTAATGTAAAATAACAAATGAAAAAAAAAATACTATTATAAACTAAGTTATTGGATAATTTAGCAGCAAATTTATTCTAGAAAAATCATGAGTGCACAATTTTATAAAATAAAATAATCTGAAATAACATTATTTAGTGGGGAACAAATAAAAGTGAATAAGTGTCGGACTAAATCTGGTAAAATGTTACACATTGCTCTTTGTATTGTTGTAAAATGCATTAATGAAAACATTAATGAGTCCTATCTATCAAATGTTACTGCTTCCATTACTGTGCTATACATTAGATTATTAATAGACTTATAGGACAGAACAAGAAATGCTATAAATAATCTTTCTGTGATGAATCACAAGGATCTGGCAAAAGAGATGGTACACTAGTATGGGCTATATACACCTACCTAACCCCCACTTACAGGACGCCAGTGAGGTACAAATGGCCTATAAATTGAGGATGTGACGCACCACAGTGTGGAGTGTGTTTAGATAAGCCTCTGTGGTGTAACTCACATTTACATAGAGGAGCTTTACAATAATTTTCTTAGAATTCTGTGAAACACAGAAATGCAATTTAACATTTACTTCAGTTGGCATTGACAGAGCAGTTATTGGTTGAGATGATTATATCTCTTAATATATCTATTAAATAAATACTGATTTCCAGGAAATGCATAAACTTAAAAACGTATACCTTGAATGCAATATAAGTCACTTTGGATAACACAGGGTGATTTGCAGGCAAATTTAAGGCACTTTAAGAGTTGCACAAATAAAGTTAAAACCGTATGTCCCTGCAAAACAAACCCATTGAGTCTCTAAATAAATTATGTATCTCCAATTATTTTACTTAAACATGCTATGACACACTTTCAACTGCAAAACAGGGTAACTGCAAGTTTACAATACTCAAGACATGGTTTATCATCTACTAAAACTGGTTCATATAATAATATACCAATACCTATGAATTAGAGGTTGATCAAAATTGGATTTTGCTCATATGGTACTAACGTGTTTAAATAAAGGCAATAAATCGATTATTGTGCCGATGACATAAAATCTATACAATTACAATATTTAGATATTTTTCATTATAATTAATGCTGTAATATTTTTTTCTGCACAACCCATGAATCACATTAGAACGGATTGTAATTCCTTTTTTTGGATAAAACCTCTTAAAAGAGACGAGACTTTATAAGATGAGACTTTTGTTACACCTTTTCTATGGCCTCAAATTAAGTAAAACCAAACTTAAGGCATTTTAAGAATTTTTATGGACCTATGGGGACTCTATAACAGTGCCAAATGCATAAATGTAATAAATATGAATCAACAGCGTAGTTTGAGCCCTGTTGTTAATTTTTAAAATTAACATTTTCATAATGAACCAAGTTAGAAGGTTCCCTGTATAATTAACAGCATTGAAAGGATAGTTCACCCCTCCCCCCAAAAAATTCTGTCTTCATTTACTCAATCTTTTCTTGCTTTTTTTTTTCTTCTGTGGAACAGACTGATAAGATATTTTGAAGAATGTATGGACAAAATCAACTGAAACAATGAAATAAAAGTAATTGGGGTCCAAAACACTGGACCACATTGACCTTTACTGAATGAAACTGAGAGCCTGTAAATTGAATCTGGAGATTTGTATCAATACCCAGCCCTAGTTGCTAGGGTATTGTGGGTGGTTGCTAGGTGGTTACTAGGTTACTCTGGGTGGCTGCTTACTGGCCCATGTCCAAAGTGCCCATCTAAGACTACTGATGATCTGTTCTCTAGATATGGCTCAGGTCTCTCCTTATATTTATGTCTTTGGTATCATCTGCCAGGGAGGAAAAAACGCAAGTCTGATCGTTTAGAAAAGTAATAGCACACAGGGGCACATTTTGAGGTATCATAGCACAAACGAGTAACGTGCCTAAGTTTAGTACTTACAGTGAGCAGTAGTAATAGTACTGCAAACAGCATTAACAAATGTGTGCAATCCTGAAGATTCATGTCAACTCCACTGAGTTATTCAGCCTCTCTTCCCAAGATTAATGCATATTCATACACTGTGACTATTATTAAAAACACACTGCAGCCTGTTAGGGTATGAGTTACGAGATGACTGCCAGTTCAACAGTGTTTTCACCCATTTCTCTCTCTCTCTCTCTCCAGTCCTAACTCTCTCTCTTCCTCTTTCTTGCTCGCTTTCTATGATGGTCAGGAGGAGAGCCTGCGAGCTGATAGGCTCCTTTGGGAGGGAGGAGGAGGGAAAGAGAAGGAGAGTGAAAAACTCGTCTGAAGTAAGGATATGTGCTGATCTAATCAGATAAAACAGAACACATTTGGTGATATTGATCGCAAAGTCCATTGTCTTAAACAGAGAAAGACTGACTGAGAGAGGCACAAATAACAGAGTGAAAATGAGCTAATAAAAACCTATTCCTGCTGATAGTTTGAAGCAAGGAATGTGGTTGTGCACCTCTGGATCTGAGCTTTGAGACATTGCATATTTAAGGGCAATCTTGTATCCACTATATTGTATCAATACTTCAAATGCATGTCAGTATTTTTTTTAGTAAGTGTGCTTTCACATAAACCAACATTATAGGTTGCCTAAATACTATTTAACTATTAAATAGGCTTTTCCCAGTCCAGTTAGAGCTACTTCTTTAGTCAGATTACCATCTACATATGAATTTTGCTATAATTCCATAAAAAGATTCTAGATGAAAAACCAAGATGCCAATAAAATGTCTAAAATATGCATGGTACATTTACAAACCAGCTTCAAATGTAGAGTAGTTATCTTGTAATATTTCTGCTTACTATTGATTAGTGTTAATTTCATAATAATGAAGTATTAAACTGAAAAAAAAACATAACATACAATATTCTAATGTAGCACAGAGTTGCATAAATAAAGTCCTGATAAATAAGGTGACTGTTACTTGTTGTATTGTGGTTGTGCTCTTTGATTCATATTAATTTTGTGGTTAAAAGTGTTGCTATAGATACGCATATTTCAGCTCAATGTAGAGACCTGGTTTGCCATGAATGGCATCTACATTCACCATTATTCCAAGGTGAGCAGTCATGTGACTTTGGTCCCAAAAATATTTTTCCAAATCATGTTGCTCTGGTAATTGTGAAATACTTTTAATTATTTCAAATTTAATTATACATACTTTGATACATTTAATTAATTAATAATTAATGTAATAATAAACTTATATAACCAAAATGGTATGTAAATGTAAAATAAAAATCACTGACATAATATAGCACAATATATTGGTTTTGTTTTGGGGGTTTTTTTGGCAAAAAATGAAATCACCTTGGATGGAAACATAAGCTTATGAGATGCCGGACTGGACAAAAGCAAAGCCAACCGCTCAAGAGAAACTAAAATCAGAGATTTGGTCCTTCTTGTTTCAACTGCAATCAAATTAAATCTCCAGTTTTCTCATTTACAATGCTTCTGAGTGTCTCTATGATCATAAAAGTAGATTCCCAGAGTAACTGAGAAAATGTAGCGTTTCACACCACAGCCTTTAAATAGACTTTCTGACAGCGTTGCACTAAAACAGACAATCACATCTCCACGTTATCCCTTACAAACACACACACACCTGCATGGCTCCATGCTGAGATGTGTGCACCGGTGCACAAAATGAGGTGCAGTGGCGAGAATCAAATCCGAGAGAAGAGGTGGAAGAAAATCATGGCCCAGTGATGTCACTGCAGTGCAGCAAATAAAGAGGCTGTGAGTGATGAGATCACCCATCTTCACTCCGCCTGTGTCAAAGTCTTATTGTTAAACTGACAGACAACGAAACCCTTTGGAAACATCCATACCGGGCTGAGTCTGCCACCAGTTGGAGATAACAGAGGCTCAAAACATCCTTGGGTTTCCAGCACACATATTGCTGCCATAATTGGCTGACAGAGACTGATTTGGATTTAAAATCAGCTCTATGCAAGAATGAAAAATGAGCGAAATTACAAATTAAAGTGCTTTTGATTCAAAGCATGATTATTCTCTGCAGTGCCCAGGCTTACAAATTAATCAGGATTGAGCCTTGATGAGGCACAGGAAGTTTGGCAGGAAGCTTCTCCTGTGTGTGCATGTGTGTACGAGGAAGTAAATTGTCCAGGTGGCCGGACAGTCTGTCCAGCTGTCAGCCAGAAGACTGTAGCTGGTGCTCACCTCTGAACCGTCACAGCTGCCATGCTAATTACCTGTTCCAACCGTACTAATCACTGACTCCAGGTCAGTCCTCCATGACCCCTGCTTCCAGGAGAACTGGCCCATAATACACTAAAAGTGGAGTGGGAATTGACATTTCAAATTATTGCTATGTTTTATTGCACAATATAGTCTCAGACAAAAATCAATATTTTTAATTACATGAGTGTTTTTTAGTGCAAGTCTGCTGAGTTTTGTGCTTCAATAAACATGTTGGAACTACGGCACACGACACTCTGAACTAGTTTTATGGCTCTAAGCTCAGTACTTTTTTGTGCAAAACAGTGAGGTCCAAAGAAGATGAATGACAAACTAGTTACTAAAAGATTGCAATTTCACAGTTCGAATCACAACAAAAGAAACAAAAGAAAAATATTAATGTATCGTGACCCAGACATCAATATAATATTCGTATTGCCAAGCTGATTCCCACAACAGCAATGAACATTCGAGCTGCCATCACCCTGGATTTACTGTCACTGTCTTAAAAGCAAAAACCACCCTGAGATTCAAATTCTGAATCTATAGGAACCACAAAACGGATTACAAATTCAGAACAATAATTAGGTAACAACATGACCACTAGGCAATTTTTGTTGTGTTGTGTGCAGCCATGTTTACTGACAAAATGGTACTCCAATGGAAAAGCATGAAAAGGTTGATTAAAGCTGATCACTAAGATCAGAGGATCTCCAGACCTGTTGAGATTTTTCTCTATGCTCAAAAACACATGGCAACCTCAGCTACCTGCAGAGAAGAACAGCAAACCGTTTTGAATTTAATGAGCACTTCAGCTAGCTTCAAGGAGAATGGCAAGGAGAATTCTTCTCCAAAATAAATATAGCTGAGTTCCTTTTTGAGACCTTGTTTGCCATGTCTGTATCTCTGCCTCCATTTCCTTCCCAGCTGTGTGTTGATGGCCTTGTTGCTGTGATTGCGAAGTGCTGGAAAAGGAAATTATGTTTATCTAAGGTCGGTTTGGCGGATGGTCCTCTAATGTTCAAGCTGAGATGTGGCGAGACGAGGTCGGTCTTCAGTCAGCACTCTGAGAACATAAATGTGATGACGGTGACATTTTTGTAAAAGGGTCTATTTGGGATTCCTGAACAGTGAGTTCAGTGACACAGTCCTGTGGAATACCGCAGCCATTCCTCACGTCATTCCCATATTTCTCCCTCTCTCTCTTTTTTTCTCTTTTTCACCAGCACAGCTTTGCAACTAATCAGCAACTTGGGTGCACAGCTTGCAGAATTCTGTAAAGCTCTAGTCTATATTAAAAATGACAAAAAAGCCTCACAAATATATATAAGCTCAGTCCACACTCATTTCTCACACAACCTGAGAAAATGTTAAGACAACGAAACTAAAAAAAATTTAATTCAAGTCTTTAAGCATGAGTGCTCAGGCATTAACATCTACTGTCCAAAATGGCATATTTAAATTAGGAATGGCAACTAGTTAGTTAGTGAAATCTTATTAAAGATTTATTTAAAAAAATAATAATAATAATAATAATATTAAATATGGTGTCACACACTCTGAATTTGTGCTCTGTATTTAAAGGTGCTGTATGTAGGATTGACATCAAGTGATTGAACTAGGTATTGCAGTCCAAATTCAAAATAGACTTGATGCACATGTAGGTTGCCAGATTGACAACACAAACAGGAACGAGCGCACTTGACAATGAACGAAATGAAATACGCTGTGTTTTCTGCCAACTGGCAACCCGGGGGGGGCCAAAATACAATTGGGTAAACTGGCAGTGGGCGGGTTTCACAAACCAAAACAGAGACAGACATTCCGGCCCGGAACGCACATTTTCAAAGGAGAATTACTGACTGTAGCATTGTTTTTCAGATAAACAAGTATGTTAACTTAGCATGTTTCTTAAATATCTGCAAACATATAATGCTATTTTTATGCTTTAGTAGAGTCAAAATCTTATATACAGCACCTTTAACCCATCCAAGTTCACACACACAGCATTGAGTAGTGAGAAAACACACCGTGAACACACACCCAGAGCAGTGGACAGCCATTGGAACATTTGGGGGCTCGGTGCATTGCTCAAGGGTCTCACCTCAGTCATGGTATTGGGGGAGGAAGAGAGCACTGGTCATTCAATCCCCCCACCTACAATCCCTGCCGGTAACGAGATTCGAACCTGCAACCTTTGGATTGCAAGTCCTTTGGGTTAGCATACAGAAAGTGTAATAGTTTTATTTGATTGTGCATGTCTAAATACTCTCAGACTTAAAACTTCCTGTTATTACGCTATATATTTGGGTCTGTCTGTTAATAATAGTTTTGTGGAATAAAAGATTATAGTTGTGTAACCGAATTTGAAAGTATGCAGTTTTGCACATATGGGAAAGAGAAAAGAAAAAAAAGAGCTTTGAGAATTCTCTCCCCTGAGATGCGTCATAAATAAAGTCCCAGGTTTTGCAGAGGAGATGTCAGAAGAGGAGCCAAGGGCTTTTATAAGGTACAAAACAAGCTATCAAACGGAACCAAAGGCCCTCAGCAGCTATAAATAGGCCACAACAGCACTATAAGTGTGAGGGGAACAGAAGCAATGTGTCATGCAGCCTGTATAAGCTCTCTTAAAGTGGTGCAGTTGTGTCCTCACACTGAATGATGCTCAACAAACATTGATCAACTGCTTCTCCTTCCTAAAAAACTCCATTACTGAATCTGTGCTTCAAAGGCATCCTTCTTCTTTATCAGTTTAAGTACCATAGCTCTTGAGTCTATTTCTCCTTACTTGCTTCTCAAGCAATACTACATCCATCATCCACAAAATTACAATGAGTTCATAAGTAAAAGCTACTTATCTGTAGAGCAGTGGACCGAGCATCCTGAAGGGTAATCTGTATTCTGAAAGGATGGGTGGTATTTTCCCAGACATGTTTGACAATGGCTGTTTTGTCTTTGCTGCACAGCATCATTTCAGCGGTCTGGTTCAAAATCAGCAGCACTTCACCTTTAACCCTGACACACTCCAGACTCAGATTTCTGCCAGTGGAATAGTCTCATGATTACTGACTATGGCTGTAAAGTCTGGTTTAGGCATGTGCACAACTATACATTCAAAATCAATCAGTGTGATGGGTTTACTGAAAGACAGACTTAACGAAGCCCCATACTAGGGCTGGACAATAATTCAATATCAATATGTATCGCGATAAAAAAAAAATCAATAACGGTGATATGGTTTTTAAACACATTTCCGATATTTCGATATACCAGTGTTTCCCATACATTGATTTATTTGTGGCGTTTGACTTCGTTGAATAAATATGAGCACTGCACGTTTCAAAATCAAAACACGTCGCGGGTGTTTTATATGAATGTATCTCTGAAGGGAACCGACTGCTTTCAGAAAAGTTTCGATGGCATTTTCATTTTATCTGATAAAGAAGCGTTCATAGGCGGAGCTGCTTTGATTATAGCTGTTACTGGAGAAACCGCTGGGTCTACCACTCTCACAGCGCCTCCTGCTGGCAGACAATCAGTTTGCATTTAAGCCCGGCTCCAGCAACATGCCTTTTTTTTTTCCTGCAGCAACTCAAGAGCACTCTTCATACTCTTTATACTGACTAAAGCACATTTGTTTTCAATCTATATCCAAAGTACTGCAAAAACAGTTAAATTTTGAAATATTTTTTACTATTTAAAATAACTTTTATTTTAAAAATGTAGTTTATTCCTGTGATCAAAGCTGAATTTTCAGCATCATTACTCCAGTCTTGGACATGATCTTCAGAAATCATTCTATTATGCTGATTTGCTGATTATCAATATTTAAGAGAGTTGAGTACTTTTTTTTCAGGATTGTTTTGATGAATAGAAAGATCCAAAGATCAGCATTTATCTGAAACAAAGCTTTTGTAACATTACATTTTGATTACATTTGATTTGATTACACTATTCCATTCAAAAGCTTTGAGTCAGCATCATTTTCTTTCTTTCTTTTTTTGGAAAGAAATTATAGAAATTTGTATTTAGCAGAGATGCTTTAAATTGATCAAAAGTGAGGATAAAGACATTTATAAGGTTACAAAAGATTTCTATTTCAAATAAATATTCTTCTTCTGAACTTTCTATTCATCAAGAAACCTGAAAAAATTCTACTCAGCTGATTTCAACAAATAATTTTGGAGCAGCAAATCAGAATATAAGAATGATTTCTGAAGGATCATGTAATCAGAGTAATGATGCTAAAAATATAGCTTTGAAACCACAGGAATAACTTACATTTTAAAATATTTCCAAATATAAAAACTGTTATTTTAAATAGTAAAAATATTTCAAAATGTTACTTTTCTTGCTGTATTTTGGATCAAATAAATGCAGGCTTGGTGAGCAGAAGAGAATTCTTTAAAAACATTAAAAAATCTTACTGTTCAAAAGCTTTTGACTGGTAGTAGATATTAGCCTATAGTTTGAAGTTAAAAGATATTAATTTTAATTAGGTGAGTCTGAAATGATTATTTGACAGTGATTTCACATTTATTGTTTGTATGAAGGCTAAATACAAAAAAGAATGTTTTTTTTTTTTTTTTTCCAAAAATATTAAATGGCTTTAAATGAGGTGTCAGACTTGGCAAATTCATTTTTCATAAATGTATATACACAGACATCTGTTGTGGGCGTTCTTGGCAGTTTTTACGAGGCTTTCTATAGTGTTCATATCGATATCGGAATTATATCGTATCGACCGAAATTAAGAAATATATCGTGATATAAATTTTGGCCATATCGTCCAGCCCTACCCCATACAATAATAAGGCTGCTTTCGGCTTCTAAACAAGTCTGGGGGCGTTTATATGACATACATATGTGTTCAAAGACAACTAGATTGAAAGCAATAGAATGAAACAGAATGCAAAAAGATTTTAAGGTGTGTTTTTTTAAAACTATTTTTAACCTGACACATGACATTTTTAACCTGTGCGTCATGAGACTGCAACACTCGTGACAAGGCACTCAAAAAATTATGCAAGATGCAACGCAATAACCAAAGAAACAGTGCCTTAAAAGAAGAGAAGATTAAAAAACTACCTAAAATACATGTTTATATATAAGAACAATATAAAACTACTCCACTAGTTAGAAACTGTATCTTATTTTTATCAAATTCAACCCACTTAGGCGGAAAGCTGCCAAATGATCATTAGCTAAAATGAATACAGTTTGTTTTTTTAATTATGTTTTTAGGAGCGGGCAACTCTGAAATATACAGCTTTGCTTGAGGATATTTTGTTTACTTCCTACTAATAGTTTGAAATAAACTTCCTGAACTGCTGTCAAAAGTATAACGCTACAAACCTTGCAAACTTTGCCAAAGCTATTAGTTATTTCTCTTTCAACACTGTATCCCAGTGGACTGATGAAATCTAGTGCAACCTGACGCCCCAAATTTAGATTTAAACTACCGATTTAATTTTTTGCTTTTGTCATTTTTGTGTGAACTATAGACCAAGAGGACCTGTAAATGGTCAACAGAAACTGGGAAATCGGAAACTGAGTGTAATTAGCTGTTTAATCAGTCTGGGAACAGTTCCCCAGTTAGTTTATTGGTTAGAATGTAAGACCGAGCGGCACAAATCTCAGCACAGTACAGTAAGCTCAAGTGTCCCACTCACTGCTTCCAAAGAGGTCAGAGTGTAAAATCTGTTTGTTGACTCAGTAAAAATCTCACTGCTGTTTGCACAGAACAGGAAAGTGAATGCAAGCTGGACAAAATTTAATAATAAAAGACAGAACCTTCAAAAGAGAAAAAAAAAAAATTGTCAGGTATCTAAATTTCCAGTCTGACAGATTACTTTAGCCAGAATGCAAAGCAATGGATAAACACTGAGCTTATTCTAAGCTATGATAAACAGTAGGAATGCAATTATAGAAAAAATCATTGATCCACATGAACTGATAACTGTTTTAAAGCTATGGCAAATAACTGATAAATAATTGCGTACAATTTTGTCTAAATAAAAAACAAAACGAGTCATGCAACAAATAAATTTGAGCAAAACAACATAAATATACGGCATTAAAAATAGTTTTTTTTTTTTTTTTTGAGTTTGTCTAAAGATTACATTTAACAGTGTTACTCAAACATATTTTTAAATATTAACATAAAACACACAAAAAACAAAAAAATGAAAATAATCACATAAAACAATTACAACCAAAACCCTCCAAACAAATAAATGCTTTCTTCGTCTTCAGAACACAATTTAAGATATTTTGGATGAAAACCGCGAGGCTTGTGACTCTCCCATAGACTGCCAAATGAATAACAGTGTCAAGGTCCAGAAAAGTATGAAAAGCATCATCAGAATAGACCATCTGCCATCAGTGATTCAACTGTAACATTATGAAGCGACGAGAATACGAAGAAAACAAAAATAACGACTTTATTCAACAATTCCTCTCTTCAGTGTCTCTCCGCATCACAGTAGCATCATTTTGGAGAACATCCGCTGAACGCAAGCAGCGTACACTCTTCTGTGTTAGCCGCACTGCATAGATGCGCTGTTTTCGTTCAAATCAAAGCGTAAATATACGTAAAAAACGTATCCTTGTCTCACGGCTGACACAGAAGAGCGTACACTGCTTGAGTCCAGCAGATATTCTCCAAAATGGCGCTATGGTGATGCCGAAAGACACAGAGGATACAAATTGTTGAATAAAGTCGTTATTTTTGTTTTCTTTGCGTACAAAAAGTATTCTTGTCGCTTCATAACATTGCGGTTGAACCACTGATGGCAGATAAGGGCTATGCAATTAATCGCATTCAATTGTCATGCGCATATCATCAGTGAAGCCGGTCCCATGATTAGTAATAAATCACCATCACCTGCTTTCAGATTGAGTGGCATTCACTACACAGAGCCGTAGTTCACTGACAAGCTAGGCGATATCGCGTTCGAAATCAAATGCGATTCATCTGCAATTATGAGGGCAATTTTGCATAATTGTCAGTAAACTACGGCTCTGTGTAGTGAAAGCCACTCAATCTGAAAGCAGGTGATGGTGATTCACTACTATTCACGGGACCGGCTTTACTGACAAGATGCGCATGACAATCGAATGCGATTAATTGCACAGCCCTATGGCAGGTGGATTAATCTTGCGATGTCTTTCATACTTTTCTGGACCTTGACAGTGTAATTTATTTGGCAGATAATGGGACAGCCACAAGCCTCCCAATTTTCATCCAAAATATCTTAAATTGTGTTCCGAAGACAAACAAAGCTTTTATGAGTTTGGAACGACATGGAGGTAACTGATTAATGATAAAATTTTCATTTTGGGGTGGAGTATCGCTTTAATTGAGCATTACATATTGGCAAATTAATCTAAATATTAAGAACTAGGGAAATTAATTGTGAATTCCAATATCAACCAATATAAATAAGTGTTTATAGAAAATAAAAAATAAATAAACCTGATATGCCAACAACTAATATGCTACTTATGCATCCCTTATCCATAGTTATAATGTATTGCACGAAAGCAAAACAACATACGTCAGACTTCTGAAATTTCCCAATTCTATGAACTGGCTTAAGCAAGTAATGTTTCTGGATAATAATACTTCTCTGCTTTGAGCAAAAAGAGGAAGTGAGCAACACATGACATTCAGTAATTCTGTGCTGTTGAGTTACAGTTACGAAAAATATTGTGTTATGCCGTTTTGCAAGATTAAAACAGAAGCATCGAAGCTGGCTGCTCAGCACACTCTAGCTGCTAGGCTGCATAACAGGTGGCTGACGCAGGAAACAAATCCAGACTAAACATGAAGCTGTGCTCTGCAAACACTGAAGAATCAGAGACACAAACACAACAACCCAATCAGACTTGATCATTTACATGGCTGATTTGTCAAATCCCTTGACTAAGAGCATTTTGCATCTAGATGCTTTTATCGATGTTCAGTATATCAGATACAAGTTGTGCAAATACTTCAGTGGCCATCCGTTTGGAAACCCTCTCTCAACAATGTTGTGACACTGCCTATGCGAGGATGCAACTGACGTGCATTCTGCATTAACTCTGCTTTTGTCAAAAGAATCAGTTTGAGTCAATGCTTCACTGCACACACGCCTGTATTGACCTTCACCGCTCTCACAACGTCTCAACGATTACTGCTAAAGAGGGATCAAACAAGACATGAAGACATTACGCACAACACGTGACTTCAAACACAATGCATCACAATCCCCGACAGCTGCTTTCACTGATTCAAGTCGGAGCGGCTGCTTATTATGAAGCAGATATTAATAGATCGAGGTTGATTGCACCGCCGAAATAACACGTATATCATTATAGTAAAATAAAATGAGCCACAAATCCAATGAATGACTGTTTACTACCATATTACAGTGGCATCAGTTCCTCAAACTGACCGCGTCTAAAGACAGATCAGCATTCCCATCACAAGCACGTTCAATTCATCACTGGTGTCCAGACAGCTGAGGATGTGGAATTGCATGCCAGGGATGCAGTAAGACTTTGAGCTTTTAAAAAGCACTCAAGGGAACCTGTGAAGAGACTGTGTGAAATATATAAAAAAAAAAAAAAATTGGTATACTCACAATCGAGGTGTTTCTTCTTGGGTCCACTGACTTCATGCGTTGTGGCCTTGCAGACGGCTTTGCTGATGGCGGATCCAGTCATGCTGTGCTGGGCCGCAGCGATGCGATCTGTGATGGACTGTCCTGACATTTTTAATTCAACTCTGAGATACGGAAAATGACCGCTAAACTTGACCTGGTTTGGCTGCAAAGGTGTGTCTTTCCACTAAGACCTAGTATAGGAGTTGACGACTTTACAAAAATACACTCGATACAAACTGATGAGTCTGATACGTTTCGAACCAGCCACCAAGTCAGCTGGCACTAATTCATACACTTGTAGCAAAAATGGAAGGAAAAGGTGACCGAACTAGTAAAAATGTCACAACTAGATATGCCGTGACTAATAAGGAGGGGCGAACTGAGCTTTTGTTAGCTAAAATTACTCCTACAGCGTTGGCACCAAGAGCAGATACTTGTAATATTGAAGTCTGAAGATACAAAACAACTGTTGGAAAATGTCATAGCTATCAGTTCGGCCAGCTGAGAGGATTCAGGCAGAAAATATCACCTGTCAGCCAGCTTGAGCCTCACCAATACAGACCTTTTGAAAGAAAACAAAGTGGATATGGCAAGCACCGCAGACTAGCTTGAGATGAGATCTGTTCTGTGGTTTTTCCTGCCTTTATGAACCTACTATTATACTGGCAACGAAATCCTAACCAGTCAAGAACTCCGACTAAGAGAAATATGCACAGACATACAAACCAAACCCTATGAGAGACTTTAAGAAAGCTGGCTCAACTCAAAAATGTAACAATACCGGTAACTAAACAAAAGTATTATGTAACCAATCTATTTAGGCGACTTATCTAATCGACAACTTAAACTATCTGCCCAGCCAGCTGAGTAGATAAATCACATATGAACTTGAATTAGTGCTCCAGCTTTCTTATATTAGACACTACGAACAGAACACAGTCCCGCGCGAGCCTAAGCTGTTGCTAGATGACGCAAAATCTTCAAAAAGACTGGTAGATGTTGTTAAAAACAAGTGCAGCACGCATCCCGACGAGGACAGCTGAAAGTGTCCGGCTCAAGTTGGACTCCAGCCCGGTGAGCCAGCGCGTCTAACCGGATGCCTGGTTCTCTTCCCTTCCGTCCCGCTTAAAGTCTCCCCTAGTCCGCGAATACGACACGGTTCCGCCTGTGGTGAGACCGAGAGACGTCGAGCTGTTCGGGGCTGAATGAGGGGTGGTGTCGCTGTAAAACCCCTGTCTGTCTGACGCTGAGTCTGTGGCTCGAACTGTCAGCTCTACGTTATTCCGGTTTGCTGAAGAATGCGCTGGCGGAGCAGTTCAGGACAAAATGGCTTCGCTGTGATCAGGTGAACGGAGAGCTGGAGTCTGATTGGACGGGAGCGAGCGGCGTTCACGCGTTCGTGGGAAATAGCGTTGCCACTCTTTACTTGCACTCATGTGATTCTTTCTTGACAGCTGATCCATAAATTATTTGCCTAATATGCCCCTGGAGATTCCAAGTAATGCTCAACGTTTGAATGAATATAACGTATTATATATTTTAATACACATACATATATATCACTGACAAAACTACTATACACTGGCATTGCCAGTGTTCATGAATTACTTTCCTAATGTTCTCATAGGATAGCCTATATTTTACGTACATTTAAAGTAATGTAATTTAAGTATAATATAATTCATTTTTGGTCCGCATTTAATATTTTGTGCAAGAATCAAAATCAGCCAATCGGATTGGTCCAACAGTGAGACTATAGCGTATGCAGTGTGCCACTGTTGAAAAAGCGATTAATTGCATCCAAAATAAAAGTTTTTATTTACATAATATATGCGTGTGTACTGTGTATATTTATTATGTATATATAAATACACACACACACATATATATTTAAGAAAAATGTTATATTTTTATATTAAATATATTTATATAATATAAATTGTATAGCCTATATATATATATATATATATATATATATATATATATATATATTATTTTCAAAATATTTACTGTATTTATTATGTAAATAAAAACTTTTATTTTGGATTGATTCATTGCTTGACCGCACTAGTTGAAATATTCTTGTATTTGTATAAATATTCAAAATTATTCAGATTTCGAAATTAATTAATTATTAATCACGTAAGGGAATTTGAAGGTTATTATGTATTACTGTATTAGATTAGTATTAAATAATTTATAGCCTATGTTGCAATGAACTGTAAAAGTTTTGATGTTTGAATATTGCATTCTGATCTAAATATGTTCAGAATGTTTCAAAAGCTTATGACTCAGTCAACCTTTTTTATGTGCCTATGTCTGCGTTTCTCTCTGAAAACGACGTCCAACTGTTTCAGAAGCACAACAAAGCTTTCAGATCACTTTGCCCTTGTGGCTGACTGACTGTGTTGTGCTGTTCACCATATTATGACACCCAAATGAAGCAAAATGAAGATCAGAAAGAGTGTCCATCACCATTAACGGATTCATTTTCTGTTTAATGCCCACTTAAGAGCTGTGAGAAGATGTTGTTTGGTTTAAAATAGGCTACCACAAAATACCATTTGATCTGTTAATGAAACACTAACTAAAAAATTACAGAATTAAAAGACACTATAAATATATTACAATACACTGTGATATAACAGATTCAACAAATGCAATCAAATAACAAGACACAATAGATGAACAAACATTTCACACATTTTTTTTCACATAAGATTTATACAAACTAGAATGTAATGTATTACAGTGAACAAATGCATTATTGAAATCATATTAACTTATGTCCCATAACCCTGAATTGAAAAAAAAGTGATGATCTGTGACCTTCTCTAAAGCATTCAAACCAAGTGTGTCAAAAATGAGGTAAGCAAAAGTAAAGGTTTCAGAAAGGAAGTACAACAGTTAAACACACCTCTCTGTATGAGGAAATGGTTTAAAGAGCAAAACCACAATGGTGTCAAACCTTGACTTCTTTTGGGAGGAGCGTGAGAACATGTCTTATTCTAACATGTAAATAGCTCATTTGTCACATATGGCTATATATAGTCTACTTTAAAAACTGATGTCACTCTAACTAGATGTCAGAGCAAGCTCTTAGGTTATGTTTAACAAAGACAAAAAATTTGTGTAAGTAAACCTGTTTTTTTAAATAGGTGTTTTAGGTTTTTACATCACTGACAAAACTACTATTAAAACAAAATTACTATAAATTTACTAAGAACCTATAAATGGTGTGGTATTCATATGCACAAAGACAATGCATTTGCAATAAACATTAATATGTTTGACACTAGAAAACACAAAACATTAAACTGATCTACAAAATTAACATCTAGTCCAGCAGATATTTTGGATTCTTGCAGTTAGGCCATCTGAACAGCTGATGTGACAGCCCCATCTAGAGGAAAACAGGTGCAACTATTTCCATGGCAACTAGATCCAGCAGTAGCCCTTGGCAACGGTTTCTGCAACTGATCACTTCCTCAGGGAGCATCCTACTTATTTAAACAAGAGATGTTGACATGGAAATAACACTATATGGTTCAAATTCCGCTTATAAGTGTAAAAGAAAATTGCACTGGATTTATTTATTCTAAAAATGATTCTGGATCACTGTATAGATCATAAGAAATAACTCAAATATGTGAAAGTTTGATTTCTAAATTGCTTCAGAATTGTTTTTACAAAAGCTCTTTATACATTCCTTTAAAGTAGAGTGTGGTACTGCAGATTGTGTCATAAAAATGCAAGCAGAGGTTTGTGAGTGAGTTCTCTTGACTGACCGAGCATGGAAAGCCTGCTAAAATGGTCTACTCCTCCCTCTCATTTAGTCAACATTTGCGTCATTAGTATAGTCAAATGCCTGACTCCGTAGATGCTAAATGAAAGCTTTTACTGCCAACATACAGTCAGGCTTTAGAGCTGTGAATTTCACATTTACAAGTAGTCATTTGGCAGAGGCTTTTATCTCAAGTGACTAACAAGTGACAAGCAATTTATTATACAAATTTCATCTTACACTTTTAACATTCTGATGTCCTTAAGAAGAGTTAAACTCTTTATATACATAATGAAAAATAATTATTTATAGTTAAGTGTTTCATAAGGGAATATGGGAACATAAAAACATTGTATTCAGGGATTTTTCTCAACCAATGTATAATAATACAAAAGGGGGGAAATATGCATATCCAAAACAGACAACATGAAATTAAACGAAGAAAAACTGCACACTGTTCAACTATTCCGTTTATTTTCAAATAAAACAGCAACAATTCAATCAGGGATTTTCAGAGATTTATGAATGAAACATTGCTGTTTTAGTTTGAAAATAAAGGAAATAATTGAAAGTTGTGCCAATTTTCCTAGTTAACTTTCATAAATACAGCAAAGCCTTGCGCTGAAAATGAACGTCTGCTCAAACTACTCAAGATGACCAACATAAGTGCTCACGCACAAAAACTAAACTCACAGTCATGAATACACACACGCTTTCAAACAAAAGCTGCTATCACACCACTCCTGACATGCTCTCATCTTCAGGTCCAACAACTACAGGCTGGCAGCAGCCGGTGCAAATGTACCGCAGCACGCAGAGGTAAACACTGCCAGACAGTCCCACTGTCAGAGCCAGCAGGGTCAGACTCAGGTACGATGGCCCAGGTTGGTAAGCAAATTCACTGAGCATGTCACTGTCCATTACTGCAGGTAGTTCAGCGTTCTGGGCTGGTAAATTGAGAAGAGACAAGCTGTTGGTTTTATTCAGCAATTTATTTATTAGTCAAATCATAGCATCACAGTCTATTAGCAATATTTTACCTAATGCATTGAAACCACCTTTACCTCTCTCTCAGTTTTTGTACTGTACTTTATATTGTACATTCTATTATTCTGTATAATGAATATTATGTCGTTTAGTGTATATTTTCAAAAAAAGCAACTACAAATATGTCCACTGGCCCAGTCATAATAAAGTATCTAATTAATATACCTTATTGTATACTGTATTGTCGGCTATTCATGTCCAGCACTGTGTAGTACTTTTAAGTAGCAATACAATTATATTATTTTAGAGATGTAATAATGGAGAAATTAATTTTATGCTTTAATTTTGATGTTTGGTCTTTCATGTCATTGTCATTTTGTGTCTTTTTCTATTCTCATGTCCACCCTGAAATCTACTGAAATATTCAAGGAATTAACACTTCAGTTAATAAACAAGCAGCATGCTACAACTATTAAAAAAGACACCACTAATTATTAATTAACTGTTAAATATTCATAAATAGATAGCAAGACAGCTGGTAGTCTAATAAAAGGCAGTAATAAACAGTACAATATTTTATAAGTAAGAGATCCTCTCAGGCAGTATCATACCTGAAATCAATGGAAAAATAAAAAGAAGAAGCGATTTTGTCTTCATCCACAGCATTATGGAGACTTTACCGCTGGGCTGTATCATCCTTGGAAAACAGCAAAACATATAGCTATTTAAATCCATTTAATTTTATTTTTACAAATTGCAGTTTACTTTTGCTGAATCCTTTCTGATATTATGCCCCCATTATAAGTGTGCTACTTACCAAAATATCTGCTCAAACTTGATTTCACGAAAACATCTTGCACCGCTTCTCTTCTCGGTTTTTTCTTTTTCAAATGTGATTTGCTCCCGACAGTCGTTAACGTTTCGATGAGCACGAAAGCCGGTAATAGTTTGCTGTCCAAAGCACTTTTACGGAATTCCCTTTTATCATAAACGACCACGCGCCGTGACACTATCGCATCCTTCTGCTGGAGTGTCGGAGGAGCAAATATCCTCCTCGCTCCCTTACTCATGTTTGCCCCGCTACAACTAAACCACATGTGGAGCGATCAATACACATTCGCTGAGGATGCTCTCAGACCTACAATTATTGCCCAAGACTGGAAAACAGCACTTCTTCAGGCATTAGATATGCTCTCTCCCTCTATCATTACTATCATTAGCCCGTGCTGTTCACCCCCATGTCGTCCAAACGTTTAACATGTGCAGTTACCTCTCAAAATCATAGCGCATCTTCAGCCTTCATTTGCACATAATGCTGAAATGAAACCATGCCTCACTTGTTCATTGCATTGATTTGTGTAAAATGTTCCCAAGTTTATCGTTTTCTGAGGGTTATTCTGAAGTGACCATTTAAAAATGTGTTTTATTTTTTACATTTTAAACATTTTATGATTCGAAGATGTCACGAAGTGTTTGTAAATCATAATATAATATATAATAATTGACATGCGGCTCTGATAAAACCAGTTTTCATAAATCAGTTGTTTGCTGTATAAAATGGTAAGTGGGCTGACTATTTAAAACCGTCTAACGCTTACAAGCCTAACATTTGTTTTTATTATTATTCATAGAAAAGTACATCCTTTTAATAAAGGGAAATTAAAATGGTAACAGGGTTTCTGCATAGGCTAATCTGGGCACACAACTTCAAATCTATTTAATATTACGTCCAATAAAATCAAAATATATAAAATAATTACATATCTTTTATTTAAAAAAAGAAGAAAAAACATAGTAAAGGTTGGTTACAGCTTTTCATTCTTTTCTGCAGAAATATTTAACTGTCACATATTAATTGCCATAAAATTATTCATCATCCTGTCTGCTGAATAAAAAGCAGGATTAGTAAAGGTCACTGTTAGACACATGCCATGTGGCAGACTGTTATGTGGCAAAGAAGACTAAACAACAAGCAGAGAGAAAAAAAAAATGATTACTGTTTTGTGAGATGTGACATTATACAGATAGTTGCACAATCCAAAACACTTCCTCAAATAATGTCAAAAAGTAAAACATATTTAGTAAGAGAGCTGTGGGGATCCATGAATTATGGGCACTGAAGCATGGATGGTAGGAGCTGAAGAACAACCTCTGCAAGTCAGACAAAACATACATGGTACACAAACTGCTGTGAGCAGACAGTAAGCATGTAGATCATGACATAAAAAACACATTTAAAAAACCAGTCACACATTTAAACACTAGTCACGTGCCTCCTCAGTGTCTGCCGAGACACTCCAGCGCAATTACTTGTCTGATGCTAATGCTTTCATGTACGTACGTACGTACGTGCACACACACACTTCACTGTGTGAATCCACTGCTGATTATTCACACCAATGGAATTCATTTTGTATGCTTGCTGGCACATGACTGCTTAACTCTGAATTTAATTCATTTGAAGATCTTACATCATCCTTGATCTCCGATATAAACCTTGCATACAACATAAATAATGATTTCATCTATCATAATGTGAAATTATGTGTGCTGCATATCTCTAAAAAAAGCACTACAGACAGTATTTTGTCTAGTTGCTGTCGGTTTACATGGGTTTGCCATATATGGTCTGCATCTTGCCTAAAATCCCAAATTTATCTCAGGTTGATAAGCAGCAACGGTCTAGTTACTTAACTGTGTTTTTAGAGCCTCAAGTATTGGTTGAGTGTACAAGCTTGTTGTAGACTGTGTTTAAAATAGCACACCCCTATGCTATGTAATCACAAATGCATGCACAATTTTTGAGGATGCAGACTTAAAGTCTTGAAAGTCTTTAACAGACACAAAGTTGAGGCAAATGTGCGCACGCTGCTCTTCTGCTGCAGTATAACCACAAAGCCTTATTTAGTTGCGAGTCTACAGCATTAAGTATTTATCAGAGAAAACTCTGTGTAAACGCTGCATGTTTTATTGATGACATTGTTGTTTTTGGTATGTGTAAATGTTAGTGCATAAAAGTGTTAAGGCTTCATGGTCTTGTCTTTCCCACAAAGGCTTACTTCAGCACTATCTGAAGGCCCAACAAAGGGTGTGACCATTTTCTCTCTTTATATTTTTCTTTTCCACTCTGTTCTGTGTTCTTTCATCATCTCACCCTATAATTCACTGTGGGTTTTTTTTGCTGGACTGGAATGTTGTGCAGACAGAACACCCAGAGTCACTGCGCTCTTTTAGATTATAATCAAAAGCAGGGAGGATCAGTACACTAGGGTCCGATTCCACAGGAACATCCTCCGTGTCAGTGGCCATTATATTTTCTACAAGACACATGATGGCTGCATCAATGTTTGTGTTGTCCTGTTAAAAATAAGAAGGAATAATACAAATTGTAATAATAAGAAGTGTCTTTTCAAACAAGCATCTAGGCACTAGCAAGGGTAATATAATAAAATATATAACCTATAATCAGTACCTTCGCAGAAGTCTCATACCACCCCACAAATCCATGGTCCCTAGAGAAACTGTCGAGTTTGGGCAGTTGGGAACACAAACCATATTTCTGTTGGTCACACTTGTTGGCCAGCAGGACAGCTGGTAGGGGACGCCCATTACCATGGGCAATTTTAGAATCAAGATCTTTCTTCCATTTCAACACAGCTTGGAAGGTGGAGGCACGGGTCTGGTCAAAAACCACCAGTGCCCCTACGGCCTCTCGGTAGTACACACGTGTCATGTTGCCATACCTCTCTTGCCCTGAGAATAAAGAAAAAAAGAGTGTAAGATAGTTTCTGTGTATGATATTTAAAGGAATAGTTCTCCCAAATATTAAAATTTGCTGAAAGCTTACTCATTATCAAGATGTAGAGTTCAGGGTTCCACAAATTCTGGAGGGCCGCTCCCCTGAGTTTAGCTCAAACCCTGATGAAGCTCACCTACCTGTGATTTCCTAGTGATCCTGAAGACCTTGATTAGCTTGGTCAGGTGTGTTTGATCAGGGTTGGAGCGAAACTCTACAGGGCATTGGGCAAGATTTGAGGAACCCTGATGTAGATGATTGTTGTTTCTTCCTCGGAACAGATTTGGAGAAGTTTAGCATGACATCACTTGCTCATTAATGGATACTCTGCAGTTAAAGGGTCCTGTCATAAAGAGCGTTAAAACAGCTGATAAAAATAATCCAACAGACTCCAGTACATTAATTAACATCTTGTAAAATGAAAAACGTCATGTTTGTAAGAAACTCATCCATCAACACATTTCAACTTTAAACTGCTGCTTCTGGCAAAAATACAAGTCTATTATCCTCTAATAAAAAAAAATTGGTACTTGATCGGTGCATATTTTTCTCTTGATTTAGACAAGATAATTTTTTTTCACTGGAGAAAGCAAAATTATTGATAGAGGCCCGAAGCCATGTTTTTTAATTAAAAAAATGTTAATTGATGGACTGGAGCCGTGTGGATTACTTGTGATGTTTTTATCAGCTGTTTGAACTTGCTTTATGAAGGCATCTATTCACTACAGAAGATCCATTGGTGAGCAAAATCTGTTCCTATGAAGAGACACACATGAAAGACCACATCTACATCTTGGATGGCCTGAGAGTGAGTATATTTTCAGCAAATATTAATTTATGGGTGTGCTATACCTTTAAGTTTTATTTTTATTTTTTTTTTTTTTTTGTGGTCTGGAAGAGCTATCTCACAATATCTTCACAATATTTTTTAGATTCTTAAACTGCCTAAAGCTAGACTTTAACTTGAACACACTACTCAACCATTCAGAAATGTGCATGGATTCCTTGACTGCAGACAACATAAACATCTATCCATTTCACAAATCACATGTGCCTCTTTTATAAAATCTGTCAGAGCAGACAGATGCATTTCCATTTGAACACGGTTCACTATTGGAAACCTAACTAACTGTGCCCAGTCGTGTTGGTGGGATGACTTTAGTGATGTGATGACGCTATACAGTATTTTTCTACACACATTTTCAGCAGCATACATATATTATTCCTACATATCATACATACATCCATATACTGTAATCATTACAAACACAAACTGTAATCATAAACAACATGTTTATTATGTCTTCTTAACTGAATATATCTTGAATCGAATTGAAAGGAACTGAATCAAATCATACAATATTATGTCAATAAAGGTTCTATGTAGTTGTCTGGGAACTTTTACAGTTCTTTATGACCCAATCCACAGTGCGCTAGCTCCAATGTTTACCTACAGTACCACATTGTTTCCAACTCTTGCATCATCGAAGTTACATACATTTTAATCCTGATTTCACAGCACCACATAGAAAAAGGTTGTGAACATGAATGGATTGGCAAGGCTTTGCAATGAGAACCATTCTTTTGTGGAAGATATTAAATGTACCTAAGCTATATTAATGCATTATCGTGTTAAAAATGAAGACGAACTGAAGCCAATGAGACTTTCATAGTTAATATTCAGGGTTCACAGTGGAGTACCTTGAAGTTTAATTTGTATGAGGTCTTGTGTGAGGTCATAAAACTACTGTGTTCAATTAGGGATGACTGTCATGCACTCATCCAGATACTCTGAGTTAAATTCAATTTCACAGTCAATAACTATGCTGATAGAAACCTTTATTAAAATCTTATCAGTTTTTGTGAATTTAACATTATTGTTGTTATCTTTAACCTAAAAAAAACATAGTTTTTAGAGTTACGTAAACCTAACTCTGAGTTTTCCAATCTGTCAGCCATGTTGAATTAAATGCAAAGTAAAGTGTTTTTAGTGTTTTCCACTAGTAGGTGATGTGAGGACCTTCACATGAGACCAATACCAGTGAGTCCATGAGTCACTAGTCAATGAGACCAGTGAATATAAACATGAGAGATGAGACACACATTCCTGACCCTGTGCTTCAGTTTATTCTGAGTATATAAACACAGAGAGGGATTCATACCACTGTGAGGTCACATACTCCAGCTGAGAGCAGGAAAATCTCAAACAAGGCATATTATGGAATTCATGTAATGACGTTGTTCAAGCCAAGTGTTAAAAGCATTACTCTAGTAATGTTATTTATCTCTTTCTGTCTTTCTGTATACTGTCTGAATAAGTATTATGTGGTGCATTTCCACTGTGGATGGTCAATAAATCATCAGTGCTTGGAAACTTAAGGCTAAAGAGCTGAAACTTCTCTGACATCAGAAGTTTTATCCAAATCTCATCTTTTTATCTAAACAGTGTTGGTTCCATCCATGTCACAAAACTTAATTTCTACTGAGTTTTGCTCAATTTTCCTCATCAGTAAATATTAAGTCAAAGTGTATTAAAAACTACAATGAACTAATCACTGCAGATTTCACTTTGCTTTTATATTTAAGACAAGCAATTAAACTTAACTGACTGAAATAGCTGCCTTTTATGTATAAATGTATAGCTGACAAGATACCACGGGCATGATCTTTTAGTTTGAGGGCCAAAATGGCATGGATAATATAACTAGCCATACAAGAATCAGAAAATGTTGTGTAGAATAGTTTTTATATCGCTTGAAGGCTTCTCTCAACTACCCATATGCTCATTTATTTAAACAAGCCTACTGACATTTTAGATAAAGTAGGCTATAGTGACAATAATTAACATTGCAAGCAAAGACAACCATACATAACTTCAGTAACTGACCTGCAATGTCCCACAATTGCAGTCGAATGACTGTCTGATGATCCCAATTCAGGACTTTTAGAGCAAAATCAACACCGATAGTCGCGCGATAATGTTGAGAAAAAACCTGATGCACATATCGCTTTATGATGGAAGTCTTCCCCACACCCAAATCTCCAATGACAAGGATTTTGAGTAGCCGCTCCTGCTGCATTTCAGCGGTCTACACTACATGACAAAAGAAAGAAAGCTTTTTATTACTATTATTATTATTTACGTAAAATTAAAGTCTTGTTGCTCGGAGTACTCTCCACGTCTAGGTTTTCGTAGATCGTAAAATTTCGCTGGAGCTGAAGACGCGCGCCTAACAGCTGTCAAAAAAGCGTTTCTTCGAGAGGTGAGAAGTTTCGCACTTTATTCGCCTGTCGACCACTTTTCGTAGCGTACGTGCGGATCCGCTGTCGAGTCGTTCGAGCCAAATATCCAGTACTGCTGATCTGTTCAAGAACTTTAAGACTAGTAGGAAAAGACTCCAGAAGTTCCAGCGTTTCGTGTCGAGAATCACCTATAAACTACATTTCCCGTCATAGGCTACTGGTTAACCTCTGCTCGTAAAACCTGAAATAGATGGCGCACAAGAGAGACGTTCCAACTTTATCATTGAATTAAACCTAAAGGAAGATAGTAGACTCAAGACGGAGAAGACTAGGCTAAGCTTACTTTTTGTGATGTTTCAACCGCCCTAAATGTAAATTTATCAAAACAATATTTTAAATAATTTCAATGCAATACTGAAAGATTCGTTTAGATGTTATTTTTTTAGAAGTGGGGTAGATCAACAGGAAAAGTGGGACAGTTTTCTTTTCAGTTAAAAGCAAGGTTGGTTAAACGTTAAAATCTAGGAAGTCTCATTCAACCCATATGATCATCGATCTATTTGAAAATATATAAAAATGAAAATAAAAAAATCCATATGTTCCAAGAGATAATGATAAAATTATGTATGAAACAACATAAGTGGCATTAAAATATTAAATGTCTATGGGGGCTATATGGCAGGGGCCATTAACGCAGGGCCATACTGGCTGCAGGTAAATTATATTTTTTTCAAATAATTATTTTGTGTATATGCGAATTTGCAGCAGTGACAAAAGCAAAAAACAAACTCACACACTCATTTTCTGCGACGCCCTGCTTGTAATAGACTACAGTTTGTATAGTTGGTATGCAACCAATAGCCTAGGCTGTGAGCAGAATGCATGCTAGTAAAGAAGCCTAGCACGAGAGCTATTCTGTGTACTTTATGCAATGATTTAATGAATTAAACGCGAACACGGCATGTTTTAAAATAAAAACGCAGTTAACAACCACCAAAGAGTCCACATTTATGCCATCTTGCAAAGTGATATTTTGATCTACTAATGATGAATAATGAATATTTTGTGTAACTTATGGTGTTTAATTCAAACTCACATTTCGGCCAGGAAAGTTTTGATGGCATTTTCTTTTCATATTACCTTCGTATAACCCCTGTATAAACTTTATGTAAAAGGCTATAATTCTGCTGCTCCACAAGCGCCACCTTCTGGCAAATAGTGAATTTGCATAATCACTTATATTAATATTTTAAGCAGAGCAGTGTTGTAAATGTTTTCTGGCATGTCAACAAGAAAACAGAAATTCGACATAAATAATTGTCAGGATTCTAAAAAAAAAAATGTAAAAATAAAAAAAATATCTAGGGTAGGGGGGCTACCGTATGCTGTATAACAAGACATCCAAATAAAAAAATAAATAAAATAAAAAATAAAAAAGCCAGGGGCCTCTGGTTATCTTAAGGGCCCCTTGTTTATGGTACGCATTTGGCAGTGGCTGCTATTAGGAGGATTGTGGTACTGGTGCTGATGCGGGATGAGTCAGGCTATATGATGCTTCTACTGCCGCTTCCATTTCATCAGCAAAAAACATCCAAACATTTCTCCATCTTCTAAGCGTGGATCAAAACATGACATGCGTAAATCATCTTTGATTTTACGCGACTTTGATGCAGGCAGGGATAATTTCAACAACACGCCGACTGATCTTTAGCAACATCCAAGCAAAATACACCGCCTACACGGCGCAGTTTGGTTTGCACCTGTTTGTTTTGTTTTATGCAGAGACGAATGTTTTGTTTATTATTCGGTATGTTAAGTGAATAATCTATGTCCGTCATTTCATCCAGCGGTTTCTAAAGAGGCTTCAATCCTTTAAAGATTATGGAATCTGCCGTTTGGTAGCTTTGAACCGACCAAGCAAAAAACGTAAGTAAAGAGCACCTAATAAGGGATCCTCTACACAAGGGATGCTTTTACACAAAGACAACGCTTTTTAACAGTTGTCTGTTTTGTAGATATAAAGAGAGTATAGGCTAATCGTTATTATGACAAGGCCAACGATAGTCAGCTAGTCCAGCTATCAGGCGAGCCTCACTGAAATCTCAGTAATCTAACAGGATCACACACTGTCAGTAGATCATGTTAACTGTTAAAGTGGTTGCACTGAGTAATCTGTACATGACTAAGAATATATAAACATATACTACATTAAAACTAATTATTATGTGGATATTCTTCCATTACTGATAAACAGCATTAAGTTAATTCTAAAATAGTATGCCAGTTATATAGAATTGGTTGTATATATTTGGTATATTTTACAAAAATTTAAAATCTTAAGTTGAACTTTAGTGATGGATAAACAATAAACCACCAGATCCTTATCATAACTGATGCAGGCCTTAAAATCAAACTCTGGATGATTTTGGCCTCAACTTCCTTCTCACAGAAAGCAAGGACAGAGATAACCTGCACAACACATTCTCAGAAGAGGTCTCAAACATTTTAAAGAGAAATTTGCTCTATTTACTCCTTTTAGTAAACTGTTAAAGCATGCTGACATAAAATGTGGGTGAATAAAATAAAGAATGTGTCTTTTTCTTTTCTGTTCTGTCCTTGGAAATCATGAGCATGTGTTTTGGCGGAATCTAATTCACTTCTCTCCTTTTTGCTTTGACAGACCTGAGTAAACATGGAGGCAATTTGGCTTTACCAGTTTCGACTGATTGTTATTGGGGACTCCACTGTTGGAAAATCGTGTTTAATTAGACGATTCACAGAAGGCCGCTTCGCACAGGTGTCAGACCCAACAGTAGGGGTGGATTTTTTCTCCCGCCTGGTGGAGATCGAACCTGGGAAACGCATTAAACTGCAGATTTGGGACACTGCAGGACAGGAACGCTTCAGGTATTATAAATCTTTATCTTGGATTATGTTACTTTAGACCTTTCTCATGATTCTGAATCTGCATCATGACTACATTTCATATAGAGTTGTTTAAGTGGTTTACTTTAAAAAAATAAAATCTTATAATATACATGTAGACCCCAAGTTCCATAAAGATGTGTATGTATATATAGATATATAAATAATATGACTGTTTATTAGCTCAGATTTTTATACTGATTTGCAAATTATTTTACATATTTTACTATTGATTGTACAGTGTCAAATAGTTGCTTAGGTGAAGAAACCTCCACCTTATTAAGTTAAATCTGATCAGGAGTCCTTATCCAAACACATGATTGGTGTTTCCATGGTATCCATGTTGATGTATTTCTCCCAGACTTGATGACAGACTGATTCACACGTCACGGATTCTACCTTTTTTCACCCTAGGTGATTCAGAGATACTGTCTATATTTATTTATTTATTAATGAATGCAGCTCAAAGGTCTCTTTGCCAACAAAAGATTTTGCAGAACTCTTACAGGGAATATAAATATTGGTGAAGCACTGCCATCTACAATGTCACAAATGTCTGACTTAAATGTGATGTCACTAACTCCAGAGGCCCTTAGGCATCTTTCACAGCTCAGTGCGTTCCCAGCAGTACACCTACACAAGCTCAGACCTTTTTTACAGTCTCACTCTGATGCCTTTTTGCACATTTTTCTTCTACCTTGTTTTCATCTCTGCCTCCTGTTGCAGTTTTACATTTCCTGTTTTCTCCTTTCCTGTCATACACACAAATGCCTTACTAGTTTTACAGGACAAATTCTGTTGTACATCCACACTGCATTTTTCATAAACACATAATTTGTTTATTTCGCAACATTATCATATATCCTATCTATCTATCTATCTATCTATCTATCTATCTATCTATCTATCTATCTATCTATCTATCTATCTATCTATCTATCTATCTATCTATCTATCTATCTATCTCTGTCTATCTATCTACAGTCATGGCCAAAAGTTTTGTCAGTGACAAATTTTGTGATTTGCAAAGTGTGCTGCTTAAGCTGTTGTGGTGTTCATTCACATTGTTTCTAGATTATTGTGTAGAGTTATCAGATGCATTTTAAATAATTGCTAAAAGCGTCACTTGGCCAAAAAAAAAAAATATTTTCACAAAAAAAAAAAAAAAAACTAATTTCACTGTTTTGTGATCCTGACACAAAATGACGAGCTAACATTAATTGACTAATCATATCAGCAGCACATGTGAAAGTGTGAATGCGTACTAGTCAGGCTAATCACTATCATACTAATTGACCTATCGGTAAGCCCTGATCCCCTTAGTTACTGTTGCGAACTCTGACAAACAAACAGAGCTGCTCACTGTCTTACAATGACAGCTGCCAGTGAAAAGCTTTGCATCACTTTGCATCAAATTGGCTTCACATGCAAGGAAATTGCTAAAAAGAATATTGCACCTGAAAGAACCATTTACCAGATCATCATGAACTTCATGGAGAAAGGTTCGACTGCAGTGAAGAAGTCTTCAGGACATCTAGCAAGAGCCAGGACCATCTCCTTGTGAGGAGTCAGCTACAGAATTGTGTCACCAGCAGTGCAGAGCTTGCTCAGGAAATAGCAGCAGGTTGGTGTGAGAGCTTCTGCACACAGTGAGGCCAAGACTTTTGGACAACGACTTGGAGTCAAGAAGGGTGACAAAGAAGCCAATTCTCTCCAAGAAAAATGTCAAGGACAGACTGAAATGCTGCAAGAAGTACAAGGATTGGACAGCAGAAGACTGGTGCAAAGTTTTTTTCTCTAAAGAAGCTCCCTTCCGACTGTTTGGGACATCTGGAAAATTGATTGTTTTAGAGATGAAAAGGTGAACTCTACTATGAGTCCTGTGTTGTGCCAACAGTGAAGCATCCTGAGAACTTCCATGTGTGGGTTGCTTTTCAACCAAGGGAGTGGGCTCTCTCATAATTCTGCCCAAAAACACAGCCATGAATAAAGAATAGTATCAAAACGTCCTGCAAGAGTGACTTCTTCCAATGATCCATGAGCAATTTGTTGATGATCCGTGCATTTTCCAGCATGAAGGAGCACCATGTCACAAAGCAAGAGTGATAAAGAAGTGGCTCGAAGATCATTGCATTGAAATTTTGGATCTGTGGCTAGGCAACTCTCCAGATCTCAATCCCATAGAGAACCTGTGGTCAGTTCTCAAAATTCGAGTGGACAAGCAGAAGCCCACAAATTGTGATCAACTCCGAGAACTAATAAGGCAAGAATGGATCGCCATCAGTCAGGATTTGGCCCAGAAGCTAATATCCAGCATGCCATAGCGAATTGCAGAGGTTATGAAGAACAAGGGTCAACACTGTACAGTAAATATTGACTACTTATATTTTTTTGCCAATAAAACCCTTTAAAACTTACGATATGCTTATCATTGTTTTTCAGTATACCATAGAAACATGTGGAAAAATAATTTACAAATACTGAAGCAGCAATCTTTGCAAAACAAAACATTTGTCACTGCCAAAACTTTTGGCCATGACTATCTATCTATCTATCTATCTATCTATCTATCTATCTATCTATCTATCTATCTATCTATCTATCTATCTATCTATCAGCTGTCAAAGTCTTTTTTTTCTGTCAGACAAGGCTTTATGAAGCCATCATTCAATATTTTCATTTCTAGTTAAAATAAGTTTATTTCAATTAATTTTAAAGTTACATTGTAAAGGAAGGAGTGACCGATCTTTTCTTCTAAAATGCAATGTAATGTACATCCAAGTGAAATTATTGGGGGAAAAAAATTAGGACAGGGTCTTTGTTAAATCCATCTGTTGTCGATTAGATGGAGGCAGATCTGAACTTGCAGTCAATTCTAAGGTGTGAGTGACAAGTCCAGCATATGTCCAACAAATCTGTTAAAAGATCGAGTTATGACAATTTGATTAAAAATGACAAAAAAAATTTACCTATGCATGGATGAATTGTTCACAACCCGTTCAATAACACGCATTTAGAAAATACATTTCATGCTGACATAAATGCTACTTTCTCACATTCAAATTTTAATTGCAATATTGCATTCTGTATACTATGTCAGTTTAAAATCAGGAACATTATTTCTTTTTTTTTTATTCCTTCTTCAGGTCTATTACCAGAGCCTATTATCGTAACTCAGTGGGAGGTCTGCTGCTCTTCGACATAACCAACCGTCGCTCCTTTCAGAACGTTCACGAGTGGCTAGAGGAGGCACGCAGCCACGTGCAGCCCCACAGCATTGTCTTCTTGCTGGTCGGTCACAAATGTGATCTGGAACCACAGCGTCAGGTGAGCCGGCAAGAGGCCGAGAAGCTAGCGGCTGCATACGGCATGCGCTACGTGGAGACTTCAGCACGTGATGCCATAAATGTGGAGAGGGCTTTTACAGAGCTGACACGGGATATATTTGAGCTGGTGAAGAGTGGGGAGATTACCATCCAGGAGGGCTGGGAGGGAGTGAAGAGTGGATTTGTACCAAACGTGGTGCATTCGTCAGAAGAAGTGACAAAGGGTGATCGTCGGTGTTTCTGTTGAGCCTGTAATTACCATCTGGTACCTATCAAACATTTGGGCCCTGATGAACAAAAGAAACGCTTCCTCCAATCACAGGGTCAGTCTTCAACTCACTGATTATGACATCACCCCCTTCCTGCCTGCTGATTGCATAAACGATTCCCACCATACCAAATTGCTTCACTTTTCTATACTACTTCACTCATTTTCCCTAATCACACAATCTTGTATATGGCCAAATTGAACTGATAAGAATGGAAGCTTAGTAAAACAAACAAACAAACATAAAACTATTGCAGAACTCCTGCTGAAAGGCCAGTCAAAACTATATCTGCACATCTGTCATTCATTCTATTGAGCCACAAAAGTTTGACTTCCCAAATAAAGATGTTCTGGCTTCGGACGTCTCCAATAACGGGAACAAGCTCGTTCCAAGTATCTTCTATTGGTTGTATCATGGGAGAGATAACGGACTAACACAAGTTGTGCTTGCTGACTTCAAAGCTGGGATACACATTTCTTTTGACTCAAAAATCTCAGACTTGAAACATCTGATTGCTGAAGGTGTGAAGTGTCTGATTATTTTAGTAAAATTAAAGACAAAGGGAAGGAGATATACTGCAATATACTACATGAAGAATTCCAAGACTGGAAAAACACATGATCTGTAATGATTCCCATATGAACAAAAAATATTTTCAATTGTAATGGAAATGGTGAGATACGGATGACACAGTATGATAATGCATCATATCACCCAGGAGGTTCATTTTTATGATCTAATGCAAAGATTCATAAGGGACTACTGAAAGTACATCAATGAGCCCCAGATGGATTAATAAATGTGTGCATTATTTTACAAATATTAACATTTCACTTATCACACATTGCCACAAGAGGCCTCTGGTGCTCACCAGAATTACAAAGAAACCTTAATCTGTTGTACTTATGTACATCTTTTACACCTTTTATCCCAAAGAGCGTTTCTGAGTGTTACAGCCTGCGATTGTACTATCTAATGTGAAAAAGCAAGCTCTTCCTATAGGTTTACTAACTGACAAGTGAGGGTCATTGACCTTGTACAACCCCTGGCAAAAAGTATGGAATCACCCCTCTCAGAAGATGTTCATTCAAATGTTTAATTGTGTAGAGAAAAAACCAAGCACATATATGCCACAAAACAATTTTCACTCAACAAAACAATATTCTGGCTGTATAAAACACTTAAAAAAACAACAAAGAAAGATAACTATAGTCAATTACAAGTGTTTTTACAGATCAAAAAAAAGAAAAAAAAAATACGGAATCACACAAATCTGAGGAAAATTATATGGAATCACCATGCACTTTGCATTTCTAAAACAAACACCTGTATCTGATTACAACTGCTAATTAGTCTGCAGTTAAAAAAGAGTGCTTGCACACATTAGTGATGTGTTGAACCAAGATGATTGACATAACTCATGGCTCCAACACGAGAGATGTCAGTTGAAACAAAGGAGAGGATTATCAAACTTCTCAAAGAAGGTAAATCTTCAAGGAATGTTGCAAAAAATGTTGGTTGTTCCCAGTCAGCTGTGTCTAAAATCTGGACCAAGTACAAATCAAATGGAAAGGTTGTAAAAAGGGAAGCGTACTGGTAGACCAAGAAAGACATCAAAGCGCCAAAACAGAAAACTTAAAGCAATATGCCTTGAAAACAGAAAATGCACAACAAAACAAATGAGGAACAAATGGGCAGAAAGTGGAGTTCATGTCTGTAAGAAATCGCCTAAAAGAAATGGGATTTACATACAGAAAAGCCAAACGAAAACCATCATTAACATCTAAACAGAAAAAAAACAAGGTTTCAGTGGGCTAAAGAAAGACAATCTTGGACTGTGGATGACTGGATGAGAGTTATATTCAGTGATGAATCACGAATCTGCATTGGGCAGGGTGATGATGCTGGAACTTTTGTTTGGTGCCCGTTCCAATGAAATTTATGAAGACAACTGCCTGAAGAAAACATGCAAATTTCCACAATCATTAATGATATGGGGTTGTATGTCAGGTAAAGGTATGGGAGAGATGACAGTCATTACATCTTCTATAAATGCACAAGTTTATGTTGAGATTTTGGACACTTTTCTTATTCCATCAATTGAAAGGATGTTTGGTGATGGTAGCATCATTTTTCAGGATGATAATGCATCGTGCCATAGGGCAAAATCTGTGAAAACATTTCTACAGGAAAGACATATAATGTCAATGGCATGGCCTGCAAATAGTCCGGACCTCAATCCAATTGAAAATCTATGGTGGAAATTAAAGAAAATGGTCCACGACAAGGCTCCAACCTGCAAAGCTGATCTGGCAACTGCAATAAGACAAAGCTGGAGACAGATTGATGAAGTATACTGTTTGTCATTAGTTAAATCCATGCCTCAGAGAATTCAAGCTGTTATAAAAGCCAGAGGTGGTGCAACAAAGTACTAGTAGTGTTTTTATTTGGTGATTCCATATAATTTTCCTCAGATATGTGTGATTCCATATTTTTTTCCTCTGTTTGATCTGTAAAAAACACTTTGTAATTGACTATAGTTATCTTTCTTTGTTGTTTTTTTAAGTGTTTTTATACAGCCAGAATATTGTTTTGTTGAGTGAAAATTGTTTTGCGGCATATATGTGCTTGGTTTTTTCTCTACACAATTAAACATTTGAATGAACATCTTCTGAGAGGGGTGATTCCATACTTTTTGCCAGGGGTTGTACACATTCACAAAAGACATCTGTATCTATAGAGCTTGTATCGCCACGTATTTAACCCTACCTTTATTCATCTATAACATCTTTACTTTTTGAAATGACTTGGTCTTCACTTTCACTTCTACAAAATATATCCATAGCCGCTTTCTCAAATCAAATCAGAGATGATGTGTCGATACAGTCCATAACAGGGCATAACTGGCTGAGTTGTTAATCTTTTACATTATTGGATAACATGAAGCCATTTCAAAACATGGCTGAGACGGGGTCTCAGGGAATAACCAGAGGATTTTGGATTGGGTTGACCACTTGCTCGCTCTATAAGCTTTTTGTGGCTGATGTGGAATTGCATAGACTGCCTGTACAAACACTACTTTGAGACACCCTGTACCTCTTTATCAAGGGAACATGAAATGTACTACTGATTAAAGTAACATGTTTAAAATGTTCTGGTTGCATATTATAACTTGATTAACAATCCCTCCCGACCTGTTGGAATTGAGGGATGTTTTACAGTTCAATGATGATATTATCAGTACAGCAGTTGTGTTGCTCCAAGAGAATATAATTGAAAGGCAATAGAAGATCAAGACAACATTAGTAGTTTCAATGGTGCACAAGTGATTGCCAAAGATTGAAAGAAAGGGATGGAACTGCAGGCACATATTTAATTAGTTGGATTCATCAAAGCTTATTCATCTCACTCACTGCCAGAACCTCAATCAGATCAGGAATTATAAAAAGGCTACGCAGATTAAAAACACAGACCATTTCATCGATTTTGTGCCTTTTCCCAAATTGCTTCATTATTTCTTCAGTGTTTAATGGCTACAATGTGACAAATAAGTACAGATAAAGGACAAGTGATGAAAAAACTGACGAGTGAAGAGTGAAGAAAAGGGAAGTAAAAGAGAAAAGAGGCTGATAAATGAAACAGGATGTCCCCCTGATATTCTGCATGCTGCACAGCAAGAAAAATTCCACAGAAAGAAATTTGAGGCCCATAGTAGTTTAAACAGTTTCGCTTTAACAGAACTGAAATTTCAGATGTTTCCCAAACAACAAATGAGAGGAAAAAGAGCACAGAGGAAGACAAATGTGTAGACCCTGTGGAGAGAGGCCCCCTCTGAAACAGCTAATAATTAATCATAAAAAAAGAAAGCAAGAAAACTACCATTATTAATTTTGTTTGATGTTTTTCACCTTTTTACTTGAAAAAATACTTTAAAAAGTAATAAATCAATAGATAACAGTTGTTGTTGGAGCAAACAGATACATGGGGGGTGAATTTTCTGATGGGGAAGGAATTCGGGTGGGGTGGGACCAAACTATGCCTCCTCTTCTAGGACCGCTCAGCAGATTTGAGGAGGTTGTCTTTGCTCCTTCTTTTGACATCCCAATTGTAAACACGTGCCATATCTGTGAGAGTAGTGGTTAAGGTGAATCTGAAAAAGTTGGCAAGTATTTCCTCACACTGAGACTAGAAAGAACATTTTATACTTAGATGACACGAGAGTCTTCAAGAAATCTTTCACTAACAGATCCTAACAGGTGGTGGGAACAGGTGGCACTTATGGCCTGTATCTGATTTAACCAAAAAGTTCTTCCTTGAAAGAAATCTACAGATGTCATACAAATGTCCAACTAACCATTAAAATACACGACAGTTTGCCGAGGCAGAGAATGTGATATGAATTTTGATGAGGAATGTTCCACATAATTCACTCATTGATCGCATAAATACGCATACATAAATATTTGAACTTTTCCACCAAAATGGTGATGGTGTTGGAGCCGGTGCATAACTCCATCTCTCTCACAATTGGCTTCAATGTTAAATCTAAACAAGATTCATTAATACACAGTCAATAACAAGCAACAAAAGGAAATTTCTCAATGCTCTCCACAGCAAACACTGCAAAAAATGTAAATACTGACCAGTTTAATCTCTTTTAGATACATTACATTACCATTCAAAAGTTTGGGGTCAGTAAGCTTTTGTTAAAAGATCAATATTTTTATTCAGCAAGGACGTGTTCATTTTAACAAAAGTGACAAGAAGACAATTATAATGCCACAATAATTTCAATTAATTTTCTTTTGAACTTTCTATTCATCAAAGAATCTTTTTTAAAAAAAGATAATGTTTCCACAAAATGATTATATTAAGCAGCACAACTGTTTCAATATTGATGATGATTGGAAATGATTTTGAGCACCAGATCATGTAACACTGAAGACCAGAGCAAAGGCTGCTGAAAAATCTGCTTTGTCATCAATAAATTATATGTTAAAATATATTAAAATAAAAACACACCGTTATTTTAAATTGTAATGATACTTCTCAAAACTACTGTTTCACTGTATTTTTTATTTACATATTAAAAGATCTTGCCAGCATCAAACTTTTGAATGGTAGCGTATGTTTGACAAATTCTTGTTTGTCATAATTTTTACAAAGATAAAGATTATTATTGTTATTATAAACAAAGCTAATTATTTAATTTCACAAATAAAATAAAATAAATAAAAATTATATATATATATAATATATATATATATATATATATATATATATATATATATATATATATATATATATATATATATATATATATATATATATATATATATATATATATACACAAACACAAACACACACACACACACTTGCCATTGTTTAAGGATACTGACTTCGGTGGTTGTGAACTGGTCTCTAAGGAAGTCCAGGTCGTCTTCCAGAGAGTCCAGATTCCGGGAAGCTGTAGCAAAGTTTTTCTCCAACAGTGCCTGGGCTTCATCAATATCATACTCCAACATGACATTAGCCTGGTACACAAACACAAAAACCACAGCTGTAAGCTAGTTTGTCATTATATCAATTAAGCCCAATAAGCTATTTGAGTGCTTGTCATTTAGCATAAATATTGTATCCAAGCTAGGGATGCACCGATACCACTTTCTCCTTTTTTTTAACCACAGGATGAGTCTTCGATACTTTAATTTTTGGTACTCGCTGATACCATTACCTGTATTTTCACAGTATTTGTTAAAAAAAAAAATTTAATGTTGGGTACAGAAACAAAATAATAATAATAATATGAATCATGTTAGTTGCCTTCATTTAGCAAACCGATATTTCCTTCAGTTATTTCCACACATAATTATACCTGTAAAAATGTATTGTATAAGCTTTTGTTACTTTCACTGTTCATTTTAAAGGCGCTCCATTGCAGCAGCTCAATACTGTAATCACAAAACGTTTTCCTAAAATAATGCAGGGAACCACTCCTTATACATTATACGAGTACGCACACACTATTTTGGTCATGTAATTTGCGTCACGCACACTGTACGTGGACCCTCACATACGAGAGAAAAACAAAATATACTTTAGCTTTTAAAGCAAGCTAAACACGCGCAGCACAGGTTTGTATTGGTGCAGAATGAGAGACACTTCAAGCCTGTAGCGCATTTCACACAGTCTGCTAGTTTCACTATTGCTTTAAATATTCTGTATCATTCTGTATAATTTTTGTTTGTTTTATATTTACGATTTCGTTTTAATCCAAATGCATGCGCTAATGGAGCGAACAGCAATCAAGATAATGCAACAGAAGTGCGTGCTCTCGGACTTCTCTCTCTCTCTCCTTAACGTCAAATAACTTTAGTAACTTTTTACTTACTTTATTTACTTTTAAGCATTTTACTTACTTGCTTTTGAAATATCCGACCGAACTACAAACTCTCCAGTGATGTCTGTAAGATATTCACTCGGCACTCTCATGGATCTGTGGATCATGGAACTTATCCGCTTATCAGCTCGTGCACATCCGCTATACAGGCTTGGATATTGAATGTTTAATATTATATTCATTACTTACACTAACAAGGACAGACATCCTTAATCTCTAATATCTCCATTCTACTCTCTGTTGTTGGTGTTTCTTTTTCTGGACACAACTCTTTTCACACACTGTGTGGTATCAGCTTTTGGTATGGGGCATTTTCTCGAGTACAGAAGCGCAGTATTGGGCCCGATATCGGTATCGGAATCGTATCGGTGCATCCCTAAGCAATTGAATGTACATTTAACTAAACAGACAGTCCAAAAGGAAGTGCCTAGCTCAACAGTGCTAACAAGGTTTCTGTGACTCTTTAGTTCTCAAGTTGCTCCAGTTCGGACTGAATTTCCAATTAACAACTAAGCTGTTACAAAACCAAATGCAATTCAAAACTACAGACAAACTATAGACAGCCATGTGATACACTGCTAATCACGGTTTCATCAGTTCATGAGGAGCACAACTGAGCTGCACAATAGTCCAAAGAGCAAAAACATCAATGCTTTGAATATTCAAAATTTCAAAACAGTAACATTTTAAGTCACATCTCGTTTTATTTCTATTTTGGGATGTATTTCTCATGAACCCAGGATGGTGAATAAAAAAATAGAACTAGAATAGCACTTGATTTTATCCGTCTGTAAATCATCTGTCTCTGTAGATATAACAGGTGGTGAATATGATCAATTGTTTATTTCATGTTGACTATTAATACAGTGAAACACAGTAGTCAACACTTACCCCAAGCCACAAACACACTTTATCTGTGGGTGGAACAGAGGCTTTGCAATAGACGTTATCAGCCAACAGAAAATGTGTTTTCATGGGATCTGTAGTGTCCTGTGATTAGTCATGCACAATTAAGAACAGGAAAACAGAAATTAAGAGATGAGACCAAGTGTGAGAGGTAATAACATTTAACAGAGAACAAAACACGTATTTTAAAAGCAACATTTCAAGGCATAAGAGAGTTGATCTTTGATTTGCTTCCCTCCATTCATTTGCATATATGAATATATGGGAGTTAACAAACTGTGATAGGCTCACCTTCTTTTTCTGCATGTGCCGTAGGATTTCTAACGTCTGTTTGATTTGTGGGATCTGGCTTTTCAACCTAAGAAAATCAAATTTTAAAAAATATCAGTCAAGTGGAATTAGCGACAATATTTTATGCTCACTCAGAGTAATGAATCTGATTTTTTAAATGCAGCCGCAAATCGCTGTTTATGTGTTCCTTATAACAAAAGAACAGCAAAAGTCGACAATGTTGCAAGGAAACTGGGAGCCAACATATGTATAGTTAGAGCATCCTTTAGCACTGACACAGGAGCTGAATCATTGCCTATTACTCTACAGCGTAGAATAGATCATAACCAAACCTGAGTTTCTTCTGAGCCAGATTGAGCTCCATGTATTTATATTTCTGATACTGTTCATCCAGCTTCCTCAGCACGGCGTCTGCTGTGTCATTGCCCGGCTGCTTCATAAAGGCATCCACATCTTCCTACAGGACACAGTTACAGTTCACATCTCAGTAACGATTCCTCATGGGCTTCCTCAATGAGTTACACCCTATTAAGTACTTAAATACTGGTTAATCGTGTGTTATCTTTCACCTAAAGCTCACTGCACATTCAAGACATGAGCAAGTAAAGCCTGCAGCCTTATAAGGAGAAGAGCAGGGCGCTTTCTACTCAAGAAAGCCGTTTAAAGACCAACACAACAACACACTGCTTTTACGGGAAACTATCGACAGCACGGATTTGTAAGTGAACTATATTCCATATTGCCACTGACCACAAATATTGCTTCGGGGATTCCGAGATGTTTTTTCTTATTCGCAGCTCCCGCATTGCCACTCTCTATGGTCGTCGCCATTTTGGACAGAGTTACGGCTCTTCCTCTTCACGCACGCGCACGCTGCTCTTACGCACGAGCGCTGCCTGCGTAATAAAAGTGAAAGGCAGCTCTCTCGAACGCTGAGCCAGTGATGTATTCTGAGGGTCCACCGATGTTTGAATCTGGCCGTTATCTCATTTAATGTGTTTGGAAATGTTCTAGAAGATCACATTCAGTCTTAGTGAAATTATTGTTTGGAGAACTTTAGTTAACAAATCTCCCAGCAGATGTCAGTGTCGCCCAAACGACCCAGAGCAAGAGCGCGAGGCGCTGGCCATGACGAATGCAGGTGGTGGGTGTGATGATCTCATACGTTTAGGGGTGACATGAAAAATAAATAAATACAATGGCCTTTTATCTTACATTATATTTTAAATGATATTGAGTCAGCTCTCTGTTCTGCATACATAAACGATGCAATTCAACAGACCGTCAGAAAAGGGGAGAGCGGGGGAAAGTAAGCTATGTGAAAAATGAAAAGCAAATAATTAGTAATTAAATCAGAAAAATGTAAAATAAAAAAAAATAATTTTAAAATGACATCAATCAAAATAAAACACTTACTAAAAAAATGTAAGTATTTTATTTGTTTGCCTGCATGTTGTCATGTGACCATTAACTGTAATATGCAGATGTGATATTTAATTTAATTATTAAAATATTTATTTTAAAATCCCAGTGATACTTTAGGTAAATATATTAGGTGAAAGAGGTTTGGCTTATTAATGTAAATAAGAAATAACGTGAATTTGTGCATTTTAATGTGTTTGAAGGACAAACGCCTTCCAAAGACAAAATAATACATGATTAAATAACCCTCTGAGCGAATTACAATAAAAATTCACGTGTTCATCAGAAGTTGATGTAGACTAATGTTGAAATTCTAAGAAAACTAAATTTAAAAGAGGAATTAGGCAGAATCAATAAATTGTAAATAATTTATTGCTATTGTGTGAATTATATGTAATCAATAAAAAAAGTAACTGTATTCTGATTCTCAGTATTTTAAAATGTAATTTAATTCATTTTTGGAATGATTGCGTATTACAGATTATATGTAATCAGTTACCCAGCTCTGACTAAAGGATATTTAGTGCTGTAACACATCCTGAAGTTTGCCTTGTAAGAGGTTTTCAGTATAAAAGTACGGGTTTAAATGTCAGGGGTTCCTTTCAGGATGAAAGTAACAATGCTACTTTAGTCTCCCTACAGTGACAACAAGTGTTTCTTTTGTCGCACTGCTAATGTGATGACTTTCTGTGTGTTGCGGCACAAATTAAAACATGTTTATGTCATATTATACCAACAGAATATTCCAAGACTGAGGGTCAGAATCATAGATGTCTGATTCAGCCAGATGTTTATGAGAGGGCGTTTCTGGACATAACTGTCAGGAATATCTCTATGTCTCCATTTATTCACTCAATCTGTTTCCATTTACCTTAGTCACATTTAGGTTTTAGCAATACTTTTCCACCTCCACCAATGAATGTGCAGTGTATCCATCCAGATGATTTTAGCCACATTTAGAATTTTCACATAAAAACAACTGGAAGGAAACTACTTTTATATGATGTTGAGAATTTATAGTATGCTAATTTAATTTTATTTTAAAATTCTCATATTGTTCATATTGTTGAAAAAAAATTGTATAAAATAGATTAACATTGCCAATAAAAAAATTCTAAACAATTCAAGTTTGTACTGTCGGGTTATTTTTGAAACATTTGATGAAACTGAAATTTAAAATGAAAATGTATTTTAATCATTTTTTGCAAAGATAAAGGACAAAGTATGTCAGTATGTTTGCAGTTACATATTAACAAGGTCATAATAAGGTATATTTAATAAAACCAAGAGTAACACTTACTTTTGACCCACCTGTGTGTTACTTTCGTCCCAACTGATGGAGTCGGAAGTAACAATGTGCAACTTATGTTCAAAGTGAAATTATACTGAAGTCATTCTACATTTGTACAAAATACCACCTGGCATTGATAGGCCATACATCTCTGTCTAAAACACTATCAAAATATAAGCAAATTATTGCATAAAAGTGAAAGTACTTTTATCTGTAGAAGTGCAGTTTCATTGATACATTTCTCACACCACAATAAAACTGATTAAGTACTATTCTAAAATGAAGTAGATGTGTGTGATGTGGACCTCAGTCAGCATACACACCAAATATTTTTTGCTAATTAGTTTTTTGAGTTGAAATGTTTTTAACTTGTTGATTGCTCAGCTAATGCAACACTGAAAATGTAAAAATAAAAAAATAAAAATTCTGGAAAACATTTGTTGTTACAATAACAACAGACTGTACATCTGTCCCTCACAGCCTTGTTTTCTTGCACAAAAATGAATGTGTACCCTGACCAAAGTCAATGGTAGATTTGCTAATCAAAAGGCTACTGATTGAGTCAGAGAGTGAGCTATGAGCCTTGTCCTTGAGAGTAGGTAGCTTTAGGCAAACTATCCCTTTAAGTGTTCACTTTTGGATAAAAAAAGGTTTAGCTAAAATGACTATAAATTCTGCACCAAGGAAGACTATGTTAGACCAACCTGTTTACCCGCAAAATAGTTTGGCTGCTGCAGTGGCTGGAGGTTCTGTTGATGCTGTGACCCAGGATGCTGATGATGATTTGTGGCTGTTGCTGGAATCAGTGTCTAGTTAGAATCAATGGTATATACAAGCGTTCATCTGGCTTCATTTAAACCAGTGGTTTTCACACTTTTGACCCCAATTCATCCATTGTCTCAGAGTCCCCCTCATGTAAGCTAGGATTTTTCCTTTTTCATACATTTTAAGGGGAAGTCGTGGCCTAATGGTTAGAGAGTTTGACTCCTAACCCTAAGGTTGTGGGTTCGAGTCTCGGGCTGGCAATACCACGACTGAGGTGCCCTTGAGCAAGGCACCGAACCCCCAACTGCTCCCCGGGTGCCGCAACATAAATGGCTGCCCACTGCTCCGGGTGTGTGTTCACGGTGTGTGTGTTCACTGCTGTGTATGTGCACTTTGGATGGGTTAAATGCAAAGCACGAATTCTGAGTATTGGTCACCATATTGGCTGTATGTCACTTCACTTCACTTTTCTGTAATTATGTAATTATGAACAGGAACAAGGAGAGTCAGTAGATTAAAATAACCAACTGCATATCAATTTTGTGATTCCAGATGTTTTAAGATTTGTGTGCTTCAGTAATAAAGCAGAGGGGACGAGATAGATTTATTTAATAAAATAAGAACTATGTCAATTTACATATTTTATCATCTGAATTCAGTAAGATAATTTTAATATAATTTATAATTATAATACAATTTTTTTAAATAATTTAATTCATCCTATGACATCAGCATGCTTTTTAGATGATTATAGTCTTTGTTGATTAAACACAGACTCCCTACTGCATATTAAATAAATGAAAGCTGTGAGCGTAACACCATAAAGCAGATTTTTGTTGATGAGCATGAATATTCAGTATATCTTAAATAAGGACAGGAACATGTAAAAGACAATGACAACTTATAAAGAATTAAATAAGATATGCCAAAAGAACAAAATACAAACAAGTCCACTATTAGCCTTACATGCGCAACCAGTGAAGTTTAGGTTATATTAATGAAATTAATACCGTTTTATTACCCACGTTATTGTGATAAAATGTCACTTCCAGGAAACATAAAAGAAATTAGTTCATTTATTAATCGTTGCAAACAGTTGAGTGGCCTGTGCTTTGTGAATTGGTGTGCACTTTAACAAATGAAATTAAGAGTCATCAGCTCAGACCTTCCCGTTAATAAAACCACAACAAAGACCATATCACCTGGACCTCTTCAGATACGTTTGAAAGCACACAGACACCATAAACCCAGGGCAGTCACAATGATTAACAGGAGTGTGTTCGGTGTCAGTGCGCAGGGCAGTGATTTCAGGCACTGTGTTGGTCAGAACTGCGTCAGAAGCGATGAACTAACCGGATGGGAGGGGAGGGGAGTGGGAAGGCGTCGCTTGTCAGGCAGACTCATAGCGCAGCGAGTATCAGCACTGGGCGGTTGTGAGGAAACCTCTGGGAAAGGGGGAAAATCTTGCTTATTCTGTTTATTTTGGGTGCAAAAAGTAAACAGGCGTAAATTTTTAATCTACTACAACCATTAAATTATTCAGTCTTGTGTATCTCTCCGCCTGAAGCGAAAGACAGGCGAGTTTAACGCGCGGTGAAGAATCGTGAGAGGCAGCGCGAGCTGAAAGCATCTTTTCAGGACCTTGGACAGAGCGCGCGCGCACAATGGCACCAGTGACGACAGAAGAAGCACATATCGGTGAGTAAATTACTGTTATGTATCGTTTTCGGTGAACACATCGTATTTGTGAATGGTTTAAGAATTGCTGTTACATTTTTGGAAACGTGGCTCAGTAACAGTAACGCAGCTTTTTCCCGGATGCGCGAGCATAACAGGCGCGTGCTCTATTAGTAGCCTATGACATCACTGAAAATGTTTGAAACGCGTTAGAATGTGTGTCAGAAGCTTTCAGTGATGACGTTAATCACAGAAGAGTACGCGATTTGTTTTCTGAGAGGAAGACAAAAGGCTGACAGAGCACCTTAGCTAATTCACTGGAGGGGTGCTGCACCCACCACGAAAACGGAAATTTCCGGATTCACAGACACTACTGCACTCGAAGTATACAGTTCTTTATAAATGGAATAATAATCGCTGGCATGATTTAACAGAAAGTGTCCTCCTGAGACCTTGTTCGGTGACGAAAGACTGCCATTATTTTTATTTTGGGTGTCACATTGTTATGTTATAACTGCTGACATCAACACCTCAGATGCAAATAACTTTATATAGGCTAATCTCTCTATTCTTTTCCTGGTTGAAGGTGTTTTAATATTTCACGGCAACAGTAAGTCTACATACATCTATAAAATGAGTGAATAAATGATTGGTATTTTTTTCTCAATTTCCTGTTTTATACATAGCGGAGGTTCCTGTGAGCGTGGCGGTGGTGAGCGTGTTTGGCCTGGTCTTCAGCGTCTCCATCTTTGCATGGATTTGCTGTCAGCGCAAAGCCAACAAGGCTAGTAACAAGACCCCACCCTATAAGTTTGTCCACATGCTGAAGGGGGTTGACATCTATCCTGAGAGTCTGAATGGAAAGAAGAAGTTAGGAGGAGATAAGACACCAGAAGCCAATGGAAAACAGACCCTCAGTCCCACCGGTGGACGTCCAGAGCTTCATCTGGACCTGGAGAAACGAGATCTTAATGGAAACTTCACTTCCAAGCCACCAACCCTCCAACTCAAAGTGCGTAGTTCCCCAGACCTGGACATCCCGTCTCTTCAGGCAGGCTTTGGGCCAGGTGATAATCAGGAGGCTAGCACTCCAGAAAGCATTCTGTCCAGTCAGACACCAACACCGGCTGTGGAGAAATCTCAGGACAAAGAAGGTGGCCTCGGAACCCTCTACTTTTCGGTTGAGTACAACTTTGAGAAGAAGGCTTTTATGGTTCACATCAAGGAGGCACATGGGTTGTCTCCCACGGATGAACAATCATTGACCTCTGACCCCTATATCAAGCTGACCTTGCTGCCTGAGAAGAAGCACAAGGTGAAGACACGTGTTTTGAGGAAGACTCTGGACCCAGCCTTCGACGAGACCTTCAGCTTCTATGGAATCCCATATGCACGGGTTTCCCAGCTGGCTTTGCATTTCATGGTGCTGAGTTTCGACCGCTTTTCACGTGATGAAGTGATCGGAGAGACCCTCGTTCCTCTGGCTGACATTGACCTGTCTGAGGGGCGCGTCCTCATGAGCCGAGACATTATTAAAAGGAATGTCAGGGTAAGAATAGCTTTAATTATATGTCTTTTGATGAATTTTTTTCACATAATACATACTACAATATATGCATAAATATACATGTATTTAAATATAAGAACTGTTATATCGCTGAGTTTAATATGAAAGCAAATGCATATACCTTTGGAAGAGGTGGCAGAATTTAGTTATTTTTAAGGTCTTATCACACCCGTCCCAGCTCATGTGACTGTATAGACAGTCAGTAGTTGGTCTTGCTTACTGCGGACAGTCAGTGACACACCCAAGTCTGGAAAGAGAAACAATAAATGGTATCTGTTTGTCCACTGGGTCAATAAATAATCTTTGCCATCCATCTTAAACCCCACAGGTTGTAAATTTTTGACATATGACTAAATTTTTTTCTGCCTTTACAGACTGACTCCATGTATTTAGACTGATAGAACTAACCTGTAAACAATTTTCTTGTAACATTTAATGCCCTCCTTAATGTATAAAAAAAAACTTTGATACAGACTGAAAGTCCACATACCTTATTAAAAGAATAGTGAACAGGACAGAAGTCTGTGTTTTGGCAACACAATTTACTGTTATGCACATACAGTAAGAATTCACTCCATTTGAGCTGAAAGGGAAGCTATTATCTTTCACTGGTGACTGTGGCTGCATATAGTTAAACACACATAATTATGCCTCATCAGTTGAGAGACGTTCCAAGTCATTGCCGTGGCAGCAGCAGAACCCTGCCGATGTGTTGCCAAGGCAACATGTTGCCGCCTTCACACATAATTGGAGTCATACATTGGTGTTGTGCCAAGGGAATGATTCACAGTCGGTTTCTCGTAACGTTAACGCACTTAGACGTTGTCTTCTCTTACCTTCCCAGGGTTAGTTGCCCAAATGTGAAATTATAAAAGAAAGAAAAAAAGAAAACGTTTTGGGCTTTGTGATGCTGATTGTGTCCAGACCAGACAAAAACATATAAATACATGTCTTTCTTTTTTATCTTTATCTGTAATGTTAGAGGAGTGCTGGTCGAGGAGAGCTACTTCTGTCCCTGTGTTATCAGTCAACCACCAGTACTCTGACTGTGGTGGTACTGAAAGCCCGCCACCTGCCCAAGACTGACTCCAACGGACCCTCAGGTGAGGTCAGAGTGTGGGTCAGATAGAAGCTGTCATTAGCTGAAGCACCATGGTTAATATATATAGATATATATATATATAGAGAGAGAGAGAGAGAGAGAGAGAGAGAGAGAGATGAAAGACATTTCAAGGACTGTGTGTTTTATGAAAAAACAATAATTATGGAGGAAAACAAAAATAATTATAACTGCAGTTTACATTTTGATTGTATCATATGAATGAAGTTAGATTGTCTTAATAATAATATTAATATTAATTATAGTAATAATAATATATTCATTTAAATAATATTAGATCATCCTGTGGCCTCCATGAAAATTTGCTAAGGACCTTAGTGGACCATTGATTGAGAACCACTGATCTAGAATTTTATTAGTACCAGTATTATTTTAGCATCACTGAAGTACTGTTAAAGTTTTTATTAATAGTTTGGCTTTTTTAATTTTAATTTTTATTTAATTTGTATTTTATTTTCCATTTTAATTGTATTTTGTTTTTGTAATTTTGTTGTTCTGTCATTTTTATTCATTTTTCTTTGTCTACATATAATTATTATTCATTTTTTTTATTTTAATACGTCAAGTAATACTAAATAAAAATTAGAAATTTTTTAATTAATAATATATTTTGACATTTGTTTTAGTTTACATTTATTTAATTTCAAGTAATGTGATGTTTTTTATGGTTCAGTTTTAGTCAACCATAATAGCCATGACTAACATTTCTTAAGCTGTATTTTCCATTTACAAAACAGTTTGTCCGGCAGGGGTGTGATCTCCCAGTGCACAATGTATAATTTCCTGTGCATCGACTGAAGTATTGATTTCTGTCTCACTGTGTATATTTCTCTTCCTCCCGTCTTTTTTAGACCCTTACGTGAAGGTGAACCTGTTCCAGGGGAAGAAGCGAGTGTGTAAGAAGAAGACGCACGTGAAAAAGTGTTCCCCCAACCCCGTCTTCAACGAGCTCTTCGTTTTCGACCTGCCCTCGGAAGATGGCCTGCGAGACACCAGCGTGGAGCTCCTCCTGTTGGACTCCGACAGAACGTCCCGTACACCTGTCATCGGCCGGCTCCTCCTGGGCACCTCCTCCCCTGGCACCGCTGGCGAGCACTGGCGTGAGATCTGCGACCACCCGCGGCGACAGATCGCTAAGTGGCACGCACTGTCCGAAGACTAGCTCTGTTGGTTGCCATGCCGACAGATGCCCAGGAACTGTAATCAGAAATTCGTGGTTGAGTGGGCAGGATTTGAACTGTGGACTTGTCGCTAGTAATGTCCTCTGTCAATCAACTGATCTCAGTCATACAAGTCATATCATTGGGGTGGGGCTTCTTCTAAAGGGGGAGGCACCAGCTGAACCCTGCCAATTAATGATCCCAAAGACTGTCTCAGATGCCCGATCCCACTTTTTCATCATGCTTCATTCAAAACCTGATCAATCACCACTTTGTGCAGTACCGAATGTCATGTTGCTATTGCTGTTCTTCTCTACTCACTGTTAATAATACTCCGTTTATGCGATAAAATTAAAGAAAATCCTGGTAATGTGATGATGATGATGATCTAAAATAACTGAATGATCTGTTTATTTTTTAAAAGATGCTTTTATCTTTTGTTTATTCAGATGTTAAAATTCATTTATTCTCTTCCTTTTATACTTGATTTCTCGACATTGGGTCGTTGTTGTGTTTTTTGCCTGACGTTTTTGTAAGTTAACATGGTGTGGAAGCAGCCTAAATTAGGCACAAACAAGCAGAGACTGATGTGTTAACGCAGGACGACTGCACAAACTGGACCGCATGCAGTGCGCGTGGACATGTGTGAATGTGAGCGTGTGTCTGTGTGTCTATATAAATGTGTATGTGTGTTAGTTCAGTTCCAGTGGAGTATGAGACAGAATGTTGTTCTCTTCACTGTGAGCACAACGGTGGAAGTGATGTATATGTGTATTACTATAAAACATCCAATTCAGAGAAAGAAATATAGTATGTCTCCTATGTCAATTAGCTTATCTTTATTCATTCCATCTGATGGAGCAATATCCGTTTTAATGTTATTTACTGTGATGAGTAGGAAGTCTGAGTCAGTGGTTTTACGTCACAGTCAAATCAATACTAGTGATTAATATTAGTGAAAAAGAGAGCGATGATGTAATGTACATATATGTAATGTCCATAAAATTTTCTCGGGAAACAAGCTGCCAATTTTTTTTTTTTAAATAAATGAATACTTTTATTCAGCAAGAATGCATTAAATTGATCACAAGTGGCAGTAAAGATGTTTATAATATTACAAAAGATTTCTTTTGAAATTTCCAATCATCAAAGAATCCTGAAAAAAAGTTTTATATTAATATTAAGCAGCACAACCATTTTCATTGCACTGATAATAATAAGAAATGTTTCTTGAGCACCAAATCAGCATACTAGAATGATTTCTCAAGAATCCTGTGACACTAAAGACTGCAGCAAAGGCTACTGAAAATTCAGCATTGCATCACAGGAATCCATTACATTTTAAAATATATAAACAATTACTTTAAATTGTGATAATATTTAACAATACTGTTTTTATAGTATTTTTGATAGATGATTTTTGGTCAACAGGAGGTTTCCTCCCTCCTTCTTTCTTATTTGAAGGCAAGCAGCAAAATTATAGTCCATTGGTGTATGACATCAAGAAGAGCTCTATCCTCACAAAACCTGGGTGCGCTGCCAAGGCTTGGAATATCAAAAAGGGCCTGAATGTTCTGTTTCTTTCGGATCGGTGGCTAAATGAGCGAAAGCTCTATTCCTAGCATCAACGTCAGTCCACTGAGTACAACACGGATGTGTCAGTGCTCCAGGTTTCTCAAAACATGTGTTAGTAACACTTATTATAAATACTAAATTAAGAGGTTCATACACCCTTATGAGACTCTACAGGTTTGTAACAACATGACTGTGAATAAATGTTGATGCAATATACATTTTTTGGGTGGATCAATCAATTAAATGCTATCTATGTGGGCAACTCACTAGGTTTTGGAGCAGAGCTAGTATCTGAAAAGACAAGCCACGTCCACATAAGAGAGCACCTCCTGCAGTCAGACACAAATCCCCACCCTGCCCAGTCCAGCTCTGCGGGAGCTGCGAGATGATCAAGCTGTGAATCAGCTCAGACTCTGTGTGTGTGTGTGTGTGTGTGTGTGTGTGTGTGTGTGTGTGTGTGTGTGTGTTTGCACGCTGGGATTTATTATAGTTCTCAGATGTGAGGGAAATGCAATTTAAATGTGGCAGTATATCATGAAATGACAAATGAAGGATTGCTGTGTCCTTGCTGAGAAAGAGAGCAAGTGAATAAAGCAAGGAGGTTATTGTCTTAACTGCTACATCTTTGGCAATACAAAAGTGCTCTCATTTGTCTTGCCAATAAAGCTTGAATGAAACTGGGGAGTGGGGAATTTAAAAGTGAGAGAGAACATGGAAGAAACAGATGAAAGTATACAAAGTGCAAGTAGAATAGGATGATTTTCTGACTGGAGAACATTTGGAACTGAAACGGTCATAAACCGGTGGAAATGAAAGAGAGAGAGAGAGAGATAAAGGCAAGGGAAAGGATTAGAAAGAAACAAAGAAAATGAGAGAACACTGAGTCTGCCAAGCAGTTTATTTGATGGAGGAAGCTGATGAAATATTAGGGTGATGTGAGATGTACAAGACCTGAAGAACGTGAAATCAGCTCTCTGACTTTTTAGTATTCCAAGCAGCCAATGACTGTCTCGTCAAAGAAATAAATTATTAAATGGATGAAAATAAGATTAAACCACAGAAAATAAATGGACCACTGTGATATGGGCCTAAGGCCACACACACACACACACACACACACACACACACACACACACACACACACACACGTATGCAGAAATGAAGCAATGAGAGTGAGAGATCACCTGGTATGAACCAGAGAGCAGAGAGAGACATTATAAAAAGAGCTGGGGGTGTTGTTTTATTTGAGAGACGCAAAGGTGAATTTTTAGGTGTATCTACTTTATTATATACAGTGCTGGGTGGTAACTGGTTACATGTTATCTGGATAACATAACCAGATTCCAAAAATGTAGTACTTGTAATTAGATTATATTACATTTTAAAATGCTTGTCATCAGATTGCAGTTACTTTTAATGGAACAATGGCAGTAAATTATTCATAATTCATTTTTCTCTTTTAAGTTTTCCTTTCTAAAAAATTCTACTGTGTGTCATATTGAATACAGAGAGCACAATATAGAATGGCCATGTAAATTAATTTACAATCTATGCTTTGGGGACAAAAGCACATCTCAGTCAATTATACCATGTATTAGACTAATAAAATATTTCAAATTCGGGTGTTCAAGTGTTTTATTTTGTTTTTATTTTATCTTTATTTTATTTATAACCCCCCTGCAAGACTTTCATTTACTCCTTGTCGTAATGCATTTCATGATTTTGATAAAGTAGTGTATTTTATTTATCTTTCTTTTTGTTTTTATAACAATAATCCCATTTAAATCTATAAACAAGTTAAGTAAAACATTATCTAAAAGTAATCTTAAAGTACAGAATACATTACAGATTACAAAACATACAGTTTTATATTGCAAGTGGATGAGTCCTGCAAGTTGATGCATCAAAATGATGCAAAACTAACAATAAGGTAATCCACATAACTCCAATTGATGAATCAATGCCTTCTGAAGCGAAACGATAGGTGTTTGTGAGAAAAGAATACTAATATTTCAAACATTTAAAACGGTAAAGAATCACTTCTGGCCATTGTTGTGTTCATCAGAAGAAAGTAAGTTCTTGGCTCTCTATCGTCACCTGTGGTTGAAACATAGCAATGCATGTAAATTGCGGAGGAGCGTTTTGCATCATTGTTATTCTCTTCAAACCTGACAGATCTGAAAAAATCATTGTTATATTCTTACCGAGTCTTACCAGTTGAATCAAAAACTTAATGTACTTGCATTTACATTTTTTATGTAAATAGTTAATTTGTTAAAAATATATAGTTGCAAGCAGCAATGACGGGCCCAAGCCACCAGTGCAAACGCCACTCTGGTGGCATCAGGACAATGGTGCACTGCGGACACATGCATTTACAGTAACCCTCTGACAGGGTTACAGCAACGAAAGAGTTACACTACAACATCAAGAGTGTGAAACATTAACTATATTAGTTAACATGAACAATAGTTATATAGCATTTATTAATGTTAGTTGATTTTAAGCTCAAAACTTACTATTGCATTACAAAAATTTTAAGTTGTATTTGTTAACATTAGTTAATGTACTGTGAATTTACATGAACATTTTTATTAACTAACATTAAAAAAGATTAATAAATTTTGTAAAATGTTCATTGTTAGTTCATGTTAGTTAATGCATTAACTAATGTTAACAAATGAGACCTTATTGTAAAGTGTTACCAAAACTTGTATCCTTTAAACTGCTATCTTCATAACTTTTAACTTTTTATTTTATGATCTATGAGCATTTTTAAAATGATTTTAGTAATATATAAGCATTTGTGAAGTAATTATATAAAACTATATTACTAGCACAGTACATATCAACTTATTTTATGTATTTGTTTGTGATACTAACTAACTGAACTGAGCAGTAAAGGATCAGGCTTAAAAAAATGATTATCCTATGGCAACCTTAGTATTACAACCTTTAACTGTCAGCTGAAATATCCGATTGTTTTAATTTTTTGTTGGCCCCTAAGCATTATAAATTCCTTGAAACTAAGCATGTTCCTAATAATGACTTGTTCTCCAAATGTAAAAAGTTTTGAGGATTTTGGACAATGCACTTTAAAGAAATAAGAAAATTACTGATTCCTTACTGTTATTTTAATAAATTGCCATGGCAACACTGTTCAAGATATCTGTTATGTCCATAAATGTGCTTATGGGAGTGCCTGTGTTTTCTTTTCTCTCTCTATCTTGCTCTCTCTTTCCTGTCGATCTCTTAGGCCGCCTCCTTTGACTGCTGATTGGCTCATGAAGCTGTCAGTCATCGTTAAACAACTGACGCCAACCTATCCGCTGCCAGTAAAGTCTCCGCCGGCAGATAAATGGACTCTGAAAGAAGTGAATGGAGACCTCTTTTGCTCCCTGCTTTTTGTTCTGACATTTTTTTATCCTTACCATTTTTTGATTTGCAAATTTGTTTGGTTATTTTGTTACTTTGTTACTCAGATGGCGTTGCTCTTAGAGCTTTGATGAGCTTACGCTCTATGATGTTTACTCTTTACTCAAGAGGAAGGTAGATAGGGAAGATGTCGTGTGACTTCCTTTGTGCAACCCTTAGGTAACTCAGTATGTTTAGACACCCTAGGTAAGAGGTGAATGCCACCCTCTGTGTTTAATTTTATTAGTTGAGAGTAGGGAAGTATATGGCCCGCCTTGGCACTGAAGATTTGCTTTCTTTCTTTCCTTAAGTTAGGTTAGAGGTTTAAAATAAGCTAGAAGTTGTTGTGTTGTGTTTCTTTCTTTCTTTTGGCATCACTAGCGTCCCCTTTCTCTTGGGTTGATTTGTTTGTTTTTGTTTGTTTCTCTTTTTTTCTGAGTTGTAAATATTTGTACATATTGGTTGCCTCTTTAATGATTTATATTTTTGTAAATATACTTTGTAGTTAAATGGATTTTTTTTTCACTTTGTATAATAAATCACTTTTGTTGGCAGTTCATGTCCCTGCACTGTCTTTTGCTGCCTTCATCATTTTACAGATTTGGCACAATCTCAATGTTACTCCTTTTACCCCTAGACCATCTTAAAAGGGTCGTAACAATATCCAAAAACTGTTTACAATTTAGCATCTTCAGTATCTTGGCAAGATGTTGACAAAGTTTGGTGTGAATTGCATGAATCCCCTGGAAGTAGTATACACAGTAATACACAGACTGAATTTTCCAAAAATCCACATTTTAAACCAAAATAGCTGACTTTCTTTTGATCATAGCTAATGACTGTAGAAAGTTTTCCGGCTTGATGAGAACAATATATGTACTGAGTTTGGTGTCTGTAGCTAAAACTAACCACTCCCCCACCACGCCCCACGCCGATTACTGAGCTTTTGCCAGTGTCTAAAACACAGTTTGATGTGTTGCCATCGCAACAGTATTTAGGATATCAAGAATCCCTTCGCAGTTTGACATCTGCTGTGTTTAAACATTATTCTGATAAAGTTTGAAGCAAATATCAGATATCAAAAAACCTTTTGCAATATTGGATCTCCAATGTATTGAGATCATGTTGACCAAGTTTGATGGTGATTGGATGAAAATCCTAGTAGGAGTATCGCAAATTCCACAGCATGCACTTTTCACAAAACCCTGAACAGCAGACTTCCTAATGAGTAGAGAGCTGACTGTCAGCACGAAAGTTGTTATAGGCCTGATGAAATCTATATCTGTATGAATTTTGGTGACTGTAGGTCAAACGGTGTGTGCTACAGAGCCCCTCAAAAATTTCCCTTTAATAGGTGTGCCATGGCTCCCCATTTGAAACTCTGTCCGGCTCTAATGGCCGCAGATTCCAACATGTGTGCAAAGTTTCAAGAGATTTTAAGCATGTTAAGGGCCCCCTAGGGGCTTGGGCCCTAACAATAGCCTAATATTTCCTGGGAAAACATTTTCTAGGAAGCTGAAGTGCTTTTAAAATGGTTGAAATAGGTTGACTGAAAAGTTACAGTCACAGTGACAAATTAGATGAATCGAAAACATGAGTGAAAACTGAATGAAACTGATTTGCCATTTTTTGGTCTGAATGTCCTTAATTACAGTTGAATGTGTCCAGGTGCATGATGGGCCACTGGAGGAGCAGAATGCTGACTCATACCGCTGAAACTGCATGACCTTCAATGGCAATGACAATTAAACAACCACAGAACCTTTAAAAGGGCTTTCATTCTTCTCTCCCAACATACACAGCCAAAGGAAATACTGTATATAAATAACACCTTTAATTGGAAAAATTTTACAAGAGTGTCTGGATATGAATTCAGCTGCAGAAGGTCCTTTGACTGCTACTAAAAGGATGAATCCTTCTAGCTTTTGGCTAGATGATGAACATAATAATATAGGCTATTTTCAGCAGCCATTACTCCAGTCTTTAGTATCACAATACTTCAGAAATCATTTTAACATGTTGATTTGGTGTTCAAACCTGGACATGGTTGAAACACGAGGAGCCAGATTCCACAAAGAAGCCCAAGACAACAGGATGTTTGTAAATCAGATCCTAGCGCCAGCCAGTCTGAAGCAAGCCTAACCAACCAACTCTTTCACAGAACAGCTTGCAACATTAACAAGAAAGAACACTAATTGATCTGAACTCAGGAAGGAGATTGTCAAATTTGGGGCAAATGACCAAGATGATGGTCAAAGATGATGGTCAATCACGATTACAAGCTCTTTGGATTGACTTCCTCCCACCTAGGGGACAAGAACCAGACTTAAATTCCTAATGAGACCTTTTAACCTCTTTGGTCTTCACAGAACACATTCTTAGAAACTGCCTTTCCATGTATGCACCTAAATGACGCTAAAAGGACTTATGAGCATCTAATCATTTCTATGCATAACTACATATTATGTAGTCTATGTAACCCACATATTTGACTATCATGTGCTAATCACTTATTGTGTATGTATTTTGATTAACTATTGAATAATTTACAGGATTATATTCATGTTGGGTATGTATGAGTTTGAAAATTCATGCTTTAAATGTTTCTATCAGTCAATACTTTGTCAAATGTATCATATTCTTGTTATAGAAATCATGTCCAAAATTATAGAGGGAAAATTCATATCATGTGACTGAGAAGATAACAGGTGCGTTCAATTTCAGGTCACATTTAATAAAAATAAAAAAACACTGATAAAAGCAAAAATACCTCCACTTCATTGGTATTTAAATAGCATATGTTTATGTTGAACTTTATTCTTGAACATAGTTCATAGTTGAATGGCGCTGTATTAAGCAGTATATAAAAAGTGATTCTGTTGCTCATGAAAAAGTTTCTGAAATGTCTGTGCATTTGACAAATATTGCATGTTATTCACTTCATCTGTAATAAGAGTATGCAAACACCACGAGAGCACTGCCGGGTGCAGAAAGTGTCCGACTTCACATCCCCGCTTTCAATTCCACCCCCAACTGCAAGCAGTTCTCGCCGATAGGTCTGCTGCATGAAGTCAAACACACCTATTGTGTTGATTTATGTATTGGGAGGAAAAAAAATAGCAACACCCCAAGCTAAGACAATGTCTAATTAGTCAATACGCCATCTGCAATGTGTCCAGCAGCCAAAATTAAATACTCAGGACACCATCAAATTAGGCTTCTAGTCACTTTTTGCGTTCTTTGAGTGCTGTTCCAACATGCTTCGGTGCACGTTTCTGCACGTCCGCTGCTACTAGCCACAATGAGAAGAAAACCCATCTAGTCTTATTACTTCTATTTTTCTACTTTAATTTCTTCTCCATTGAGAGTTTCGTGTTCTGAGTTAAAGGGTTAGTTCACCCAAAAATGCAAATTAGCCCATAAATTACTCACCCTCAAGTCATCCTAGCTTTAGGCCTATATGACTTTCTTCTTTCACGAATCCAGTCGGAGTTATATTTAAAATGGTCTTTGATCTTTCAGGCTTCAACAATATTACTGTTTTACTGTATTTTTGAGCAAATAAATGTAACCTTTTGTAACGGTAAATAAGGGTGAGGAAGCAAGTGCAAGTAATGAAACAGGAATGTTAATTAGAGTCAGACACACAAGGAATCCAGGTGAGAACAACAGGTGGTAGAAGCGATGACTGACGGTGATCCAGGAAGTGGCGGTGGGGCGAGGCAGCAGGAGAGCGTTACACAGGCCTGAGATGAACGATCCGTGGTGGTGAGTAGTTGCATCCGGTGGTGAAGAGTGGACGGGGTTCCAGGGTCAGACGAACATCGAAGATGAACACACAGAGAAAACAGGAACAAGAAATCAGGCAAACGTGCGGAAGACTTCAAACAACGCTCTGACAAACACAAAACGAAGACAGGGCAATAAGTAGGGATCGGGTGAATGAGTAACAGCTGGTGCAGATGAACAATCAACAGAGACACCCACATGAAACAATCAGTGCTGACGAGCGACACACACAAACTCCACCCACATAGTGCAAACCCGAGACCACGGTTTACCAACCGTGACACCTTCTGAGCATAAGATACTTCACAGAAAATATTCATTAAATAGTTATAGTAGCCAGTAGTTTGGCCTACATATATATATATATATATATACACACACACCGATCAGGCATAACATTATGACCACCTTCCAAATATTGTGTTGGTCCCCCTTTTGCTGCCAAAACAGCCCTGACCCGTCGAGGCATGGACTCCACTAGACTCCTGAAGGTGTGCTGTGGTATCTGGCACCAAGATGTTAGCAGCAAGTCCTGTAAGATGTAAGGTGGAGCCTCAACGGATTGGACTTGTTTGTTCAGCAAATCCCACAAATGCTCAATTGGATTGAGATCTGGGGAATTTGGAGGCCAAGTCAACACCTAAAACTTGTTGTTATTCTCCTCAAACAATTCCTGAACCATTTTTGCCTTGTGGCAGGCAGGGTACATTCTCCTGCTGGTCAAAGGTGAACATGGTCTGCAACAATGCTTTGGTAGGTGGTACGTATCAAAGTAACATGCACATGGATGGCAGGACCCAAGGTTTCAAAGCAGAACATTGCCCAAATCATCACGCTGCTGGCTTGCCTTCTTCCCATAGTGCAGAGGTCTTCAACCCTGCTCCTGGGGACCCACTATCCTGCAAAGTTTGGCGTATGAGGCAATGACTTTGCAGGCAGCGTTTTTGCACAAAGGCACCTCATGAAACTGATTTCGGACAGGCTTCTGAGGCAGAGTAACGGTTTAATGATCTACAACAAAACAGAACGAATTTTGGTGATAACCAAACAAATGCTTAATTACTATGATACTGATTTCTCGCAAGAAATCACATCAAAAGTGCAAAAAGTACATAAAAGTACACATTTACACACAAACTGACCACCAAACGCAACTTTCAGATGCCATTTTTATTTTTAGCTCAACAGTCACAGAATGGCACGCACAGGTTTGTGGGATATCAAAGGCAGCGAAGGATACATCTACGCTGCCTTCAAAATTCGATAAGAAGAAGGTACCTCCAGAGACAGGAAGTAAAGCAGAATTTGGATTCAGACGTGCCTTGATGCCTTCCTGCCTTTCGGCAGGACACAGCACTTATTTCCAACCTGCTTCAGCCCACCTGCCTGTGTATTTTCAAGCAATCTTGAGAAGCTTGATTAGCTGCTTCAGGTGTGTTTGATAAGGGTTGTAGCTAAACTCTGCAGGACAGTGGGTCCCCAGGAATAGGGTTAAAGACCTCTGCCATAGTGCATCCTGGTGCCATGTGTTCCCTAGGTAAGTGATGCACACACACCCGGCCATCCTTGTGATGTAAAGAAAAATGTGGTTCATCAGACCAGGCCACCTTTTTCCATTGCTCTGTGCTCCAGTTCTGATGCTCATGTGCCCACTGTTGGCGCTTTCAGAAGTGGACAGGGGTCAGCATGGGCACCCTGACTGGTCTTCATCTATGCACCCCTATACACAACAAACTGTGATGCACTGTGTAATCTGACACCTTTCCATCAGAACCAGCATCTTTAGCAATTTAAGCTACAGAAGATTTAGATAGATACTGACCACTGCAGACCAGGAACACCCCACAAGAGCAGCAGTTTTTGATATGCTCTGACCCAGCTGTCTAGCCATCACAATTTGGCCCTTGTCAAACTCACTCAAATACTTACACTTGCCCATTTTTCCTGCTTCTAGCACATCAACTTTAGCCCTATTCGGACGGTAATTGTTTCTCAGGGGGACATAAGTGATTTTCACCATTTACAGGGGGTAGTCTGTGATTTAATTGACATCCGAATCCACATCTCTGAGTTTACAAGAAGAAATCGATTCAAAATTCAGTGCTTAAACCCTTTTTGAGCACTCCCGAACACTGTAAGGTACATCAACTGTTGTACTTCGGTGCAATTTGCATACATATTTATTTCTGCTGGAAAGTATTTAAAAGAACAATACTTCATAACTGCTCACAAGGACTGAGCAGAAAGAGAAGAAAAGCACGCAAACATTCGAAATGAGCCTTTATTATGGCAGCAGCAGGTATGCAATAATGTTTAAAATGCATTATAAATGGATATATAGGCTACATAACTATATCGCATATAATTTTATACAACTATAGCGCGTCTTTTTTAAACAGGAGAATTAAATAATCAAATAATAAATAGGATTATATATTATAAAATATGCTTGGAATAAGAATACATTTTACATAATAATACACTTGTGGAGACATTTGATCCTCATAATGATGGCAAAACCTGACCAAGCACACACATGCATGCATGCACACGCACAGTGTCATGTCTCTGTGGGAGAAGTATGAATTATGCTGACCCAGTTTTCAGAGATGAACTCATCCCACTCACTGATCAAACACTTCAGCAGGTATCAGCACAAATATAATCTAAAATATATAAGCTCTGTGTTTGTGTGTGTGAGAGAGGCGGTATGAATGAGGTCTATAGGCTGCAGAGAAGTGGTGGGGAATTACAAGGGCTTTTGCTTGAGAGTCTCAGTGAATGCGAGACAGAGCCATTGCACTTGAGAGAGTGTGTGTGTGTGCGCGTAAGTAGGAATTACTGAACACAGCTCAGAAAAGACGCCATTCCACCGAACTGTCAAGGCTGAACTCCTTTAGTTGTTATGGAGACGGAGAGGGTGAATGAACGATGGAGGGAGGGAGAAAAAGAGGGAGCCATCGTGACTGGGAGAAAGTATGCCTGGTGGGCCAAAATCAAACTGGCAGGAGTGTGACATGACAAACTGTTGCTGCGCCCACAAAACGCTGGGAGACATGATGGATGATATACCAGCACACAAACAGCTGAACACACACACACATAAATGGTAAATAAGTCTTGCAATAATGATAGTGTGTGATTTGAATACCAGGCAGCAATGCTTCCAAGGAAAGCACATTGCCAGTCACTAGAAATATGAGAGGATGAAGAAGCAGAGAAAGAGAGAGAGCAAAGCAACAAGACTCACCCAGGGATTATTTGCTTCCTCTCTATTCACATAAACACTCTAAACCCCAGGCTGCCCTCTAAGGATGATCTGCAATGTGTTTTGAAACTGATCTGTGAGTTGGGATCATAGAGAATGATTTCAGCCCTGGATCTGTTTCCTTACTGTATCTTTTAGTACACTTAAGAACTATATATTAAACAATATTGCTAAGCAAATGAAAAATGTGTTAACATTAATTTTTTCACTACATTTTTTTCAAACTTGTTGGATTTGTTTGAGAATTGGGCAACACTGGATTCACTAAACCAGCTCCTATGAGTTGTTCTGCAGTCAAGCTATAAACCTTAATCCGGGGAGATGTCATATAGAATTTGACTTGGATGAGGCTGTGAGGGATAGACTTACAGTATTTACAATGGCATGCACTGTATAAAGGTCTTAGATCATGTAATTTGCAAAACTTACAACTTTTAAAACTGGTTTATAGAGTTTTGTCTACTGTAAATCTTTTGGAAAGATGTTTCATGAGCTGAACGATCAATATGTTGTTAAACAAGAGTACAATCCACTGAACACACTGTATTTCTGTCCCTCACAGCACCATTTTAATTCCTGTCAGAAATTCAGTATGGCACTATACCCTGACTAAGGTCATAATATCCAAAAGTGAATTTGGTGCAGTTTGAAGAAGTACTGCAGAAACCTCGGGATGGTAAAACTATGGTACTACCACATCATCAGAAGAATAAATCATTTAAGAATAAAAAAAGTACATCATTTTTGGTATTTTTTTATTTTTTTTAAATGGAACTGGTTGTGAATAATAAGTGTCCTTGGTTTCCAGCCCATTCTCTGAGAAGCACATCCACATCTACATCTGTGAGAAGTTGTCTTGCTGCCCAGAAGAACTAGCAGTGTGAGTCATGGCAGATGTCCCTCTTCTGCATGACTGAATTAAGGGATATAATACACCCACACACACCCAAATTCTCTCAGAGCTTTTAATGTATGAACATTTTTATAGTGGATTATTGAGATTACCCAAAAAACTCTGAGTATTAGCAATTATAATCTAATATCTTGGTCTACTTTACAGTTTATTCTGGCCAAGAACTGCCTGCTAGAAGAGATCTGAGATAGACCCTTATAGTATCACAAAGATCTTTTAAACAAATACACATATTTCTCAAATCTATAACAAAATACATCAAATACATGTTTTTTTTTTTTTATAATTTAAAGATATATATGGGGACTCGAAGAGTTTATTGATTGTATACACAAAAACTGATGTTAAGAACTATTGTTGGAGTCATGAGATCATTATTGGTATGTATATTTTGTTTGTATATTTTGTTGATATAGTTGTATATGGACCATTTGGTATTTTGTTATTGATTTGAGATATATGTGTATTTGTTTAAAAGATCTTCGTGATACTATAAGGGTATTACGGTAATACATGTTTTATTGAGCGCAGGTGTTGCTTGGTAGCACATGACATTGAGGTACGGTTAATACCCAAATACGTTCTGCACTTGCACTTTTGCACTTCTTTCCACATATTTTTGTGACCTCTGAGCAATAAATGTAATAAGCTTTTTGAGCTGTATTTGGACGAGTGGGGATCTCTTTCATCTTTGTAGGGACATGTAAATCTAAAATAGATATTTCCACAATAGCAGTCTGTGCACTCCGAAGCTGCACAGCAGTGAGTGAATCCAACTGATACTTGTCACTTTTGTTTGCAATATGTACCAAATGACCAGTGAATCTACTGCAGTCAGTCCAGTCGGCACAGGTTAAGACTAAGAAACTGTCTTCATTTTAGAAAAATAGATAAAAAGGAAGATAAAGAGAGATTGGGGAAGCAAGAAAAGTTCAGTGGGGTTTAAACTGTTTTCGCAGTTTTCTCTTGTGGTTAAAGGACTCTTGAACAATTTATGTCCTCTCACACTATCTCACTCTCTATCTGTCCATATCCATATCCTATTTCCGCTCTCTCCTCCTAACAGCCATTAGTCAGCTCAGCAGCTGTGGCATACATTCTTTAAACTACTCTCTTTCTATCTTTCTCTTTCTCTCTCTCTCTCACACACACACACATTCATGCTCTCTCTCTCTCTCTCTCTCTCTCTCTCTCTCTCTCTCTCTCTCTGCAAACATTAGTCTCTCTCTGCTGCCGAAAACTGAACCAGATCATGTATCCTCTATCGATCAGCCTCAGATCTAATCAGCCAGCCCAACCTCTCTCCTTTATCTCCTTATTTCTTTATCTACTGGTCTAGAATCAGACTCCCATATTAAAACTTTACAGTACAATACAATTTAGCAAAATAAAAATTCAAATGATTTACTCATGTTGTTGAATGAATAAATACATCAAGAAACTGTAATAGCATATCATATAGGAATATATAACCTTTCGGATTATATAAATTAAGTACAGGTATACATAACAAGCACATTGATTTTTGGAAAAGAATACTAAAAGAGAAGCAGACAATGCAAAAGAACATTTTCTTACCAATTTCCATTAAATAGAACCAGGCTCTTACAGCTCTCAATATCATTTGTCTGGGTTTGTCAGTGCAAACTTTAAGGTGTGCTTCTTATTCAATCAGTGACATTGAGGAACAGTGTATGTGTGTGTGTGCGTATGCACATGTATATGCTAAAGAGCAGCAGTCCCACAAAACATGGCAACTGCTTAGTGTTTTCCAGCTCACTAACACCACCTCTATACAAACATACACAAACACATATAGAGGGATGCACAGTATGTCTCATACAGAGAGATGTTTAATGTATCAGCCTGCTTTCTTTATTATTAAACCCAAAGCATTCCAAAACACTACAGCAAATCACTCCGAATGAATCAGGTTTTCCCAAACTGGGATTTTGTGAGGGAACTTTAAGGGGTTTGTGAGCTAATGAAAAGCTAATAATTAATTACATCATAAAAATGTAACATTAAAATAAATAAATATTTTAAAAAATTAATTAATTTTTTTTTAAGTCTAAATTTTATTTGTTTACCTGCATGTCATGTGACTGTTAACCAATATCATAAAACTATGAACATGCAAATATATTGTTAAATTAATGAACTATTACATAAAAATTTCAGGGGTCATGGAAATTTTGTAATGACATGAGAGTGTCCTTTAAGAAAATAACACATACAGCTTCACAAGAGGCCTCCCATGCATGGCAGCTTTACCCAGATCTTTGTGAGTGGGGTGAACTGGAGCACAGATTACAAGGCCACTGCACTACACAGCCAGATAATTGCGTTCTGACACCAGCACATGCAGGGCTAACGATCTACAACTGGCCAGACAGTCTGTGCATCCTTAATTAGAGCCTCTGTGAGTGTGCGTGAGACATTGTAAATGAGCGAGCATTGACCAGTTCTTTCCACGCAAGAAGAATGTCACTCCAATGGCAAGATCACAATGTCCTCTGTGTCACTCACAAAGACCTCACACACTGACACACACACACACACACCCAAACATATACACTGAATCTGTAATATATATTAAGCCATCATTAGCATGTGAAAAATGTATACTAACCTCAAAACAACAAAAGTTCAGATTTATTGCATTGTTTCTCAGTAATGAATCACAGGTGTTCACCCCATATTAAGGTTCACAAGTAACTAATATTGATTAAAAAAAAAATCATCTTGATAAACAAAAGATATAAATTTTTAATCATTGCTGTGGATAGGCATCATGAACTGACATCATGAACTCTGTACACTTCTGGTAAGCAACATAGTAAATGTATAAATATGAAAACCATAAATACAACACCCTTCAGTCTCACTATAATAGTGTATTTTTGCTGCATCATAAAATAAATCAGGAATCTGGTTTTGAGTGAAATAGGTATGAATAAATATATTCATTAAGCATTTATAACATGTAAGTTAAAAATTGCTAACTATTTGGCAGGTTTTGCATTAAAATCACCCTTTTTATTCATGCATTTATAACTGCTTATCGATGATTTTTAATGCATTTGTAAATGAGTTAGTCATTTATGAACCCTTAATGTAACCTTTTTCTGTAACATTTTCTACTCAACATATCATGCTCGGATTTCTCCCTGCCTCACTCCATCCATCTCTTCATCTGTCAGAACCTCAGAGACTTTGAGTCAGGGTGACTATCAATCAATGGAAGGGCGTGATTGCTTCTGGGTTGCCTCAACCCACACACACATACAGATGCGCTTACTGAGAAATTGATGACTGAAAAAAAAGAGTTTAAAAAAGTGAACAGGGATGAGAGACTGGAAAACAACTCTGCACATACCACCATCTGCTCTTTTGATATTACATATACAGGAATGAAAGCTTTTTTGGGAAAACATATAATTCAGATACTCACGCATGCCTAGAGTCTGATACACCTGCTTTATTTTCATTTAGACCTTAACGTGAGTAGTTGGTTTTCTTTTGGCCATTCAGACAGACTGTGATTGTCAAGGCCACGGTATTTTTATGTTATTCACAAATATCCCATAAACAGCATCAAAAGGGAAAGGCTGGACAGTTACCTCTATATGATTTCTCTCTCTGTGCTTGTGTGGGTGTCTTTGTATTTCTGTCTGGTTTCTGCTTGCACTCAGTAAATCAGCATGACTGCAGTCAATAATAAAACCTCTGATTGAACACTCGAGAATTAGGAGAGTGGAAAAAATAACAAGAAATGGAAAATGAGTGATAGATAGAGTTTTTATCTATCTATCTATCTATCTATCTATCTATCTATCTATCTATCTATCTATCTATCTATCTATCTATCTATCTATCTATCTATCTATCTATCTATCTATCTATCTATCTATAGAATTCTAAAAACAAGTTTATGTTATTTGCTAACTCACCCCTTGTAAGATGAAAGTAAACCACTTTCTGGCAGCTCTCTTTTATTATATAAAAGATGTGCATAAAGACACTGAACTGTGGATCCTTCTTTTAGCAATGACTGCTGATTACATAATGCAACTGCAGGTGCAGTCTGGATTCACAAATCATACACTCGTCACAGAATACAAACACATGAATGAAGTTTTGTTTCTGTTCTTGTACTTTTTAGTGTCTATTCATTTTTAAAGAGGGGCTGTGTTGTGTATAACATCATTAGATTTTAGATCTTAAAAAGATGGGACTTTATAGGCAATTAGATTTAAATAAAAAGGAGAACATTTATTAGATTTGAACTGAAGTGATAAATGAAAACATTAAAAGGATAGTTCACCCAAAAATGAAAATTCTGTCATCATTTACTCAACCTCATGTCATTCCAAATCTGTATGAGTTGCTTTCTTATGTTGAACATAAAAGAAGATATTTTGAAGATTGCTGGTAATCACACAGTTGGTGGCTGCCATTGACTTCCATAGTGACTTCCTATTTTTTAACAACATGAGGGTGAGTAAATGATGCCAGAATTTTCAATACTTTCATGCTGCAATTGCTCACAATACAGAACAACTCTTAACAAATGCACAAAAAAAACAAGGGTAACAGAACTGTGGATGATTCAGAGAAATACAAAAGATGCTACAAATGAACTTTGTCCATCTCTGCCCAGTCGGGGGAAATGTGTTACAAAAGACGAGTTAAATAAGATATAATAGTAACCTTCATATGTGAAGAGAGAACAAGGGACGTGAGAGAGAACATAATGCAGGATGTGTGGAAGAAAAAGACTGGGGAGAGGAAAAAGGGGGAGAGGACAGTGAAAAGAACTGAAAGTCTAGATTAGTCAGCATTTAGTCAATAGCATTCAATAGTGGCTGCATGGTTTTGACTGGCAACATGTGGATTTTGAAAAAAAAACATACCACAGCAGCGTGTCATCAGTGCTTTATTGCACTGGAGAAATGCAACAATTACATACTGACATGCAGGGTAAGAGAAGGCTACACTACAGTACATAACATTCAATTCTTACTAATAAAAAGTCCCAATACTTTTGAATGTAAAGTCAGGAGTTTGTATTAGAATGACACAGCCTACACAAAATATTTTTTTCACAGAAAATAAAATACATGATAAAATTACTTAAACTGATAAAAAGATATGCTACATGAAAATAAGTGCTAAACTATCAATCCTTCATGAATGCACACATTTTATTTGTTCTTTAAAATGTACGTTCAAGTACATTATATGTATTTTGTAAAAAGACTATAACTTTTTTACAAATATGTGTATTATATCCTATTGTAACACATGAAAAGTATGATTTCATGAATCAGAGGGATGTGTGAGTTTACACATTTAAATACCAATGTCTTTTGTAACATGTATGGCTTTCAATCTTCTATGGAATAAAAAAGGATAGAATTAAAGTTAATAGTGACCAATGGTTGTCATGTGCAATTTTTCAAACATTTTTGAAAAAACATTTAATATAAGGCTATCAAATGGTGTCAGAACATGTGGAATATAGTGCATGAATTGTCTGTTTTTATGAGGCATTACTGATGCTTTTATGGTGCTTTTTAGAGATCGATAAGTCCTAGTTCCTAGCACATTCTTTGTGAAGAGAGCATCAATCTCTGATATTGATGTATTCTGCTAACCATATTTTGTATTCCAAAGAAGACAGAAAATTATATAGGTTTGAAACTACATGAGTATAAATTAATGATGACATAATTTTTGGTGAACTCTCTATTTATCTCTCTCTTATCTCTTTCCCTCTTTATGTTCTCTCTCCCAGATAAATCCTTCCCACTATAGCTGGCTGAGTGCCGTTTGCGTGGAATCTCACGTGTGATTCTGCCAAACAACCCCGAGTGGACCTCTCATTCTGGCTGCATTGCTGCTGGAGAGTCCCTGGCAGGCTCTGCTGGGGATGCTCGGCCTTTTGACCTTCACAGCTGTCCTGGGTCAGGAGTCAGGACTGGTGAGGAATTACACCCCCACATATGCACAAAAGTACATATGCATAGACCAAAACATGCACAAGTAAATGTATACTCAGGCATCCAAGCATGAACAAAAAACATGCTTATAGCAAAAACAAACAAACAAACAAAAAATGTGTTATGTATATTACTTATAACAGAATGCACAAAAACAACAAGGTGCAAACCTACAAAAACAAACCTCGGGGACACAAACTGCTTTCACAGGTGCAGTCTTGACAAGAAGCGGTGTGACAATTGTCTGTTGGCAACTGATGATGAGATGATTTTAACAATTTAAACAAGAAAATATATTTTATACAATCCATTTAATCTTATTGCATACACAAACACACAAACATACAATAAGAAAACATTGTCATTCACACAGAAAACACATATACAGTAGCTGTATCTGCATCTAAGTTTGCATCTAAGAATACAACTGGTGTGGAGAAAAGCACATTTTATCTAAGCACAAGACAGACATGGATAGAAGAGAAGCTCATGCTGATTCCAATCTCACATGTGATCCTGTCTGCAGTGAGGAGGTCTCCAGTGGCCTTCACAGTTTTAATGGAATGCTGGTGGCTCTGCTGATGGGACTGTTGAGCTCTGCTGGAGCTCTGCCTGTGTGTCTCTGTGAAGCTGCAATGTAAGATACACACAAGCCAATTAACTGATATCAAACACATTATGCTGTCATTTTCTGTCACATTCACAAAAACACACACAAAATAATTGCTGACACACTCAAATCCAAACAAACTTTTTCTCACCTGTCGTAGAGATTTTCTTTACAGCAGTTTGGCTTCATTTTGGGCCACTGGGATTTACCAGTGAGCGTCTTGCCCTTTAATACAGTCATCCTACTGTATCTGGTCTGTACTGGCACTTCAAATCCCTATTTTCCAAACTATCCTGCACAGCCACCAGGGGCGCCAGAGAGCACCAATCACACCCAACTCCATGTTCTACGCAGATGACAGGATGGAACAGAATGAAAGGAAAAATAATGAACATGAAAGAGAACAAAACTCAAATTACTTGCCACTTATGCAATATCTATCCTGTCATCTTATTGATTAGGTTTTATTGTATTGTCCCACTCGCTCTCCCTCTCATTCCCCATAGATCTGTCTTTTTATTTGTCATCTTCCTGTTTAGCCTCTTTAACCCCTTTATCTTCACACACAATGGTCCATTCCTTCCTCCATCTATCTTCATCATCTTTCCAATTCACATCTCTCCTGAGATATGTGTGTGTGTGTGTGTGTGTGTGTGTGTGTGTGTGTGTGTGTGTGTGTGTGTGTGTGTGTGTGTGTGTGTGTGTATGTGTTTGTGTTTAGATGCATTTTACTGCATATTTATTGCATTACTCTGGTCTGTTGAATGACATTAGGGTGCATTGGGCTGATCCGCTTTCTTTGACACAGTATAGCAACTGACTGTTATGGTCTGTTTATAGCTTACATATTTATGCACTAGATAGTATCTGTGCTTTTACCACGTCTCCATGGAGACAGCTTGATCCGGTAATGATGGGTGCACAGGGCTGAAAGAGATAATGGTAAAGAATATTTATATTTATATTGTATCTGTTTTTATCGCTCACTGTCATGAATATTCAATGTGAAAACAGCAGAGTTAAAAGCACATTAAAATAGGCTTTTAAAATTTGATCATATTATATCTAGCTTATAAGAAAAATCAATTAGATCATATTATAAGAAAAACATTTTATAGGGTCTTTAAGATAAACTAACATAGATAATAAAAAGATGCACTACCACTCAAAATCTTGGGCAGAGTATGATTTTTATTTATGAATTTTTGTAATTAATATATTTATTCAGCAAGGATTATTTAAATTGATCAAAAGACATTTATAATGTCACAAAATATTTCTATTTCAAATAAATGCTGTTCTCTTTCTATTCATCAAAAAATTCAGATTTTTTAAAATAAATAAAAAATATTTTTTTTAATTAAATGTTTTCAAAAAAAAGTTTTGTATGCTCACCAGCGCTGCATTTATTTGATCAAAAATATTGTTAAAACAGAAATACTGTAAAATACTATTACAATTTAAAATAAAAGAATAACTGTCTTCTATTTTAATTTATTTTTAAATGTAATCTATTCATGTGATTGCAAAGGAAAATATTAAGCAGCACAGCTCTTTTCAATATTGATAATAATAAAAATGTTTCTTAAGCAGGAAAATCAGACATTAAAAGCATATATCAGTAGAACAGTGTTTTGCAGAAATAATATCTCAAAAGTTTCATCTAGACCCCAACGAGATTGAATGGAAATCTGATTTAAATCTGATTTAACCAGTAACCTAAGTCAATTATAAGTCAAAGATCTAGATATGAATTCAAACATTTCTCATAAAAAAATTCAAGATTATCTCTATTCTGTATCTGCAAGCCGACAACTGTCTAATTTTTTTCTACTTTCATTTCAAAATTGTTACTTAAACATAATATGAGAATGCTTTTAGCTATAAAAGAGACACATCTGAGAAATATAAAGTAAATTCTTTTTTTGGAGCATCTGCAGGATGGTTTGGAATGATGTGAAATAGAGATACATGCATGAACAGAATGAATCAAACATTTTTGTGTAACTCGGGTTGCACTGAGTATTCTGGTTGTGTAGCTGTGATTTACTCAGCTAAAGCAACCTGCAAACAGATTTCCTCAAACGCCCACTATGCAGAAGATGATTATTTGCACCCGCCGCGAGATAATTGGCCAGTTTTACTGTTGTGTTTACCACCTCAAGACCATGGAAGGTGTTTTTACCCTTTCACTCATTCACTCTCTCCTATACACAGACACAGTATTTCTTTCTCTTTTGTATTTTATACACAGCCGTACAGAGACATATGAGTTATCGCAGACACAAAGAAACTACAGAGGTTGGATGTGTGTGTGTGTGTGGAGTAGGTAGAAGAGACTGATGTAAGATACCTCATCCCCAGCACAACACCCACAAACACACAATACACACTGTTTCATTTCATCCCCTGCAGTGTGATTCACATTCACAACTTCAAAGCTCTCATGTAATATTCCATAAAGGAGCAGGGAGAGTCTTCGGGCTTATCTGGGGCTCTGTGGTATATCCGTGAATGTAAGACAGCTGTCTGTTATTCCCCGTAGTAGTGAGGGGGTTGATTTTAGAAAGGAAAAAAACCTTTTCTGTCTTTTTCCTTCTCTTTTGCCCTGTTTGTGTGTCAGCAGAACATTTAAATTTGATTTGGAAAGGGTTCAGATTGCTAGAGGTTTGAACTGTAGAAGACAGATGGAGAGAAGGAGAGAAAGCAGTGCTGGATTATGGATAGGGCCAATGGAGCCAGTGCCTCAGACTGTCACTACACTGCTGTTCAAAATCTGGGATCTGAATTATTTTTTTTAATTAATTAATTAATATTTTATTTTATTGATTGATTGATTGATTGATTGATTGAGAGAAATTAATACTTTCTTTCCTTAAGGATGCTTTACATTGATGAAAAGGCATTTATGATGTTATTAAATATTTCTATTTCAAATTAATTCTGTTTTTTAACATTTCATTTATCAAAGGATCATGATAAAAATGTATCATGGTTTCCAAAAACATTCAGCAGCACAACTGTTATGTTATGTCTCATTTTGTCTCATTATGTTATAATAAGAAATGTTTCATGAGCAGCAAATCAGAATGATTTAAAGAATCATGTGACACTGAAGAAGGGGTAATGGGTGCTGAAAATTCTGTTTTGTATTTTTGATCAAATAAATGCAGCCTTAGTGAGCATAAAAAATGCTTCTTTTTTTTCTCCAGACTAAAAGTACTGTTGAATTTCTTTAAGTTTCAATGACTTAGATTTCAATTTCTGTATCCTGTAGACTTCCCAAAGATCTGAAGACTGTCCCTCACACACACACACTCTAAACATCCTAACCATCCAATCTTATTCCTCCACTCATCTTACCATCCCATTCTCCTCTTTTTTATTGATTAATGGTTCACACTTTTCTTGCTGGTGTATAATTTCTCTCTTACTACAGTATGAAATTACAGCTGTATTTTACCAGTCAGAAACCTACAGAGAAATGGACACTCTTTACAAGATTACAAGAAACAAGAAAGTTCTTCACAACTAGGATCAAGCTGCTGTGCTGTTTGCTGGTCTGATATCCTAAATAATGTTGAACATGTGATTGTCCACCTCATGAGCTGAAACAAAATATTTTTTGAGCTGTTTGAGTTGAAATGAAATAACTGATGTATCATTCACAATTAGAGAACATCAAGTGTCATCACTTCAGAGAATATTATGGTTATGAATCTATTGGCAGCAGACTTGATCAAATTTTCAACTGTTAGAGAGAATGATGGGGTGTGATGTATCATATGTCACTTCCTTTTGCACCATACATAACCTCTAATCTAAATCTAATCTTCAACAAATTAAGTATACAGTTAAACCTCCACAGCAAACATATTACGTTTAGTGACTTAGTTTCATTGTAGGAAGAGTCGTAAGAATGTGCAATAGACTAAAAGTGGTTTACATGTTTGTTTGTCTAGAGAGTTCACTAAATCGAAACTGAATAGGGACTCTTAATCCTGTCCCGCAGCATGAGGTGTGGTGCACTGATAATGAGATCTGGTGTTTAGCAGACAGGCTGTTCATGCTGTCCTCTCTACATGACTCATAGTATAAACCCACTGAAGTTATCGCACGGGCTCACAACTGATGATCCTGCACACACGGATGCACAAAAAAGAACCCATAACCATGTTGATATTGAAACTAGTTATATAATGAATCCATTCTGGGTCACAGATGTTGAATATAGGTTATAGAATTGCATAGATAGCATATATCAGTACATTGTAAGGGTTATATAACTGGATCAGAGAGTTATGAAAACACCAGAAAAAAAATATTTAATGCTTTGTGATTCACAGCATTTGCATTGGAAATGAAGACCCGATTCCCTGCGGCACTCAAGACTCTCTCTCTCTCTGTGTGTGTGTGTGTGTGCTTGAGAAGGAATCTTTTAAATCTATTCTTCAAATCTCAAACTATTTCAGTGACACTCTAATCATAAAACATCACAGTAGAAATTTTCCACACAACACAATCTGTTTTATAATTAGTATGTCGTCTACGGATGTTTACCAATTTGTAACAGCTTGAAATCTGTAAACCTGTCAACTGGCTTCTTGTGTGAGAATGTACAACCATGCAAACTGATTAATGTGATGCTAAAAATCAACAACGACAACAACAACAAAAACATTTGTTTATAAAAAGGAAACAAATATCTGAGAGAAAAAGAGAGTGAACAGACGGTATATGAGCCTCCTGGGTGACATTGCTTTCCTGTTCAGATGGGAAAGAGAATTCTGGGTGTGTCCTTCCTGCTGCTGCTGATGCTAGGTTTTCATCTCAGTGCTCTTTTATTGGCAGTCCTTTTACTGGGAGTCCTTCAGTATAGAACAATGAAACAAAGAGTCCCAGAAGTACAGTCAGAAAGATGCATTCAAATGTTTTGCACTGGAGCTCATTTTCCCTTCAGTGTCTCTGCATACATAAGTTGGCTTTTTCCATGAACAGGGTACAAATAAGGGACAAATTTTTTTTCAAATGCTTTTTAAAAAAGTAACTTGTTTTATTAAGCTTTTTTTTTTTTTTTTTTTTTTTTTTAAATCATGAACCTTGTTGAAACAAAAGAATACATACATTACACACATATACACTTTATTAATTTTATATACACTGCCATTCACAAGTTTGGGGTTTGTAAGATTCTTTAATGTTTTTGAAAGAAATCTCTTATTCTCACCAATACTGCATGTATTTGTGCAAAAATACAATGAAAAGAGTAATAATAAGAAATATTATTACAATTTAAAAATTACTTTTCTATTTGAATATAGTAATTTATTACTATGATAGAGCTATTTTTCAGCAGACATTATTCCAGTCTTCAATATCACAAAATCCTTCCAAAATCATTCTAATATGCTCATTTGCTGCTCAAAAGTGGCATTTCATGTATCATCTGAGAGAGCAAGAGCTCTTGAGAGCCAATCCATGTTCTGAAGGCTGCTGTACAAATAAAACAGGGTAAGCTGAGAGGAAGGTGAACACCGCTTTCTGTGAAGGTGAACTGCTGAATGACAGAAAAACCATTTCAAAATGGAAAAGGGAGCTAAAAATGCTCATGATGACATATATAATTTATTTTCCCAAAATAATACTGCTGAATAATATTAATATATATTCCAAAGCCTTGCCTGCTTAATTAGGCAAAGAAGTTATCAAATGTGAGCATGCGGCCATGCAAATATCAAATATCATATACCATAAGAGGCGTGTCCTTGAGTTTTATCGAATAGATTCATGCTGTGAAAAAATACAAAGAGAAACGGAGAGAAAGAAGACGTGCTACAATACAAGAAAGCCCAAGGGAGCGGTGGGCGGTTAGTGAAGTCTGGAGGCTTGGGCAGGAACATGGGGGCAGCAACTAGACTAAAAACTATATTCAGTAATGAATATACATTGCCACCTTCAGTTCACTATCAGAACTACAATCAAGAACCACTTAAATACATTTGTGTACACCATATCAAAAATTATTTTACAAAATACCAGTATGTCATATAAGTTTCATAATACTTTTTTAATGCAATGAAGCGTAACACAGTTTGAAACCTTTATTGTTGCACATTACTTACAGGTTCACATAAAGTAGGCAATACAGTCCATGGATACACAGTTAGCAGTATGCTAGCATTTCAGTCTGAACACAACCATGGTAAGGAAGTCAAAATATCTGAAGAGAGCTATCCGGTAGCATTCCTGTTTATATTCATCTCAATAGCAGTTGCTCAGACAGCACGTGCAGTCGTGGAGAATGTGATGCTGTCATAGTCACTCACTGGCCACTCTGTTTCAGAGACAAACTAGTTTATCCAATCACCAGAGCCATAGATGGCATTGTGCTAGCGTAATAGTGCAGTAGGCCACAGCTCTACCAGCAGGGGCTAACTGCTGAAGCTAACCAGACAAACCTTAGTCCCCCTTCCTAAATGCCTGGTCGGAAATTTAGTGTGACTTCACAACAGCATATTCTAGCTAATCTAAAAGAGCTTTCGGCATATTTAGATTAAGTTTTATTATGCTAATTTAGTAAACCAAATTATTAGCTTGCTAACTGAAGACTAGGCCTACCTGAAAACACAAGCTAAGCTTTAGGGAAGTCGTGGCCTAATGGTTAGAGAGTTTGACTCCTAACCCTAAGGTTGTGGGTTCGAGTCTCAGGCCAGCAATACCACGACTGAGGTGTCCTTGAGCAAGGCACCGAACCCCCAACTGCTCCCCGGACACCGCAGCATTAATGGCAGCTCACTGCTCCGGGTGTGTGTTCACGGTGTGTGTGTTCACTGCTGTGTGTGTGCACTTTGGATGGGTTAAATGCAGAGCACAAATTCTGAGTATGGGTCACCATACTTGGCTGTATGTCACGTCACTTTTATTTTTAACCTAGAAGTTAGCATTACCCTCGTTCTCTCAACAAAAACCCAATAGGATTTTGGATAACTGCAGAAAATAAGCTTTGTGACAAAAAAAAGTTTATGATTCTTACATGTTTTGTTGATCATGATACTCTTCTCAAATGAGCACAACTTTTATGAATTTGACTTCTAAATACAATCACTCGAACTAAAAACTTAAACATAGGCTATAAACAAACTACACCATGATGACTTCAACATCACCACCATTAACTCTTTCAGTCTTTATTTTAAAACATTTCCCTGAAAGTTTGAGTAGGAATAGTTAGCAAAAGTGGTTGTCCAAGACAACCTCTGTAGTCCCATTTAGCCACTTGTAAGCAACATCTTTTTCGGGAAATAAAAGCTTAAAAAGGGTATAACTGATGTATTTTATGTCATAGAACACGTGAAAAAAAAAAAATTGCGGACCTCTTTTTCAGGCATTTAACCAAAAACCAAAAAAAAAAAAAAAAAAAAACATTAGCTTAAGTACAATGAAGCTGGAAGTGCTAAAATGCTAACTTATTTCTGAGTTTGGGCTACAAAAATAACAAGATAGCACACATACATCAGCAAGATCTGTTAAAGATCACTTAAAGTCCAACTGAAATCAAAATTGACCATATTTACTTTGCCTAAATTGATCATTTTGTGGTGAACAATTCATCCATGCAAGTCAATCCACACAAAAAAAACACTGGAGAAAAGACGTTTCAACTTCCGGCTCACGCGGATTTTAACCTGAAAGCATCTGCTGTGTGCTGATAGACGTATCTAAGATGTCAGTTTTACATACATTCTAAATCATAAAGATCTTAAAGGGTTACTCCACCCAAAAATGAAAATTTTGTCATTATTCACTTACCCCCATGTCATTCCAAACGCGTAAAAGCTTTGTTCGCCTTCGGAACACAATTTAAGATATTTTGGACCTATGACCAAAAATTACGGAGTATTTTAAGAGCAAGTGAGCGCATCGGTGCCTCCATCTGTCCTGCTGTGAGCGCGCTGCTGTTCAGTTTCCACACACACTTCAAGAGCGCACATTTCTGTAGGTTAACATTAGATTGAGCGGCCATGTAAAGTTGTTACTACATAAATCTTTTATATGAAAAGCTATATTTGAGGTCTATGAATGGTAAGTGGGCTTTTGGATGTAGCCTACTGCCCGATGTACCCCACAGAAGAGAGCATATGGTGCTGGTCATATAATTAGAATATCATCAAAAAGTTGTGTAGGGGAATTTACAGTTAAAACCCAAGGACCAGATGTGTCGCAATGAAGACCAGGAGTCAGAGATGCGTTCAATTAAAGAAAAATTTACTGAAGAACATGGTTTGCAGTTTCATCAGCAGAAGTCAGCTTCAGTACTCTCGATGGAATTCGTAGGCCGCTCTGCGTACAACTCAAAATCACCAACAATTATACTCTTGACAGAGAACTAATTGCGTCAATGCATAAGTCAACAAAATTCTGATTGGTTCCAAAACCTAGATAAACTCTCTAAAGACGTATATATCTGATAAGCTGGACATTGGCAGTTGAACGTTTGTCCTGGGACTGTCTGAGCTTCTCCCTGTACAGACAGATACTAACACACATACGCAGAAAAAAACATATCAGAACTTCAAGGCCGTCTAGCCCTAGCTAGAATTTATCAGTATGGTTTGTTTACACACACACTATGAAGTCATCATCTTAGAGAGTAGAAGTACAGCATAAAGCAGGATTCTTTAATATCTCATAAGCGCACATCAGGTTACACATTTTACTCTTGCCATAACTTGATTAATAGTCAAACAAGAAATAATGTAATAATATAATTAATATCAATATGAAGGATATAGCAACTCGGCATCCACTCCTTCAGTTGATTTATTTCACTAATTCCATTCAAAAAGTGAAACTTGTATATTGTATTCATTCATTACACACAGACTGATATATTTCAAATGTTTATTTCTTTTAATTTTGATGATTATAACTGACAACTAAGGAAAATCCCAAATTCAGTATCTCAGAAAATTAGAATATTGTGAAAAGGTTCGATATTGAAGACACCTGGTGCTACACTCTAATCAGCTAATTAACTCAAACACAAAACACCTGCAAAGGCCTTTAAATGGTCTCTCAGTCTAGTTCTGTAGGCTACACAATCATGAGGAAGACTGCTGAATTGACAGTTGTCCAAAAGACGACTGTTGACACCTTGCACAAGAAGGGCAAGACACAAAAGGTCATTGCAAAAGAGGCTGGCTGTTCACAGAGCTCTGTGTCCAAGCACATTAATAGAGAGGTGAAGGGAAGGAAAAGGTGTGATAGAAAAAAGTGTACAAGCAATAGGGATAACCACACCCTGGAGAGGATTGTGAAACAAAACCCATTCAAAAATGTGGGGGAGATTCACAAAGAGTGGACTGCAGCTGGAGTCAGTGCTTCAAGAACCACTGCGCACAGACGTATGCAAGACATGGGTTTCAGCTGTCGCAATCCTTGTGTCAAGCCACTCTTGAACAACAGACAATGTCAGAAGCGTCTCGCTTCAAAAAGGACTGGACTGCTGCTGAGTGGTCCAAAGTTATGTATACCAGGAAGTTTTAGAGCACTTCATGCTTCCTGCTGCTGACCAACTTTATGGAGATGCAGACGTCATTTTCCAACAGGACTTGGCACCTGCACACAGTGCCACATCTACCAGTACCTGGTTTAAGGACCATGGTATCCCTGTTCTTAATTGGCCAGCAAACTCGCCTGACCTTAACCCCATAGAAAATCTATGGGGTATTGTAAAGAGGAAGATGCAATATGCCAGACCCAAGAATGCAGAAGAGCTGAAGACCACTATCAGAGCAACCTGGGCTCTCATAACACCTGAGCAGTGCCACAGACTGATCGACTCCATGCCATGCCGCATTGCTGCAGTAATTCAGGCAAAAGGAGCCCCAACTAAGTATTGAGTGCTGTACAGGCTCATACTTTTCATGTTCATACTTTTCAGTTGACCAAGATTTCTAAAAATCCTTTCTTTGTATTGGTCTTAAGTAATATTCTAATTTTCTGAGATACTGAATTTGGGATTTTCCTTAGTTGTCAGTTATAATCATCAAAATTAAAAGAAATAAACATTTGAAATATATCAGTCTGTGTGTAATGAATGAATATAATATACAAGGTGAAAGTATCTTGAGCTTGTGTAAACCACGGACCTTATTTTAGGGGATTTAACCAAACTCCCATTCAAAAAACCCTGAGCACGTCTCTTATCTATTGCAAGCAGTGAGTAATGCACAGACACAGGTCTTTTGTAGTGTTATTCTATTTTTAAACAACTAAATAATTTATTCTCTCTGCAGCCTTGCTTTCAGCTTACACAGACATCACTTTGAGCAACCCAAGTTGTGAGCAGACACACACACACACACACACACACACACACACACACACACACACACACACACACACACACACACACACACACACACACACACACAGTCTAGCACACCCTCTGGGTTTCATCTCTGTATTCAGCCAGTTTTTGTTTGTTTCCCTCTTACCTGTGCAGGTGAGTCTCCCAGCAAGCAGTTGGGCTGCAGCTCTAGGCACTTGATGCTGTTGCTGACAGTGAAAAACCTCAAAGAATACAGAATCCTTACTGAAAAAGTAACCTCACCAGAACAGAACTTGCGCTCACACAAGCAATGGTCTGCAGCCAATATGAATGCAACTGATGTATAGCGTTCACATAAATTCATAGATAATATCTAAATATACAACTGTGACAGCACATGCCATTTAAAAAAAAAATGAATCCTTTTATTTGGCAAAGGCTCAATAAATGGATCAAAAGTAACAGTAAAGATTTTTATAAAAGATTTTATACTCACTCTCAATAAGAGAAAAAAACAGCAATTTTTTTTTATCCCCAAAAGCAGAGCCAAAGGTTTATATGAACCAATAAAAGCTCCAAATGCATGGTGCAGTAAGAAAGCAAACTGAATGCTGATTAATGAAGATAATGCTGTAAACAAGTGAGCACTATCAAGTTCTCATTTTGTTCCTAACGTTTTGTCAAAACCTCAGCTTTGACCTTGAAGCCAAAAGACCAGTTTAAGTCCCTACAGACAATCTCTGATAGTCCCACAACTACTCAGAGTAAACAGTACACCTACATTTCACTGAAGCCCTATCCTATTGTCCAACATCATTGTTTGTTTTGTAATATGTGTTTGTACATTTTTTTTTACTGTGGCTTGTGCTATTATAAATAAAATATTTACAAACAAAATATTTTAACACTAAAACAAATCAGTCCAAAGCCAATCTTTTGTTATTCTCCAAAATGAAAATGCTTAAAAAGACCTTCAAAAATTGCAGATCATCATAGTACAGTATTTTTTTAATCTGTACTTGGATTTGATTTTGGCATGCAAAATGCATTTCGTTTTATATGTTATTTTTGTGAATAGACCTTAACACTGCACCAAAGCACTTTCTAAATCCAGCCATTTTTCTAAGAACAACTATAACCCCAGCTCTGGCCTCAAACATGGCAACATGTTCATCTATAATCTGATTATTATTTTTTTCACTGGATCCTGTGTATTTTGGCTGTTTGCTTATAACAGCCTCCCCAAAACTACACCCTCTCTAGGCCATGCTTCTCCACGGAGGATCTCCAGAAATCCCAGCTTTGTCAGAAATTCTATTTGTGATCCATTCTATTTGTGAACCTAAAGAAGAAAGAGAAATGAAATACTTAAGGCCAACATTAATGATACTACCAGCCAGAATGAAAATATGCATAAGATTACAATCAACGTTAGCTCACCTTTAGCTTTGAGGGCCATTAGCAGAGCTGTGAGGAGGCTACGACTGACACTACAGTCCACCAGTTCAGGAAGACCCTCTAGCCTGAGCTGAGATGAGAAATGATACAGCAGGTAGTCTGGATAGTCCTGTTCTTTATGGAAATATAGCAGCGCCTCCTATGTGTTTGGAGGAGAAAGTGCAATTCAAGCCATGTCAGGATTAGATGTTACTATTGCACCATGTTAAAAGCACTGCAAATAATTGTGTCTAAAGTGTGGCTGTGTGTTTAGCTTTAACTCTTACCTTTGTTGCGCTATGACCACTTGTTTCATGAAGGCGTGAAGGATATTTGTCCTTCATAGCAGGTCGCCAGGTGGCCTGACATCGTTTGGCAAAGGAGCAAACATCCAGAATACCCACAGTTACACCCAGTTCATCCTCCAGAACCAAGCTGTACTCTGGGCACAAGGCCAGAGACGCACCCAGACACCTGAAACACAAACATACACCAGAAAGAGGCTGATATTTCTCATACACCTCACTGATTTTTCAGAACTGAGAAACATTGAGGCATTACGTTTTAATACAACCTCCTGTTTTTCTTGTATTTTCTTACAGAGTGTGTTTTCCCTTTATATACAGAATCATTCAAAAGTTTGGGGTTGATACATTTTTTTAATCTTGTATAAAAAAGTCTCTTAAACTTGCCAAGGCTGTATTTATTTAATCAAAAATACAGTAAAGCAGTAATGTTGTGAAATATTATTTAAATCTAAAATTGATATATTATTTTAATATCTTTTGAAATGACATCTATTACTGCTGAATGTTCAGCAGCCATTATTCCAGTCTTCAGTGTCACATACTTTTTTTTTTGTAACATTATAAATGTGTTTATTGTCACGTTATCTCAGGAAATCAGTGGCCGCTATGAGAAGATATAATTTCGTGCTCAGATGGAGGCATCTACTGAACAATAAAAGACAGAACATTTTATATAGGTTCTGTGATAATGCTTGAGAGGAATTCTTGCCTATCTCCAATGAAATCCCTTTATCCCTCTGATGCAACTGACGCACCATTCGGTACAGCTCCATCTAGAGTTGTGGAAAAAACAATGATTAGAGTCATAAATGTATAATGAGATGTGAATCAATGTGTTAACAAGTGTGCTTGAGTTACCTTGTCTTTTTGCTGGAATGGCTGTATATTATAAAGTTGAGAGGTGGGGAACAAAGGGGGGGGGTGACTGAACAACTCACTGCTGGTCCCCACAGGCAGAAGCATCTGATTCACACCAACACCAGAGGCAGACAAATCAAGAACGAGACAGGAAAATATAAAGGAGACTGTGAAAAAACTACAGCAAATTAATCTGCCAAGTTATGTTAATTTAATGAAATTCGTAACTGAATTTGAAGCTGAATCATTAATTATATAATTCCTACCTGCACCTCTCCAGATAGTCCCCCTTTAAACATCCATGGCTCCGCCTCCAAACCATGGAGCTCCGCCCCTGAGGAAGCTCCACACCCTGTGAACAATCCCAAACATCAAGGGTATCAATCCACTGCAGGAACACACAGGTTTGTACTAATCAGTTGTGTTATTTGAATATGCATATATTAATTTGATGTATTTCGATTGGTTACAAGACATTTTTGCTGCTAATGTGACGTTTTGATGCATCATATTTAAATATACACTACACTTCAAAAGTTATTTCAATGTTTTTGAATAAAGTCTCTTATGCTTGCCAAGGCTGCATTTATTTGATAAAAAAAAATAGAGTAGTATTGTGAAATATTACAATTTAAAATAACTTTTTTCTACTTTAAAATATTTTAAAATTAAATGTGATTGCAAAGCTGAATTTTCAGCAGCCATTACTTATACTGATATTTTGATTTAGTGCTTAACAAACATTTTCTTGAAAACTTGTGCTGCTGAATATTTTTGTGGAAACTGGGATAACTGTTTTTCAGGATTCTTTGATGAATATAAAATTCAGAAGAACAACATTTACTTGAAGTAGAAATATATCTTTATAATTAATATGCTAGAATGTATAGGTACATGTTTGACACTCACAGTGGAAGCAGTTCTTCCAGGAGCCAAGTGGAGAACCTTCATTCAGTATACGACCCTCTGTGAAAGAAAATATGCTTATGAGAAGATAGGAGATGAATTCATTAATTTTTTATTAATCACAGTGGGGGAAAAGGCCTACATGACAAAGGACAAGATCGTCAAGATCAAATCATCCACACTGTCTCTCTCACCTAGCCAACAGATGAAAGCCTTGGCCACCAGCAAGGTGTTTCTCAGGTCCCAGACGTAAGGGTAAAGGTCATAGAGAAGAGCCCTACTGATGCTGTTCACAACAGCACTGTGCAGTAATGCCACATCATCACATGCAGCCATGAAACGGCCCACACGGTCTCGCCATTTCTACCTGAGAGAGCAAGAGAAACATTAATAAAAGTACAACATTACCATACTGAATACCAATATTTAAATAAAATGCATTTTACAGTGTTAAATCCATGTTGAACCATTATTGTAATTTCAACAGCATCAGCTTTATTTAAAACAGATGAAAATGGCACACAAATCAGTAGTAAATAGAATATATTTAATAGAAAGGATGTTTTGACCTTCTGTGGCCTCCTGTGGGGGTGGGGGGGGAGAGACACGTCGGGAGTCATATATCATTAGCATGGAGGTTATCCCAAATGAGGGGCGGCCGTTGAAGCACCGACTGGACCTCAGCTAGTGATTCAGGATTCAGTTCCCGTCATATCACCTTATTCCCATATAGCAGAGTGATGACCAAATATGTGAATGTTAGAAATGTGGTTTCTGTAAAAACGGACACTGAGTGTGAATTTTTAAAGGACACATGGAAAATGTCTCTCACCGGTCCAAATGACAGAGATGCCAGGGAGAAGATGATCCCCAATAGTCAGCAGGTATGAAGTCTTTGACATAATTGGACTGCACAGAGAGCTACAGTACTCTAGAGAGAAAAGAAATAACAGCACAGTACTGTTTGGCTGAAAGAAGGACAGAACAATGTAAGAAAGGACAGAGAATGACGATGAGGTTTTAAGACAGGAAGATCAGTGTCAGATCATCCAAAATGTAGATAAGTTTGTTTCGGCATTGAAACAGATTTGGAGAAATTTAGTATTACATCACTTGCTCACCAATGGATCCTCTGCGGTGAATGGGTGCCGTGAGAATGAGAGTCAAAACAGCTGATAAAAACATCACAATAATCCACAGGTAATCTCCAGTCCATCAAAAAACATCTTGTAAAGTAAAAGCTGCATGTTTGTAATAAACAAATCCATCAAGGCATTTTTAACTTTAAATTGTTGCTTCCTCAAGTCTAGTCTGAATCAGGAGAGAAATATGCACAGATCAAGCACTGCTCAGAAGCAAAAACAATACAAAACAGTTGTAAACAAATATGTTGGTGAATTTTGATGAGAAAAGGAAAAAAGGGGATGGTCTTTTTCACTGGAGGAGGAATTAGCATAGATAATGGATTTATGGATATTTTGGCCAGAGGCTGTAGTTTAAAGTTAGATACCTCAATGATGGATTTGTTTCTAACACACAGATGTTAATTGATGGACTGAAGACTTGTGAATTACATGTGGATTATTGTGATGTTTTGTATCAGCAGTTTTGACTCTCATTCTCACGGCACCCATTCACCGCAGGGGATCCATTGCTGAGTAAGTGATGTAATGCTACATTTCTACAAATCTGTTCTGATGTAGAAACAAACTCATCTACACATTGCACAGCCTGAGAGTGAATACATTTTAAGCCAATTTTCATTTTTGAAGTATTCCTTTAAGGTATCATTAAGTAAATGTGTCACTCCATTATACAGAATTTTATTCTGTAATGAACTAAGCTGGATATATTTATGCATTAGCTTACCAGTGGGACAGAATAGGAAGACAGGTGGTTGCCCCAGGAAACAGAAGATCTCATTGGCCACGGTGACCTGGGCGTGAGCGAATGAGGAAAAGGCCTCTGTATCTGACTGGCACATGGAGTGATCAATGTCATCGAATAGGAGGAAAAAAGCCTGACAGCCCAGGTCTGACATCTAGTGGTAAACTGAAAGAGAACAAGGTGTTCATGAACACATTTTAGTCCAGGGATCTCCAACCCTGCTCCTGGAGAGCTACCATCCTGAAGACTTCAGTTCCAACCCTGCTCCAACACACCGGTCTGTAATTATCAAGTAGCCCTAAACACCCTGATTAGCTGGTTCAGGTGTGTTTGATTGGGGTTGGAGCTGAAATCTGCAGGACAGTAGCTCTCCAGGAGCAGGGTTGGAGACCCCTGTTTTAGTCAAACTGTACAACGATTGTGCAAATGTGCTTTGATCACAAGAAATCAAGATAAAAATTAGATCGAGATGAAGTGAGTTTGCTTACCTGTTTGCGTTTAAGCAGTGTGAGGTTGCAACAGCTGGAGAAGATGATGTCCTGACCCGGAGAAAGAGCATATACAAATGTCATACCCCTCAACTCTGCCTCACATAGGCTACCAAAGCTTTCAACTGAGCTGGACACAGTGAGAGAGAGAGAGAGAGAGGAGGAGAGAATTAAAAAGTGAAAGGTTTTCAGATGTGATACGGCCATAAAAAACAATGACAGAAATATACAAATGGGCTTGGTCGCAATGAGTAAAAGCTAATATCTCAAATACAGAACCGATACTGGAATCATACTATATCATAACAGTACTTATGAGTCATTATTTATTATACTGAATGCAGGCAAAAATGTATCATTTTGTATTGTTAATTATCTGAAAAGGGCATTCTGGTTAAGATATGAAAGCCTAACACACAGCAGCAGCTCACACCAATAACCAAATGGCATACAATGGCAAAATATAATTTAATACTATCATGTTTGTATAATAACATGATTAGGTGCAATTTAGAAGTTATATTCTTAGAAATACATTTTAACAATCTCTGCTAAGATGACCAAGCATTCATATTCTCATTGCTCAGATTATGTTTTCTAGATATGGTTATTTTTGGGCAATATTAATAATAATGAAAGCCTTTAGCTCTAAATAGATAAATTAATGAAATTAAAATAGATTAAATACACACTTTAACCTTGTGCTTCTATAATCTGAATAAATATTGGGACATATACAGTGCTGTATAAAACACATACCCTCTGCTGAATATACCTTCCTCCATAGTAACCTGTGCTTCAGATCATCTTTAGGACCATGCAGATATGTGTTTAAACTCCACATCTGCATCCTGAAAGGGACAATCAGTATCGACTGCATTTCAGGATTTTTAAAATGGATTTTCTATCATGTTTTGAGAATATTGTGAAAGAAGAGCGCAAGACACAGCAAGGAGAAAGAGAGAGAGAGGCAGGCAGAAAACAGAGACATACATTGATCTTGCATCATTATAATATAAGATGTCACATTTCCTGCAGAGAATGAGTCTAACTTTAACATCAGCAAAGGGTCGATTGCTCTGCAGAGAAAAAAAGTGAATGGTCTGCCCCTCTATGAATTTCAACTTATTTATAAAGAAAAGCAGTGTAACTGCATGCAGTGCAATATTTAATTGTTGTTTAAATATTAAATAAAGATCATGAATACTGCACAAAATGTGCACTATTACCAATAAAGAGTTTTAATTTGAACTTTCAAGTCCCATGGGATGATTTCAAAAAAAAAAAATTTTTGATATAAAAATCATAATAAAAAAACCTTCATAACAACCTCACAACACTCTCCACATATTATATCTCTGATATTTTTTAAAAAGCTTCAATAATTTATTGTTTTTTTATCCATGCCCTAGATTATTTAATTCTTTAAACCCAAATCTTAAAAGGAAAAAAATATAATAAAATATTAAATTTTAACAATACAGTTACATAAGGAGTGGCGTAATCAGTTTGCACTTTTCCCTTTAAAAATATAAAAAGCTATCATAATTGATAACCAACATGTCAAAGAGTAAATTCAATAGTGTAAAATAGCAAATAAAAAGTTGAATGACAAAGAAAAAAAATCTAAAATATCAATATTTTAATTATACATATTTAGAATCAAGTTGTACATTTGCCAAAATTATAAAAAAAAATATATTATTTATTTCTGCTTTGCAAACTGGCACTGTAGTGGGCATTGTGATGTTTAATGAAGTTAAATAAACTAGCGTGAAAACTAGTGTTAAAAGCGTTATAGGAGAGTTTATTTTCTAATACTCAACAAGAAAAGTACTCTAGAGTACTATGATCTGTAAGACTGTTTCAGAGTGACTTCATCTACTGCATCAGCACAATCGCTTCACTCTCACTCGAGTGTGTAAAAGTTCTCATCCCCCTTCTTTCGCCTGCACTATTAATCTTTTCATCCAGGGATTTGGAGCAGTGCCTCTATCACGTGTGTGTGTGGGTGGGTAGGATACTCTCTCGCTTCTATCCTTTCTTCCTGTGCAGATGGATTCTCACACACTCTATTTCTATCACGTCTGATCCATTGTAAATTAATGTACATTCTACTGATTTGGACGTCACAACCCAAGGCATAAATCAGAACAGGTTGAAATATATAAACAAATCAGTAATACCTTAAATAGTACGCCATATGTCTTGTTTACGAAGATGTTATATAATTATTTAGCTGTACTGCACATTGAATATTTACTTTCTATTAAAGAATAACAAATGGGAAAGAATGAATCATTCACAAGCAATTATTCATAATTAAAAAAAAAAATAAATTCAGTTTTGCAGATCAAATCTACTAGTTCATGCCAGCTCACTGAGTAAAGTGTGAACTTGTTCATTAGTGCTGCAGCAGAGAGTAAAACCAAGAAGACTTCCTAGGTTAACCAGCTTGACCAATAGCTTCAGTTTTGTTGGAAACCATAATGGCATCAGCCTGAACCATGTAAAGATGATGTTTTCAGCAGGGATACCACAAAAAGTTCACCTCAAAATGAAAGTTTTCTGAATATTTACTCACCCCCGGGCCATCAAGATATAGATGAATTTGTTTCTTAACTGAAAAAGATTTGGAGAAATTTAGCATTACATTACTTGCTCACATGTGGATCGTCTGCAGTGAATGGGTGCCGTGAGAATGAGAGTCCAAACAGCAGATAAAAACATCACATTAATACAATGACTCCAGTCCATCAATTAATGTCTTGTGAAGTGAAAAGCTGTGTGTTTGTAATAAATCCATCAGTAAGGCATTTTAACTTTAAACCATCGCTTTTGGCCAAAATACCATAATCCATAATAACACTTCCTCCAGTGAAAAAGTCCATCCCCAATTGTCCTCTTACATCAAAACCCAATGACATATCTGTTTAGAAATGTTTCAGACTGTTTTTGCTAGTGCTTGATCTGTGCAAATTTTTCTCCTGATTCAGAAAAGATGACTTTATTAAAGAAAAAATATCCTAATGATGGATTTGTTTATTACAAATATGGATTATAATTGTGTGGATTACTTGTCTATTATTGTGATGCTTTTATCAGCTGTTGCACTGTCATTCTGACAACATCCATTCAGTGCATCCATTCATGAGCAAATTATGTAATGGTAAATTTCTCCAAATCTTTTCCAGTAAAGAAACACACTGATCTATTCCTTGGATGACTTGAGGGTGAGTACATTTTCAGCAAATTGACATTTTAGGGTAAACTATTCATTTAAGAACATCATATATCAAACAGTAATAATCGTTTCTCTTTTCCTCTCTACTTCTCCCACACTCTTATCAAAATGAACTTGTTCCTTGCCACTGATTTCACCATGGCTAATGTATGAGGATGTGTGTAAGTATGGCTCAGTGAAGTGATGCTGGCACTAGTGTCCAGTCATTAGTCATAAAAAGCTGAAAGCTCTCTGACTACATGACCTATCTGGCGAATTTTCTCTCAACAAAGTGCAGATGTGCATACAAATGTAAGTAAGATATTTATTTAACAGTGTAAACAGCTTCACTGATTATAATGATAGTGCCTGAACTTAACAGCTTGTCTGATAGTCTTCAAGATGTCTTCAAAGGAGAAAAGCAAGTCCAAGAGCCAGCAGGTGTCAGTGTATGAAGGTTTAACACACTATCAACTCCAGACAACAAGAAAACAATTTTCTTCAGAATGAGATAGCTCAGACCCGTATTGACAGTATAAGTTCCCACAAATTAACACAGATCAACATAATTGCTTATATATATATATATATATATATATATATATATATATATATATATATATATATATATATATATATATATATATATATATATATATATATATATATATATATATATATACAGTTACAAGTGTTTTATTAATGCAGTTATTTTACCATCGCAAAAGCTTCTCGAAACAGAAAAGTGAGCGACTGTCAGTGAACTTTTATTTTGAAGCCGCTCTGGCTTCACATTCGGAGGATGCGACAAACCAAACCTCAAGGCTACTTTCTGGGCTACTGTGGTGCGACCCGAAGGCGAGTGCGATCAGCAGGGAATGACGCTTTTAATCGCCTTATTTCTCAAGTAACTACACCAGAAAAACAATAAATAAACCGGTTTGTATTTGAGCTGCCTAATTATTATAATTTTTTACTTTTTATGGATCTGTGAAGCCAGCACGAGAAGCTCATGTGCTAGCTCACTGGCTAGCCAGCCAGCCTTTGTTCCATATTCAGACCAGTGTGGCCATAAATTAGGATTCAGCCTTCAACTCTTGCATGCTGACTCCGTGTACGATTGTTTTATTCAAATAAAACTCGTTGCATCCCTGGGGGTGGTGCACACCGACTTTGTTGCGGGAGGAATTCAGCTGTCTAGTGTTTGTTCGCTTGTATGAGTTGCGTCTTGGCTCGGTCGTGCATAGGTTGCCATGGAGCATTGTGCAGCTCCGCAGCTCGAGAGCACGAGTACGCTCTCTTCACCTCCAGACTCAGCGGAAAAGCCTGGAGGAGATGCCGGGGAGATGACAGCTAAGGATGCATACGAGTGCCGGATTTGTGGTTATAAAGCGCGAGACGTTAAATGTCTCAGTCAGCATCTGCACGCCGCTCACCCTGTCACCAGTCTTTCGGATGATGTGGAGACACCCTGCTTAAACGGTGACCTGGAAAAGAGCTTCGTTAAGGATAAAGTAAGTAAAGTTTTGTTTTCATGTCAGTATTTGACGATCTGCATGAGTTTGAGTCGCCATGATTTTGCCAAGACATGTTCCTGGATCAACATTTCTGTCCAAAAATAGACCTAACCCAATCCAAAAAAAAATTAAATTTTTAATGCAATGTTAGTGTTTATTATAAATGATTTATACTTGAAAAATGCAATAGCCCCATCTCTCCTCTGGGTTTTAGGTTTACATACTTAAGTGCTAATGTTCATGGGACATTCAGGTAACTTTACCTGTTGTACAGTTGATTGATTATTGTTTCTGGCAAAAGGTTAGCCAGTTTTGAGCTGTTAAATAGCTGTAAAACCTGGAACAGAATTAGCAGTTTATATATACATGGAGTGGAAATGTTTTTAGAACAATCTTTTTTTCTGAAATTTTGTTAGTCTTCATAGCTCAGAATTTGAAGGAATATTAGCTGTAGGTATACCTATGTTCCACTAAGATGTTTGACATAACCAAGGCTTTTCAGCAAAAAAACTTTATTTTGTGGAAAACACAGAGATCAAAATTATAGAACAGTAATCACTGTAGCACGGAAGAAGATTACAACTAAAGTTTTGGAGGGTTACAGCTGTCAGAAATTAGTAGGAAGTGTAGAGACCCTGCTTTGAATGACTAAAGCACCTCTGCGGCCGCAGGACATCACTAGGTTCTCACACTCCGCTGATGTGATCTCGGTCCACTCTTCTTCCACTCTCTTCCATAGTTCGGTCACTGGAGTGGGTTTCTTAGCCATAACTTTGTTCTTAGCGTCAAGGAACAGCTTTAACCATTTTGCAGTGTGACGAGTCATTGTCTTGCATGAAAATTGAAGGCTAATTTGGAGATGCTTGCAGGGAAGGAACTGAATGTTGCTGAAGGAAGTTCTGATAAACATTTGCATTCACACTGCCATGTAGCTTTATAAGAGGCCCAACTCCTGCCGCAGAAAACATCCCCAAAACCATGACACTTTCTCTTCCACCTTTCACTGACTTCTTTACGCACTCGGGATTCAGTCTTTTCCCAGTTTGATGCCAAACAAAATGTTTCCCATCAGACACAAATAAATTAAACTTGCTCTCATCACTAAAGTGAACATTGGACCAGTTCTCTTCTCTCCACATAACATGCTCCTCAGCAAGGGTGAGCCTAGCCTTTTGGTTCTTTCTGCTGATGAGAGGCTTGCTTTCAGTCCAACTTCTCTTAAACATGCTTAGACAGATCCTTACCCTGTTCAGCGTTGAACTGGCAAGCAATTCCATCTGCAGTGTTGAACCGATCTTGCAATCTCAGTGAAAATTAGAGGAATGTTGCCAGTTAAACAGGGTTTGTCATATAATTAATTAAATTAACATCAATAACTAGGAGCCCATCCACACAGAGACATTTAGCTGTATAAAATTATCGTATCTGCGTTTTATCCTGACGGATCCGGCGTTTTGGGAGTCTGAAACTGGGTCCCAGAGTGGATAAATCTGAAAACCCTTGCGTTTTCATGTGTACAGCCAAGCTGTATATTTTGTGAAACGATTATGTCATCAACCCATGTCTTGACCCTAGTCAGACACCGCTAAGTCACATAACAACAACAACAGTGGCGGACTACATGCTTGTGTTCATGCTGCAGAAGCTACTGAGCCTTTTAGCTTTACTAAAGCAAAAAAATTTATATACAGCAACATCTTCTTACCGTTTTTAGTGTATCTCTGTGGCAGAATTGCAGCGCCACATACCGGTCTGGCATGTATACTACATAGTTTTGAGTCGGCTTCATATGTTAGCAAATATTTCTAGAGACAACGTCGTGTTTACAGAATTTTTTTTAGAACAAGGCAAAAAAAAAAAAAAAAAAGATAGGATAGCGCAAGCTCTGGCTTCGTGTGGATGTGGCCTTGGAGGAATCTGTAAAGTGTTCTCTGATTTTGATCAGAGTTATTTTTCAAATAAACAGCAGCATTTCAATTATGACTTTGTAACTTGAACATGTTTTCGGTTAAAGTAACAGACCTTATTTGACTCAAATTGAAATTATAAAAACCCATAGAAAATTCCCACATGAGCTTAATGGTCATTAATTGCTGTGATGTCATATGAGTGGCAGGTTGCTGGTCATCAAAGAAGAGAATTTGTGGTGAGAGAGAGGGAGATAATTAATAAAAAGATGTGTGTGGATAAGTAATTTATCATAAACACTGATGTTATTCCATTAAAAATAATAGTCGATTTTTATTTATTGGTGACTTTAACAGCAGTGAAAGCAAATAACCCATTAACTTTTTGTGCCATGTTAACTTTTTGTACATTTGGAGGTTCTCCAAATGTAACATTTGTATTCATATTTCTTGATCTCACTCCTTTCAGCCAGTCACCACTGGGGGAACAGAATCTGCTTCTCTTCAGACTCCCGAGGACTCAAATGAGACCTCATCCTCCATGGATCCCAAAGAACAGGAAGAGAAGATGGATGACTCACCTGCTCCTGAAGAATCACAGAGCTCATCCCCCGAGTTACCTCAGGAGAAGTCACCCTGCTCTTCAGGGTCTAAGGAGTCCTGCCAAAAAAGGCAAACGGTCTCCTCTGGCACATCGACCCACAACCAGACTAACCTGGTTTGTCTTCCATTGGTATCCGAGGGGTTAAAGCTTATCTGGGTGCGCTCGGAGCAGGTCCACGAGCTGGATGCCATGTCAGATCTCGTAGAAGCATTTAATGCATTCCCATACCCCACGTCGCAGGAGGCGAGCGCTCTAGCTCGAAAGTGTGCGTTACCGCCGGAACGTGTTAAAGCGTGGTTCATGATGCAGCGGGTACGTTACGGGATCAGCTGGGCTGACGACGACATCCAAGAGACGCGACGCAAGCTGTGGCGCATTCAGAAAGGAGCGGTTGCTGAGGAGTGTGTGGAAATAAACGACGAGGAGGATTGTTTAGGACGTGATGAATCTCAGCAGGTTTTTATACCGCCACCTGCGGCAAATGCCCATGTAGATCAGAGAGACCAGACGCCTAAACCCAGCCGGACTGTTCCTCAGCACATCACCAGTGACCAAAACCGCTTGCATTATAGCCAGAATAATGCTTCCCAATCCAATAACGGTGTACAGCATTTGCTCAGTGCTAATGTTGTGTACAAAAACGGTATTGGACCTGCATCCCAAGTTCCTCAAGTTAATCCCCAGTTCCAAAGTGACAGTAGAAACCTAACGCCTCACAATACTGGAGTCCCACTGCGCGATTCCTATGGACGTTCATCATACGTCCAACATGCCGCGATGTCGTACCCCGAGCTTCCTGAGCTTTCACAGTCTCTACACTATTTACCAGGGAAAAAATCGAAAGCACAGCTGATGGTCCTGCGCCGCAGTTTTGTACAGAAGTCTTGGCCCTCTGACGGCGAAGTTCAGCGGCTCCAGAAAATGACTGGACTTAATCGGCGTGAAATTCGTAAATGGTTCGCAGACAGCCGCTACCAGCTTCGCAAGAACGGCAGGGCATGGCTAGCCAAGCTTGCAAGGCAAAATCGGTCTTCGCAGCTGGTGCAGCAGAACTCTCACACTGAGCTGGAGAACGATGTTCCACCTAGTGCTGATTTTTATGACAACAACGAGGCTGACGACACAGAGGCAGGGTTTGAGGTTGATGTAGATTTGGCTGACGATGAGGCACCAGTCAGCCAATCAAATGAGACCAAGGAGGAAGTAAGTGATGAAGGTGAGTTTGATGACGGCAGTGCTTCCGTTCAACAATATTCTGCAGACGTCTCTCCCTCTCCTTCTCCATCATTCCTCCGTGGCCGGGTAGAACCGAACGTGCGACTTCGTAAGAAGACGAGGGAACAGTTGGAAATGTTGCGGCAAAACTTCCTTCGCTGCCAGTGGCCCACAAGCGACGACTACCTGATACTCCAGCAGAAGACGGGTTTGACACGGACAGAGATCATCCAGTGGTACGGAGACACGCGTTATCATGTCAAACACAATCAGATGCGCTGGATGACCTCAGAGGAGAGGGAACGCATCATCGCAGTTATAATGCAACAGCAGAAAAGGGGTGGGAATTATTCAAGGGGGAAAGTCTCATTTGAGAAGATGGGCTCTGGGTTGAGTTTAGGTGATTCTACATTAATTAACCAAGGTGGAGGGGGCAAAGCCGCAACATGGAATGAACTTTTTAGGGGAAGTACCCCAGTTCTGCCTGAGGGTGAACTCTGACCTCAGAAGCAAAGTCAGTTTGCGATGGCATTTGTAGCTGTGCAGATAGGTGGAAACTGAATTCCATATTACTGCCAAAGATGTTACACAAAACCTTTTTTTTTTTCCTCCTTTAACCTGTCTGGATATTTCCATCCCAGTTTAATGCTATGATCCAGGGCCTTGTAGAACCTCTCACAACATTGTTATGCAATATGTATCTCCAAAACTAAGCATCTTACTTGAATAAAAAATATTTAGTATTAGAATATCTACTTTAAAGTAAATAAAACAAAATTGTATATGGCAAGGCACTGAATGACTGTACAATGTATTTTGTTTTGTAGCTTGTTTTATCAGAGGTTTGTTCATTGTGGTTCTCAGTGTGACTCAACAGAGTGAATGCATGTGTGTTGCCATTTTCATGTTTAAGTTGCACTTCGAGCTTAGATATGTAGATGTTTGCTTTTACAAAGGTCAATTGTATTTAAGGTTATAAACATAACTGCAATCTTTTAGAGCCACAGTTTGCTACACAAATGTTTCTTTGATGGAAACATTGTGCTGACGTAATACTACATAATTTATGTGCTTGATTTCCTCCAACACCAATCAATCTCTCCCCCCCCAATCAATCTCTTTATTTGTGATTTTAATTATTATAAATATTATTTGAAGACTAATTAAAATCTTGAGTAGTCAAAATATGGAATTTATTAGTCTATGCATTGAGTAAGCTGGCTAGAGAGACTGACATTTTTGTGCTGAAGCTTTTTGTACCACTTTGGTTTTACTTAATAAATTGATCTTAAAACATTTTTATATTACATTTTTCGTTTTCGAAACATTCACTGTTATGACAATTTTGTTTTTACATAATATTTACATTTAATCATTTAGCTTATGTTTTTATCCAAAGCGACTTACAAAATGAGGAAGATGAAATTATACAGTCTATCACATAAAAATATTGAATGGTAAAAGTGAAGTGAACACTTATAAAGAAGGTCAAACACACAGAAGTAACATGGGTAGCCCTAGACTAAGAATAAAAAATAAAAAATCACTCCTAAAGAGCAGTTTTCATAGAAACGAGCATTTTCCTGGAGCAATTTTCCATTAAACCACCAAAGTACATACAAAAACAATAACAATTTAATGCATTAGGTATCAACTAACAAATAAATGCTGTTCTTCCGAACCTTCATTCATGATTCCCAATTATAAGAAATATTTCTTGTGCACCAAATCAGCATCTTAGAATCATTTCTGAAAAAGATGTGTCATGTTGAAGACTGGAGTCATGGCTGCTAAAAATTCAGCTTACCATCAGAGAAATAAATTACAATGAACTCAAACGTTTGAAGGGTGGTGTTTAAATTTACATTTACCTCGATTAATAAATGTTGTAAAATTGTTGCTCATTCATTATACCTAATGCATTAATGTTAAAATGTGTTATTACATAAAACTATCTAGAAAACATTTTAGAAAAAAAAACGGATCTCAGATTCATGTCCTATAAATTCCAAGTTTCTCCGGTTATTCCCAATACTTGATAGGTTTGTCATGCTGGGCTTGAAGAAGATCTGCCCCTTGGATGATACGGCGAATCACAGCAGCAGATGAGATCAGTAAGTGTCCAGCAGCATGGAGGAGAGTGGATATGACTCTGAGGGCCTCCCTGAGAGACAACAGAAGTGTAGGATACAATTCAGTATTTTGTATAAATAAACAGTAAAACAAACCATTAAAGAGCTTAAGAGTTTCCATCTGTAGTCGGTTTACCTCAGGACTTTCTTTGGCCCAATGCATTGGAAATCTGCACTGACAGAGTAGAGCCCTTGGAATGTGGCTTTCACATTCAGCGAGCCGAATACGTCTTTGGGGTGCGTACGGTAAAGATCAAAGGTGATCTGAGCAATGTCTTTTCCTGTCCTTGGTTTACTATCACCTGGTTTGTTTCCACACCTTTGACGTAACTAGGAGGGTTAGAAGAAGTTAAGATAAGGTCCAGAATGATACAAACGTCAACATTCATAAGTGACTGAAACCTTAAAGTCATTGGTTTAGTTTTTACAAAACAATAATTCACTGGGATTTTTGCCTCATAATAAGAGGTGTGATGAGAATAAATGTGAAAAAACATTCTGCCTGAAATAAAACACATACAGGGTGAGGTTTCCAGATCTCTCCAGGTGTCAAGGCCATGAAACCGGTGTTGTCTGGCAGGGCTAAGAGGAACTCTTCTGAGTCAACCTCTGTCCCATCCTCTTCACACACCAAAGTCAGCACAGTAGATATCAAGAGAGCCTGGGCTGCCTGAGGTAAGAATCACAGTACAAAATGTCCCACAATGTTCAAATGCACCACAAATGTTTATGATAAATGTCTTCAGTTATCCTGGACATTGCAGGATGTCTAAAAACTGGTTGAGTTTCTGTGTAACATATGTAACACAGGGCAGGGGGCGCTACACACAGACAAAACCACTGCAAAGCCCTAGAGGGGAGGTTGACCAATGTGTCTACATCAAAAAGCCCATTTAGGTAGCGGCAAAACTTCCAGTTAAACGATGTTTAATTTCCTACCTTCTCTTTGAGCTCCTCTAGAGTTCCAGCAGTGACTCCCTTTTTGACCTCTCTGTTCGAGGAACACACTCTGAATGGACGCTGAGGGGGCGACCAAACCCGCCGAGACACTGACCTGAGAGAAAGAGCCACAGGGAATGATGGGGAGGCAGAACGGCAAAGACTAAACAGAGTATAAAAAAATGGAGGTTTTGTCAAGAGTCAAGAACTCCACTTAAAGGAAGAGTTAGCACAATAATGCTTAATTATTTACTCACCCTCATGTTGTATGACTTTCTTTCTTCCTCGGAAGGATTTTGAAGAATTGTATTGTTGGTCTTGGTTCATATGGCTTACTGTATACACTAAATGTCAAGTCTTCTGAAGCCATGTGAAAGCTTTGTATAGAACAAATCAAAATTTTATAATTACTGACATCCTTGTAATTCTTGATGTCCCCCCTAGCTGTTCTTGCCATTTTCAAGGGAAAAATAATTATGCCTAAAATTGTAAACAAATTTTCTTAATATTTGATCACTGAAGCATCCAGTTCATAAAGTGACAAATCAGATCGATCTGATTCTGGAGTCTGATCTGATCACAGCTCACTAAAAGGAAATATTATCACTAAAATATCACTTGAATGATGATATTTCGATCTATTTATAACACAAAGCTATTTAATGTCTTTTAAAATACTTATATGGTGTTTTGTGTCTCTTATGAGGTTTGAAAACAACAGAACATGATAAAAGCGACCAAGATGATTCTTCAAAATCCTTTGTGTGTGTGTGTGTGTGTGTGTGTTCCATGATAGAAAAAAAATCCATGGAGGTTTGGAACAACATGAGGATGTGTAAATAATGACAACATTTTCCTAGAATAATCAATGACTGCTTTAAAAGTGGGACAAGCACAGACAGCACATGGCTGTAATCAAACTCGGTCTTATCTAAAGAGTTGTTAATGGAGTGAAACAAATGTCTTGAGAGAGACCAACAGTTAAAGTCCAATGTTAAGGACAAACACTGATCAAACTAATTCAACTAAATATGTCAATTTGTATTTTTGTATCTATGTACTAACAACTTTGATCAAATGTATATGTAAATCTGACTGTCTTACTCAAAGCATACTTCAGAGGATAAATAGGCATATTGTAAATAACAGTATTGAATATACAACAAAATAATGTTACTAAACTCACTTGAACAGGGAGGCGGTTGTTTCCATTATGATCTGTGGTTGAGGTCTGTGCCTGTCACCTCTGTTTGAGTTGTTTACAGTCCTTTCTGTCTCTGTTTGACCGTCTGAAGTAAACTAGCGATACTGAGTAACAGCTGGCGGAGAATATCTTTTTGACAATATTGTGTTGTGTGATGCTAGCCAAGTGGACTTTGACTGTGCTGGAGGATTTATCCTGATAGCATTTGTCATTGGGCAAGGTCTCTTCTCTGAGTGTACTTGTGTGTTCAGGAGCCAAAGTTTGAATGATGTAGGAAGGTTAGAGCTGTAACACTTGAAAAGTTAATTTCCCTTGGGATTCTACAGTACTTGAAATTGGATGACTTTGATTTTGAAAGCCAAAACTAATTTTTCGACTCTACGTCATAATAAAAAGCATAGAAACAAGGCATTAATTCAATGCAAAAACAAATAAATTAGGGCAAATTTGTCAAGATCAGGAACAAAATTCAGATAAAAGACAGCTGCCTACAAAACAGTTTTAAAAAAAATGTTTTTTTTTTTTTTTTTTTTTTTCGTAAAAAAAAAAAAAAAAAGCTCTCCTCTTTGTATACTTCACACCGGAAACAACATTTCGTAATTTTGGCGCGAGAAGTGTATTTCTACCGCGACTATCATTCACTGAGATCAGTGCTATTCTTATGAATCATCAGTTGTATTTATAAACGTGCCGTATTGGCTGTAAATATAGATCAAAGGACAGAAAGCTTCACACCGCGTTAAATTAATTTTGTTTGTGACTTTTAGTTCGAGCTGTATAATAGATTTCATTTTTACGTTTACGAATCAAGTAACGTTAAGCGATTTCCAAAACACCAGAGTTGTTTATTTTCTGGACGGAGAGGACAATGAAAACCGCGACTAACACTATGAATGAAGGTGGGTCTGTGCGGTGTAGCTCGTAAAAATCTAATATTAAAAGAATATTTTATGCGTTTCTCTGTTGTGCATTTGTTGTTAGATGCTAGGGATTTTCTATGCAGATTTATTCCCGCTAACATGTTAAAGGGATAGTTCACCCAAAAATGTAAATGTGATGTTTATCTGCTTAACCCCAGGACACCCAAGAGGTGACTTTGTTTCTTTAGTAGAACACAAACGAAAATGTTTAGCTTCGGCGTTGCAGTCTCTCAGCAGTACAATGCTTGGTAATGGTAACAGAATCTGAGAGAAAAAAAACATGCACAGAAAAATCCAAATTAAACCCTGCAGCTCGGGACGATACATTGAAATATAAAGACACAAAACGATAGGTCTGTGCAAGAAACTGAACAGTATTTATATCGTTTTTTACCTCTGATTCACGCAATGACCAAACTGTTAGAACTCTCGTGAACGCGCTTCACAGCAGCCTGCATCTTCTTCTTGGTGCTTTATGGCGGATCGCAGAGTTATAAGTGCATTACCGCCACCTATTTCTCAAGTGGACCATTGACACTCTATCTACAATCTCAATCAGGAGTGTCAATGGCATAAACAATGCTTTAACTGTGTAGCGCACATCTAAATATAGATGTGCATATAAGAGCTGTAAATATCTAGAATTAATGTCTGAATGTCTGTATGGGTAGTTGCATGACATTTTCAGCACTGACACGCTGAAATATAAAATCATATTAAAAATGTCCTTAAATTAATTCTAGCTTCTCTCTCTCTCTCTCTCTCTCTCGCTCTCTCTCCAAGATAAAATGAGTTCCAGTACAGATTGCTTGTTCTAATTGTTTCAGATCTTATTTTCAACAGACACACCTCTACTCCTGTCAGCACTGCGGCTCATAGCTCCACCTTTACGCCTGATGTCTGCAGCCATGTGGAAGGTGATGCTGCAGAGAGACGCAGTGCATTATGGGAAACTGGAGGAGACCATAACATCACTTTGTGAGACTGTCCCGGGCCTGCTCCATTACAGACATCATGCCAGGCTGACAATAGGTTTGCGGGCACTGGTGAGATCACTGAAAAGTACTGCCTGCAGCACATGAAAAAACACCTATAGCATGTACTTTTTTTTATGCTGCCATCTTTGTCATTCTCAGTTATGACCACATGCACTGTAAATTGTCCATTACGGTTTAAGCTACATGTGATTCAGTGAAGTAGTCTCTGTCATGTATTGAAACTTTGTTGTTTTCCAAGGTTTTTAGTCTGTGAATAGTAAAGACATTTCTTGGCTTTTTATGCTGCTAACCTAAGATGATCTTGGAGGAGCTTCGTCAATCAGATCTTCCTGATGCTCAGTGTGTCCTCCAGGAGCTGCACAAGCTGCAAGAATCCTCCACTGCCATCGGAAAGGTGAGTTTGGCCCTGACACTAGTGCAGAGTCTTGTTTGTCTCATTATGTTAGGCTAGTTTTATTCTCATCTAGCTTCTTTAGAAGTTAAATAGTGTTCTTGAATATAATTTCACAAGAGTTACATGCGACAACAAGGACTGTAACTTTCTTATATCCTCAGAGGACGGATCAAAAGGTGGAAGAAGCTAAACTCAACTTCCAGACCCTGGTGCACTCTCTCTTGAAGAATGCAGCAGCCAGAAAACAGTTTTTCAAGGTAAAACAAACAAACAAAAAACCTCAGAGAACTGCTCCACAAATACTCACATCTCCCACCTGATATGTTTTCATGAGAGTGCAATTTGTCTGTCAATGAAAGAAGGCACTTCGAAATTATCTGTCACTGGTTGGTAAAAGCCTAAAAATCTTCAATTAATGCAAACTTTAATTCATGTACACTGACATGGTTTTGTCTTTGACTCCAGGAGGAATTCCATATTCACTATGGAGGAAGCTATGTGGCCAATCTAGAGAAATTATTGTGGGAGTTTCTAATTCGACTGGATAAACTATTACCAATTCCAAATCTTGCTCAGGTATAATTCATTATAAGGTTCAGAACAAAAACATTTTTTTTTTATTTTTTTTTTTTTTTTTTTTTGCTTTTAAGAATATCAGATATATTTTTTCTTCCTTTGCTTTTAGAGTATGTTGTTGTTGTTGTTTGTTTTTGTAATTTAAGCTACTCTGAAAATAACCTGTGGTGCTGTCATGGCATAATAGTGGGGTGGGGGGGGGATCACATGCGAATATTGTTTACTTTTTATTTTATTTATTTATTTATTTATTGAAAATTGTACATTATAACCTTTTTTTTGGTTGATAAAATTGTCCAAAATATTTAGAAAGTTTGAAACGCTTTCTGGCACATTGCCAATTTTTTATTTTTTTTACATTTGACCTTTTGATACATTTTGTAATGCTTTATGTATCATTTAATTAATGTTCAATAAAAAATAAAAAAAAAGATTTTCAAGTGTGAGTTCCAAGTATGGTCCATTACACATTTGCTATTTTCCAAATTAAAGAAAGGAATTGCCTGATTAAAGTTTTCAAGTGAGCACTTGCTGACTAGTGCCCTGCTTGGTCAAATGCTGATTGCGAATGCTAATGCTGCTGTTTGGGATAGGACCACTGTTTTGTTTATGCTCAATGCTCACCATTTTGTATTGTGATGTCTTATTCAGACAGTCTCGTGGCTCAGTAGTGACCCTGCTGTTCTGGAGGAGTGTGCACGCTCTGCATCGCAGCCCCAGCTGCTCAGGACTCTGCTGCAGCATGAAAGATGCCTCGGACACCTCAGCTCAGGTATGTCTGGGAAGTAATTGCTTTTCTGAAAGCACAAGATTGAATTCTTTCCTTTTATGCCCCTAAACATCTGTCTTGTCCTCCTCTGTTTTTCTTTCCTTCTCTATGTTTCAGCATCTTTTCTGTCATCTACTGGTGATGCGATCCTGTCTTCCCTTTCCCTCCCTCTTTCGGGTAGAGTGTTGCAGACTATCCAATCAGAATCCACTTCCTTATCCAACAGGGTCACAAATCCCGCCCCATCAACACCCAGAACCACTCGCAGAGCCGTGAAGAAAGCCCAGTCACAAGTCGCACCAGTTATTGGGTCCATTTCCAATGACATTCTCCAAAAAACAGTGAGAAGGTAGCAAGTTTAGGACAAGAAGTTAAAACAGCTTCTGAAATGTCTAGAAATACCAGAAGCAAACAAAGATCATGTTCTAAAAAACAGCTTGGAGAAGGATCCTGAAGAGGAGTATTTTTTTCGGGAATATGTTGGTCACAGTGATCAGTCAGTCATCCGGCAGTGAAGCAGAAGAAGAGGAGGAGGAGGGCAGCAAAGAAGAAATAAACAGTAGGAAGGGGAGTAGTGAGAAAGCAAACAAATTCCCCAAAAAGACTTAAGTTAGAAATGGAAAAAGAGGGGAAGATGTTACAATGAAATATTCCACTAGGATAAACTCTGAGGCCATTGAGTCACAGGAAGAAGCAGAAATGAGTGCTCTGCTCATTTCCTGCATGAAGCTGTCAATCCCAGATTAAACGACAATGATCTTCCTGTCTGTCCAAATCATCTGTCTGATGAAAAGAAAATTACAAAGTCTCCATGCCAGCCTGCTTCAAAAGACAGTATGGGAAACAGTGACTCTGTGATGCGCAAGAGGAAATTTATTGATTTGAGTTCAACGCCAGAGAACCACCTGATTTATCAGTCAATAAGCCGTAAAAACATGACTTTATTTTAATTTTATAATTGTTTTTTTTGTGTGTGTTTGCTGTATTTTCTAATTCATTCTTATCAGAATTTCTTGTTCCTTAAGAACTTCTACTTGCTCTCCATGTATTCCCCTCATTCTGCATCTTCCAGTCGGTAGTCCAGGTAACTACAGTTTTCTTTTCTTTTCTTTTTTGGCCTTTTATATGGCAGAGGTGTAGCTTTTGGTTTTTCATCTATTTTAGAAACACCATCTCTCTCAGTTAAGTCATCAGATGACATCATTGTGATGATGAGAAAACAGACGATGTCAAGAGAAAAGTTTGTACCTTAATTGGCTCCTGAACAACATGAAAGTGATCATTTACAAAAAGGCATTTTAAGATGAATCTTTTCCAAACATTTGGTTCTAGGTTTAATCTGTCCCTGAACTGTGTTTCGATCTGACTGCTTCTATTCAATCAGCAGCATTGCAAAACAAAGAATGGTACATATGTGCCCACACTGCTGGAGTTCTGGAATCCTGTGTTCTGTTCCACATTGTCTCTTGGAAGCAGACATTGATGCAGTTGTACTGGAACATCATTCTTGCTTAGACTTTGATGCTGCAGTGTTTGTTGTTATATAGATAATACTTGTATTAGTCATAAGTCTTAGATTTTATTTAAAAATCCGAAGCTCCTTACCATGTAGTACAATTGTAACCAAGGAAACCTACCTGCTTTTAGGAAGCGTGCATTAATAATTAATAATCATTTGTTTTATTTTTATTCTATCTGTATAATGTAGAATGATGCTGTTGTTGTTATATGTAATATATTTAAATAAAGAATTTTGTTCACTGCTAGATCTTTGTTATTTTTAAGGGAAATTAATCATTCTGAACAAGGTGCCCTCCATAAGAGAAAATGTGAAAATATCTTAAGTCATGCAAGTTTCTATTTCTAATTCCTTTTTAAGCTAAGTTAAAATTATTGTAAACATTTTTTTTATTTTTAAAATCTAAAAACTATAATGCCAGTAATCCCAAACGACTGGAAAAGTCAATTCACGGGTTGAAAAATGTGGAAAACTATACATCAGAAAACTAAATGAATGTGACAAAATTAGCAACAAAATTTTTTTTTTATTACAATTAAATGTTTGTAATCGTAATATGAATTTCTGCATCAGCTGTTACAAATGTGTTGTTTCATTCAATTAGAAGGTTTCATTCTGTTACTGCCTCTGTGCCACTCCTCTTACAGTCTGCAGTTCATGCCTCCGGTTACAGTGATAGTCTCTCCGGTGATGTATGAGGCTTCGTCTGAGCACAGGAAGGCAATCACACCACCTACATCTTCTGGCTGCCCAAGTCTAAAAGATCAACATTACATAAGAATCAGGTTTCCTGCATCAAAAAGCAACAAACAAATGAAAGCTTATGAAAATGAAGGAATAGCTTGTGGACAATTACTTGAATGCTACCTAACAGGTAATGGGATTTTTAAAAACATTATTAATCATGCAGTCATACACTTTAGCTATATAAAAAAACTACAATGGTGGATAATATTAAATATGTAATATTTTTGTGGTGCATAATGCTAGTGGCAAAATTCAGTTTCCTACTCGTGATAATGCAATTCTCAGACATGCTCAGGTATGATTTTCAAGCGCCACGGTACTATTAGTTTAAAAACAATTTCATTCACTGTCTTGACCGCAATTGTACAAACCTTTTTATGCTTGTCTGTTTCAAGAATTCTTCAAGCATACTCTCATTTTCCCACAGCTACAGAAGAACAGAAGCAAAGGGTTATACAGATGAATGTTGTAAAGACTCTAATTGATGTTATAAATTACAATTAGACAAAGACGAGTAACACTAAGGTGTCCTTGTTACACGTTAAATGTACTTAATATTCTAATAATTAATTATACATAATTAAATGCAAATAACCCTAAGCCAAAACCTAACCATATAGTAAGTACATGTAGTTAATTAATATTACTCAGTACTTATATGTATAAGTACATTGTAACAAGGACACCTTAAAATAAAGTGTAACCCGAGTTTCCAAGAAGCTCTGAAAATGAAAGGTGTAGGAAATCCTTACAGCGGCACTAAAACGCGTCTTGATGATGCCAGGGGCAACACAGTTGATCCGAATGTTACTGTGGGCGAGATCAGGAGCAAGTGCTTTGGTTAAACCGAGCAGGGCGGTCTTACTCACGCTATAGGGGCCCAGACCCTAAGAGTCAAAGAGTGACAGCAAGATGAGCTCTCAGCTAGTGCTGAATGAAAAACAGCAGATAAAGTTTACAAACCTAATTAAAGAAAACCCCTTTAGTGCTATTAACTTTAGAGCAAGTAGACATCATACTTGCATTGGCTGGTACCCTGCGACTGAAGACACAATCACAACCGACCCACCCCTGAAAATGAAAAGGTCCCAAGTTAGGCGCAGATATAAAGTTTATTTTGAAATGCTGCTGTTTTCTATTCCCCCCCTCACATTTTTCACTTGTCTCACCCTCTTTTCTCCATGTGAGGCACAACCTGTTTGGTCAGAAGGAACGAAGCTTTCACATTTACTCCAAGTATCTGTGGACATAAAGCAAATGTCACTACTGACATTTATATTTATACATATATATTTATTTATATAATAAAAGTTTATCAAGGCTAATAACTTACTTTGTCCCAGACTTCCTCTGTGGATTCTAATATGTTCCCAAAAAACGGGTTCACAGCTGCGTTAGACACCAGTATGTCCACACCACCACACTGTTCAATCGTCTGCAATAAAAAGTAAAAGCATTTAAATAAAATTTCTTCACAATATATGTGACCCTAGACCACAAAACCAGTCTTAAGTGTCGGTTTTTCAAAACTGAGATTTATTCAGCTGAATAAATAAGCTTTCCATTGATGTATGTTTGCTGGGATGGTCGAGATGCAACTATTTTAAAGTCTGGAATCTGAGGGTGCAAAAAAACACAAAATACTAAGAAAATCGCCTTTAAAGTTATCAAAATGAAGTTCTTAGCAATGCATATGATCAATCATGCATCAATGTATTTTTGGCTATTGCTACAAATATACCCAAGCGACTTAAGACTGTTTTTGTGGTCCAGGGTCACACACATTATACATTTGCAAGTTTTAACAGACTTTTGGGTTCATTATAACATTTGCAGATTTTCCTAAGTATGAAGTATTAACTAAATATTTGCTAAAAAGTGCGATAAAGAAACTCCTCACCAAATTAATGAGCTTGTCTCTGTCTTCTGCTTTCCCCACATTGCATGTGGTGCCTATTACTTTTATATTTTTGCTGCGCAGGAGTGACACAGCCTTGTCAACGTTGGCCTGGCGTCGACTGCTCACGACCACATGTGCTCCCCTCTGACCCAAAGCCTCCGCAGCTGCGAGCCCAATCCTGAGAAGATCGGTGAGCGCAAGGGTCTGTCAGCATGTTATGTAAGTATTTAGGATGCATCATTTATATTGTTTTAGTAGTTGTATTATCAGCTTTTACCAGAGGGACTATGTCTTTTTTGTGCTGTGACAGCTACACACTCTTTTGTTTTAAGGATCTGAAACTAAAGAACAGTTGGATAAGAATGGAAATAAAGCATCATACCCATCTGTGGATGCGGTTACTATAGCAACTCTTCCTGACAAATTTGGTGATATGAGATGGGACATCATTCTTCTACCAGCGACAGGATTTGACCAAAGGCACCTGGTTACAGCCTTCAACATTACCTTGGGACAGACAGAAAGAGAGTCTGGATAATAATTGCTACAGCACTATGTAGGAAAGTGGGTTAAAGGTCATCCTGGGGAAAAGTTACAGGTGCACAGAACAGTTTTACACTTTAACATTAATTACATTCCGTGACAGGCAGCTGAGGTGAGAAAGTGTTTATGTGAAGTTCTTCAGAAACCAGCAAGTTATGCTGCTAAACTTTAACATTACTTAAACAGAGCTAAATGTACAAAATCGCTTCATGGTTGAGGAGAGCCAAGAGCTTATCAAGTTGTTTTAAATCTTCCTAAATTATGAATAATAATTGTGACGTATAGGTTAGTAAGAAGAAATAAAGCTTTACCCACGAGCTGAGAAGGTCTGTTGTTCCGGTGGCACTTTGCAAGTAATAAAAATCAATGCCTTTTGTACGTCAGCACCATAGAAATATTATGAACTGGCAGACTGCGTATTGTGGCTTTGTGAAAGGGCGGTGATAAACAGTCCGGAAGTTGTCTCTTATTGGTCATGTTTCTGAATAGTGATTATCCTGTTTAATTCTTCAGTGTATGTGCAATTCGATGGCTACTAATGTTTCTCTGGTGTCATCAATCTGGTGTTGTTATGTTACTATTGCACAGACCGCTGAAGAAGCTGCGTGTAGGTGTAGAGTCGATGCTTGCGTGCTGCCTGTAACTTTTTACAGCGCTGCTCCGGAAGGACCAATCACAGATTAGTGTGATTACTGGATGGTTGGTAACAAAAAAACTGAATGCGGTCAGTGGAGGAATCAGCTCTCTGATCTTTCTCTCTGGAGGAAGATGCTAGTCTCAAGGAACCTTCATTAATTGGTTAAAATTCATCAATCATTAATTCTTAAAAATCCATCTCATATATTAGTAAAGTATTTTATTTCAATTCAAGTAAACTTGTAAAATGTCTCACTAAATGTAAATTGTAGATTGCATTAGATTTATACGATCACAGCTTTTACTGTTAAAATTGTATGCACATATGCTGGTTTTGCACTTGCACCTGCACTTTTAGTAAAAATAAGATACGGTTGGAGCTGAACAGAAAAGTGCAGTCTTTCTTGATCAGTTGCACTTTGTGAGGTCAACAAATATTTAAACAGCACTAAACACCTCGGCAGCGACCCTGTCCTTTTGTTCTATAACAAAGCTTTGTGTTTCTTCAACATGCAGTTCCTGGTGTTAATTCCTGTTGGTCAAGGTATTTTACACTTGTTTTCATTATAAATGGTAAATCTAACTAAGCAGCATAAGAAACTTGGTTACAGCCCACGGGAACCTCTCTCAGATAATATGACATTTATTACGCTGAACCTGTTCAGTTTAGATAATCTAATTGGCTTTCTGGTTTTTATGGGCTTTTTTTCTTTAGACACTAAAAGCTTAAGTTCTTATTTAAATTCCTCAGATGTCCTCTTTGTTTTCTAACTAATGTTTTTGAACAGCTGCCCAGCATATTGAATCAGAGCATGTATAACGCACAACCAGTGAAAGTAAATTCACATAATATAATACAACTTTTAGAAATGTGACAAAAAAAAACCTAGTGCAATCTTCACAAAGGCTTTTCTTCATCATGGTTAGCAGGCCTATCCGATTTCATATTCATTTACACTTTCTGTTTTTATTTTATATGCAGGTAATTGAATACCAGCTTATGGGCAACATGTCTTTACATTGCATTTGAATGTTTTTAACCTTATTCCGGTGTGACAGAAGCATCCTAAGGAGTCATCCTGCAAGAGGACATTCCAGTTCTAGTTATTAGTAAAATATTTATACTTGTTTGATGTTATTTTGGTCAGAAGTTTACATTAGAGGCAGCTGTACCCTTCAGAAGCAGCACTTGGCAATGTTGGTCAAGGTCAGATAGATAGATAGATAGATAGATAGATAGATAGATAGATAGATAGATAGATAGATAGAT